>NC_088793.1:145052206-145681789 GCF_011386835.1 Chrysemys picta bellii
AGCAGCACTTTCTTTCCTCTGTGTTCTCAAAAATTTATTTTACCTTCCCCGAGCTCAGCAGCTGGGAATCAGAGGTGGCGCTTGCCTGTGAATACACCCCTGCCAAACTGGTCATTTAAGGCTATTGGCTTGGGACTACTACTGCTGGCTATGGTGAGCGGGGGGCGCACAGTCTCCCTTCGTATTTCATACTTTACGCTTTCCAAAGAGTTGTGTTTAATTTGCCGCCCTAAGGAAATGAGGTTTAGCTTCTAGCGTTTATTCAACGTATTGTTTTGTCAAGCGAACAGCACGCACAACAGAGCCTGGAGGGGAAACTGACAATGCGTAATATTCCACAATAAACCCTGCCCAGTCATTATCCCGCCTGCCACTGTCAAACCTCTCCGTTTACATAAAGCTGGGTCGAGCGCTCTGCTTTGAAGTGGTCATTAAAACAGAAAAGTGCTTCAAAGGAATTAACAAAACTCTGGCGATGGCAAGACCCTGGCTGTCTGCGGGCTTCAGAGAATCCCTCCCATTCACCCACTGGGTGTAGGGCAAATCCGAAGTGCCAGAAAACCACCAGGGCGTCACAAGCTGACCCAGACCCAGGCAGATGCTGAAGAGACACCCAATAATGTTCACAACGAGATCGCTGCTGGGACAGCGAGAGAAAACAAGGGTCATTCGCACCTTCTTTTTGCCTGGGGCGCCTGAGAGACTGAAAGCCGCAGGCTTTAATGAACGTGCAACCAGGAGCAGGAAGGAGGCCAGGTAAAAGCGACAGCTTCATGCTCATTCAGCCTCCCATCCGCTGACTGTACTGCCAGAGAACCAGAATATCCCTTCCACCTCTGCATGCCGGAGGGACATCCCCCCAAAGAAGCTAGCCGGGGGTGGGGGGCATGGCAGAGCAGAGCGCCACCTATGCCCCACCCTTCCCACCCTCTTCCCGTGACCATGCAGCAGCCCTGTGTTGCTTAAATTTGTGGGGTTCTGGATCTGTGCCTTTGAAGGGGGAGGGAAAGCTGGGGAGAGGCAGCATCATTCCTATCTCACCGCAAAATAACCCCATGGGACTTCATTATTATTTCTTTGTATTACTGGAGCACCTAGGAGTCCTGGGCATGAACCAGAATCCCATAGTGCTAAGCATGGTACAAATACAGACCAAAAAAACCCAAAACAATACCACCAATCTGTGCCCCCAAACCGTTTATAATCCAGGTAGAAAACAAGGGACTTCAGCAAGTAAATACATCCTCACTCTATCAGAATTAATTGCCTCCTTTCTCTCTGTAAATTGTGGAAACCCACACCCGTGTCCATCCAAGAGGGAGGTTCCAGAAGCAGTGACCAGCAGACAAGTCCCAAATGACATAGCTCCTGCAAGAATTGTTCTGCCAAGAGCACAGGACTGCCACATGGTTGGCCATATGTCTACACACACATTTTGAGACTCAGCCCTGGTCTACACGACAGAGTTACGCCACGTAAGGCAGCTTACCTCAACCTAATTCTTTAAGCGTCTACACTACAATGTAGCTCCCACCCATGTAACTCCCCTGCTATACCGACCTAATACCTCCACGAGAGGCACAGCATTTCGTTAGATCAGGGGTTGGCAACCTTTCAGAAGTAGTGTGCCGAGTCTTCATTTATTCACTCTAATTTAAGGATTTGCGTGCCAGTAATACATTTTAATGTTTTTAGAAAGTCTCTTTCTATAAGTCTATAATATATAACTAAACTATTGTTGTATGTAAAGTAAATAACGTTTTAAAAATGTTTAAGAAGCTTCATTTAAAATTAAATTAAAATGCAGAGCCCCCCGGACCGGTGGCCAGGACCCAGGCAGTGTGAGTGCCACTGAAAACCAGCTCGTGTGCCGCCTTCGGCACACGTGCCATAGGTTGCCTACCCCTGAGTTAGATTGACATAGTGTCAGTGTAGATTGCGGCATTGCTTACATCAACTGTCACTGCATTTCAGAAGCCATCCCACAATGCCCCACACTGACAGTTAAATCAGTGCAAGTGCTCCTGGTGATGACTCTCACCGCCAACACAAAGAGCGTAGTGTGGACACATACAATGTATTTAATTACTGTGGTGGCTGCACATCGCTGTAACTAAGGTCAACTTAATTTTGTAGCGTAGACTTGCCCTCATTGGTTTCAGGGATCTGCTCCATGGTGGCTCGTGTTTAGAGGGTGATGGGGCACTGCATACACATATTTTATATAAAAGTGTGTGTGAGAGAGAGTGTGAGCGTGAACCAACCGCGAACACAGCAAATAGCAGCCTCCCATAGGTCTGCTGTGTTCATGATTCATATTCAGTAGCAGTGTGCACAGTTATGATTTCCAAGTTCTGCCAGGTGATGAAGCCACAGCAATTTTCAGTAGAATTTGGGGCACTGGATTCACTGCCCGGACTATACCCTGTGATGACTGGAGTGCACTAGAATATGTTGCATTCTAACTGCCCCACGTAGACCTTGCTAGAATGTTCTAAGTACTTTTAGTTCATGCCAGCAGAGTCTACACTAGGTAGTTAGAGTGCAACACATTAGGGAACTCTAGAATTTATACGCCAGGTCTGGTAGTTAGAAAATAATATTTTAGCTGGATACTGGAAATCACCGAGGAAGAAGCATGGAACTCACACCACCATTTTTGCAGAGCATCTGTTCAGAGTATAATTACTCTTTTCCAGGGCTTAAATTCAGCTAGAGTTGTCTGGAGCAGAGCTCTGGTAAATATTTTCAATCCCAACCTCTCCCCCGCAGACCTCATAGCGTGTTGGGGAGGGAAGGCCTGGGGGGCTCCAGGAAACACTATGAAAATGTAAGCCCTGATCTGTATGCTTTTCTTGAGTTTACCAACATTTTTTTCAAAATATTTACTAGCTGTCTGTAAAGTTATAATTTCCCCTGCATAAATACCAGTGTAAGACTGACAACATCTTCACTGGGGTTCTGTTTCACTAACACAGACACAATTAAACAATGAAATATTATTCCAGTGTTTTAAATGGGAGCTGCTCCAGAAGCTGGGCCCATTTCTGCATTCCTCACACATCCAAATCACCCAGTGATTCAATGGAGTGTGTGGATCCCAAGGATGCAGGGTCAGGATTTCTATTTGGTTATTAAAAATCTTAACGGAATGGCAAAAAGGTATGTCTGCATAATGAGGCAATATGCAGTAGGGCATTAAAATAGAAATAATGAATAAGATATTGGTTCCCAGCAAATGGGAGCTGCAGGGATGGTAATGGGGGCGGGGACAGTGCACAGAGCCACCTCCCCGCCCCCACCAAGGGCTGTAGAGACATGCTAGCAGCCGGCCGCTTCCGGGAGCAGCATGCGGCTACGGCATGCAGGCAGCCTGCCTGAGAACCCAGCGGGACTTTTAGTGGTCCGGAGTTGGAGATCGCTGCCTGTGATTTATTTTTGCGGGTCTCCCCTTGAGTCTGGGCCCTGGGCTGCAGCCCCTAAAGCCCCCGCCTTAATCCAGCCCTGGTACAAGCATGTACGTGTAGTTTAGCAGGGAAACCAAATATGGGCCTGCAGAAACATTCTGACCACGGAAAGACCAGTCACATGTTCTAGTCAGAATTTACAAACTCATCAGGGTAGCAGATTTTTCATACTTATCCCAAGTGCTGACACAAAAGGGGTAGAGCTGATAATGGATACATTACACAAAATCTCAGTTTCTAATTTTGAAAACATAAAAGGTGATGGAAAATAGGGAAAATATTTGCATTTTTTAAAAAACTGCTTAAAAGGGCAGAGAAATGGGAGGGATGTGGACAGAAAAAAGGAAATGAGAAGGAGAGAAAAGAAGAAAAACCCACACAGGTATACTCCTGGAGACAAGGGTCCATTGGTTGTAAATGCCTTTGATTGGAAGAATTTTGTTAACTGATCTATTCTGTGCAGAGGGCAGTATATGCCCGTTATGTCCAAGCTTCCCCAAAAGGAGGAAAGAACTCAGATCCTCTTGCTTAAAAAAACACATCTCCCTACCACTCAAATTAAAAGAGAATCTTCATTTGGAGCAGACAACATATGGCCTAGGAAGCAGTATAAGGTCTATGATTCTAGCTGTTAAGCAGTATCCCTATTTTAGTAATGAGGAAACAGGCACAGAAGAGATGATGTATGGTTATGGTCAAAGCAAATTTGTTAAAATGACACTTTCTTACTCAACAGATCTGCTTTGTGATGTATCTGATTACTTAACACCCATATTACGATGCCCTTATTCAAGCTGAGTAGAACCTTACTCCATTGTGTCAGAGAAAGCCAATCTTCAGTGTGAGCAAAGGTATCAGAATCTGGCCCATAGTGACTAAAATACATGTTACTATATTTCACTCCTGCTAGCACTATGGCCCTGCCAGCATAGGTGTTGGAACTAGGAGTGCCGGGGGTGCTGCCGCACCCCTGGCTTGAAGTGGTTTCCATCATATACAAGGTTTACGGTTTGGTTCAATGGCTCTCAGCACCCCCACTATACAAACTGTTCCAGCACGCCTGCCTGACAGGGCTGAGAATGAACTGGATTCCATCCTGTGTCAAGCATCTTCAGTAGAAATGCAGACTGAATTCCTTCTGTAGAATCTTTATCACTGGGATAATATACATGCCAGAAATAAAAGAGCTCAAGTTTCAGACCTCAAGTTGAGTATAGTGACCTGGCAGATGGAAACACTTCCTTTCTGCTGGCAGACTTAGCTAATTTGATGTGGTATAATTAAAAGGCAACAAACATTGAAACCCACTAGGCCATTTTTACAGTTACTTTCAAAGGTCACACAGTAAGTCGATGGTAGATGTAGAAAGGAACCCAGCTCTCCAGATTCCCAGCCACCAGCTCTAACTACTAGACAAGTTTCCTCTCCTTCCGCTGGTGCAGTATCAATCAATATTGAATAGGTGAAAAGTGGAGGGTGGAAATTATTTTATTTAAACCTTTTAAGGGGGAAAAGGAATTAAATGAAATTGTTGTGATTGGGTGCTTTCCTCAAGTACCCCCTAGCATTAAGTGCCATTAGGTACACAGGACATCACACTAATAAAGTACAGCCAC
This sequence comes from Chrysemys picta bellii, assembly GCF_011386835.1. Taxonomy (NCBI): domain Eukaryota; kingdom Metazoa; phylum Chordata; order Testudines; family Emydidae; genus Chrysemys; species Chrysemys picta. The sequence goes on from NC_088793.1 coordinate 145,057,290, forward strand.
AGTTTTTCATAGTCATTGCATAGTCTGGAAACTTTTTGGGGAAACTCTGACTAGCTTTTTAGCCATCACTCAAAACAGTCACAAGGTTAGGTGCAGTGATGGCTGTTAACAAATTACAGCAAATACTTCACTGGTTAAATGTTGTGTCAATGATAAATTTCTTACCTGAATAGAAGGCAAAGCTTTGGCTCCACACTGAAATAAACCCAGGAGGTTATATAACTGGAAAGTTAAAAAGGACAGAAAAATGCTTCTGTCACTTTAAAACTTTCCTTCATCCTCCAACACCACCATCCATCAGTTGCCCGGAGCAAGTATATTGAGGAATCGCGTGCAAGCATTACCACAACCCAAGGCTTAACATAAACTAAACTCTCTCAGGTCACTGGCAAATAACAGGTATATCCGGTTGTGCCTTTGTACTTGCCTGCACGCAAATTAAAAGCTTGTGTAAAGTAACAATAATCAAAGTCAGTCAGGGAGACGAGGAGGAGTGTGGGGGGACTAATAACCAGGGGATTGTGCTATTTATCTTCTCAGAGCAGCCACTGCTAAGACTTTGCTTGCATGCCATTCACACCTCAGGGGCCAGTCTGGATTTCAGCCAAGCCCCCCAAAGGGTCTGGTGCAGCTCCTAATCCCCTAGGAAACTGGTAAAATATTTGCTCCCTGCACTGCTGCTGCTTCTTCCCCATGTTACTACATAATTGTCCATTATGGATGTTTTACATTTCCTCCTCACAGTATGGAAATAGCAACCCTCAGAGACGGGATACCAGCTAAGATGAACCATTGGTCTCCTCCACACCATGCAGGTCTCATGTTCTACCCTACCCTCCTGTTCTCAGCTATGCTACTGCCATTGGGAACTCACCTACCAGAGGCTGACACTACTTTCTACCTCAGCCAGAGGTAGGATGACCAGATGTCCTGATTTTATAGGGACAGTCTTGATATTTGGGGCTTTTTCTTATATAGGCACCTATTACCCCCCACCACCTGTCCCGATTTTTCACACTTGCTATCTGCTTACCCAACCCAGAGGGCCCACATGCATGGCCTATATAATTGCTGCTCCCGCCCCAGAGGGAATTCACCTGATCCCAGCACTGCTGCCTCTGGAGGGAACCTCCTGTCTATTCCCAGCATTGCAGCTATTGCTATTTTCCCTGTGGTATCTCCCCTGCCTCGCCTGGACATTGCTATTTCCTCCACAAAAGGCAGCAGCTGCCTGCATGATCCCAGAATTGCTGCTTCTGCCTCTTCCATTGGAAGCCTGGCCCCTGGCTCAGGGACTGCATCTGCTGCTGCCCCCTGTCGAGGGAGCCATCCTGCCACAGCTGACTTGAGTCCTGTGTAACATGCGTGTTTGGGAGAAAGGGGTGGTGGTTTAATTGATTCTGTCTTTCCCACTTGACGTACCAGGAGATTAGCAAGAATTAGTGAATCAGTATTACAGGGGAGTTGTGACAAGACCAAACCTGTCCTGACAGGCTCCTGCAGTCTTGTTTTCCTCTTGGTCTTTGCCACTGTTGAAGGCTAGAGTAACAGAATGGTTCAGAAACCCATGCACACTTCCCTTGGGTTTGTTCCCAAATACAAGTAGTAATACATACGAGTTCTTTGGAGCTGCTGAACTCTGCATGGAGAGGAGAGGGCAGAGGGGGGGCTCAGCCAAGATCAGTGTACCCTTGTGCTAAGCACTGTAAAACCATAAAGTAAGCCCCAGTATTATTACTTGTAGTACTGTAGGACCTCAGAGCCTGAGTAATGGCAGGATCCCATCATGCAGGGCGCTGTACAGACACAGAACAAAAAGATAAGCTCTTTGGGGAAGAGACTAGTGCCCTGAAAAGTCTCCTTAGACTGTAAAGGAAAAGAGAGGCACAAAGAGGTGAAGTGACAGGCACAGGAATAAAACCCAGATTTCCTGACTCCCAATCCAATACCTTTTCCACTAGACCATGCTGCCTCTTTGAGGAGTCTTCTCATCAAGGTCAATTTTCCCAGGCTGATGAAGCCACATCTCTCTCTAATCAGGACTTGTCATCACTGCAACAGTTAGCAAAGAACACTATCCTAGCCCAGGTGGTTCTAAACTTTTTCTTATGACCACCTGTGACACTCTGTATCTCAGGGGAACCCCCTAAACCCCCATGTTCATCCTTATAATATGATTGTGTGATATCCAATGCAAAGTTTGTCATGTCAGGTGTCTTTGGAAGGCTCATGATGCACTAAGCATTGTTGTTATAGTTATGTTATAGGTTGTAATTTCTTGAATATAGTTATGAGGCTGAAAATGCGTCCTCATGGCTTAAAACAAGCCCAGGCAAAACTCTCCAGGAACAGAGGGCAGTTCACACCTCATCAGGGCATGTATGGGACAAACCCAGCCCAGCCTCACAGAAACAAAGGACACTGGCCTAGGCAGCAACAAAGGATCTGCTGGACTCTCTTCCCTTAGTCAGTCAGGGACTATGATGAGGTAGTGCTTACCTGACCCTGAAGCGGGGGGCAAAGCCAAGAGGGACATGAAAGAACATGATAAAAGGGAGAGACATTTGCCATGCTCTTCCTCTCTCTTCCACCTCCATCTACAGACACCACCACCAAGCAACTGAAGTACTGATCAAAGGGGAGAACCTGGCTGAAGGGCAACCAGCCAGCCTACGGTGAGAAGCATCTAAGTTTTTAAGGACACTGAAAGTGTTAAGATCAGCTTAGAATGCGTTCTGCTTTTATTTCATTTGACCAACTCTGACTTGTCGTGCTTTGACTTATAAGCACTTAAAATCTATCTTTTTTAGTTAATAAATTCATTTGTTTCTTCTACCTGAAGCAGTGTGTTTGGTTTGAAGCATGTCAGAGACTCCCCTCGGGATAACAAGCCTGGTACATATCAATTTATTTGTTAAATTGACCAACTCATATAAGCTTGCAGTGTCCAGTGGGCATAACTGGACACTGCAAGACAGAGGTCCCTCTGGTTGTGTCTGGAACCAGAGATATTGGCTAGCATCATTTGGTTGCACAATCCAAACAGTGGCTGGCCAAAAGTGCTCACTCATGTGCTGGGAGTAGCTTACGTGCTAGGGCAGTGGTTCTCAAACTTTTGTACTGGTGACCCCTTTCACATAGCAAGCCTCTGAGTGAGACCCCCCCCCTTATACATTAAAAACATGTTTTTAAATATTTAACACCATTATAAATGCTGGAGGCAAAGCGGGGCTTGGGGTGGAGGTTGGCAGCTCGTGACCTCCCATGTAATAACCTCACGACTCCCAGTTTGAGAACACCTGTGCTAGAGGCTGTGTGTGAACAGCCCAGGAATGGGGGTTCTCACAGCGGAGCAGGGTAAGGCTGGCTCCCAGAGTCAAGGATTGAAGTGGCCTAGTAGATCACCAGTCCAGATAACACCAGGGGAACATCACTCCCCTGCCCCCACACTTTTTCACTGGCCAAATACTGAAGAAAAAACCCTTTAAGGCTCTTATTGCTATATAACTATACACTTCAAATTCAGCAAAGTTGAGGCATCAAGACCGACCTAGCGCATCAGAAGAAAGATTTGCTCCTCTGAAGGGCAACTCACATCCTTGTGTTTTTTCCTCTCCCCTCGGTGCTGATTGTCTATTTTTCACTATTCCATGGGGCTTTCTAGCAATGATGTGATAGTAGCAGAAAGCACGAAACAATTAAGAAAAGGAGTGTCTTGCTTATTTAAGGAGCGGCATTTAGGGAGTGACCCTTAGGAGCAGATCCTCAGCTGGTGTCAGTGGTCATGGCTCCATTGGCTTCAGCTGAACTCTGACCATTTACACCAGATCAGAGGATCTGCCCCTTTGAGATTAGAGTGCTTGAGCTCATAGACTCTAAGGTCAGAAGGAACCATCATGATCATTTAGTCTGACCTCCTGAGCTGAGCAGAGCCCTCATGCTATTCATATTGCTATGTCCCTGTTTGATTAAGCCACCAGACAGACAAGTAGCAATCAGCAACATGGCAAACAAGTAATAATCAGTCTATCTCACACACCATCTCTATGAATAGCACATTCCCACTTTCCAGAGCACGAGGGATACTGTCTGCCTGTGTGTAATTGAGTGCTAAGACTTCGCTTATTTAAAACACTGAACATTTCCCACTGTCAAAATGTAAACATTTGAACTCTGCAAACACCACACCAAGAAATCATCACAGATACTATGGGGGTCACGGTTTATGCAACTTTGGCCCTTACAATTGAAAGTGATGGTAAGCATCCGACAAAGTGGGCATTCACCCACGAAAGCTTATGCTCCAATACATCTGTTAGTCTTAAAGGTGCCACAGGACTCTCCGTTGCTTTTTACAGATCCAGACCAACACGGCTACCCCTCTGATACTTGGGAAGCAGAATGTGATTCCCCCCAGGTAGAAGAAAGCCCAGATACCAGGCACACATGCTTAATCCTAGGGAAAATGTGATTAGTCTTTAATGAGCACAAGTGGTCAGGGCCTGTTTTATAAAACTCATGCAAAGGACAAGCTCCTCAGTGTCACCTGATGTTACACTTCAATAATGGTTCAGCGCAGACTTCCAGAGAGAAGAGCACCACCTGCTGAATCCTTACCACCACTTTCTGCAGCACAGGCATTTTCATTTGACGCTTCCAGCCCAACCCATGAACTCATGAGATCAAAGCCCAAGAGGGCAAGACTACAGGCATCACAGTTAGGTATATTCTGTGGGTGAAGGGGCAGTACTCAAAATTCACCTTACCCTACTGTACTAATGATATATGCTATGTTCAGAACAACCAGGTTCAATATTGCATTGTCTGTTTTTGCTCTTTACAAAACTGTATTTGTGCAGAAAGAATGGTGATCAGGGCACAATACAAAGTGAAGAAATTAAGTGAAAAATATGTATACAATGGGAAATTATACCGTGAGAAATTGTAAGCTGATAAAATGGCCTAGGGGGTAGGGCACTGAACTGGGAAACTATTTCTGGCTCTGCAGCTGATCCTTTATTCATCTCTGCCTCTCTTTTTCCCATCCCACCCTCTAGCCATCTTCTCTCTTTAGACTATAAATTACTGGGGACAGGGGCTGTCTCTCATTATGTGTATGTATTGAGTCTAACACAATGGGCCCCTCATCTTGATTGGGAACCCCTATGTTTTCAATTGCTTATAACCTTTGCCGAACTCTAGCCATTGAGGCTGAAGTTGTACATGCTGGGTGTCTGCCTGAGGCTGAAATTTTGGAAATGTTTCAGCCCAAACAGTCCAGCTTTTTCCAAAAATGTTGTTTTGTTCATGTTAAAGCTCGAACAGCCGCATTCTCTGGAGTGGGAACTTGAAATTTGGCAAGGGGGTGGCCTTTGTGTCAGGGATGTGCATTTTGCCACCCCTGTGCTGAGACCACAGCCTATCATGCTGACCAACATAGACTCATTGTTTCCTTGTATGCCTCTATTTGTCTGTCTGTATCCATCTGTTGTCTTATACTTAAATTGTAAACTCTCTGGGGCAGAGACTGTCTTTTTGTTCTGTGTTTGTACAGTGCCTAGCACAATGGGGTCCTTTTCCATGGCTCCTAGGTCCTACGATAATACAAATAATCAATACCATCACCAAAAAGTTAGGAAATGCCAGAATTAATGTTGCTTGTGCAACCTTTATTCATTCTTCTAGCGCCTATGTATTATGATCACACACCGTTTTTTCCACAGGCCCCTGCCTCAAATAAATATAAGAAATTAACAAAGTTTTAAGATATACAATGTAACAATATATATTTTAAAAAGCAATCCCAAGATGCTCTAATTTAGACCAGGCCCAGCATAGAATTGGCCCCATAACCAGGGAGCCCCAGCCAATTCCCTTGCATCCTTGGCACTCTGGGTGCAGATGAGAATCAGATGCCTACTGTTGCCCTTGTATCAGTGTAAGGCAGTGAAACTGAGGAAAATAATCTTTTGTACTAATGGAACTTGTATCAGAAGAGATCTTCATGTAAACTGAACTCTTGTGGTAAACTCTGTTGCTTTAAATAAAAAAACCTAACTCTTACACATGAGTGACTCCTAGTATGTTTAGAGTGTGTTAAAATCTGTTTATTGTTTTATTATGTGTTCCCTGTAATGTTTTTACCTTATGAATAAATGTGCTTGCTTAGAAAGAGCTGCATGGTGACTTGCCACTGCTGGCAATACACTGCTCATAGCCTTCAGGGAGAGAAAGCAATGCACAGGCACTAGCCTTTAGGTGGACTGGCTTTCTGGGGATATTGCAGCGTAAGGCAGGGAGCTGTGTAGCCTTAAAACCCCAGACAGGAGGGAGAGACACATGGGTCTCCACCCGATGGGTGACACCTGGGAGCTGAAAACCTTGAGTGAGTTCCCTCAAGGGACCATGGAGGAGGAATATAGGTGCAGTCACCCTGAAACTGTAAACACCTTGCAGCTTGTAAAACACTAAAATCAGAATGGCAACATTTCATATGCTTTGCACAGGTGTGACTACACAAGGTGCAAAGCACCAGAGAATCAGGCCCTAGAAAGTTGGGGTGAGTGTTCACTACATGTAGTTGAAATAATCTTTGGACAATAATGGGTTTAAACACTCAACACTTTGGGTGAGGACTTCACTGTTTACATAGTTGTACAGCACCCAGGATAATGGGGCCCAGACCTGGTTGGCCAGTAGGGACTACTTCAATATAAATATGAAACAATAAATGTAATATCTTTTTTCTCATCTTGCCTTCTTTCTCTGTCTTTTCCTCAACCATTGATCAATGGTAGGACTCAACATCCATGACTTTTGGAAGTCACTTATCTTTTTCAGAGGCCAAAAAAAAAAATGAAAGAAGAGGATAGATATTTTATTACAGAATGAAAAAAAATTAAATTAGGCTTGTAATAATACATGGACTTTAGATTCGAGTCCTTTAGCTTGAACAGTGAATGCTCATGATTTTCGTGGAGAAGTCCTTGGTTCAATCCCTGCTGACTACCCAGGGTGAGCAGTTATACTTACAGTCTAATTTGGAGTTTCAATAGGAAAAAAATCTTAAGGCTGCAAAGTGAGGCACTCAACTGTCAGGAAATGCCATTTAAAAGTGCTCTGAATGGCCTAGGATTCAGCTTCTTCAGGTACCTGTTTCAAGTGTCCTGTTGTGATGGGTCAGGATGTTCTTGATCTTTGTCCCCAGTGTTAAGCTCCTGGGTGCAGACAGCAAGGCGTCCTTGGTAAGTTAACCTTGGTTCTGGAAATCTTCTCCCTCTTGCAGTCCACTGGCACTGGAGTTTGGCGACCTGGGGATTCGATGCAAAACACATACTGTCCTTTTCTTAATTCGGGGGGGTGGGGGGGAGGGCGGGACAGAGATGTAGGACCTGTTGCCTCTTTTTGAGTCGAGCATCTAGTCAAAATTTGGGGCCCTGGGGAAGTTCCAGTTGGGAGTAGAAATTGGTGATAAGGATTTCTTTGATGCAGTTTTGTTTATTTACAAAGAACACGCAAAATTCTGTGTCTCTGAATGCAGAAGGAATCAAATAGTAGGAAACCGCTTTTTTGGCTCACAGCACCAAGAACACTCTTTTCAGCCTGCACCTCTGACCCCAAAATCTCTACCCAGGTTTCTACCAGGTCAGATACCAAGCTGTCTCAGTTTCTGTGTGTTCTTCCCTCTCGCATACATCCATGCCGCTGAACATAAACATCACACAGCAAAAGTTCCTGGATGTGTTCACATATTCCTTTTGTCTTAGGTGAGGTTTATCTTTACAGTATGTTAACTGAAGGGTGAAGTCATACGTATTAATCTCAATGAGGGTTTAACTCCACCCATAACAAGATTTCACCCAGCTCCTAACAGACCCATTCTTGCTGCCATTGAAATAAACGGTAAAATTTGCATTGACTTCAGTGGAAATAGGAGTAGGTCATTCATTACTCAGCTGATGGAGGTGGTAGAAGGAGAGATGGGTTTGACCAATGCCAACTGTTGGTAACAGTCTGTTTAAATGTTTGTAATATGAACCCAGATATAATGCTGTGGACACAATGTGCATTTTATAACAAATTAATAAATAGTAAAGCAAAATAAAAATAACTTCTCAGATGGACAAGATGTCATGTTCTAATCTCATGAAACTCTAAATGCTACCAAGATGATATTTTCCACTCAAAGCTGCCATGCTAACAATTTGTAATCTATTTTGTTAGCCTAGGGCAAATTTTGTGTGTGAGAGTTTAAAAATATTTGAAAAGTAGCTTGAAAAGAAATGCAGAAACCCATTTTTGTAGGTACCTCTGAGGACTTCTATAATCCCTTTTAAATCAAGAAAGAATGGAATACATCCTAAATGTATTATAGTGCTTAACTCTCTCACTCTGTCTGTATGTGTCTAGAAGGAAATAATTCCTCACATAAATCGTGGAAAGCATCCCAATAATATTGGAACATTGGAAAATATACCTCTGAAAAGATCACTATTTGTGCCTGAAAAGGGAAACTGTACATTTGCTTTTGAATATTAACACGAGATAGACACGTCTGCTCTCCTAACTGTGTAATCAGAGATTTTACTCGGTTTAATAAAACAATTCGAAATGACATGTCTTTGAGTGTCTTAACATGCTCACTCTGCAATATAGTAACATAGAGAGATCTGATGACTATATCACTGTACCTCTTTAACCAAAAGCCCAGTGTTATAATGATTATTGTATTGTCTCTGATATTTACATGGCAAGGATTTGTCAACCTCTTAAAACTCCCTAAACAAACAAATAGAAACTGTAATGGGACTCAAGAAGGAACCTTAGGAAACAACTGGGCCGTTCCCTTTACTTTGCCCTATCCTCCTCCCCTTCAAGTCAATAGCAAAAACTCCCTGGGCTTCCCTGAGCAGCCAGAGGTAACAATTCCTGCTCTCCCAGAGGTAAGCGAACGAATGGAGAGACGTGCAGGCTACTTCCAGCCGAGACTCCATACCCTCCGCCAGAGAGGGACACATCCCAGTGACCTACAGAGATTTCTGACGAGGAGCAAAACCGAACGGGAACGAACTGATCATCCTCTCACAGACGAAATGACTCACTTCTGGGAACTAACAGCTCCCTTCAGCAGGTGACAAAGCTATCAGCCTGGCTCCCCATGCTACAGCCGTTTCCTTCTAATCTTGCACGCGGCCGGGCGCCTGTATTGCCCAGCTTTGCGTTATTTCCCTTTAAGCTGGTGTCAGGTACTGTGAAGAGGAAGAGCGGGGGGAGGAGATGGCTGGAGGGTTCCACCACAGGCTCACGCAATGCAAACTCTGCACGCAACTGGGAGGCGACAGGCAGAGGAGGGGGAAACTTTCCAACTTCATAAACCCTGAAGATGAAGGAGATTTTCCCTCCTGCCAGAGAAGTCCGCGAGCCCACAGCCCCGCCAGCCGTTCAACTGGAACCGCTTTGCTAAAACGTTCACCAAAAGGCAGGAAACCTCGAAGGCTCAGCCAGTCCAGATGGGTTGGGGCCAAAGGCAATTGACAAAGAGCCGGGTCCCGTAGGGAAGAACCGGGCGGCTGCGATTTGTCAATGCCAGGCTAACTACGGGCTGGAGGCTGCAGCTGCTGGTGGAATTGAAGCCAGGAGAGCCAGTGCCAGAAGACTGCCCAGCCGGGCTCCGGCTCAACTCAGGGGGACACTAAACTGTCCTGTAAGCCGCTCATTTGCTCCAGCAGGTTTTGGTTGCCCCATCCCCCGGGCTCTATGCAGGGATCACATCTGGCTGATGTCTATTTAGTCTGAACCAGGCAGGCTGTTGAAGTGCGAGCTCTGAAGGGTTAACACGCTCGGAAGATTAGAACAACGCACGATGCGGGATCGGGTGCAATTGGCATTTGCCTGCACATGACCTGCCAAGCTCCGGGTGACAAGAACCTGGGCTTCTAATGAGTTTCCCACAGTCTGGGATCTGAACCTCCCTGCTGCGCTGCGTGCTGAGTCTCCTGCTGGGGCTGCCCAATTGCACGGACCACAGCTGCTGCGGGCTGCCCGGATCCTCCCACTGGAGCCCAGAAATCTCCGATGGAAGCATTTTTCAGCAGGTCAGTTTTATTAGAGATTTTTTTTAAAAGCTGCCTTCCCCTTCCCCCTCCCCCCATATTCAAATTAAAAGACAAAAAGTGAAGCACGTTTAGATCGTTGTCTAGGAGCTCTTAGTTACCACACTGGTAACTGCTATTTGGGTGTGAATGATATTCCTGTATCACTGGGGCTGTGCCCATCTCCCTCAACCCATGCGTGCATACTGACTGTTACCAGTTCACGCCTACCACTAATTAAGGTCAGGAAGGGGGGAAGCTTGTCCTGATTTACAGTCTCTCGCTGTTTCCTTCCAAAGACAATTAGGAGCGGTGCGCGCAGATTCCAACGCGGTAGACGCATTTATTTTGCAGTAGGCACAGACGGGCGGTGACACTGCTGGCATCACCTGCCCGACCTGTATAAGGAAGAAGCTTCTTGCAGCTTCCACGTCGCGGCAGTTGCTTACAGCGAGCGCATCCTCCTCTCTTCGCCCGCTCCTGCCGTGGGAGTCCGCTTCCCACGAGGCAAACTTCCCCTCTCGGCCGGGGCGAGCGCTTCCCCAGCTCTCAAACGCCAATGGTGCTTGATTGCGGTTTTCGCTCAGCACCCAGCCGCGCGCTAGGCGCTTTCTAGGCACATCTCAGGCTCCGCAGTGACATGATCAGCATCGCTCACTGGCGTCGGGGTCAGAACTTGCTCTATTTACACTGGCCGCCCCTGCGAAGCCGGCACATCTGCAGCCCCCCACTACCCCCCGCCTTTTGCTGCACGGCAGGTGCGGGCACATGAACCCTTCCTTCAGAGCCCGACCTGATCTCTGCTTCTCCCCGCAGCATGGCCCTCCGGCGGCTGGAAGAGGCGCTCTCCAGCATCCCGCCGCTGCAGAGCGCCCTGCTGCTGCTCCTCTCCCTGCTCGCCGCCATCCACCTGGCGAAGCTCCTCCTGCGGCAGCGGCGCCTGGAGCCCCCGGGCCCTTTCCCGTGGCCCCTGATCGGCAACGCGGCTCAGCTGGGCAGCGCCCCGCACCTCACCTTCGCCCGCCTGGCCCGCACCTACGGCGACGTGTTCCAGTTGCGCCTGGGCAGCCGGCCCGTGGTGGTGCTGAACGGCGAGCGCGCCATCCGCGGGGCGCTCATCCGCCAGGGGGCCGCCTTCGCCGGCCGGCCGCGCTTCCCCTCCTTCCAGCTGGTGTCCGGGGGCCGCAGCCTGGCCTTCGGCGGCTACTCCGAGCTGTGGAAGCTGCAGCGCCGGCTGGCGCACTCCACCGTGCGGGCCTTCTCCACCGGCAGCCCGGCCCCGCGCCGCCTGCTGGAGCAGCACCTGCTGGGCGAGGCGCGGGCGCTGGTGGCGCTGCTGGTGCGGGGCAGCGCGGGCGGCGCCTTCCTGGACCCCGGGCGCAGCCTGGTGGTGGCCGTGGCCAACGTGATGAGCGCCCTGTGCTTCGGCCGCCGCTACAGCCACGGCGACGCCGAGTTCCTGCGCCTGGTGGGCCGCAACGAGCAGTTCGGCCGCACGGTGGGGGCCGGCAGCCTGGTGGACGCGCTGCCCTGGCTCCAGCGCTTCCCCAACCCGGTGCGCGCCGCCTACCGCGCCTTCCGCCAGCTCAACCGCGACTTCTACAGCTTCGTGCGGGGCAAGTTCCTGCAGCACCGCGGCAGCCTGCGCCCCGGGGCCGCCCCCCGCGACATGCTGGACGCCTTCATCCGCCTCCAGCAGGCGCAGCCCCGGCTGCCGCTAGAGCACGTGCCCGCCACCGTCACCGACATCTTCGGGGCCAGCCAGGACACCCTCTCCACCGCCCTGCAGTGGCTCATCATCTTCCTCATCCGGTGGGTGCGCTCGGGCTGGGGCCGGATCTCCCCGGCGGAGCCATCCCAGCCACCCAGCGCGGAGGGGCGGGGGTTTAAAGGCAGGGGCGAGTGCGAAAAGGAGGGACACTTTTTCCAGGGAGGGTAGAGTTGTGTATATAAAATAAAGCCCCTAATATGGGGACAACTGGTCACCCTCGAACCAGCAGCGTGGGGTGGCCGCCAAGCCTGGGGCTCTCATGGCGCCCTGTCCCTAACCAACGTCCAAACCCTTCATCTCAGCAACCAGCATGAACCGAGCATCCATCCCTGCTAGTGCAAGATCCGAGCCCTTCGCCTCTCCCTCCAGGCCATGAACTAGACCCCTCGGAGTGGAAGGAGGGTCGAGGGGCTTAGGATAGGGGAGACCTAGGCTCAGTTCTTGGCTCTGCCATGGACCTGCTGAGTGACCTTGACTAAATCTGTGCCTCAGTTCCCCATCGGTAAAACCGGGATAATGCTGCGTCCCTACCGCAGTGGGGTGGTGGGAGGATAAATACATTTAAAAGACTTTGAAGAGTGCTATTTAAGAAATAGGTATCACTAGTAATAATCCTAGACCTTCTTAGCTACCCCAAACAGGGATAAACCTAGAGTCCCTCTTAGTGCATTATACTAGACCTAGACCCTCTTCACTACTGTTGCTACATCATCCTGACTGCAGCTGTTTCTTTCCAGCAGCAGGACCCCCTCCCGGCTTTCTTGTGGAAGCCGAATGTGAGAATCTTGTCACAACTTTATTTTAAACAAAAAATTCTCCAAGGGAAACATGGCAGTGACCCCCCCCCCGTTTAAGGCAAGAGCTTCCAGCAAGGGTTAAAATAATTTACAAATACAGAGCCTGATTCTGATCTCTCTTGGGGGGAGGGGGAGAGAGAGAGAGATAAGAATCGGGCCAACCTGGCTTTTTGTTGCCTTAGGCAGGGTGTGTTTCATATCAGTTTATGAGACCCAGGTATGGCTACATCCTGCTAGTTGAAGTCTAAAGAATAAAGTTGCCCCTTGCCAGCCAAAATTTCAGCGTTCTGGGAAAATATACCCATCAGTTTCATTTAAATAAAAAAAAAAGGCAGTTTTCTTCTCTCCCCTGCCATGCTTCTGAAATGTGACAGTGAGGTTGCGTCACTGATCACATAGCAAGTCTATTGCTTTCCCCACTCCAGTTCCTCAAACGCAATTAGATGCAGCTGTTGGAAAGGATCCATATATAAAAGCCAACTAAAATAAACAATGCTTCTAAACTAATAGGTCTAGCTATACAGAACATTGTGTGTGACATAAGACAGACAAGTTGGAGTGAATCCTACAACCAAAATCTAATGTATTAAATATGCTCCGTGAACAAATTGGCCCATTATTGGAGGTGAATGCTTTGATTGCCAGTGATGTGCAAGCATCAAACTGAACTGATCTGGTTATTAGCTCTTTGTTTCTAGTAGAAAGTACACATAAGGTAACAATCCTGTATTTGTGGGCACTAAAGTACCTTAGTTGTTCATGATTAACTCACACGGAAGCTCTGGGAAAACTGCCAAAAACTAAAGATATTTAAAAAAAACCCAAACCCCAATGCACTCCAGTAAACGTTACATAAAGATACAGGCTGGCAAAAAGGCAACAAAACAAACCCAAAAGTAACAGATTTTACCAGGTCAAGATCAAAGAGATCATAGGAACAGGATAATATCTACTTAAACAAGATAAAGAGTTCACGTATTGGTTTACAAACCCTCTATTATGTTATTGCTCCTATAACGTGGGTACCTTTATTACGGTTGCATGACTAGTGAAAAACAGTCTCAAAGCTTTAGAGCAGGTGGACCCATTGCGCACCATATGCATATAAACGCACCATAATATTCACCTCGCAGAAAATGATTGTACTCAGCAAAAATCTTACGGTTGGAAGAAGCATTTAAATAGCAAGAAACTGGTGTTACCTCCTTTTCCTCTTCCAGCGTTTCCTTAACCATTTGCACTTTCTGTGGACGTTATCTCCTTAGGCTCATCTACTTAGCTGCTGCTTAAAAGCCACACATATTTAACACCTTAAGAGTAAGGGTATAATTACTAATGTTTACATAACCTGTTTGGCATTCTAACTGGAGTACTGTACATTTGGACTGTTTGCCATGCAGACATACATTTCACAAAGGGATCTGACCTCTCAGTCCTCATCCTCAAAGGAAACCGTCACAACACTTTCAAAAGATGAGCCTGGGAGCTTAAATTCATAACTTTGCTAGACACTAAAAATCATGGTCTTAATAAAGACACTAGATTTATGGTTTATTACAACATTCTGTAACCCACTAATTCCCCTTTTTGTCTTATGACTACAGAGGTATTAATGGGCCACTTCACCTTGAATAGTCCCTTAGTTTAGCATAAGTAGGGCTTTTTCTATCTGTTTGATCCTTGTATTAGCTATGACACTCTGAATACCTTTCCCAAATTTGAGGAAGAGCTTTGTGTAGTGGCAAAGCTTGTCTCTCTCACCAACAGAAGTTAGTCCAATAAAAGATACTAACTCACCCACCTTGTCTCATGGAGACATACTGAGACAGAGGGAGACACAGGAACTTGAAAAGCCCAAACATGATGAGTTAAAAATCAAGCTTCAAAAAGCTTCAAAAAATTATAGATGTGGGAAGACAATAGAGCTATGTTGCTTTTAGAGAGGGAAGGAATGAGGGCTTAAAAAAAACCAAACAGAGGAAAAAATAGGCTGATCTCCCTTTCTACAATGTTTTTGCTTGCTTATTTCTTTTATAATCTCTCTCACTTGGAGATCCTTCTCCAAGTTTATAACACAAATTTGGAATAATTTTTTGCTAGTGATCCTAAATACAATGCAGTACCATGAAAAAGTGTATTCTGATATTAGTCATAGTAAATATCCACAAACAAAGATCTGAGTGCTCATGAACTTTTCTGTTCTGATAGTTTATTAGATATTTTAATTTAAAAAAACACTACATACAGCTCTAATTCATGTGTAATATAGTCTCATATGTGTTAATTCAAACATCAATGGAAACAGATTTAGAGCTTACATGTAGAGGTGGTCAAGAACCAGCATTTCCATTCCGTGAGAAATTCTTACTTTTGGGGCATGGAGGAGGGGGGGGGGAAGTAATTCTGATTTAGAATGAAAAGCTGAAATTTAAAATTCAAAAATAATTAATTTAGTGTCATTTAAATCCATTTTGTTTCAGCTTTTATATTGCATTAAAATATACAATACACATTAAATATTAAATGTAATATAAAATACAATTTTAATATAGCAGGCTAAATTAAATTATAACACTATTGAAACAAATAATTTTGACTTTTTCCCACTGAACATGTCATAGTCAATATGTTTCTATGAAATATTTTATTTTGACAACTGCATTTGACAAAAATTGTGAAAAAAATTTGATTAGCTTTAGCTAAATACGATTTTTTCAAAAAGCAAGTCCGTTGTTTGAAAATGTAGATTATATTTGCATAGATGACATGTGTATATATAAATATGTTTAAATCCCAACAGATATCCAAAGGTGCAGGTTAAAATGCAAGAAGAAGTGGATAGGATTGTTGGCAGAGATCGCTTGCCCTGTGCAGAAGATCAACCTCATTTGCCCTATGTTATGGCTTTCCTTTATGAATCCATGCGTTTCAGCAGCTTTGTGCCAGTCACTATTCCACATGCCACCACAGTCGACACCTCCATAATGGGCTACTTCATTCCCAAAGATACAGTCATATTCATCAATCAGTGGTCAGTGAATCATGACCCAGAAAAATGGTCCAACCCAGAGGATTTTGAGCCAACAAGATTCCTGGATGAGAATGGATTCATTAACAAAGATCTTACTAGCAATGTGATGATTTTCTCATTGGGTAAACGTAGGTGCATTGGAGAGGAGTTATCCAAGATGCAGCTCTTTCTTTTTACTTCCATACTGGTACACCAGTGCAATTTTATTGCTAACCCAAATGAGGACTCTAAAATGGAATTCACCTATGGGTTGACCATTAAACCTAAGCCATTTACAGTTAATGTCACTCTTAGGGAGACTATGGATTTGCTAGATAAAGCTGTCCAAAGACTGCAAGCAGAGAAAACAGCTACTGAAATTCATCTATCAGCAAATCTGTGAACACTGACGTTTGAATAAAAGATATAAGGATGCTCCCGCCTCTCTCTTTTTAGACTTAAAATAAAGTAAATAATAATATGCAGCACTGGTGAGCTCTTTGTAGTATACCAAGTACCACAAAACACCGGGGAGTGGAATTGCCCAAGCATTAAGCAGGTCCTTTTTTTTAATTCGAGAGAGAGAGAGAGAGAGAGAGAGAGTGCGCACGAGGGGAGCCTTATAAAAATATTAAGTACTGAAATACAGGCAAAAAATGTGATTTAAAAGTAAATTTGTTTTTGGGGTAACAGGCAGAAGAAAACACTTATTTTAATACCCTCCTCATTAACTGCCTGGCTGGAGTGTCCCAGCCACTCCTTGCGCAACCCTTTCCATGTCTCATTGCAGCTGTCTCAGCTCTAATTTCCCTTCAAAGACTCTACATCCCAAAGTGAAATCTTGTGTGGAAAGAGGTGCCTAGATTGTTGGAGCTAGATTCTGCAAGCGCCCTATGCAGGGAACTGCCATGGGCTCATGTTACATCCTGGGACATGCGCTGGGATGTGTTTCAGTGCCTTGACGATAAACTTTCAAATGAAGTTGGGTAAAATGCCAAGCTTGCCTTTAACATTCCAAAGTATTTAAAGTATGACTACAAAAAGACTTGTTTATGAGCACAACGGAATTTTGAAATGTATTTCATAATCTATATGTGAACAAATGGAATGTACTGAAATTCATTACATCTCAAGCAGAAAGATTAAAAGTGGTAAGTCACCAAATAGCAGATATGAGATATAATCCATTAATTTATTCATAAGCAGAAGCAAAGGTACTGATCAAAGGAAAAATAATAGATATTTTCATTAGGAAAACCTACTTAAGGATGGCCTTTTATTGTGGACTGTTTATTTTCTCAGCTAAAAGCTTATGCCTGATTCTGCCAATCTTTAGGCACATGCCAACACTTAATCACATGAGCAGTCCTATTAAAATTCACGTAGGTTTGCAGGAGGACTTGTGTCTTAGAACTTTTGTGCCACTAAGATCAAACAACATGTGGAATAGATATAGTTATGTTCCTATAATCATTCTATTAGCTGGAGTTAAAATTATGCCTATGATGGTTCATCATGTACTATTAATGTGATCTACTTCCAGTAAGGACATGAAACAAAATAATGGGAGTTTGGATTACATACAATTATTGGGGCCCAATCAGGATAATTTGGGCATTTTGTAGTTTGCATTATTTCACATAGCCTTGTGATCAGCTGTTAAGTAAAACATACATGAGAAGTATTTTAGTCTTGAACCACTCTGTAATGGTTATATAGGATAATGAACAACACTCAGAGAACCTGCTTTTTAATATATAAAAGTGCAGACCCTGCAAAGTGTTGGGCACCTCCTGTGAGACACAAACCACTCTCTACTCTAAATGAAATCCATGGGAGTTAGAGGCACTCAGCACATTGCTTGAGGTGCGTAGACTATTGCAAAATCAGACCCTATGGTATACAGAGGAATATGGGCCTGGTGCTATAAACATGAAATCAGTGGGACTACTTGATGGAGTGAGGACTGCTTACATGAATAAAGATTTGAAGGACTGAGCCCTATATTATACAGTAGGTGACAATCCTACCCCCTATTGACAGCAATGGCAAAATTCACAGTGCTTTTGGATGGGAGCAACGTTGAAGGCCTGATCCTGATCACACTGAAGTACATAGGAGCTTTGCTATTAACTTCAAAGGAATCTGTATCAGGGTCTTTAAAGCATTGCCCCCTAAACCCAGGTAGCAGGGACACACCCGACTCAGCTATTTCAAATCTCTGATTTTGTAGGGAATGTACGTCCATGTTTTTCAAAACTAAACATTAAAATCAAAGGCTTTTTTAAATCTAAAAGGGGTATCCCTCAGGTATTTTGTGGACTACATAAAATCTTTGATATCCCAGAACTTAGCCTATATCTGTGAAATGTTGTATAACATTCTTAACATAGTCATACTCAGATCTATACTGGATCAACACATTTTTTTCACTTATACTTTTATATGTCCATAAAAATGTCTGTAACCTTCAACAGAATAGTTATTCTAATTCAAGGATCATTGTTTTCTATTTCAGTAAACAATACTGTTTTTGTAATTTTGTACTTCTCCCAAAAGCTTTAAAATATGTATCTGTCATAACATGACTGTCATTCATACAGTTGAAATTGATTTGTGTGGATGTCTATGATCAGGTGATGCACATATTTGACAAGCATTTATACTGTGTATCATACTATCACTGTAAAATTCTTCAAGTTTATTAATACCCAGATAAAATGTATGCAGTTCTTAAACAGCTAATCTTTGTGGTCATTTTAAGATGGATCACTGTATTACCAAAATATTAAATAAAAATTATTCTTACAATAAATCTGCTTAGTTTATACTTCATTTTTTGGGATTTGGATAAACAAAATCATTATATATGTTGCATGCTTAACCTGGGAAAAGTCAAATGATAGCATGCCCCCCAGAGTTAGTCAGGCCAAAGAATTGCTTTGTCCCTGCTAGACTGGGACAAAGCAAATATTTTTCCTAAATATTTTTCCCCTGAGATTTAGGTAGAATTAGTTTGGGCTATTATTCTTCTTCTAGTCTTTTTGCATTCTTTCCTCTCTCTCCATCTTTTCTCCCCTCCTTTTATCTTTGGGTCCCCGTCCCACCTCTTGGTCTTCCCAGAACTTCCTCCTCACAGCCTATTTTTTTTCTCCCCCACAATTTCTTTTATGTGAAAAACATTCCCTGTTAATTCTGCCACAATCTCTCAATGCCATCTCACCTTTTCTGATCTCCCCCACCTCCTGTTCACCTTTCCCCAAACTCTGTCACACCACTTTGTGTTCCTCCTTCCCTGGTTCCTCCCTCCTTTCACTGGTCCCCACCACTCCTGACTGCTTTTCTTATCTCCTCTCCCCTTCTCAAGTACTCCCTTGCCCATTGTCTTCCGGCTAACCAACCCATCTAATGTCTGTGCTTCATAGCAAAATATATTGGCTAGCCAGCTGTCCAAAGCTGGAACTCAGACTCCCTCTTCAAGGTTGACCGGCACATTTTTACTCTTAATTGTTGCTTCTTCAGTGCTAACAGACCCTCTCTTGTGTTATGCAGCCAGGGGAACTTGGCTTGAGGTTTATACAGGGCAACAGCAGCTGCCTGTTACTGCCAGTTCTCAGCTAGCCTGAGGAAAGATGCGGGGGTAGAATTTACAGCTGCTGAACAGGTTACAAGAAACTTCTAAATCATGTCATTTTAGGCCAGCAATCACAGTTTACAGAAGTGAGGCCGAGCAAAGTGCTAATCTGTTAAACTCCACCAGGTCCCAGTTTAAAAACGATGATGACTGTAGCAATGATTCTAGATTGGGCAAGGGTGTATCCAACAGCAGAAAAGTCACACCCCCATCAGATTCCCTAATGGCATATGTCATTACCTCCCTAACCTGAGAAAGGCTGTCATTATGGCAACGAGAGAAAAATAGGTGCTGCTCCGAGAACGTGCTGTATCATGACAGAAACAAGTATAAAAATGAGTCAAAGTTAAACAAATACATTACAGAAATCTCTTATTCAAATCCCCAAATTATTTTTGAAATCCTCTTGATGTGTTGTAAAAAATGGAGGCCTAGCAGGTCTACCCCAATTATGATCTCAACAGTCAGAAGCTTTTAAAAACCCACTTCCCAATCCCCTATAACAATAAGTGTGGATGGAGAAAGGTATATAAGGGAGACAGAATGACTGGGATTAGTCATAACAAAAAGCAAAAGGCCTCCTGACACTCTCAACATATTCCTTGGGTTGTATGTCTGGTAAACAAGAGAAGAACGAAACCAGAAATTAATGGATCAAAATGGGTTTATTGAAAAGTAGGTCTATGGTATCAAAATAATGAGAGCATGGGCTTGTAACAGATGCTTTGGAAATGGAATAGTTAAAGACTATTGTATTAATGTTATATGTATCTTTAAGGCTTTGCTAGTAATTGTAAGCATGCAGGAAGTAAAGACAGTAGGGATAAGTAATGCAAATCGTCACTGCTGAAACAATGTGGGCAGAGACCCAAAGTACTTTAAAACATGCCAGGGTCTTCTTGTAGAGGATGGGTGATCACCTGGTAAGTCAGGCATGTATACAAGCTATTGATTTTTTTTTTAAGGTAAGTTTTCTTTATAATGCTTTTGTTCTGAATCAAGAGTACTTGGCTTGGTGAAAGCTGGTTAGTCACCGAATAACATTTTCACTGCCTCTGAGAGAACAGGACTGCAGGTGCTGAACTGAAGTCAGATCCACAATTCACTGTGATCACCTGAGCAGAAGTCTGCAACCTAAAAACCCAGTCAGGAAGGAGAGAATGGCAAAATTCTGTCCCCATAAAGGTGACATCTGCAGACCAGAGACCTAAGCGGGGTGCCTCAAGGTGACCCCTAAGGGGTCAGAGGTGCAATTAAATCAGGAATTGTGACATGGCTTATAAAGAGAGACCTTGGGGTGGGGAAATTGAAT
Organism: Chrysemys picta bellii; assembly: GCF_011386835.1. Classification (NCBI taxonomy): domain Eukaryota; kingdom Metazoa; phylum Chordata; order Testudines; family Emydidae; genus Chrysemys; species Chrysemys picta. The sequence goes on from NC_088793.1 coordinate 145,077,905, forward strand.
GAGGATTGCATTTTTAGGGGATTTCCAGGGGAAAGGCTGATTGGCCCCCACTTCACTCCAGATACTGTCCTTTGTTCATGAGCCTGAAGGGTCATCATGACTCCCAGACCTCACCACATGAGTGGCGACCTCTGACCACCACTGCTGCATCAGTGAAGACATCAGCCATATACATGTGAGAGCCTTCGGTCTTTCCTCCCCTCGTATGTTCCTTTCTATCCCTCACTGTCTCCCTTTCCTTCCCCACTCTCACTCACTCAGCTTTTCCTCTGATCCTGAGACCAGCTGTACCTCATGGCACAAGCATTATGAAATGAGATGGCATATCTACCTCTGCCGAGCCTGAGACAGACCGGTGAAGGAGAGGGATTTGACCAGACCAGCCAGATGACACCCCAGACTGCAGAAATGAGCCAGAGCCCAGAACAGCAGCTACCACAGCTGCCCCACATGACTGTCTAGTTGCCTTGTACTTCAAGATCAACAAAAGCTGAATTTCCCCCACATTTACTATCCCCTCTCTCGCTCTCCCCCTTGTGTCTGTTTTCTCAAAGGCAAGGAAAATGATCATTTACGATTCAGAATTGAACAGAAGAAGAGAAAGTTACTCACCTTGCAGTAACTGAGGTTCTTCAAGAGGTGTGTCCCTGTGGGTGCTCCACTCCAGGTGATGGTGCATCCCGGCGCAGTTGATTGGAGATCTTCGGTAGGAGTGCCTGGTCGGGACACACACGCTCAGGTGCTTCTCGCAGCAATATTAGGGTCTGCCTGGGTGCGCGCGTGCCGCACCCCCTCAGTTCCTTCTCTATCATAGAGTTGTCTGATTAGTACTCCAAAGTAGAGGGGAGGAGGGTGGATAGTGGAGCACCCACGAGGACACACATCTCGAAGAACCTCAGTTACTGCAAGGTGAGTAACTTTCTCTTCTTCTTCTTCGAGTGTTGTCCCTGTGGGTGCTCCACTCCTGGTGAATGTGAAGCAGTACCCACTATGGCTGGTGGGATTTTGGAGTTGCATGAGGGATAATGGTAGACAGTACCATATGGCTGACTATGGCGTCTGCCGTGGTATCCCGTGTGATAGCATAATGTTTGGCAAATGTGTGATCAGATGTCCACGTGGCCGCCTTGCATATGTCTGACTAAGTCGGCATTCACTCACGAAAGCTTATGCTCCAATACATCTGTTAGTCTTAAAGGTGCCACAGGACCCTCTGTTGCTCTTTGCATATGTCTGTAATAGGTACATTGTGGCGGAAGGCAACGATATTGACATTGCTCTAATAGAATGAGTTCTAACACTCTCTGGTGGTTGAACATTCTGGGTCTGATAGCAGGATCTGATGCAGTCCACGATCCACTTGGAGAATCTTTGCTTAGAGATAGCCTCACCCTTTGATCTCTCCGTAGTAGAAACAAATAGCCTAGGGGATTTACAAAATGGTTTAGTTCTGTCAAGATAGAATGCAAGAGCCCATCGAATGGAATACAGGTAAGTGTATTGGCTGGTTAAGGTGGAAGGGAGACACCACCTTGGGGAGGAATTTGGGGTGGGGTCGCATAGTAACCTTGTCTTTAGAGAAAATGGTGTAGGGAGGGGTAGGCCATCAGTGCGCTTATGTCACCAACCCTTCTTGTTGATGTTATGGCAACCAAGAAAGCCACTTTCATGGACATGTGGAGCAGGGATGAGGTAGCCAGGGGCTCGAAAGGAGGTTTCATGAGACTGCAGAGAACTAGGTTGAGATTCCAAGAGGCTACTGGTGAATGAATCTCAGGGTAGAGATTTTGCAGGACCATGAGGAAGCATTTCATGGTGGGGTGGGCAAAAAGTGAATAGCCGTCCAGGGTGTCATGGAAGGTGGCAAGGGCCGCGAAGTGTACTCTGATAGAACTGAGCGAAAGCCCGTCCTGTTTTAGTTCGAAAAAATAGTCTAAGATGTGAGGGAAGGTTGCAGTCTGGGGTGTCAGGTGTCTGTGAAAGCACTAGATGGAGAAGCGTTTCCACCTTTGCAGGTAAGTCTTACGAGTGGAGTCCCTTCTACTGTGCAGGAGGACATATTGGACCTGTTCTGAGCAGGCTAATTCATGGGATTGAAACCATGAAGGAACCACGCCGTCAGATGGAGTTTCCGGAGCTGTTGGTGAAGAAGCCAAATGCTGTTCTGGGAGAGGAGATCTGGTCAGTCGGGGAGAGTCCTTGGAGGACGGATGGATGGACATGCGTAGCAAGTAAGGATACCATGTCTGTCTTGGCCAAGCTGGGGCAATAAGTAAGACCCGAGCCTTGTCCTCTGTGATCTTGCGTAGAACCCTATGTATCAGTGAAATCGGTGGAAAAGCGGACATGAGAGAATTGTTCCAAGGAATGAGGAACGCATCCCCTAGAGATGCGTTCCCGAGTCCCGCTCTGGAGCAAAATAGATGGCATTTGCGGTTTTGAGGAGTGCCCAACAGGTCTATCAACGGAGTGCCCCAGTGGGAGAAGAGCTGTCGGAGTATCGTGGGATGTAATTCCCATTCCTCGGAGAAGTGACTGCTGAGTGTGTCGGCAGTAGTGTTGTGACACCCAGGCAGGTAAGAAGCGGGGATTTCTATGAGATGTTGTATGCGCCAATTCCATAGTCGGATGGCTTTGGTGCATAGGGAGTGAGATCATGCTCCTCCCTGCCTGTTGATGTAAAACATACATGCTATATTGTCTGTCAGAACTCAGATGGACTTGTTCTTTATGTTGGGAAGAAAGTGAAGGCAAGCTTACCTGATGGCTCTGAGCTCTAGAAGATTGATGTGCAGACGTGTCTCTGATAGGGACTAGAGGCCCTGTACCTTGTGGTCAAGGTGCGCTCCCCAACCTATCAGGGAAGTGTCTGTGGTGAGCATGAGTACTGGGGAGTGTGGATGGAAGGGAACACCCATACATAGGTTCTCTGGTTTTGTCCACCAATGTAGGGAGGCCAATATGTTCAGTGGTGGAGTCAGTGTTATGCAGAAACGGGGTCTGCTGGGTTTGTAGTTGGAGTTGAGCCAACCCTGAAGGTATCTCATGTGCAGCCTGGAGTATTTGACCACAAAGGTGGTGGCTGCCATGTGACCAAGAAGCTGTAGGCAGGTCTGTGCCTATATTCCGGGGTGAACAGAGATAGTGCGTATGAGATGTGTAATAGTGTGGAATCTGTTGTGTGGAAGCGAGGCTCTGGTTCGAATTCAGTCTAGGTGAGCTCCAATGAACTATCAGGGTGGATTTTTGGAAATTTATTTGAAAGCCTAGACTGTGGAAGGGAGAGTTGGTAAAGTTTGTCGCTTTTAACATTTTGTCACAGGAGCTGGCTTTGATAAGGCAGTCATCTAAGTAGGGGGAAAGTATGATCCCGTGTCTGTGGAGGTGGGCCACGACTACGGCTAGGGTCTTGGAGAATACCCTCGGTGCTGTGGAGAGACTGAATGGAGTACTCTGTATTGCAAGTGGTCGTGTCCGAGTGTGAATCACAGGAAGCGTCTGTGTGCTGGATGAATGGATATATGGAAATAGGCGTCTTGTAGGTCAAGGGCTGTGAACCAGTCCCCTTGTTCCAGCACGGGTATTATTGTGTCCAGTGTGACCATCTTGAATTTTTGTACATGGACAAATTTGTTCAGTCGGCGTAGGTCTAGTACTGGTCTCCATCCCCCACCTTTCAGTAGTGGGAGTAGAACCCTTTTCACCGATGTTGCGTCGGTACATGTTCCGCTGCACCTAGGTGGAGATGAGCCGCCACCTCTATACGGAGGAGGTGCTCGTGAAAGGGGTCCCTGAAGAAGGATGGGGAAGGGGAAGGGTGGGCGGACAAGATATGAAAGGGATGGTGTAACCTGACTGAACTATTTCCAGGACCCAGCAGTCCTGGGTGATCTGTTGCCAGACATGGTGGAAAGCCTGGAGGCAGTAGCCAAATGGGTAAATAGGTGGCGGAGTCAAGGAGTGGTCGCGCTTCAAAACTGACCAGCACTTCAAAACTGCTGTTTGTTTCCCAATGGGTGGGAAGTTGTTGGTTGCTCATGGTTTTACCTGAGCCTAGGAGGTCTGTTGTGGTTTCTCCCAGTATCATAAGGTCTGGACTGGGGCCAGTGATATTGTTGTGCGCGGGGCCTCTGATAAGGCTGATACCATTGTCTCACTGGTATTCCCAGTGTGCGCAGGATGGCCCTAGAGTCTTTCATAGTGTGAAGGACTTTGTCAGGTTTTTTTTGGAAAAAAGTTTATCTTTATCAAAAGGAAGATCCTCCACTTTGGTCTGTAGATCTTTGGGGATACTGGATGCAGACAGACAGCCAGGAAGACCTGCACATCACCACCGCAGTGGCAGTGGTGCGGGCTGCTGTGTCCACCATGTCCAGGGATGCTTGTAGCTCCGTTCTGGACGCCAATTGACCTTCGACAAGGACTGACTTAAAAAGAGGCTAGGACTTTTCAGCTTGGAAAAGAGGAGACTAAGGGGGGATATGATAGAGGTATATAAAATCATGATTGGTGTGGAGAAAGTGAATAAGGAAAAAATTATTTACTTGTTCCCAAAATACAAGAACTAGGGACCACCAAATTAAATTAATGGGCAGCAGGTTTATAACAAATAAAAGGAAGTAGTTTTTCACACAGCACACAGTCAACCTATGGAACTCCTTGCCTCAGGAGGTTGTGAAGGCTAGGACTATAACAGGGTTTAAAAGAGAACTAGATAAATTCATGGAGGTTAAGTCCATTAATGGCTATTAGCCAGGATGGGTAAGGAATGGTGTCCCTAGCCTCTGTTTGTCAGAGGGTGGAGATGGATGGCAGGAGAGAGATCATTTGATCATTATCTGTTAGGTTCACTCCCTCTGGGGCACCTGGCATTGGTCACTGTCAGTAGACAGGATACTGGGCTGGATGGACCTTTGGTCTGACCCAGTATGACCATTCTTAAAGTCTGCTCTCTTGTCCTCCGGGATATGGGAGGTAAAATCAAAGAGCTTGTTGTAGTTGTCGTAGTCACAGCTTGCGAGGAGGGAGGAATAATTTGCAATTCTAAATTGTAGAGTGGAGGAGGTATAAAACTTGTGGCCCAGGAGGTCAAGGCATTTGAGGTCCTTGTCTTGTGGAGTGGGCCGGTATTGTGGCTGCTTTGTTCTGTGTGTTGCTGCATCCACCACAAGAGAGTTGGGTTGGGGGTGGGAAAATAAATCTAAGTCCTTCGCGGGAACACAGTATTTACGTTCAGCCTTCTTGCATGTTGGTGGGATGGAGCAGGGATGTGCCAGAGAGTATCAGCTGGTTCTAGGAGGGCTTCGTTGATGGGGAGCGCGATCTTTGAGGGCACAGAGGGTTGGAGGATTTTGAGGAGTCTATGTTGTGTCTCCTGGACTTCCTCCAAAAGAAATATCCTGGCTGAGTGCCACCCTCTTGAAAAGGTCCTGGAATTGCTTAAAGTCGTCCACCTTTTGTGGAGGTGGAAGCAAGAGGGCTTCATCTGTGGCTGATGGCAAGGCAGGAGCCGGTAAATCCGGCAAGGGTTCATAGCCCACATCTTCAAGAGGGGATTCAGGGGCTCTAGATGTCAATGTAGCTGGCGAGAGAGGCTCAGAACGAGCTTGCCGTCTCATGGAAGGGGCGCAAGGAGGAGTGGTGGCAGGAGCCGGCCATGGGGACCATTGAGACCAGGACACAGGGTAGGAAAATTGGGGTCCCATCCACAGGGGGACAAAGTAGGGAAACTGAGACTGGTTCTTATGATGCGCTGTGCCCTGAGATAGATAAGGCTCCAGTGGAGGGGGAGAATCAGGTGGTAGAACTCTGCCTGGTGCTGTACGTCATTCTCACTGTCAGTGAAAGCAACCAGGTCTGGTGTCGAGAGCTGTTGTTCAAAGAGTGAGCGCTCCGTGTCAAGGAGCGGAGAGTCAGGCTGAGAGGCCACAGAAATATCAGTCTGGTGTAGAAATTGTTGCTGCTCCCTGGGCTGCAGTGCCGCGGAGTGTTCAGTGTGAGCGGCAGCCAGTAGTGATTTGTGCTTGGCTTTAGCTGGAGCCGCAGAGCGTTTGTGGGAGCCCTGCAGAGGTTCTGCGTCTGGTCATGGGGTGATGGGCAGGCTCGGTGCCAACGTTCTTGTCGGCACCGGGGTGGAACACGCTGCTGGCACTGGGTCTATTGTTGGTGCCAGGGGGAACCGGTGCAGAGGAGAGCTTCCCGCTGTGGGAAGTTGGGTCCCTGCCTTTGCGCCCCACGTGAGTCACTGTTTAGGTGCTGGGGCGGCCGGAGGTGCCTGCTCTCGGCACTGTCAGCACCAAGACCCAGGGTAAAGACCTTGTAGGAGATCCTTTACCCTTCTGAGTTTCTCTGAGCGGAGACATCGGAGCTTCCTACCTCTTCGTGTGAGAGGGCGAAGCTGTACTCCCGGTCAGTTCCGACTTAGCAGGGAAGCGTGAGGGAGAGGGTTTACTGCCCTTCTCCAGAGGCAGTTGCAGGGCTTTCTCCATCAGGAGCATTTTTATGCGTAAGTCTCTATTTCTATCTATTTATTTCCTTCAGTGACCAGGGAAGAGGTTAGCACTGCCCCGAGTCCCATCTTCAGCTGAGGATGGTTGAGAAGGAAGCGAGGAGGATGCAGGACGCGTGCACTCAGGCAGAGCCTAACGACAACACCTGAGTGCGTGCATCCCAACCAGTCACTGCTACCGAAGATCTCCGATCAACCATGCTGGGACGCACTGTCACCTGGAGTGGAGCACCCATGGGGACAGCACTCGAAGAAGAACTAACCTTTTCTTCCCCACCATGAAGGAATGCTAGAGAAATAAGAAACTAATCCAGTGGTTTTCAACCCACAGTCCATGGACCTCTGGGGGGTCCACAGACTATGTCTAAGATTTCCAAAGGGGTCTGCACGTCCATTCGAAATATTTTAGGGATTGGTAAATGAAAAAAGGTTGAAAAACCACTGGACTAAACAATGTCCCTTCTTCAGAGAGAGGCTTTTGACTAAGCTTGTTCTGCCTAACCACAATTTCAAAATGCTTTATATTTTGTTTCTGATTCTTTTCTTGCTCTGATCAATAGATGTCCAAATATTGGTGTGAATTTATTAGTGTGTTTGCTATGGGACTCAGCAGGCCAATGTCTTTGTGTTCAAAACACGTGAGACTATTTAGTGTTGAATAATAGCAAAGTCATGTTAATGCCTTTGACTGTCCTGGTCCTTTTATTCCATCGAAATTAACACAAAAGGTCTCAAGGACTCAGTGATTTCACAGCTGAAGTCAGCCTCCAGCACGTTCATCCTCTTCTCATTGGAAGGGTTATCGCTTTCTTTTCTGTGTTTTGGTCAGCTCCTGAAAGCACTGATTGTGCCTTCTATTCAGGTTGGGAATCGGGTTCAGTGGTAATAAAGAATTGGAAGATACTGAGAGAGCTACAGGGCTGCCTGTAGCTTGGAAAATCAGTAGCTCCTGAACTATGTCAACATACATGCAAGAAAGGGAGTCATGTAAGATGAAGCAATAAATACAGCAGAAACTAGGGACACATACTAATCAAGGGCACTATCATGTTTCCATTAAAGCCAAAAGCAAAAACTTCCATTGACTACAATGGGAGCAAGATTAGATCCAGAATGAGAATAGCATTTTGTCATTTGTTCAAGAACCAGATCTGTGGTGGAAAATTATTTTCAGTGGCTAGTGGGAACCAGGTGAGCAGGGTCTGGGGAACAATTCACAATCAGCAGAAGGAGAGGCAAATGGGGCCATCGCCCCAGGACCTGGGGAAACTACGAAGAAGATGAAGACAGACCTTGTTGAGAGAGACTTAGGGTATCAATGGGGACTGTCCAGGCAGAGCAGCCATGCAGACTAGGACACTGAGCAGAGAAGCACTAACACAAGAGAGAGAGAATGCAGCTCACTCAAGAGAAGCTAAAAGGAGCCACCCACACCAACTTCAAATAGAGACAGAGTGTAACAACCAGGGACCGGAAACAGCTGTGGTATGCCCACATTTATGAGCCTGCTGCCATCTTGTCCTGCTCCTGTCACCTATACTGGTCACTCGAAGCTGCTCCATGTACTGAGGGACAACAGATTTCAGAATTGGGAAATTCTTGCCTCTGGGCCTATTACGCCACTGTCCCTCATCAAGTGGAACAGTTTGTGCTCCCTCCTGTGTGTGGAGTCTATCATTTGTGTGGGAAGCTGTGTGCATGGGGAGGTCTGTACCAATTGTGGAGAGGATCTTTACTCTGTGGGGATTTGCATGAGTTATATATGGGCTTGTGTAGACAGGTCTGTATGAGGGGTGTGTATGGAGGTGCAGAACTAAATAGCTGTATTGAGGGGAGCACCAGAATGAACTGGTGGTGGGTGACAGACTCAGTTGTCTATTTTCAGTGGTGGATGGAGTTTCTTTTATGGGGAGGGAAACCCCTCTGATAAATACCACCACTTATTCCCCACCCCCATCCCATCTGACACTTGGTGATATTGTGACTCAATGGTTCAGTAACTAGAGATACAAGACTGCCATCTAATCCAGATCTAAAGGCGAATCTAAATTATTCCCACAAGAGAGGGATCAAGACGATGCTTTAAGTTCTTTTGTACATATGTGTAATAATGTGGCTGAAATGGAGAAGTCATTTCTACTTTCCTTGTTGAACAGAAAGGCTCCGAAAGGCAGGCTCCTCATGTCAGATTCGGACTGCCTAAAATGAGTGTGATGTCCAATCTGCTGCAGAGCACTGAGAAATGGTGCTGTGTACCTCTTGAATGTTGTGCGAGAGAAAAACAGGCCTCTCCTCCACAGTTTATATTTTAACTCTGTTTTATATTTTAATTGATGGTTAATTATAGTTTTTCCACTCTACTTAGAGAACTATAAAAGGTATGAACCGTGGACTGATTCTCTGTTGTTTGGCTCAAGCAAAAAGTGCCACTGAAGGTTAAATCAGCAGCTTTCATAGTTACTCTAATGACGAGTAGATTTTTTTTTTTTTAAATGGAGAAATCGGTTTGTATCCTGGCTTTTCCTTCCCTTGGTGAAGTTCATTCAAGCGTACAGCTGCTGGAACACAGCGTCATGCTGCCACTTGTTCCGTGTCAGAACGACGCTCATCTTTCCGTTCCTGGCAGAGAGGCGGTAGAGCTGTACCTACTCTGCAGAACAATATGCCCCGCAGAGGAGCTTCCTGGGTATCCTTTCCAAGTGGCACAAGAACAAAGGGGAAGTGTTTTCCGTAAGCTTTCTCACAGGTCTCTCTCTGACACCGTGTGTGTTCTTGCCAAGCCAGCATCTTCCAAGTGCGTGATAAGTACACCTGCCACAGCGAGTTGGCTGCAAATTGGCTAATACGTCCTGAGAAAAAGCACTTCAGAAAATAAAGTTCAATAAAATGAAACAAGGTCAAAACTTGAAAATAGGAAGAAATCAACCGGAGAAAAAACTTTACTACATTTGTTAAGCAGCATGTAGTACAGTTTAGAAACAGCTCTAGTTAAAGCAGTGCAATCCTCTAGTGTGGCAGCAGTTATTCCAGTATAAAGGTTCGTATGCTGGTATAATATATTCCTCTAGAACAGCGGTTTTCAGCCCTTTTTTATTTGTAGACCCCTAAAAAATTTCAGATGGAGGTGCAGAACCCTTTGCAAGTATTAGAACACAGGTTGAAAACAACCAGGGCCGGTTCCAGGCACCAGCCCAGGAAACAGGTGCTTGGGGCGGCCAAATGGAAGGGGCGGCATGTCGGGCTCTTCGGGGGCGGGTCCCTCGATCCCTCTCGGAGGGAAGGACCTGCCGCCGAATTGCCGCCGAAGAAGAAAGCGGCACAGTGGAGCTGCCGCCGATCGCAGTCGTGGCTTTTTTTTTTTTCCCCGCCGCTTGGGGTGGCAAAAACCCTGGAGCCAGCCCTGAAAGCAACTACTCTAGAGGCAACACCCCTAGGGAATAAGCTACACTGATATAAGCACCTTTAAATACTGATATACATGTGTCCACACTAGCGGGCTGTACTGATTTAACTATATTGATTTCTAAATTGATAAAGTTATAGCAGCACAAAAACTGTGTGTAGACCAGCCTTTATTCTGTTTTTTCAATTTACATTGTACATACACACACACACACACTCTCTCTCTCTCTCTCTCTCTCTCCCATTGGCTTCTCTTTCTAGCGTCTGTTTGGAGCAGCAGTAACTTCATCCTTGGGAAGTTTGCCAGTGTCCTATAGGAGCATACTATTATGGGTTGGGTTATACCTTGTTATGAGTCAGGTGTAACCACCACTTTGCCTTAGGATAAATGTAAGGAAATCATTGTAATCATGTGACTGAAACAATTCAACCGCCTCGATCCCAAACACAAGCCCACCTCTCCAGCTGAAACAAAGACGCACCAAAGGCCACTCAGAAATTTGAACTACATAGGCTGGGACTGAGCCAGTTGTTGTTTGGGTAAGGGTGTGTTTGAGAGAGTGAGGAGGAGGATAGAGACACAGAAGCAGCCAAGTAGAGAGTACAAGAAATGCTGGTAATGGGGCTCTGAAAGAAAGCTAGGAGAGAAAGCTATTTGGGCACAGAGTACTTGCTGGAAAGGCAGGTTTGGAACAGCAGCAAAGAAACTGTCTCCTGCTGTTTGATTGCAACTGTGTTCAGAGAAACAGGACTTTACGTAATTTTTGTAAATAAAAAAAGATAGCATCAAAGAAGTTACTTGGCTATATCCATCAGTTTCTCCCCCTAACTGGAACAACCTGCAAACCCCCAAATTTGTTAACTGCTCCATCAAAAGGGGTAACAATACCATGTTGAGTGGCTGCTTGATGTACCCCAAACCTGCGTTGTTCCATGGAGGAGCATCCACTGGTGTAGGAAGAGGGTAAGGCCGTGTAACATAGCCACTGTTGTCCTCCTTCTGGTATGTTAGATCAGATTTCATGCGATTTTATGCACATTTGCTCCTTCTGAGTAATGTAGGGGATCTCTTGGCCCAGAATGATCCATCAGAGGCTTTTCTGCTCCTGCATTGTCCTAGCAAGTCATTCATGACTTCCACAGATGGTTCTGTTTTCTGAACTAATGAGAACCTTATGCACTGTCTAATCTCCCCTAAAAAACAGTCCCAGCACAATCAAGAGAAAAATTCACCACTTGACATGGGGAACCAAGAGCTGTCCTGATCCTGTGGGCAAGACAAGTGTCATCAGGAACAAAGGACCTAACAAATGGAGGAGTGGAATCTTTCGGTGTGAACATGTCTCCAACCGTGAAAGTTCCCTCATCTTTTAATCAGTTTTAGCACTATTAACATTTTGAATGACGACAATTCCCCTTTGAGAAACAGAACTGTAGGCATTTAGCTTCACTGTCAGAACTCTTACCATACTGACACTAAGCAGAATAGCCATTCTGTTTCAAATAATGATTGAAACAGGGACTTGATTACCCAGTGCTGGTTTGGCATATGAAGTCAGTCATTTGGTTGAATGCTGAACTGTGATGTTTCAACGTTTAAGTTTTCCTCCCTGTCATTCCAAAAGAAGTTACTTTAATACTATTTGTGACGGGTTGGATCACAGAAACCCCCTTGGGAGCTGCCACCTGATGTGCAAAGACTACCTCTGCTCCTGTTTTCCCTGCCAGCTCAGGACTCCAGCACCCTGTCTTGCTGAGCCAGACACTCCCATCTGCTCCAACACAGATCCAGGGTCTGAATCACTTGCCCCCAAAGCTGCAAGTTTACCTGAAAACAGCTCCCAGAAGTGTGCTTGTCTTTAGCACTCAGATGCCCAACTCCCAATGGGGTCTAAACCCAGATAAATCCGTTTTACCCTGCATAAAGCTTGTGCAGGGCAAACTCATAAATTGTTCGCCCTCTATAACACTGATAGAGAGATATGCACAGTTGTTTGCTCCCCCAGGTATTAATACATACTCTGAGTAAATTACTAAATAAAAAGTGATTTTATTAAATACAGACAGTAGGATTTAAGTGGTTCAAAGTAGTAACAGACAGAACAAAGTAAGTCACCAAGCAAAATAAAATAAAATGCGCAAATCTATGCCTAATCAAACTGAATACAGATAATGTCACCCTCAGAGATGCTTCAGTAAGTTTTTTCTCAGACTGGACACCTTCCAGGCCTGAGCACAATTCTTTCCCCTGGTACAGCTCTTGTTGCAGATCAGGTGATAGCTAGGGGATTCTTCATGATGGCTCCTCTCACCTTTGTTCTCTTCCACCCCTTTATATATCTTTTGCATAAGGCGGGAACCCTTTGTCCCTCTGGGTTTCCACCCCCCCCCCCACTGGAAAAGCACCAGGTTAAAGATGGATTCCAGTTCAGGTGACATGATCACATGTCACTGCAAGACTTCATTACTCACTTGCCAGCACACACATATACAGGAAGACTCACAGGTAAATACGGCCATCTGCAGACAATGGGAGTCATCAAGATTCCAAACCATCATTAATGGCCCACACTTTACACAATTACAAATAGGCCCTCAGAGTTATATTTTATATTTCTAGTTTTAGATACAAGAGTGGTACATTTATACAAATTGGATGATCACACTCAGTAGATTATAAGCTTTGTAATGATACCTTACAAGAGACCTTTTGCATGAAGCATATCCCAGTTACGTTGTATTCACTTTTTACCATATTTTTCTAAAACTATCCCAGTTACATTATATTCACTTATTATCGTGGTTTTTATAAAACCATATAGACTGCACAACGTCACACTATTACTATGAACATGTGTGTTTCTGGGTGTCCATGTGTATCTGTGTGTAAATATGATAAACATGTGTTACTCTGGAATTGGTCTTTTACCTTCTGACTACAAAGTAAAAATTTGTTTGACTGATCAACATTTGCAGGGTTTTTTTTTTAAATCCTTTCCTTGCTGTATAATTTGAATGTGGGTATCCATTAAATATAAACAGTTCTAAAATTAAGATATACTTCAAATATGGGCAGGAGCAATTCACATAAAAACTGAAATAAAAATAAGAAAAATGCAATTAGAAATTAAATTCTGCTCCCTTGATCTCTTCCTTGCCTTCATCACTTGCTGCTCAGGAGTAAAATTACATGCTCAAAAGAATTGTCTTAAACCACAGTAAATGAAGACCTACAAAACCCCAAACTAAGCTTCCTGATGTTGTTTTAATAAGACCAGTACCCAATGACTTGTGTCAGAAGACTGGGTTTTTTCCTTATACCCTTCCTGATGCTTGTGCATATTCACATATATCTATAGATAACTGATGCAACCAATTTTATACATTATACTCTAGGAAATGCATCCGCCCTGAGAATTTTAGAAGGTTCATGAGGTACAGTGCAGTTTCTCTTGTATTTAAGAGTGTGGTTTATTGTTTTACCATTTCCATTGCTAAATGTAAACCTTGTAAAACTCTCTCACCAAAGATGATGTATTATATTTCACCTGTTCATCTCAATGGAGTTGTAAACCTAGGTAGTCATACTAAGAATCAAAGCAATGGCCTGTGCAAATTTTTACCAATTTTCCCTTCAACACAAAACGTGGAGGGGTGGGGAGGGAGAAGAGGAGGTTACCTCATTTATAACCTTTATCTCGGTGGTTGGAGCACTCATCTACGATGTGTGAGGACCTGGTTTAATTCCTCCCTCTCCCTGATGAGCACAAAGGATCTGAACAGGGGTTCCTCACATCTCCGGTAAGTGCCCTAATCACTGAGCTATGAACTATTCTGCTGTGGCTCTCTCTCCAGCTCTGTTGTTGAAGCTGTTCCACTGTGTGTTAAATAATTAAATAGAGCCAGAGAAGAGTGAGAATGAATCTATAGCTCAGGGCTAGGGCACTCACCCGAGAAGTGGAGAACCCCTGTTCAAATCCCTTCTCATCAGGCAGAGGGGGAACTGAACCAGGGTCTTCCATATCCCAGGTGAGTACCTTACCTGCTGGGCTAACAAGTTATAAAGGAAACTGCTGCCTCCTCTGGCCATTGTGTGTGGTGTTAAGACAGGCAGCTCACTCATTCTTGCAAGAATTGGCCTAAGGCACCTGACTCCAGGCTACCTTCAGCTGTTTGCAACCTAGTATGTTTTTAGCTTATAAAATGATTAATCTAAAACAGGTTCAGAATAATGCTTGTTCTTTAATACAGGAAAATTGGACTGCTCTGCTAAAGTCATAATAAGATAGGATTATCACATACTCAAAAAAACAAAGTGTTCCTAGCATACTGCAAAAGCAATATTCATCAATGCATATGCATAAAAACATCTGGGTTTGTACCTACTGATCTTGACATTTGAAGACATATAAAAAATAAGAAGAAATGTATCCCATTCAGAGGGACCACACAAGGTCTATGCATCATTTAAGTCACACTGAAACCTTCATAATAGATCTTACATATGACAAATAGCATGTAAGCCTGGTGCATGTTGTCTGCACAGGAGGATTTTCACCATGGACGATTGCATGTTAGAGCATGGCTAAACTGCCTGGAACACTGGAAAGCCTGAATATGAATACCAGTAGGTAGATCCCTGCCCTAGTCACCCTCCAGTTACACCGGTTGAGGATTTCTCTTGTGGCATAATATGAATGCACAGATTTTAAGGTCAAGGGAACATTATGATAGTCTCTAATCTCATGAATAATACAGCTCATCGAATTTCACGCAATTATTCCTGCACTGACAATAATTTGTCAAACTTTTGGTCTCCTTAAGAGAGCCATCTGGTCTTAACTTAGAAACACCAAGTGATGAAAAATGAAAAATGAAAAAATGATGAAAAACCCAGCTCCTGAATGTGATTACATCAGGCTAAATTTTCATTTTTGAAAAAAAATGTAAGTTTCTTGACCTCAGGGTTATGAAGAAAAGCCAAAAAACATGAACCAAGTGTAACTAATGGAGTGATCCCTGCCCGAGTCTACTGAGAGCCTGAAGTATCAGCTCCAGGAGATGTGAACTGCTCCATTTCTCTCACTGGAACATCAGCTCCAGGAACCACCACTCTCGATTATCCTGCTAACACTAACACAAACCCAGAAGACAGTGTGTGTGGCAGGAAGAGATGAGTACAGAGGGCTTGGCTCCCCCACCCAAGTAGATACATGCCAACTGCTCAGGTAAGCAATGCGGGCGTCTCCTGCTGCAGCCTCTGCTTCTTTCAGGGTGGGGAAGGAGGCAGAGAGTGGATCCCTGCTACCACCCTTAATGCTGCTCATCAGGGGTCTTATGCCAATACCTGCATGGAAGGGGACCCCACTTCTATGCTACTCCAAGGGAGGGGTGGGACCATAGCATGTGAGCAAGGCTGCAGGGTTGCCACCATTAAGAGCCCCATGTTATGCTGTTCTTTGGGCTTTGAATTGCTTTAATTCAGTACTGACCACATCTGTTGGGGGGTAAGCAGGCAGTGAAAGAGAAGATTTGAACTCAAGGTCTTCAGGCTCCCAGCCCAGCACCTCTTCACCTGAGCTCCAAGATATCACAGTTCATTATTCAAAATGAAAACTGCTGAAATGTGGGTCTTACCACATGAGCTGGGACATTAGAATCTATGGGTTGCTTATCTTATCTAGCTGTGAAAGCGCAACTCTCCTCAGAAAAGTGATGCTGTGAACATGGTAGAGAGGGGCTCTGCGCCCGTAGCCTCCCAAATGCTACCAGAGCCAAGGAGTTCAGTTCCAAGTAAAAAGCCATTTTAACACACAGTCAACACTGCAAACTGGAGATGGTTTGAGCACAGACAAATCTTGCCATTGTTAGCAAGAGCTGTTCTGTTGCGGAAGGGGAGGTCCAATTTGAATGGGTCATGCAAGGGGTGCACAGCCTTTGTGTGATGAAAAGACCCATTCTCTGGGGATCCCTTGTAAAGGGCAAGTAAGGTACAGGGAGGGATTGATGTTGGGATGTGGAGGCGGGGGGGGGTCCCACCAGTGTATAGCAGAGTTGACTAAGGGGCTCTGGTGAGGGGGATTCCTCACCTCCCCACACACATCTGCCCTGTGCCCAAGCTGGACACAAAGGTGAGGATTTGCCACAGTCAACAACAGCATCAATTTGTACTTTGGTGGTTTGCAAATTACTAATGTCTCTTGGAACTAAAAGAGCCTGCTGTTTGCTTTGTGGGGGTAGATTTTAGGAACATTCACATGCTTTATATGCCACAGCTGGAAACGCTTTTTCTGACTGCACCTGTTTTGGAGTCACAGACCACTTACTTGTCTACATTGGTTTAAAAAAAAAAAAACCCAACAACTTTATTAATTCTTTTTTCTTTTAACCACACAGGAAAAGTGCATTTTTCCATATTTCTATGAAACTCACACCAAATTAGGAGGCATATTTTATGTTCCATTTCACACTCCACTGATGTGCTTGTAAGAATTATATTAGCAGGTACCCTTTCTGGCCTCTTTGTTCACCTGCAATAGATTACATACAGATTTAAATTATTCAGTGATGGCTCCACTTTTTAGCTGTAAAGGTTTAGAAATAGAGTCCAAAGCAGGTAGCTACTCAGGTGACAGTGAATGGAAAATATTCCATTTACTTTTGGCCAAGGCAAGTCACAACTGATTTCCCCAATCTGATGAGGAACTGAAAATGTGTTGCATTAAAAGGACAAAACTCTCAACACCCAGAATGAGAACCTAGCACAATGGGAGTCATCTGTTTCTAGTATATGGGAAACAGTTGAAACAGAAATAATACTGTTGGTAGATGAGTCGGCCAATATGTAGTAAGGTTTTCATATGTTATAACATTAAAGAGGGACTTTCAAAAGCAGCTAAGTGACTGAGGAGCACATGCTGATTTTCATGCTTCTTTCTGAAGGTTTCACCCTTAATCATTACATTAAAACTGAAAACAACCACCAAAACCCTACATAATCTCCGCACAAACTGGCAGCAGGAACATTGCTAACTACATTCGAGTATTTGCACAGAAAGAGACACATGCAACTGGTTTATTTAGCGGTTTCTTTTTAACTAAGCTATGGAATATTCTGATGTGGGTCTCCCTTAGTCTCTCCTATTGAAGTTGTTCCACTTTAATTATACAAAATAGTTAATATTAATTGAGACAGCGAAAGTTAGAATGACTCCATAGCCTCATGGTTAGGATAGTCATCTGAGGGGTGGCCAATCTCCGTTCAAATCCCTTCTCCCCCTGAGGAGGGGGGCCTTAAACTGGGGGTCTCCCACATTCTGGGTCAGTACCTATCCATGAGGCTAAATGTTACGAGAGAGCTGCTTCCTCTCCTTCCTCCCCACTTTGTATGAACTCAACTGAGGGACCTCATCTGGTAAGTGGTCTCTGAGCACACATACCAGATTTCTGCCCCTCCCCCACTCCCCACACACAACTCAGGTGGCCAAAGGCCTTTCTTCTCTGGCCTATGCATTGCTCTGGGGCTTAGATGGCAGACAGGTGCCTAGAGGGAGGAAGTAGTGTGCATCCCCAGAGACAGACACATAGGAGCCTAAGGAATTTTTACTGCAAAAATCTAAGTGCTGAGTGAATTTAGGCACCTGTAGGGTCAGGAAGCTGCCAAGTGGGCATTTGTGGATCATAATGATCCCTAAAAATGGGACTTGGGCACCTAAGTACCTTTGTGGATCACACTTGAAGTGAGTTGCCCAAGTCACACATAGAAAGTTTGGCAGAGCAAGGAAGCAAAACCAGGTTTCACCAGTCCCCAATGAGCACCCTAAACCCACAGGACCATCCTTCCCCGGGATTGGGGTCAACAAACATATTAGCTGATGAGATTTGGAACATGGTTTAGTGTAGACCAGAACAAACTATGTCCACCATCATGTCAGTAAACCATGGTTAAACATAACGTTACATTAGTCATGAGCTAAAGCACCTTCCTGAATCGGGGCCCTTAGCTGCATGGTATAGCAAGGAACACAAGAGGCAATCCCGATATACATGGTTAATTTTATGTTAGCTTTCCTGACTTCATAATGTGACTACTAAAGAGTCCAGAAGCTGCAGTATGCACAGAGTTAACAAAATGTTTTACTGTTTAGTAGTCAAAAACGTCAGGCAGAGAACAGCATACCTAGCTGCTCAGCAGCTGCACAGGCAGCACACTATCACTGTTTCCATCACAACATCTTTCTATATTTTCACTTCTTTCTACTATCAAAATAGCTAAATAGTTACACATGTTGGGGTAGAACTAGGGGCTTTCATGTGGTCGTTGCTTCTAGGAAAAGCCCTCTAGTACTGGATTTCATTTTTTTAAAATCTAGCTCTCAGACATGCTTCACTGCACATTAACATGGGGGGGGGGGAAATATGGCAAAAGGCACAGATAGAAAAATCTCAAAAACCACTTTCAGTGCAGCAAACATTTGGATGGAGTAGCAAAAATAGTTCACAGTTAATTTCTGGAGACATACTGTGATAAAATTGGAGGGATTTTTCAACTCTCTTTTTTATTGCTTCTGAGATCATGGGCAGGCAAAACCTCAGGAATCCACTATTTTCTCCCCATCCCAGGTACATATATTAGGTCAATTTTGTGGTGTATGTGATGCCCATGAAAGGATTAATTTGGAAACTGCAGCTTTCAGAAGCTGCTACAAACAGCACTATGCCCTCAAAGTAAATTCAGCCAATGAGAAAGTGTTCTGATTTGTGCTTCATTGTGTGAGCCTGTCCTCATTTACCAGCTTGCCGGGGGATGGAAGGGAAGCCCAGGTTTCCTCTGCCATGTGCATTCAGTTCAGTTCCTATTTAGCTCAGTAGTTTTTCTAATTTGCATTTAGATTCTTAATCTGTTTCTCCACCTTGGAATTTTATATGGATGTCCATCACCGTGGTTTCTGAGTGCCTTCCACAGAAAATCAATAGCAAAGTCCCTAGACGGCTTCATGAAGTCTAGTCAATTCTATATTCGGTCTTATACTGCACTCATCACCATAGTCTCTGATCACCTTCCACTTGTGCATTAAGCAACATGACTTAACACCTATCAAGTGTTTGTTCTCTCATCCTGCCCCCAGAGAAATACGTGCAGTGGATGTCTTGTTCTGGTAGTTATTGGGTTTTTTAAAAACACATACGTTGAATGGATTAAAGCCACCTCACAAAATAGGAAAAGAAACCCACACATACAAGCCCACCTTTTACCATGATGATTATGAAATAATGAATGAAATACTACTCACTCGTTTAAAAAGTTACTCTCCCTGAATGAGCGGGTGAGTAATTTCACAGGGCTTTCCTCCATCAAATCTGTTTGCATTTACTTTTGCTCATCACAAGAGACACTGCTGGGGCCTAATCCAAAGTCTGTTGAAGTCAATGGAAAGACCTCCAGTGATTTCAGTAGACTTTGGACCATGTCTTTAGTAAGTTCTGCCACCTTGTCCCAGATTAAACAGGAAATGAAACAAAGTGGGCAGAAAAAACTGTTCACTGAGCTGCTTTTGCCTCTCCATAAATCTTAACATCATCAGGCAAAGGAGGCTCAAGCCAGAAGAACCCATCATTTGAGCTAGACTGTCAGTAGGGAAACGAGACTATGGGACAAAACAGGAACAAAATACCAAAGCCCTGATTCAGGACTGACGTGCTTCAGGACTGACGTCCTCTTGACTTCCTGAAAATGGAGTGCTTGCCTGAATTGGGCCTTAAAGATATTATTGTTTTCCCAGTACTTTTCTATTTTCTTGTTGCTATAACTACCAAAATACTCTTTGATGGATAATTAAAAAGAACAGAAACATACTTCAATTAAACAAAGTGATTAAGTGTCCAAGGCAAGTAACAAATAAATGGAAATGGGAGTCTTTCCATTGGCTTCAGTGGTCTTTGGATCAGGACCTTAATGAAAATTTTATTTTCACCAAATGTCTAATGAATGAGAAATTTCTAGTTTCAGATGGTGACAGGCAAAGAAATAGTATTTGGCAATGTGATGGTTTGCACTGTAAAGAAATATTGGTTTTGTAGTGCAGACTTAGTTTCTCTTGCTAACCAGAGAGGAAACAGTTTATAATCATAGAATTGAAGGACTGGAAGGGACCTCGAGAGGTCTTCTAGTCCAGTTCCCTACACTCATGGCAGCACTAAGTATTATTTAGACCATCCCTGACAGGTGTTTGTCTAACCTGCTCTTAAAAATCTCCAATGATGGAGATTCCACAACTTCCCTGGGCAATTTATTCCAGTGCTTAACCACCCTGACAATTAGGAAGTTTTTCCTCATGTCCAACCTAAACCACCCTTACTGCCATTTAAGCCCATTGCGTCTTGTCCTATCCTCAGAGATTGAGAACAATTTTTCTCCCTCCTCTTTGTAACAACCTTTTATGCACTTGAAAACTGTTATGTCCATTCCCAGTCTTCTTTTCTCCAGACTAAACAAACCCAGTTTTTTCAATCTTCCCTCATAGGTCATGTTTTCTAGACTTTTAATCATTTTTGTTGCTGTTCTCTGGACTTTCTCCAGTTTGTCCACATCTTTCTTGAAATGTGGAGCCCAGAACTGGACAAAATATTCCAGTTGAGGCCTAATCAGCACAGACGAATTACTTCTTGTGTCTTGCTTACAACACTCCTGCTAATTCCACATCCCAGAATGTTTGCCTTTTTTGCAACAGTGTTACACTGTTCACTCATATTATAGAAGGGTTGAGTGAATAGGGGGCTGGCATGTTTGGGTTAACTTTCCTTAATCTTTCTTGTCTTAAACCTTTCAAGTGCCTCTGTACTTCCTGGTTTGGGCTGAAATACCATGAACAAGGTTATGCAGAAACCATTAAGCACTGGGAATCTTGAGCGGGAAGCCTGTTCTTTCGAGTTGCCTTGTCTGATTTCTTAGGCTGCTACATTTTCACTGTATCTTCTTGGGAAAGGCAGAGAGGGGAGAGATGGTTCATCATCATGTCATGTTAGTTTGTGGCTAAATTACCTTTATATCACTTAGAATAAGGCCAGTCTGCATTCAGAGAGTTGTCTCACACACACACACATATATATATATATATATATATATATATATATATATTATATAAACCTAGTCTCATGCCCCACATCCTGCAAGAATGGGTTTTGTTGGGAAGAAAGGGGTTGTCTTTAAATTTGTACCACCTCTGAATAAAAACCGTGAGCCAGGGTGGGCTGGCCAGCCACAGACTAGGATACCTCAGTGTGGGGCTTGGCCATGGCCATGTAGCTCTCCACCCCAAATTATTTGGATCAAACTTGTGACTGCCTCCTTATAAGTGCTTTGCATTCTGGGGTGTTCCAATACGCCAGCTGGAATAAAGGGAGCTTTCGCTGGCCTGTAGCAAAGACTCTGAGGGGGAGTACTTAAAAAGTACTTAATACATCTCCCGTAGAAAAATACACTGTGGTACTCTGGGTTACGACAGGTCATTGGGGGGGAGGGAAGAGAGACGACATGACTCCAGGTCAAACATCTTCTGACCAAAATACACCTAATTAATCCAACCCAGTTCTGCTAGTGTAAGATTAAGGATCCAAACTGATACAGAAATAACATCAGTTAGTGCATCGCCTTCTCCACTGCATTGCACATGCTGTATGTATTAAATATGATATAAATTAAGTAGTCTAACTAGTAATCAAAACTACTCTGCATGTGGCTGCAGGAGAGCAAATTTTACTTTGAGACTCTTCACTTCTGTGTTTTCTGACTGTTTAGTGTGTCAGGGGAATCAGGGAAAAGTCAAAGCCAAACTTCAGGGGGTGGGAACTATACAAACAGACAACAAGATACAGGAGTTTGCCAGAATTCCTGCAAACTAAAACCATCAAGTTTTACATAGTTCTGCCTAGGATTTGATTTTTTATGGACATATTTCTTTCTGGGCACAGGCTCATCTGTCTCAGGTCAAACCTATTGACAGGCTTGCGGTTGGTGTTGAATGGCCCGCCCGTCTGCTTGGTGCAAAATCACTTAACAACCCTTAAAACCCTGGCTCTAAGCTCATTGGCTTAAGGTTACGTTTTGGCTCTCTCTTACTTGGAACTTGACTGAAAATACCATTTGGTTTGGCAAGAAAACTGGAGTGGATTCAATGCAGCACTGGTGGGTGGTTGATTACAATCTTGAGATTATTAGCTCCTTAGAGGGGAAGAGGGATTCAGATGCACATTCTAGTCACCCTATACTGGGCAGATACTACAGCCTGGCTTTTGATTTAGAAAATTTTTGTGGCAGAGCCACACTGCCTGAAGGCAGGCAGAGGAACACTAGAAGACTACTTCCTAGAGCTCTCTAGTGCATAGAGGAAGCCTGCATAATGCTACACCCCTTCACGTGGTTTGGTATACTCCCCCCTCCTAGCCTGGTCTGCTGGCTAGCATGTGGGAGGGATCAGAGCCATGGTTTCACCTGCTCCCTTCCGGAGAGCCATGCACCACTAGGGAAGTAGTGAGGGACTCTTTGCACTGCCCTGAGAGCACAGACTACAATTTTATCAGACCCCTACCTAGGCTGCAACTCCTAATGCATAACAGCCATGTTTAAGCAATTAGAAATAATCTCCTGCAAGGAAGAGAACTCAGCAAAAAAATGGAACTAAAATTAAGGAAAGACGCTGGGATTTTAAAGTGCTCGTCTCTAATGCCTTGTATGCAAGATGGGAATATTCAAGAGGCATTTGAATTTTCTCAAGAGTACAAAATACTTTTTTTCAAGCCACCTTATCCTTCCAAAGAGCGTAAATTAAGAGTTCCAAAAGGAAATTCTGGAGGACGGCTGTTTTAGTCTTTTTCTATGCTTCAGGGTCATCAATTGGTTTTGGATCCATACCCTCTGCACTATATTTTTTGTACTCATTTTCTTTAAAAAAAAAAAAAAAAAAAAAAAAGATTTGAGAGTGAATTCAGAGCTCAAGAAGATGAAGGAAGCCAGGGAAAGTGCTGAGTAAACTTTCTTCATGCACCTCTCCTACTGCAGGTCAACCCTCCACTACAGTACATTTGCTGTGCAAGTGCCAGCCCCCTTTAAGTATAGACTTTTTAGAATCATGCTGAATTGTGTGGTGGTTTAGGGATACGCATTATGGATACATCTGCTAAGAACTAGAGAATTGATCCAAAGTCCACTGAAATCAATGAGAGTCTTCCCATTGACTTTAGATCACAACCTTGGAAAAGAACACAATTTTTTTTTCTTTTTTGGACTCAGCTTAGGATCTGAACTCAGGTCCCTAGCAGAGGAAGGCGAACACATTGATTTGCAACAGTATTTAGCCTTCTTCCGTCCCTCCCTGCAAAAGGGGATGAGTGGCAGTGACAGAAACTGACTGGCCTACAGCAAAATCAGTGTATATTGTGAGATTATTAGCTAGCACCATCTCCCTCTCTAATAGAAAGTCCACACCTGCTCAAATCTTCCTCTGACAGAGTAATCATCTCCACGTGGGCCCCACAGCTGAGTTCTATTGCAGTTGCTGAACTTAAGGCAATCAGCTGCTATTTCTTCCCTTTTTATAAGGTGGGTTTTAACTGTCTCCCTACCCAACACTGCACATGGCCTATATCATGCCCTGTCATAGCCTGTCTCTTGGGAAAACACTTTACACATTGTGAACCCACCTAAACCTCTAGACATAAAAAGGCCAAATAATTTTTGTCTAACTGTAAGATGAACTACTGCATGAGTCAAACTTATCACAACTCCACTGTTTAATGGTGTTTAGTGAAAAATAGTCATCCATTTTTCATATTTATGCATTCATTTCAGTATTCAAAGGTAAAGCAGAGATTAAAGACTTGAATCCGATCTGATTTACACCAGTGCGAATCAGAAATATTTCCACAGAAGCTAATGGAGTTACGCTGATTTCAATGAAATCAATTAGGCCCTTGTTTTTTTATCCAATAACACTCAACACACAACATAAATAAGACCTTACTGTATATGCTATTGTTCAACTACACACTGTTCTTCATCAGGAGAAACATTCCCTCACTCAACAAGTTTTTCCTACTCTCTAGATTTTTTTAATACTTCAGCAGATTTATCATCTGTTTCAAAGCTTCTCACAGAGCAGTTTTCACTTAGAACTGCAAACCAGATCCTCCCCTGGTACAAATCAGCATAGCTTAATTGAGGTCAATGGGCCAGACCCTCCTCCCCCAGTCTGGATTGGCATAGCTCAATTGTTAATAGAGCTACATGGAGGAGCTATACTGATTTACATCAGCTGAGGATCTGACCTGCAATGGTACAGTACTTTTATAATGGTCCATTAGTGAAGATAATTAACCAGAGTAAACAGAATTAGAACAGAGATTAAATAAGGCAACAAATAAAATCAAATCCCACGTGACAAAAATATTATAAACTGCAAAATAGTCACATTAGCATTTTGGAGCTCGACCCACATAAATATTTGTTTAATGTTAATTAACTGTTCTCAGATAAGGCAGCAAAACATGGCAAACATATTTACCCTATCAAAGGTCTTCCTTGTGTGGTATATTTTAAACAGACTGTTAGTGTACATGAAATTCTACTAAAAATTAAAGTACTGAACATTTTTAATTATATGCAACATTTTTACAAATCCTTCATTCTGTTATCCCACTTACCACCTCATATATACATGAATGCTATGCACAGAGAGCAAATAATCCATATCTGAAATGGCTTGTTTCATTAACTAGGGCCCCAATGCTGTAACTGGTTCAACACAGATAGGCTCTTGTGCCTCCAGAGAATGCCACTGAAGCCACAGGGACCTAATTGAAGTCAACGGACTCCACACAGGCATATGTCTTCCTGCATGGAACTAAATTGCAGGATCAGGGCCTTGAAGTCCTCCTTTTCAGGACATAGTATTTATTTTATGAAATCCCTTATCATGCCTATGGGTAACATCCCTACCGACAGCTTCCATCTTCCTCTTTGTTAGCCCCTAAAAAAACCAAACCAAAATAAAACTACCTACTTAAGGGTAACCTGTCTTTCAGGTGTTGTCAACAGCAAAAAGGGCCAGGTTCAATTTTCTGGAGATTCCTTCTGAAAACAAACATCTCCAGCTTCAACCCCCACCCAGAAACCTAGGAAGCTACATACAACCACCCTGGGTGCCTTGATACGCAATACTTCCCCGCCACTCACAAGCACCCAGTGCAGGGATTTAAAACAGAGAACTTTATAGGGAGGGAAGAGGTGAACAACAGAATGAACTAGGGAGAGGCAGTAATTAATACATGAACAAGATCTGTTAGGCAAGACTCCCACCCCCACAGGCTGTTTTAACAGTAGCCCCAACCTCAGATCTTCACTTGCACTTGGCAGTGGCTCATACATTCTACCCTTCCCCCCAGCTCCCTTACTCACAGTTTGTTGTCCTGGGTTTTTGGTATCCAAGCATTCTGGCAGATCAGTGCTGCTCCAGGGGTTCTACCACCTGACCCAGCTGGAATGAGGTAAGCTTTGATTGCTGCATAGGAAGGCCTACACCAGAGTCTCTCAAGTAGGCTGATGCTCTCTGCAACTTCAGCCCAAGACACTTCAACTCTGCACTATCCACTACCTCAAAGCCACCTCAGCTCTAGAACATCCACCCCGTTTCAGTTGTGCACTAGTCACTGTTTTGTAGCTGTCTGAGGTCTCTACAGAACACAGGGCCCTTAACAGAATCCTTACCAGGAGATGCCCTCCCCTCAGAGGATGCAACCCTTTTCTCTCTCTCTCTGTCTCTCAAAGCTCCCCCACCCAACTGTGCATCAGTGTGGTGAAGGTTAGTCATTCCCTCTTGTTCACCAACAAATGCTAGCAGAGCTCTCTCACCTATGGAGCCTCTGTCCCTGTCCATGAGTTCTCAAGCCGCTCTGAGCTGCTCTTCTCCAATTTCACCAACAGGTGTCAATAGCAAGCTCCCATCTCTCTCTAGTGCAGAGGTGAGCAAACTACCATCTGTGGGCCCATCCTGCCCAGCCTTTGAGCCCCCAGCTGGGGAGGCTAGCCCCCCCGGCTCCTCCCCCGCAGCCTCAGCTCACCGTGCCGCCAGTGCTTTGGGCAGTGGGGCTGCGAGCTCCTGCCAGGCAGCACGGCTGTGAGAGCCGCCAGGTGTAGTGTATTAAATTGCTCCCCATAGGAATGTGCTATTTATGGAGCACCAGGACTGGCAGCCAAAGGTAGTACTGTACACCGTAAGTAGCACATTCCTATGGGGAGCAATTTAATACATTACACCCGGGTAGGGAAGGCTGTTCCTCCCCAAACAGCTTGGCCCCTGCCCCCTCCCACTTCCTGCCCCCTGACTGCCGCCCTCAGAACGCCCGGCCCATCCAACCCCCCCGCTCCTTGTTCCCTGACTGTCCCCTCCCGGGACCCCCTGCCCCTAACTGCCCCCCCGGGACCCCACCCCCTATCCAACCCTCCTGCTCCCTGTCCCCTGGGATGCTCTGCCCCTTATCCAACCCCCCACCCCACCCTCTTACCATGCCGCTCAGAGCACAGGACTGGCAGCCATAAGTAGTACACTGTAAGTAGCACATTCCTCCGGGGAACAATTTAATACACTATACCAGACCTCCATACAGTTTCGGAACCCCCATGTGGCCCTCAGGCCAAAAAGTTTGCCCACCCCTGCTCTAGTGCTTCAGGACCCAGGGTTTACATCAGGATTCAGATATGGACTTAGGGGGATAACTTTAGGTACCCATATTTGACAGTGTTGGCTACAATGCCTGTGCGTGTGCTAAAAATATTTCCATTCTCATTTGCCACAGTTTTAAAAATCAATTTCTCCAGAACAAAAAGAGATTCAGATTGAAACAGAAATGCACCTACCACTACAAAACCACCAGTGAGGTAAGCAGAAGAGGCTGAGGTTGACTTCTGTTCTAGCCTTTAGCCTAGTCGCTAGTGTAACTCACCCATGAGCTGGAGACCCCTAGTTCAAGTCCCTCCTTCTGCCTAATAAGGACAAGAGATAAGGCTCAGCCACTTCTCAGGTAAGTGATCTAACCACTGGGTAATGTCATTAACCACTGTATGAATATTTTCTCACACTAAAAACGTTACCACAAAAGTATCCTGGTTTTTTATTTTGAAGATCAGATAACATTACTTATTGCTTTAAAACAATACATTACTTTATATTGTGAACCGAAGGAGAGGCATTATATGATTTGACCCAGTGTTTTGGAAACTACGCACCCTAGATATCAAGACACAATCAGGAGTGTTACAGAAGACTTTTATTTCTCCCTAGAAGATCCTCTCCAGCATCCGCAAGATGAAAAAATGAACGTCTGAGTTCCTAAGTTTGGGAAACCAGTTATTGGACAATTTGCACCAACTTTGCTATCCTGTCCCTTATTTGACTCCTGAACATTGAAAAGGAAATGTTACCCTGTGCAGTAACCGCAGTTCTACGAGATGTGTCCTCTTATGGGTGCTCCACTTTAGGTGCACATGCACCTCTTGAGCCCTTGATCAGAAATTTTTAGTCGGCCTACACATGTGCCCTATGTCTCCTAGTGGCAGACACCAAGACCGAGGCTATATACGGGTGTATGGGTGAACCATCCCCAGTTCCTTTTCTTCCCAGTCATCCCCTAGGGAATGACTGAAGCAAAGGGGAAGCAGGACAGGTAGTGGATCACCCATAGGGGGACACATCTTGAAGAACTATAGTTATTGTACAGGGTGAGTAACATTTCCTTCTTCTTCGAGTAGTGTCCCTAACGGTCTCCACTTCAGGTGATTTCCAAACAGTGTCCCCAGAAGGAGAAAGGAACTTCAGAACAAGATCCAGAACTGAAGATAGTACTGCAGAGCCAAGTACCACATCCCCAGATCTGATGGCACGGAACAGGGTGTAATGGTTTGAAAATGATGGACTGAAGACCTGGGAGTGGCACTACATATCTCAGATACCAGGGTATTCTTCGAAAAAGCAGTAGATGGCACTTGTGATCTGGTTAAATGTGCTCTCACCCCCGGCGAGGGGGCTGAGCACCTGCAGACTCGACCCAATATCCATTTTGAAAGTCTTTGGGCAGAAATGGGAGCCCCCTTACACCTGTTCATTAGGATATGAATAGGCAGACACACTAGTGTTCTGGCTTGGGCTGAAGAGGTAAAGAAAGAACTGAGGATGGTTCGCCCACATGCCCCTATATAGCCTTGCTGTCTGCCACAAGGAGGCAAAGAGAGCATGTGTGGGCCAAATGGGCACTGCTAGCTAAAAATCTCTGATCAAGGGCTCAAGACGCATACATGCACCTGAAGTGGAGCATCCTGGAAAGGGGCAAATATAGTGCCCATCTATAAAAAGGGAAATAAGGACAACCTGGGAAATTACAGACCAGTCAGCTTAACTTCTGTACCCGGAAAGATAATGGAGCAAATAATTAACAATCAATTTGCAAACACCTAGAAGATAATAAGGTGATAAATACCAGTCAGCATGGATTTGTCAAGAACAAATTGTGTCAAACCAACCTGTTAGCTTTCTTTGACAGGGTAACAAGCCTTGTGGATGGGGGGAAGTGGTAGATGTGGTGTATCTTGACTTTAGTAAGGCTTTTGATACCGTCTTGCATGACCTTCTTATAAACAAACTAGGGAAATACAACCTAGAGAGATCTACTATAAGGTGGGTGCATAACTGGTTGGAAAATTGTTCCCAGAGAGTAGTTATCAGTGGTTCACAGTCATGCTGGAAGGGCATAATGGGTGGGGTCCCGCAGGGATCGGTTCTGCATCCGGTTCTGTTCAATATCTTCATCAATGATTTAGCTCAGGGGTGGGCAAACTACGTCCTGCAGGCCAAATCCAGCCCATGGGATTTTCAGCCCCACGCTGCTCCCAGAAGCGGCCAGCATCACATTCCTGCAGCCCCTGGGGCATCGGGGGGAGGGAGAGGGAGGCAAAGGGCTCCACACGCTGCCCTCGCCTGCAGGCCCCCGCAGCTCCCATTGGCCAGGAATGGAGAACCGTGGTGTCGGCAGCTTCTGGGAGCAGCGCAGGCCTAGGGCAGGCAGGGAGTCTGCCTTAGCGCAACTGCCACCCTGGAGCCACTCAAGGTAAGCGGTGCCAGGCCAGAGTCCGCACCCCAATCCCCTGCCCTGAGTCCCCTGCTGCACCCCACACCCCTCGCCCTGAGCTCCTTCCTGCACACTGCACCCCCTCCCACACCCCACACTCCCTCCCACGCTCCAGCTCCCTGCCCCAGCCTCACATTCATGGCCCTGCATCTAATTTCCCCACCCAAATGTGGCCCTCGGGCCAAAAAATTTGCCCATCTCGATTTAGATAATGGCATAGAGAGTACACCTATAAAGTTTGTGGACGATACCACACTGGGAGGGGTTGCAAGTGCTTTGGAGGATAGGATTAAAATTCAAAATGATCTGGACAAACTGGAGAAATGGTCTGAAGTAAATAGGATGAAACTCAAGAAGGACAAATGCAAAGTACTCCACTTAGGAACAATCAGTTGCACTCATACAAAATGGGAAATGACTGCCTAGGAAGGAGTATTGTGGAAAGGGATCTGGGGCTCATAGTGGATCACAAGATAAATAAGAGTCAACAGTGTAACACTGTTGCAAAAAAAGCAAACATCATTCTGGGATGTATTAGCAGGCGTGTTGTAAGCAAGACACGAGCAGTAATTCTTCCGCTCTGCTCCGCGCTGATTAGGCCTCAACTGGAGTATTGTGTCCAGTTCTGGGCATCACATTTCAGCAAAGATGTGGACAAACTGGAGAAAATCCAGAGAAGAGCAACAAAAATGATTAAAGGTCTAGAAAAACATGACCCATGAGGGAAGATTGAAAAAATTGTGTTTGTTTAGTCTGGAGAAGAGAAGACTGGCGGGGGGGGGGGGCATGATAACAGTTTTCAAGTACATAAAAGGTTGTTACAAGGAGGAGGAAGAAATATTGTTTTTCTTAACCTCTGAGGATAGGACAAAAAGCAATGGGCTTAAATTGCAGCAAGGCAGGTTTAGGTTGGACATTAGGAAAAGTTTTCTAACTTCCAGGATGGTTAAGCACTGGAATAAATTGTCTATGGAGGTGGTGGAATCTCCATCATTGGGGATTTTTAAGAGCAGGTTGGACAAACACCTGTTAGGGATGGTCTAGGTAGTACTTAGTCCTGCCTTGAATGCAGGGGACTGGACTAGATGACCTCTCGAGGTCCCTTCCAGTTCTATGATTCTATCCATAGGGACACTATTTGAAGACGAATGACTCTTTCTCACACATCCAGGTGTTGAAATTCTATCCACCACACTGGTCAGCTCTTTCTGTAAACTGGAAACCACAAATCCAGTTCTCTTTACTTGTTAGGCTGGAAAAGTTTATCCCCATTCACATCTGAAACCCTTTAAATGTATTTTTTCTATCAGAGCCCCATTCGTACCCAGTGAAAATTATTTATATGACAGCTGTGCCTCATTTGGGCTAGGTGCTGTACAAACACAGAGTAGCAGACAGTCCCTCTCTCAGGCAGCTTACAATCTAGGCAGACAAGGAATGGGAAAGGAAACAGAGATGAGGTGACTTGTCTAAGCTCACCCAGCAGATCACTGACAGAACCAGGAATGAAACCCAGAGCTCCTGAGTCCCAGTGTATTGCTCTACCCCTGGACTACACTGTCTCTTAATACAGTTCCAAAATCTCAGTCTGTTTACCGAAATTTAATAAAACATTTTATTGAAAAGGCCTAACATTTTAAAGAAACGAAAATCTTTTCTCATTCTTCAATCTAGAATTTTGTTTACCATTAACATAATGCAGGGGTTACACAGACAGACAATGGATCAGAAAAGCTTGCTTTTTATACACTGCCAGGAATGATCTCATAGGCAGTTTGATTTGTTTCAAGGTCTACTTGAGAAGATCTGTGGTACATAAAGCACTAAAAACATCACAGCATAACTTTATGTATAAAGGAAAATCCAAGTGCTGCAGGAAGTGATGATGGTGATTAAGTAGGTACTGCTCTCTCCACTGGGTTGGTATTGAATAAATGTTGGAGCACAGTATTCATGGTCACAGGGGATCCTATAAATCCGTTTGCCATGGAAAAACGTGGAATTTGCATTTTTACAGAGAACCCTTAGTTTTTACATTTTGTGACAAAAACATCATCATATACCAGGCCACTAGTGCACACACTGAAACACGGGAAATTGACACTTCAGCCTTGGGTGGCTGGGCTCTGGCTGTCAGCCCCAGGCGGTGGGGCTCTGGCTGTCAGCTTCCATTTTAATCACCAAAAAACCATGCATTTTTATGTGTTTTTATTGGAGAATTTTGGGGTTTTATATCACAGAAAACTAGGATCACTGGTGGTCACTAGTACCCAGGAGTTGCTGTGCTTTGGATAAGAGTTCAAGTATAGGTTGTGACTTCATGTGCCCATTAAAAATCACAGGACCACATACATTCCTTTCTAGGTAAATCCCCAAAATTCCCTAACGTTCACTAGGGACTTCACTGGTTCTAACAACTTTACATGGAAGATGTTCAGATACAATGGTAAGGGGCAGAAGTAAAAAATGCAAAGATCTATATAGAGACAGAACTAGGTAGATAGATAGTAAATCCATGTCTACCTACATTCCTCTGGTAGCTTCCTGTCCATATTTTTGGTGACGTTTTTAATATTACAAGAGTTTTAAAAAATATATTCAATTGGATATAGGAGTTTTCACTTCTTTTACTAAACTATTTTGTCACCTAGTGCTTTTAAACAGCTTCTACATTGCTTTGAGAGGTGGTGGTTTAGTGAATTTAGTGAACCTCTGTAAAGAACTTTGGGATTCTGCAGAAAGATGGTAGCTCTTTAAATGTAAAATTTTCATTATGACATACTTACTGTTGATACGATATATGAACTACTAAATTAATATTACAAAACATTATTGAGACTGTAAGCTCTTCGAGGCAAGGAATGTCTCTTACTATTTGAATGTACAGTGCCCACTGCAAGGTAACCCTGATCCATGACTAGGATGGAGATCAGCAAGCAATATCTGAGACTATTACTTTTATTGCAGTAAAGCCCTGAACTCGGCCCTGTACAACACAGAACAAAAAAATCACTACCCCAAACAGCTTACAATCTAAGCATAAGAAAAGAGACAGAGATCCACACAGATTGGGAGAGCACAAGAAAACAATGATACTAGTCAGCATGATAAGCAGAGGTCACAGCTATATATTGGTAGTGGCTCTGTCTCTTCCGCGCTGCCTAAAGGTTTCAAGAGGTTAATGAAGTCAATCAATAGCTCCCTAAAGGTGATGGAAACTAGGGAACCAAGGTGGGTAAGGTAATATCTTTTACTGGACCAACTTCTGTTGGCGAAAGAGACAAGCTTTTGAAATACACAGAGCTCTCCTTCAGATCTTTCACCAACAGAAGTTGGTCCAATAAAAGATGTTACCTCAACCACCTTGTCTCTCCGATATCTTGGGACCAACATGGCTGCAACAACATTGCATGAAACTAGGGAAGTCAGTGCTCTTTTCCTGGATGTTTTAAACATAAAGGATGAATATATGGCCCTTTGTTTGAAATGATGCTTGCTCTTGCTCATATAGTCATCTACTCTTGGTTATATATTCACCTGTATTTATGTTTCATTTATGGGAACATTTTCTTGTTCTGGCCACATACTTCAATCCAAATTAAGATCATGATGGAGTTTTTTCAATGACTTCAGTGAGTTTTGGATCAGACCCCGAGCAAACAAAATGATCTCTCTGTCTTTCTTGTATTATTTATACTCCTGCTATTCCATAAACTCTTGGTTTGCTTAAGCAGAAGAAGTATGTCACAGTTATTACATATGTATACATAAGCCACATTACACAAATGACATGAAAGATCAACAAATGTTACACATGGCGGGGAGGGGCTCTCAAAGCCAGACTGACAATACCGCAACAGGCTATTATTCAAAGACAAATGACCAGGATTCATCTACCTGGTGGGGCTCATGTATCCCAATTCTAACAGATTTAACCACAATATTTCATTTCATTGGTCCAATTTTTAATATTTTCCTTTCAAGTAACATAAAATATGACTTTAAAACATGATTTATAAAGTTTTCACATTTCCATCAAAAATAGGCTAAAGTAAAAATAGGTTTTTTAAGACTATCCCTTTTTCCTTAACTTCCATCATTCTTATACATTTCTTGTGAATAAAAGCAGAGGAACACACATACATATGTTTATTATGTACCTTCATATACATTTATATAGATCAATTGGTAGAAACATAATTTAATGTAGAAACAAATAAATTGCTCCATATAATCCTGTGCTAGCATTGCAGTTTAGTTGATTAATCATTCCAAGAACACAGTTAATGCATTTGGCGTTCTCGCCTATGTGCTGTCCATTGCCAGCAGTGGACTTCATAATGAAAGATTATACTTCCAGCAAAAAATAATTTAAAACAAACTGTAGATCCAAAAATTAAAAATAAAGCTATGAATCAAAAAGATAGAATGCATCATTTTCATACCCAAATTGCCATTCACTTACAGGGCCTGATCCGAAAATGACTGAAGTCAATGGTAGTCTTTCTACTAGCTTCAATGAGCTTTGGATCAGACTCCCAGTGACTAGTTTCTATGGTTCTTCTACAATATCATCACAGCACGAAGAGCTAAAAGTGCTTTTCGTCACAGCTGCAGCGTTAGAAGTAAAGCTTCTAAATCTTTCTGCGCCTCTTTATCCTAAGACAGGAAAACAAACAAACATGCAATTAGATGTGGAATGCCCCGTGTGTTACAGTTTGTTTTATCATGCTAATATGTTCTCATGTACATTTCTCTATTAACAAAAGATATTACATACATTTAATAGCCATGGAATGTCCAAAACTACAAATTGTAGAACTAGTTAATTTTTCTTTTTCAGTGATCACAAAAGTAAAACGGTGGGAGGGGAGGAGAGACTTTTTCAGTGATCACAAAAGTAAAACATGGGGGGAAGGGGAGGGGAAATAGAGCCCATGGCAGCCTTCTTCATACAGTTCTGACAAAGCACTTCCACCTTACCAGTAATATCCTTAGTGTGAAAGCAGTGGTGCAAGGCCCACACTTTTATGGGTACAGTGTGGG
This sequence comes from Chrysemys picta bellii, assembly GCF_011386835.1. Lineage (NCBI taxonomy): Eukaryota > Metazoa > Chordata > Testudines > Emydidae > Chrysemys > Chrysemys picta. The sequence goes on from NC_088793.1 coordinate 145,112,034, forward strand.
TCAAAAGACGTTTGGCTTTGTATTTTGTGTGGAAGTTTGTATGCTGTGAATATACAGTGTCTAAGAGGATGCTTCTCTGACTCTTCTTTGGAACTCTATTATCCAATTATCAAGAAAATGTGAGAAACATACCTAATGATTTAGGGCCAGATCCTGCCATAACCCATGTGTTGATATACCCTGCCCTCCCTGTGCCAGGCATGGAGTGAAAGAGAAGGGGCTGCATGCCTGGTTGTTCCCCCTCCCCTGTACATGTAAGTGAGGAGTGATACAGTTTTCACAGAATATCAGGGTTGGAAGGGACCTTAGGAGGTCATCTAGTCCAACCCCTGCTCAAAGCAGGACCAATCCCCAGACAGATTTTTGACCCAGATCCCTAAATGGCCCCCTCAAGGACTGAACTCACGATGCTGAGTTTAACAGGCCAATGCTCAAACTACTGAGCTATCTCCCCCCCCCCCCCCCAACACTACAGCCAGTAAGTTGAGGCAGCCTGGGAGCAAAAGGTAGTAATCTGCTACTGCTATAGTACAGCAGATTACTCTCACTTGGCAATAAGTGGGGAGCAGGGAAAGAACTTTGCGCTCCTCCTAGGGCAGTATACAGGTGAACAGCTTATACAAGGCTGTGCCTACAGGCAAAACCTGGCCAACAGAATTCTTTTGAAGGTCAAAAATGACTAAGTTTTGGCCATTAAATATAATCCATTACACGTGGGGTGTATTTATACAAAATATCAGCACTAAAATATGATATTCTAGTTATTGAAACATTTCTCCTGAAAACTGCCACCTGTGTGTTACTTCTCCCTGCCCATGCACACATCTTCAACTCACAAAGCCAGTATCAATTCAGATAAAGCTATATTTTTAAAAGTCTGTACATGATGCACACAAAGAAGTAGGGGTGAAAACACCTGATTCACACACACAAGTTCGGGGTTCACATGCACCAAGCATAGGCATGCACACATCAGATGTTTTGTACCAGTATTTCCAAAATTAGAAGCCATGGTTTCTTCAACAGCCAAGATAACTCTGCAAAGGCTGACAAAGGAGGTGCTGTCGTCATCATGAATAAGTTGGAATATGAACAAGAGGCTGCTAGGCAGCTCTCTAACTCCACATTCTACAGGCCATTATCCTCTGATCCCACTGATGATTACCAAAAGAAACTACACCATCTGCTCAAGAAACTCCCTGAAAATGCACAGGAACAGATCTGTACAGATACATGCCTAGAACCCCGACCAGATGTATTCTTTTGCTACCCAAGATCCATAAACCTGGAAATCCTGGGTGCCCCATCATCTCAAGCATTGGCACCCTAACAGCAGGATTGTCTGGCTATGTGGACTCTCTCCTCAGGCCCTATGCTACCAGCACTCCCAGCTATCTTCGAGACACCACTGACTTCCTGAGGAAACTACAATCCATCGGTGATCTTCCAGAAAACACCATCCTGGCCACTATGGATGTAGAAGCCCTCTACACCAACATTCCACATAAAGATGGACTACAAGCCATCAGGAATAGTATCCCTGATAATATCATAGCAAACCTGGTGGCTGAACTTTGTGACTTTGTCCTCACCCACAACTATTTCACATTTGGGGACAATATATACCTTCAAGTCAGCGGCACTGCTATGGGTACCCGCATAGCCCCACAGTATGCCAACATTTTTATGGCTGACTTAGAACAACACTTCCTTAGCTCTCGTCCCCTAACATCCCTACTCTACTTGCGCTACATTGATGACATCTTCATCATCTGGACCCATGGAAAAGAAGCTCTCGAGGAATTCCACCATGATTTTAACAATTTCCATCCCACCATCAACCTCAGCCTAGACCAATTTACACAAGCGGTCCATTTCCTAGACACTACTGTGCTAATAAGCGATGGTCACATAAACATCACCCTATACCGGAAACCTACTGACCGCTATACTTACCTACAAGCCTCCAGCTTCCATCCAGAACACAACACACAATCCATTGTCTACAGCCAAGCTCTAAGATACAACCGCATTTGCTCCTATCCCTCAGACAGAGATAAACACCTACAAGATCTCTATCAAGCATTCTTAAAACTACAATACCCACCTGCTGAAGTGAAAAAACAGATTGACAGAGCCAGAAGAGTACCCAGAAGTCACCTAGTACAGGACAGGCCCAACAAAGAAAATAACAGAACGCCACTAGCCATCACTTAAAACCTCTCCAGCCCATCATCAAAGATCTCCAACCTATCCTGAAAGATGATCCCTCACTCTCACAGATCTTGGGAGACAGGCCAGTCCTCGCTTACAGACAGCATCCCAACCTGAAGCAAATACTCACCAGCAACCGCACACCATACAATATAAACACTAACCCAGGAACGTATCCTTGCAACAAAGCCCAATGCCAACTCTGTCCACATATCTATTCAAGTGACACCATCATAGGACCTAATCACATCAGCCACGCCATCAGGGGCTCATTCACCTGCACATCTACCAACATGATATATGCCATCATGTGCCAGCAATGCCCCTCTGCTATATACATTGGCCAAACCGGACAACCTCTACACAAAAGAATAAATGGACACAAATCTGACATCAGGAATCATAACATTCAAAAACCAGTGGGAGAACACTTCAACCTCTCTAACCACTCAGTGACAGATTTGAAGGTGGCAATTTTGCAACAAAAAAACTTCAAAAACAGACTCCAAAGAGAGACTGCTGAACTTGAATTAATATGCACATTAGATACAATTAACTTAGGTTTAAACAGAGACTGGGAATGGTTGGGTCATTACACTAATTGAATCTATTTCCCCATGTTAAGTTATCCTCACACCTTCTATGGGTCATCTCGATTATCACTTCAAAAGGTTTTTTTCTCCTGCTGATGATAGCTCATCTCAATTGATTGGCCTCTTACAGTTGGCATGGCTACTTCCACCTTTTCATGTTCTCTGTATGTATAAATATCTTCTTTCTGTGTGTTCCATTCTATGCATCCGATAAAGTGGGCTGTAGCCCACGAAAGCTTATGCTCAAATAAATTTGTTAGTCTCTAAAGTGCCACAAGTACTCCTGTTCTTTCTGCAAAGGAAATTTTCTAAAAGAAAATTCTGCAGACCAAACCAGTGAAGTAATCACTTAATTTCAGGATCACTGCGTTATTCAATCAAAGAACTGGAACAAAATACAGAACATTTTAAAATATAGTTTATGGGTGAATAAACTCCTGCTCCTCTTTATTTTGGTTAGTTGTCTATAATGACATGGTGGAATAAAGAGAATATTTGAAACTGATAGAAAACATATGCAAGAAATGTCAAACTATATTATACTATCAGGCCAGATTAAGGCATTAATATGTTAGCTGTACAAGTCCCTTGAATATGTGCTCTCACTGGCAACAATAGGCTAAACTATCCACCTAATCATTTATCAGAGTCTTGAAAGGCACGTATAGTACAGTCTGTATACTCTTGCCAAAATACTCTTAGTAACAGGAAGAAATATCACATTATATCCCACACCTCTTAAATTCCATGCCACTGCACCCCCTCAGAGTGTCTGTTCTAAGGCTCTTAATACAGAGTTGGAAAACACACAATCCTCGCATCAAGAGACTGCCACAGTCTTGGTTCAGAAGAAGTATAATAGGTTGACAAATTTATGACTGTTTATTCAATGGAATTCAGAAATGATTTTCAGGGCTACAATCAGAAGTAACTGCGCAGACATTTTCTTTCTACAGTTAGGAAAAAAATAGTTCTATTTAATCCTAGTCTTTTCACAATTCTCTCAGCCCAAAGCTATAAATACAGACTCAGGTTCTGTCATATTCTAGTGAATTTTGTTCAGTATTTCAAAGACGGATTGAGTTCTTTATTCACACCACAAATGATCCCTTTTAAAAATAATCTCCAAAATAGTCTTGCATATTTCTCTCTTTCCTTAGAAGAAAAGCAAGACTAATACATTGGGCAATCTTTTCAGATAGTTGCAACGCACCCAAAGCTAAAGGTTGGGCAATCTTTCCTGCATCTGCCTCTGCTGCTAAGAAAAGAAATTAGAGAAAGAAACCAAAATGTGACTGCTCTAAAAACTACTTGAAAGAAGAGATTGGTAACAGCATGAAGACTATTTGATGGCCTATGTGAACTGAGTTGTTCCATCCAGTGATAAGAGACCACACTTCATAAAGCACAACTATTTGTTGTTATTACCAGCAAAAATCCCAAGAAACCAAACACTGAATAGAAACAGAGCTATTATGTCACCCTTATATGCGGTCCCTCCAGGTGAGGGTTGTGGCACATTGGCAGGGAAGAGAAGTTTACGCTGCTGTTGACTGTGACCCTGCTTTATGGAGGAAGAGCTCAGATTCCAGGGCAGTCAATCTGGCACGCATAGGCACAATGTGGAGGTAAAGGAGCAGATCACTGATTGTTGTGGTAGGAGAGGATCACTGGTCCTGCATCTGCACAGCTTTCTCCCATAAGGCATTTTAGAAATTCACTGGATCTCTGATCTTCCAGGGATGAACAATCAAATTGATTCATTTGTAGCTGGGAGGATGGAAAGGCCTTGATCTCCTTTTGTAGGATTTAGTCAGACCAGGAAAGCAGTTTGATGGCAAGAGACTCAATTGTTCACTCCTAGGCTGAAGATTGGTCCTACCTACTCAGTTAGAGCCAACTGCCATTTTCAACTTTGACTTTCTACTGAAAAACACACATTGGTTAAATGCTTCTAATATATTTTTTACAATCAAATGTGAGTTCCATATGTTCTGTGGGCCATAAACTGCTCCCTAAGGGATATTTAAGGTCATGGGTTCATCTACTGCTCCCCCCCCCCCCTGCTCTTCTCTTCCTGTTTAAATGTCTCTCGTCCATCAACTTCAGGGAATTTAGCAAAGGAGAGAAAAATCTGAGGGATTAGAGATAGAAAAAGTAAAGAGAGGCAGCTGAGAAAGGGGACAAAGAGGAAAGGGAGATTGTTGAGAAAGGGAGAAGAGATTGTTGGGGAGAAAGGTTTGCTGGCCCTAGTCTGCGGGTGTTTTGCAGCTAATTTCTGAATGTTTTTCTTTAACTGCAAATAAATATATGGGAGAAAGATAAAAATCTTTATTTTTACCTCCCATCTCTCAGCTAACTATTTCCTCATGTATGAAACACTCAGCACAACGGATACTTGTGTGTGTTTAGTGATAAAGCCCCAACTGTGCATCACTGAGAGTCGACACACCACGGCAACATTGCAAAATGGGTGCACCAGTTAACCAGAACATAACTTTGTGCTATTAGGGCCAAATTCTATACTGCTATCCATCATGTATGACTTCACTGAAGTCAATGGGGCTACAAGGCTTGTTTAATCAGTTCAGCGTTTAGCCATCAGGGTCCAAAACTATACTCTAATATTAATTAAATGGACAGCATTGACGTTACCATGTTTTGAGAACCACTCATGACTTCTGGTTATAGCCATACAATTTCTGTATAGTTCCGTGAGACACCTTCAAGTACAGTACGAGAGACCCAATCATACACAATGGTGGCCAATTAGAGTAAAATCTCTTGTGGATAATATATTTAGTTATATAAACTAAATGCTTCCTGTTCCCTATTTAATAACTACCACAGGCACTTCATATATAATAAGCAAAACTGCAGTAGTCGTCAGTTTAAATATAATTTCATAATATTGCTTTCCTCCTTAGATATTTCAGTAAATCACTGCAGTCACCCACTGGCAATTTTCTACATTGTTGCTGTATGTCACAAGACGGGGTGTTTTACGGTCTCACATATTTCTAATGTCTTCCTCTGGAAATGATTTCTCAAGGCTTCTAATTATCAATGCCACCAAAATGAAAAACATGCAGTTGACTGTTCGTAATGCTGCATGTTCTAATTACACTTTATTTAAAAAATTAATATCAAAATGACTGAAAACTCATATTTCAGCTATTGCTAGGATTTGTGTTGCAGAGGTATGTCTTCTACAAATGACTTGAGGTTCAGTTTAGATTGACCATTAGTTATGTAAAGTTTTATATCCTGACTGGCTCTTTGTCGAACCTCAAAAACCAAGTTTCACCAATTAATTTGGTTTCATTTTAGTAGTTAGCAGCAGCATATTCCAATTTTTTGAAAACCGAGCCTCCCTTCAGGAAAATGAAACTAATTGCACCTCTGTTCAATCCTGGCCTGTGCTGCCATCTCAATTTATATTTCTCTTACATGCCCATAACTAGTCCTTGGTGCACCAAAATGGCCCACGCTTTGAAGATTGCTGCAATCCATCATATTTTTATTGCACTGACAACTATGTTCAAACATTTAGGGTGACCAGATAGCAAGTATGAAAAATCAGGACCACTTTTTTTTTTTTTCTTTTCAGGGCAGGAGGCATATATAAGAGAAAGCCCCTAATATTAGGATGGTCCCGATAATTTCGGAATGTCTGGTCACCCTACTTACATTTGAAAGGATGTTGCCATGACTGCTTAGTAATAAACTAATCATCAGTTTCATCATAACATGTTACACTCAATACATAAATGTAGGATAGGTTATTCATATGTACAAAAATCACCACACAAGTGTGCCCCCAATCAAAAAAATGCAAATATCCAGGTCATCTCTCCATATACTTTTTTGGACTGTGAAGAATGTAAGCAATAGAAAAAGTCAAGCCTTTTTGCAATAACTTAAAAACTGTGTAGATTATAAAGAGGAGGAGAATATAGAAGGTGTTAACCTTCTGTTTTATAAATTTAGAACCTTATAACATATGGCCTGTTTTTAAGCGGCATGTTTCAGTTGTTAGCCTGTAAGAGTAAATTATGGCACCCCCAGGATTGCCTATTCTGGCTGGGCCCTTCATTGAAAGTCAAACAGTCATATTCAGTGCAAATGGAATCCCCGACCAAATCAATATCTAATGTCTTTGTTATCAATTTCTCCACAAACAGAATATAACCCATGCCCTCCTTTTCTGCTCCAATCATACAACCATGGTGGTTTACCAAGATTTCTAGCTCTCTTCCCATGGCAGGATTATGGAAAAGAGGCAGCTTCTCTATGGTTGACCTTGAGACTTATTTTTGACGATAAACCTGATTCCTCCCTAATTCCAAATGCTCAATAAAAAGGTAATTTCCACTTAACATTTGGTACTTTTGTACTCCCATGCCATATCTACAAACTTGTCACAGAAATTTCAAATTAGGTTTATTTGAAATATCTTGGCAAGACCTAGTAAGGGCGAACAGTTTTTGAGATTGGGAAAAGCACATTTAAGATGATACAGGAGTATTATGAACATCAAAATGGCCTGTTCTGGTACAGCAAACTTTCAAAGGGGTCAAATGACTGATGGAGGTTGCAGCTCTCTCTCATACACACACTCATTTATTTTAATTTATATATACACACACACATATAGTGCAAAAATATATATGTGAGTGTCTTTAGCCCTTTCCTATGCAGACAGTCGAAAATGTGAATCTATCACTAGGGAGGTCCGTCATGGTGATTTATATAAACAAAAAAACCTCACAGGCTGAGTTCTTCCCCTGTTGCTGCATTCTTGTCCAATATCAAGGGATTCTTTAGATTTTCACATTTCCCAGCTAAGTACCTTGACTCATCTGCCCTCTACTCTTGATCCTACAAGTTCCAGATCTTAATCCTTGTTTCCAGTCACATCTGCCTCCTCCTCATGGACGTTTTTATATTTGCAAGAGCTGCTGTAACCCTTAGTAAGTCCTTGGCTCCTACTCTCCTACTAAGGTCATCAGGCAGAGGATGCCTGTCAGTTCCTGTAAGGCCCTGCAGCTGCAGTATTCCTGACACGCTAACGAGCCAGCTAGGCTGCCTGATGGACTGCCCTGCCTGATTAGCTCAGGAAGCTAGCAGGCCAGTTCTTAAATACACCCACGCCCTCTCTGCTTCCCTGTTCTTGCCTCTCACCAAGCCCTGCTCCTCCACAGCTCCAGCCCAAATCCTGCCCTGCATCTAGCCTTGTTCCCATCCTGTCCCAGCCCTGCTCCTACCTCAGAACCAGACCTGCTCCTGCCATCCCTGACTCCTGGTAATCCAGTTTTGATCCTCAGCTCTGATTCCTGATTCTGACTCGGTCTTTACTGTTGGCTCTGTCATTTGGCCTCTGACTCCAGTTCTGACCTTCGACCCCGGTTCTGGCCTTGTCTTGACCCAGGGCTCTGGCATTTGGACTCTGATCACTAGGCATGACTGCCTATGGCCCTGTCTCCTGACAAGGTCTTCATTGTGCATTTCTATAACACTCAAATGTGTGTTTCTTTTATGTCTGCAGGGTTATTGTAGCCATGTTGGTCTCAGGAATTAGAGAGAGATTATGGATGAGGTAATATTTTTTATTGGACCAGCTTCTGTTGGGGAGAAAGACAAGCTTCCAAGCTACACAAGAGCTCTTCTTCAGGTGTAGCTCAAAAGCTTGTCTTTCTCCCCAACAGAAGTTGGTCCAATAAAAGATATTACCTCACACATCTTGTTTCTTTGAGGTTTAGCCTTAACTTTGAATTTCCTGTGTTTTTATTAGTAGTTTGATAACTACAGTATTCTGATACATTGTACCACTATTAATATATTTATAGATAGTCTCAATCTTAACTCCAGTTTAATATAATTTTTGTCTGGATTTGATAAATCTCCCAGTGTAACTGGATAGCTCTTCCTGCTTTGCTGTTTTCAGCTCTTCTGAAACTACCACTTTTTTGGGGAGGGGGGGGATAGGGGAGGCAGGCGTTTATAACCATAGTTCCTCATGTTTATTTTTATATGAGGCCATGAATGATTGGAACCTTCAAATTTTTTCCGGGAACATGTCACTAAATCTTTTATTATACTGCTTAGCGATGAATTCATTTTCCCAATAGGCAAGCATGGTACCTTCACTGTGGCCCACATGTAGGATATAAAAGCTAATTATTTTTCCTGTTTTGCTTTTTATACTTGGACATATTAAAATGATACTTTTAGGTTCTTGCTGCTCCAAGTTTCACCACTGACAATATACAAGATTCTTTGTTTAAAAACAAGGAATCAGTGTTCTCAGTTCTGCAACACTAGGCCTCCTTTGCCTGATGAGAACTGTATTTTAATACTATATGCATACACACACACTCACACCTCCTTTTTAAATTTCAAATGACTGTTCATATTTTCAAAATAAATTATAGCATTTTTTCTCCCAAGATTTCAAAAAGTACTGTTTTCATTTTGGTAGTCCACATCTGCTTTGGACAGAATTTATATAATGCCTTTCACACTCACAGTTTCTCAAAGCACATTTCAAACTAATGGTAGCGTAATGACCACTGGCCAAACAGATTAGCCATTATGCATTCAACCATAGTTTACACACAGCCTTGAACATTAGGACCTGTTTTATTGAGAGGGCAAATGTTTCCCAGGACCCTGAGGTTATCCACCTGGAGAGAAACCAGAGACAAACAGGACAACGTAATGTCTCATGCACTTCTAACTGTTCAACACCCCTTTACAATACAAGATTTATGACCAGTGGAAGACCATATGATTCATCAAAGCCTTCTGTTTAGTACAAGGGATAAAGGAAAAGAAATCTAATATAGAGCTGTACCACCAATTTAACCCCCAAATCTAGTTCGTGACATGACTCCTGTATTCCTTTGCTTTAAAAAAGACTGTGTACATGATTGTGGCCCCTTGTTCAGAGATGCCAAGTTGCCCATTTCCAAAACCTCAAGATATAGGGACTTATAGGAACAATGACCCTGAAGGATAATACATTCTCTTTGAGAAATAGTTTGTCATTTTACTTGAAGACTTCTTTTGTGCCCCCTTTGAAGAATTACTCCCAGTTTGAAACTGGCCCACTGAATTTTTTTTTCCTTCATGAGGGATATTGTCTATTTAGAGATGCTCCAAGCTGGAAGTGGCCCCCTGGGAATAAGTGCATATTCTGTAGCGGGGAGAGCAGAGAAAAAGAGGATATTTGGATGTGACTACTGTCCCAGATCTATGTTCATTTAAATCAGCTGAAGATCTGGACCTATGTTTTCTAAGATCAAAATTCATTAGGGACAAACATGAATATGATAATGGCCTGATTTTCAGAGATGCTAAGTACCTGTAGCCCCCACCGAACTCAGTGCAAGTTGTGAGTGCTCAGCAGCTCTGAGAAATCAGGCCATCATTGACTATTATTTCTAGTGTTTATGCAGCAGCGTAAATTGCACCATAAAGTGCTCTAAGTGCTTGTTCCTTAAAACCCATTGCTGCACCACTCCAGGGACTTTGTCATATAGGCTGGATCCACAAAGGGATCTAGACACCTAACTGCCACTTTAGGAACCTAAGCCCAAAATTTAGATACTCAAAAGACCCACTCAATTGCTGCTTAACCCGGTAGACACCTAAGTTTCCTCTGGTAAAGTCTCCTGACGACGTCAAACAGCTTGGTGACTATACTCCACCAGGATCCACAAACTAGGTGTTCCCCTGCCTATCTCACCTGCAGGGCCCAATCCGGTAGGCATTTTCAGAAGCCGCCTATCCAACTGCCTGCACCCATCCACCAAAAACGCAGCCTGAGAAAAAGGGGTGGTGATGGCGATGGCAACAGCAACCCCCTCATACTCAGAACACTCACCCAAGATCTAGGAGACCAGGGTTCAATTCCCTACTCTGCCTGATGTGGAGCAAGATCTCTTTCCCTTCCCAGGTGTGCCTAACCACTGGGCTTTAGGATGTTCTGGGGTGGATCACTCTGTCTCACTTTTGAAGCTGTTCCAATTTGTAGGAAATACTTAAATAGAGAGAGACAGCTCTCTCGCCCAATGGTTAGGGCATTCACCTGATGGTTCCAGTCCCTGCTCCAGTGAATATCTAACTATTTCATACAAAGTGGAACAGTTCCAACAGGATAGATTCCTCCCTCTCAGGTGAGTTCCCTAACTACTGGTTTCTGAGGTGGGAGACCACGGTTCAAATCCCTGATGCAAATTAGACAGAGTGGGGATTTGAATCGGGGTCTCCCACACCCTGGGTGAGCGTTCTAGCCACTGGGCTATTGAATATAAAGGGGCCACTATTACCACCTCCTCCATTTTTTTGTGAGAAAGAGAATGACTTGGCTTAGGCACCTAGCTCCAGGAGAGGGTTCATGGCTGTGAATCCCGAGTACACGAGGCACCTCCTTCTGGCCCAGTGTTAAGCACTTAAGTCCCTTTGACAGCTGAGGCTTAGGCCACATCTCTCTCCTCAATATTTCCTACTGGCTAGTTTAGGCAGCTCCTTGTCCACATACTGGCCTTTGTGACTCCCATTCTTAGGCTTCTAACTCTTCCCATGCTTTGTATAGGGATCCTAGCTGCCTAACTTGAGACTGAATTCCATTAGGTGGCAGGAGACTTAAATGTTAGACATTTCAATGCTGAGACTCCATTCTGCTAGGCACTGCACAAACACAGAACAAAAAGACAGTCCCTGCCCCAAAGAGCTCACAGTCTAATTACAAGACAAGAGACAACAGGTGGATATAGACAGATGGGGGGAAGCACAAGGAAATGAGACAATATTTATCAGCATGATAGGCAGCGGTCTCAGCACACCAGCTGCCTAACTGCAGTCAAGCTTTTTGTAGGCCCTAGAGCAAAGTAGAATTTTGAGGGGTTTGAAAGACGATAATGAGTTAGTTTTGTGGATATTCATGGAGAGCTTCTCACAAGTATGAGGGGCAGGATGGGAGAAAGCACAAAGGTGCTTGCTTGAAAATTTAACAAGTGGACAATGGAGGCTGGCATCATGGGTCGCTCAGAGGAGGGATTCAACTTTCCATTAGTAAATGAGAGATAATAGATCGGGTGGAGATAGGTCATGAGTGGCCTGGAAAGTAATGACTAGTAGCTTATGTTTGATATGACAGAGAAGAGAGAATCACTGAAGGGATGCAAGGAAAGGGGTGCCATGGTCAAAGTGATGGGCTAGGGAAATGATCTTTGTTGTAGCATTCTGAATGGACATTAGTGGGACAAGATTGTATTTGTGACAGCCAGAGAAAAGGATGTCACAGTAATCGAGACACGGGATGAGAGCCTGGACAAAGGTTTTAGCTGGATGGATTGAAAGGCCATATTTTAGAGATGTTACACAGAAAGAATCTTCAAGATTTAGACACAGCCTGGAAATGAGGACCTAGAAAGAGGTTCAAATCAAAGATGACACCCAGGTTATGGGCCTGAGTGACAGATTGAATGATCGTGTTGTCCACAGTATTATTACATTATGCTTCTGCTTTTTATGTAAATGTACATATTTCTCAATAAGAGCCAGTCTTTAAAAAAGAAAGGATAATCAAAAAATTCCCCTGCTGAATTATCCACGTGAGAAGATGGCTGTGATTACAGTTGGAAATGACAGATTTCTAGCATGACTGTGACAGCATCTTAAGCCATATGGCAGAAGATGAACCTCGAGACTGCACAGTTATACTGAAGTAACCTTCACATTGAATACATTCTGCCTGAATTGCTTCTCTTCCTCTCCATCTTCAATCTATAACCTCCTTATTTTCAGATCTGTTTCCACTTTAGATACTTTATTGATATCCATTTACTATTTTCTTTCCATGAGCCTCTGCACTGTTAGTACAATCTCTTCCCACTCCAAACTAATCTGACTAGATATTCTTCCCACTTTAATCTCCAAACCCTGAATCATTTCAGGAGCTTTTCCCTCACATTTTTCCAATTTCAATAATAGTCTTTCCCTTATTCAATAAACAGAACAATCCACAATATTCTAAATCAGATGTAATTAGGACTGACATTTGGCACAATTCTTCTTTCAAATCTCTACATTATATTTACTCTTTTCACAGACTTTGCTTGTTGTTTGATCACACACATTGGTTTTACTGCATTACTCATTGTGACCCCAATGTCTCTTTTTCCTGGACTTTCTTCTAAATCTAATCCAAAACATTTCACATGTAAACAAAGTCAAGTCAGGCAAACAACAATCCAGGGCCAGAATGTTGTGATATCTTTAAAATCATGCAAAACAAAAAAGGGTGAATCATTTAAGTGTTTTAGTTGAACAAGTATTTTGTTGCTAAGGGGCTCAATTGGTCCCCACTGTTAGGCTTGTCTACACAGTGGGGTGCTACGCTCTACAGGGTATGATTTCTAAAGCACACTAATGTGCTGAGCATTAGTTGGTCCATGTAGATGCTGCTGGTGTTCAAATGTTCTCTAGTGCATTTTAACATAGTGCTGTTTGCCTCAAGCTCTCTTCAACCAGTTTTCACATATATCTTGAAGAGAATTGATCCTTTTGGCTTGCTGTATTGGAGGGATCGTGTGCCCACCATAACCTTCTGGGATCTGTCTGTTCTATTTTGATGCATTTTTATTGTGTAATATCTGAAATGATTTCCTGTACATTTTCAGCCAGAGCTCATTGCAACATGTGGATAGCACTAGGGTTAACACGGGGGCAAAACTTCAGCATTCTTAGTCCTGCCATGAGTGCAGGGGACTGGACTAGAGGTCCCTTCCAGTCTTATGACTCTATGACTAATGTGTACATACTAAACTGTCTCTGCTTAAACCAGTTCAGTTACAAACTCTTCCCCGAAGCCACTGGTCTTGATTTTTCTACAAGTACTGTGTACTGCTAACTGATGACAGATCCTCTTAACTTTAGTAAAAAGAGGATAAACTCAAGGCATATCTTAGCATTAAGTAAAGAATGAAACACTGCTAAGGAGATTATTAATATTTTTATCAATAAATATTACCAGAAAATGTCATGCTTAATTATATTTAATATATTATGCTATTACAATATACCCTAACTTTGGCTGAAACTAAGGCCCACCCAGAAGCTGCTCTTGGTGCAGCAGGCAGTGGTCTGTCTTCTGAGCAGGAACATTTGGCAGAGCTGTCAATCAAACTATGGGGCCACTTAAAGGTCTTATTTCCTTAACTTCAAGAACTGAATGGGATAGAGCCATTTCCTCTCAGGAACCACCTCTCTCTCTCTCCTGTCCCACCACATCTGCAATGCTCACAGTGGGTCCTTAGGCTGATAAAGCTTAGGTTTGAACTTGTGACACTCTAGGATATTAAGGCATTTCCAGTGGAAGGTCTGTAATTGTGAAACTTGCTTCTACAGGAGACCAGAGAATATGTATGGATCTTATTGCCATGACCTGGTCTACACTGGAGAAATTAAACCAGTTAAAGTCTCTAGAGTAATTATAGAACGCTTTGTGTCCACACAGAAAAGCACTCCAAATGGTCAACAAAGGATCTAATAGTCAGTTAGAACAGACTTTCTTCAGCAGATGTAACTGGGTAAAGTTTATCTGGTTCAGGCTGTACTAGTTTAACAGTAGTGTGGCTGAAGACAAGTTGAAACTTGTCCTCCTCCTGCCACTGACCCACAATGCACTGGTGGTCTTGCAGAATCACCAGGCTCCAGAGTACACTGCTTTTAGAAGCAGAACCAGAAATCCAGAATCCAGAGTCATTGAGACCGAAATTATGTGGACATGGGGCAAAACTTTTCCGCATGTAAGATCTGAGGCCTTTTTCTGCAGCCACATTAGGACAGCAGCAGCCATGAGCTAAGAAGCAAAAAGTCACATCTTCACATTCCATCTAAATCGCATCAAAACAATGTAATATTGGGCTGTTAAGACGGTGCTCCTGTCCTAATAGCGCCCACCATCACCAGATAAAGAAACAGATCTTAAGATGGTTAAAGAAAACTTTGTTTGATAGCATTTGGTCTGGCAAGGAATCACTTAACAGCTTTGATTGTGAAATCTATACTTTTTTATTGTTTTGCCTTTATGGTCCCCACTTCTCTATTGTTTATCTGTCTGGTTTCTGTCTGGTTCTTTGATTGTTTCTGTCTGTTACATAACTAATTTTGCAAGATTTATATCAGTTAAGGTGGTGGGGTCTGATTGGTTAAAGAACTGTTTCGTAATGGGCTAGGATTGGTGAAAAATACTGTTTTGGAGCACTTTGGTTATGGTACAGCTAAGCAGGACTCAAGTTTACCTATATAAACTGGGGTCCAAAAGGAAGTTCTTTGGAAATTAACTCCAGGACACAGCCCAAGATCAGAGCTGCCAGATCTCAACAGCCTGCCAGCTATATCGTGCAGAAGCTGGAGGAGCCCCGGATGACCTGATCCTGGCTGGCCAGTAGGAAAAGTTTGTCTGCCTTATTGGGAGTGATGACCATTGTATGCTTAGTGTGTGCATTCTGTTTTGGTAACTGTTAATAAATAGAGGTTAAGGATATTACTGTGTAAGGCTCTTTCACCGGTATAAGGCCCTGCAAACCCACTCTGAGCCTTAGAAACTGGGCAAAGGTGGGTACTTACATTAACCAGGTTATGCCCTAAGCCCTATGGTGGCCCTGAGCTCTAGGAACTGGGTAAGGACAGGTGCCTAGGAATTGGGAAAGGGTGGAGGTGCCTAAATTAACTGGGTTACACTTTGAGCCCACGGAAGGGTAAAGTTGGGGTGCCCCAGAGTGTGCGGGTAACAAGCATGGCTAGTAAGGACACAATTTGAGCTTAAGCTAGTTTAATACAAATAGATGAATTACAAATGGGTCAATTCTTTGGCATAAACCAGACTCTTTACAGCAAGCTTTAGGAAGCTTCCCAAACAACCATTTTGTCAGATATTTCACACAAATGGAATCAACTATTGTAATAAACTGGCTTAAAAAGAAAGGAGGAGGGTTTCACCTTCAAGAGGTAAAGTGGTGTAGTTTTATTACCATGGTGCATTTGGACACAGCAGGGATGAGTGCCAAAGAGAGGACAACAATCACAACAGAAATTCATTGCCACTTTCGGTACTCACCTCATTGGTAACTGGTAACAGTGATGATGCAAAATCACAGTATTTCAGTGCATTGCTTCTGTGGCCAAGATCTTTGTAGCACTGAAAGAAAAAAAAATGTGTTAAAACTAACCAGGCCCTCTATAATACCAGATTCTATGAATTTTTTTTTTTAAAGTAAACTGTTTTAGTTACCTTTGCCAAATACACATAATTGTATTTGGAATATCCAGGATGCATTTCTTCAGCCTGGATAATAAAATACAGGAAACAACAGAGACTCAAATATAGCGTGATGAGACTAATGTGGTTGAGATACAATTTCCAGTAAAGCACAAAGCTTCCTCAAAGATTTAGGCTGGGTCCCTTCTGTCTGAATCATCTCATACCAATGCTCCATAATCCCTTTAGCACTGTTTAAAAAAATATACATGTAAAATTCTTATGGTTAACACACAAAAGCTGGAAAAGTAATTTTTTGAGACTTTGCTGAAGTCCTGGGGCTTCTCTCTCTCAAATGCTTGTAAAAGGACCAAGAAAATGCATCATCTCAGGTACAAAATCAACAGCGTTCACCCATTCATACCAGCTGGAAGATAATAATAAAAAAAGAGTGATATTTTACTCCGCTGTCAAATAACCAAGCAACCATTGTGCACTCTAGGCAAGTGGGCAAGAACTATGGACAGTTGCTTTATCGATTTTTTTCACCCTTCCCCTCTTCTCCTTGCCTCTTTTATTTCTGTGTCCACCCTCCTCTATCTCCTGGAAAGTTCAAGATGTCTTTAAAATATATTTGAGAGCATCTGACTCCGCTCCCTCTGCTCCCCTAATGCTAACTTTGTTGTAAGAGCTCTAGATAGATTCCGCGTTCTATCCGAATTCGTGTTATATCGAGGTAGAGGTGTACATAAATAAATCGAGGTAGAGGTGTACATAAATAAATAAGTGGTGCTACTCACTCTACTCCATACTAACTTTAAAAAAATTGTTATAGAAATGTGATAGAACCTTGAAATTATAGCTGCTGAACATAAATTGTTCAGCTGATCTTTGGTAAATAGCTACTCAGGAAAACTGTTGGATAGGATCTACCTTAAGGAAATTCTGCAAAGCTTCCTGTACTGTTGAAGTTGGTGGAGTCCCAAAAAGAGTAGCAGCTACTTTCTTCTCAATCCAAGACAACTGTGCTACCTATAATAAAATCAGAGAAGGAAAATATACTTAAGGCTTACTTTCCAGTTATGAAGCAAAATATTGCCTTGTATTACTGTATACTTATACAATTTGGTGTGCAAAGGAACATTAAAAGGAGTCTTTAATAAAATATTTTTGCTTCACTATCCCAGAGTCATCTCTTATACACACATTGAATATTTGACATAATTTAAAAGGTTTTTTAATAAATCCCTTTTTATTGTAAAAATACAATATACACATCATGAGAAATTCAGTGCAAAATACTGATTAAACCGACATGAGATTATCACTACCCATAGCAGTTTTTAAAATGTCAGGTTGAAATAGAGAGTATAGCTTGATAGCCCATCTACTAAATGTTTCTGAACATCAGAGGCAGTTGTTGATATTGTCATTATGTGGGAAGCTAATGCTCTTCTAAGACAAGTTCATTTTTTGTGCAGTGATTTGACACAGATATCACTAAGTAGGTGCCCAGCTGTCCGCTTGAATTCTGATCAATAGCACATGCCAAGGAGCCTCTCACTTCCCAGGATTACAGGCTGGTGTAAAGGGACCTTCTGGAGTTTTCTTCATTCTGTGTTGCCATTGTCACACTACAGTATATACTGTACGCCATTTCCTTCCCATATATATCTAGGCATACTCCAGCAGTTACAAGAAAGGATTCTTGAGAGTGAGTGGGCCGGTCACTGCCATAATATTTTTAGTTCCACCACCTAACCCAATGAACAGAGACGCCAAATCCCTAATCAAAGCAGGAACAGCAAAGAGATGACAATATAGGGATGGAGAAATTGGTTTTCTCAAATGGGATGCCACTTCACTGAGTGGAGGAACTACCTGTTTTCCCCCGACTAACGTTTGGGGGGAAAACTAGTGCTTCTGGAGAGAAAAAGCAGGATGATTCTCCTGCACATCTGTACTTTAACAGTACACCTGATGCTTACTGAAATTGACTAGGACAGACAAGGCGTATGCCCAAGGAGTTAAGCACTATGATTCCTTGGTAACTGCTAGCATGACCTACATAGAGGGGCCGGAGAGGAGGGGATGCAACCAAAGAATGAAGAGATGAGAAGAATTCATGTGAGAACCAGGAGCTGAAAAATGTGGTGAGTCGACCCAGTCTCAGCTTAGACAGAGCTTCACATTATAACCAAAGACTTGGGCCATTAAAATTCATGTCTGTTGTGCCACAGTACTGATGACTGGTGGTGAATGAGAAGGGGGGATGGAGAGCTTCAGACCCCTCAAACCCTTACTTAGTTGCTCCTCTGCTCTTTGCTGCTGCAGCCAGCTATTATCCACCTGATTTTGAAAGCTGATAGCTTTCCATTAAAGAAAAGAATCTATCCAAAACTAATGATTGTAACATATACCTCGCCACTGCCATCCACTACAATTTTTAAATTTTCACGGGATGTGAATTTTTTAATATTTCTTATTATAAACTATTCTATAAAATATGCCATTGCAAAGTATTAATGTAGCCAGCATACAACAGTAAAGTGTATACAGACTATTTTCTTGTCTGACCTCAATCGTTTTTGCCAAGTTTGAGTAGCATTGCATGGAGACAAAGCAACCTGGCCAAGTCTCGCTGGTCTTCTGGCAAAAGCCAGTTCCTGAGAAATGATGTCGTCAGTCTTTCACTTGAAACAACTAAAAATAATATTCTGCAGATAAACAATCTTAAGAAGTAACTATCTATTTTCATTATCTTTCTCCCTCCCAATGTCTCTTTCAAAGACCTGGTTTCGAGAGAAATACTCTTTGACAAGCTCACAGGTTCCTGTTCATTAAAACAACATAGTGTTTCTCCCCTGCAATGCATAGTGCCAATATTGTGCTACTAAGTGCAGCATGTGAGTTAAAAAACATACAAATGTAAGCTAGTGTGTAGATAAAATGATTCCTCCTCCTCCTCACGCTGCACTTTTCACCTGCTCTTTATTTTCTAAAACCCATTGAGTGGGACAGAGAGGTTGCAGCAGAGTTCAAAAGAATATATTGCTTTCTTCAAGCCAGTCCATTGCTGCAATGCTCTTTGCTCTCTTGGAGTGGGAGGAAGGTATTACTGGTATCTTTAGGTCCATCTGATCCAGATGCAGTGAACCCATTAGTAAGGTAGGAGAGAAAAAGGAAGGGAGAGAAACTGCTCATATTGAACCTCTCTGGACCACCCAAAATTCTAGAGTTACACACACACACACACACACACTCTACATAGATACAATCATCACACACACACCCCTACTATGATGCAATAGTGAAGGGACTTCCAAGTTTTTGCACTGTGGAATTTATAATTAGTTGCTTTAATTCTGCAGGCTGAAATTTAAAGTTCTGTCTGGCAGTTGTCTTGTTTTCTTACCAGATTTAATCAGAATTACTTTACTGGGGTCTGGTTTGGTATTTTGGCTGGCTTGGGTGGGCTTTTGCACTGCGCAAACTAAAATAAATAGCTTTGCTCTGCCTTTTTTATATTAAAAAGAAACACCAATTTAAAGCAACACAGTTATCTATATTTTAAAAGTATGCAGGCACAATATTTCATTTTTAATAATATTTAATGTGCACAGGGTTTGGTACTATTATTATGGATAATACATAAGCATCCTACTGCCTTCTACAGAGCTTTAAGCATTCACATTGATACTCTAACCGCTTCCTCTATGCAAAGAGAATCCCCACCCGTCCTATTGGAGCTGCTCTCCATCCTCTTTGTGTCATGGAAGCGGTGCAAAAATAAAAGGGACAAAGTTGGCTCAGAATGTGTATTCTGTTTAAAAAGGCGTTTCAGGGCTATAATGATGCCAAGGAAAGAATTGTATTGGAGCTGTTGAACTCAAACTTATTCCAGTTTTAAAAAACCCTTTAATTACAATGTTCAGGGTTATCCCAAAGAGTGAGAGATTGCTGGGGAGGCCTGTACAAGATGGGTTTCGGAAAGACGAGGTGAAATGCAGATCCTCTCGATGTCCGTGGCAAAATTCCCTTGACTTCAATTGGGCCAGGATTTCACGCACTGTCTGCTTCCTGGGTTCAGAACCACAGGTTCCTCCTGGGAATGGAGAGCAGAGCAGGACATGGCTGATATCACAGAAACACAGTACAAGAAGAACAAGTCGTCTGCAGGCATCTGATTGACTTTTGAACCTTCCTTAGGTTAGGATTTTTGAAGATAGCCCATGGCTCTAACTTAATAGCTTGAAGCTACCCTGACATTGCAAAGAACAAAGGAGGAAGCATTATGGTCTCATTTCAGGAGAAACATTAGCTTCCAGGCACCGGGATCCTTGAGGGTGCCTGTCCCTTCTACTGGGACAGTGGTTTTATTAGCATCTTACAAATGGAGGAATCCCCTTTGAGATCTGAGGAGAATTTTGATGCTCTCCCTCTTTGAACTTTATACACCTTCTGGCATAATCTGGTGATGTCCCTTTTTTTGTGGGGTCTTTCCATTCAGAGTCCATTATACTTTCTGGAAATCAGATATTGAAAACAAGGCATCATCCCAGAATTTTATCGTTTCCTGATGTCCCTTGGAGGAATAGAATCCATACCACCATTAGAATCAATTTTGAAGGATGAACAATTAGCTTTTGGAGGGCATCTGTCTTAAAAAAGCCTGCTTTCCCCACTGGAGTCTGTCATATATCTGGGAGTCTGAAGAAGAAGACAGTTCTCTACCATCTGAGGATGACGAGGGTTCGGTCGTTTCCCTTTCCCATGCTTCTTTTTGTTTTCTCTGCTTGAAAAAGGTGCTCAGAGGAGAGAGCCCAAGGAGTCATCAACTCCCCGATTAACCCTACTAAAGTTGGAGGGGGAGAGGTCACCAAGATATCCCATCTACTGACAAAGAGGGGAACAATCAAGAAGACATCTCTAGAAACCATGGTATCAATAGAGGGGGAAGGGGACTGGCAGCTGCCTCTCTCCGTTACTACCAGGGAGGAAAGAAAGCTACCCATAGGCTGCTGCTAGAGGCAGTGGCTGCCAAAAATCTCATACAAAATCCTACTATTGGAGGACGGGGAGCAAACTGCAATTCTCTAATGGAGATTTTAAGGCTACATGAGAAGTTCTTAGCAGCCTCCCTTTCTCCCAGGGTCCAGCACTACCAGAACTTAGTGCTGTTGGCTGGCTAATTAACAAAATGCAAACTGTGTCCATTCAAAGTCTTTTTCAAATACCAGGAATCTGCTACCAAGGAAACAAACTCATTCAATCTGAAAATTCAGCCTGGAAAAGACTTGCATCCCTAAAGAATTTCCTCCTTCAATGCTTCCTTGGTAATAGCTAACTAAAACACACAATACAATTGTCCTCAATAAAACCTTCCAATCCACCCAATTTTAGCAAAAATATTACTGTCACTTACTTAAATATCATGAGAGGTTCTTCTTGTTTTATTACAGTATATTAAGATGGAATTGAATTAAGTAATTGTATAATGTCTCAGGACTGCTTGCAGAAATGAAGTAACTGGACAGCCTGCTTGTTGTAAACTATCAGCTTCCAACACAAATACTTTCATGTTTGCCAGTATAAGAGTTGAGAAATGCCATAACAGTCTGCATATGTATCTACCCATTTATCCAGCACAAACTCTGTAGGCTTTTCACTTACCAATGAACGAGAGTAAGAGAATTCCAAAGAATATGGTATAAGTAATTGGGTCAAATTGATCCCTGGTGTAACATCACGGAAATCACTTGAGTTAAACCAAGGCTGTCTGGCAATTGTGAGTAATTTGCAAAAAGAAAACTCAGGAGAGTCAACTTTTAAACACTTACATGGCCTTTATTAGAGGCCTTGGTGCAGTTTCACTGGTATGTTTTGGCTGTTCTGTACCACTCCTGTGATACAAAGCAGCCGTAAATCCATCTCAACCAGATGCCTAGGTCAGGTTTACAGCTCCTTTGCATTAATGCAGCAATGAAAAACTTTATTATAAAAAAGCCATGTATTTGTTTGTATAAACTTTCAAGAAAATCTAACAAAGCTACAATACTAAGATGGGACGTATACCCCACCTGGGGCCTGAAAGAGCTAATTTGGGCTGGAAAGGCCAGTTATGTTCCTGGATAAATCGGGAGGAAAAGCCGGATTTAATGAAACATGAGTGCCAGCTGGGAAGGAACTGTG
Source organism: Chrysemys picta bellii (assembly GCF_011386835.1). Taxonomy (NCBI): domain Eukaryota; kingdom Metazoa; phylum Chordata; order Testudines; family Emydidae; genus Chrysemys; species Chrysemys picta. The sequence continues at coordinate 145,134,303 of NC_088793.1, forward strand.
TGGTTACTAAAAGCCAGGAAGTTAAAAGCAGAAAGGGGACTGCAGGGAGAGTCTACAATCAGTCTCTGAAAATAGAGAGGTGGGGAGGAGGAAGCTCTAGGATCCTAGCCAGACTAGGAGAAGGCTGGGAAGAAAAGTTGGGAGCAGGAGAAGGGAACACCCCTGGACTGTAGACCAGCGAGAAGGGCAGGACTGGGTGAGGACTTTGAAAAGGGAGTCAAGCCTTGAAACAGGGGAAAGGCTAGGAAAGCTGAGCTATGGAAGAAGTCCCAAATTAAAGGGGAAAGAAACAATAGAGGGGCTTGCAGAAAGGCACTTGTACCTCACCCCTAACCACCCATACTTCCTCTCCAAATCTTAGTTTCCATTTCATTGATATGTGTAAATAATAAAATAAAATTCAAAACAAGAGGCTTTGAATACGAGTATGCAATATAGTTAACAAGTGTGATTACAACGGGTAGCAAGGGCAGTCTGTATTAATAACCAGGCATGTAGAAATTATTTCATGACAAGTACATAGCAATGCTTTGTTTACAGTTTCACCATTTCCACGTCAATAAATGTGTCATTTCTCTCAGATTTCAGTTACAGTATTCCATTGTAAATACATGATCATTTTTCAGCACATTCAAATCAACTGTTAGGCATAGAAAACAACTTACTGAATAGCACCATCTTCCATTTAGGTAATATAAAAAAGGATCTTGAGGCTTAAGTTCAATTGCTTTGTCTACATGCTCCTGTTAGAAATAAGTTCAAAAGAAAGAAAATAGGATATTCATTTCTGATTGGGAGTTGTCTTCAAACTTTAAAACTGCATTGCAAAATCAGTGCAAATTTATTCAAGTTATCTTTTGTGACTGCTTTTGCTACAGTTCTTCTAATGATCTGTAAATATTTTAACTGGCAATACCCTTCCTTACAGAAGAAAACCACAAACACAATTATTTAACAACTCTGCACATAACGTACCAGGACACATTGCATTTAGAATATGACCTAACTCCTCTAAATTTCAAACAAACAGTTGAAAGAGCTTTAAAACAAACAAACAAGACTGATGTACTCCAAACCTAGTAAACTTTGGTTTTATCCCTATCTGGTATTAGAAAAGTATAGAGCATCAACCCCATGTGAACACTCCTATTTTGTTTCCTAGATACTGTATGCCTGAACTAATGATCAACCACTGAAGTGTAACCTTCTCTGGTGTGGAACATGGCACCACTCAACATTTTATATTCAGAAGCAGGACCTGGTTTTCTGTGAGGTGGATAATATGAAAATACATCCATGGCAGATAGTCACAAACCTAGAATTAATTGGACATCGATGTCTAAGACAGGAATTGAACCACAGACCTAACTTTTCAATTGAAATGTGACTTGAAGTACAGCTCCTATGCCCATGCCCCACAGTTCTGGAGATAAAATGGGTCTGAATTAAACAGTACAAAGGATAATAAAAATTAAATTAGATGTTTTCTTCCAAACCCACCTTTCCCCTCCTCCCTCCATTTTCAGGTCTCATTTTTTGAGGCAAATTATTTCTGCATAATCAGTATTTAAAGAATAAGGAATTTCTTGAAGGAGTTTTTTTCAACCCTGATTTATCATTTGCTTCGCATCATAACTCAATTGTCAGATACTGTAGGTTTCACTTTTCCTACATCTCTATTTTTTTCAACTAAGCCAATCACTAAAATAGTGGTACAAAGTATTAGAACTTCTCATCTGAACTACTCAAATTATCATATTCTTGCAGATCTGAGAGCTTCCTATTTCATTTTTTTTGGCAAACTATTCACATATATACTACTCTTTCAATCTATTTTTCCCTGTAATTCCCATGTTTCTATATTATTCATGTGATTTCAGAAGTTACCTCTGAAGAGGAGACTCTTACTGAAAATTGTACTGTTAACATTTGAGACTCTTCTTAAACTCACTCCTTTTATAACCGCAAAAATTACTTCCTACTTATATGACCTCCCTTGTAATTATATCTGTCTCATGATCGATCCATTTTCTTCCATTCTTGACCTTTGCTGTGTGTCCAGATATTCTAGGCTTTACTCACTTGGTACCGTTAGGGTGGAATGCTCTCTGAGATGAGATTTGTACTACATAGATACTATACAATATGCTCTTTCACATCCCAACTTAAATAACACCTTTCAATTTAGACAATTGCTAACAGTCTTACTTAATTATGGGAGCATTTTCATTGATATAAACTGCCTTATTTGGCACCTGTGTTTATTAGATGTGCTTTTTTTTTGTTTTTTTGTTTTGGTTATTTACTGTGTAATGTAAAATGCCTTGATACCGCTGAATAATGCTATATAAGGGACAATTCTTGCTCTTGTTGAATAGCAGCACAAGTTTATCAGCCTTCTATTTCTGGGTCTCATTCATTCATTGGGACTACTTGTGCAGTAAGGTGGTATTCAACATGGATCATATAGGTGTGTGTGGGCCTCAATGAATAACATTTAAAATATAATAGCACATGGCAAAACTTCTCCTTAGACACCTTCAAATTACAACTAAGATTTTAAGTTTCTGTGGCAGAGACTTAGTTCTTTCTTTTTGTTTTATAAAGAAGGTGCCATGTAATAGATAAAAATTAAACATAAAAAGAAACCTTAAAAACTGGAGCTACAAAGGAAATAACACAAGACACTGGGCACTGGTTGGTGTAGCTAATAGAAGCAGGGATGCTAGCAATGGCATTCTCTTGCCAATATCCTAGGGGCCAGGACTCCAAGAAGCACGCTGAGGGTCCCTGTGGGAATGTACTCTGCTGCTGTTGAGGAGATGCTGGAAAGAGGCTGAAATACAGGGTTGGGGGGCCAGAGATGAGTCAGGAGCAAAAAGGCAGATTTATGAGTCACCCATGAAAATGGTAATTGAAGCCATATGTGTATATGAGAATCCCTGGGAAAGATGTAAGGCTAGAAAAGGAGGATAAGGACACAGCCCCTGGCAAGACCTTCCCCCATGTTACAATGCTAAGAGACATAGCCCACATTTCTGAATGTGAAATATACATGTATCTGCAAATGGAAAACATTAAACAAAATTATCACTTCCCCAGGGTGACATGAAGCAACATCAATCACTGTAGGAAATGGCTGCATTTAGTGTTAAACTTGTTTCAATTTTCTTTTTTAATTACAACAGCAGAATCACTTTTCCCCACTTTGCTTAGGTCAAAGAATAAAGCAAAAATCTTGCCATTGATATATGAAGTCAAATTTAAATCCTTGTCGTTTGAAAACTAATGGACAATATGCGGTAGGAGCACATACAAATAATTTCTTAATCATAACACTGGCATTGAAACATACCCTGAGGCTAAGTTAGTTTGCTGCAAAAACCTCCCTTTTATACTATCGGGGAAAGTAAATTAAGAATAGTTGCTAATGAAACTACCAAAAAACATACCTTAAAGAGACAGCCATTCTTGATTTTGTTTTGTATACTGTCAAACTCAGACATATAGCCGCACATAATTGCAAACCTGGGGGGAGGGAGGGGGGGGAGAAGAAAAGCAGAAAAATAAAGTTCATACATTTTTGATCATTTTAGTCAAATCCCTTTGAATCAAATTATAAAATATTTCTATAATTACCTCATACATTGCTAGAATATTCCTGAAGATTTACTGGCTGGCCCAAAATTTAACATGAGTTGTGCATATTTGGAAAATAGAAAAACATGATAAAATGGCAGCAAAAAAGTTGCCAGACACTTAGAAAGTATAACTGATTTAGGCCTTCAATGGAGTTTGAATCAGGGACCTCCCTTCAGAGCTGAAAGTATGAGCTGCCACTACTTAAGCCAAAGGACCAAGGATAACATTTTTAAAAGTGCCGAGTGACTCAGGCACCAAAGTGCCATTTACAAAAGTGACCTAGGCCTTTAGGAGAAAGTCAATGGACTTAGGCTCCTGAGTGCCTAGTCACTTCCCCCCCTCCCTCCCAATTGGAATTAGGCACTTCTGAACATTTTTACCCTTTGGGTTCTAGCTGTCAGCTGTAATGAACTAATTAACCTTATGTGGACCAGCCATGAGAGGAGGAGAAAGATCCACACTCTCGTAATATGGGTTACACAAGCAGCACTCATATATCCTGGCATACAGAGAAGGGTGAAAGTTGCCACAGATGACGTTGTCGAGCTTGAAAAAGAAGCACAGCTTGCTATACATAGAAAACAGCATTATCATATCCTGTCTTTCAGAACCTGGAGCCAGCAGTGAATCTGCCGGAACAAATCATTTCACCTCAATGGTGGAGCAAGCAGCACACACAGTACCACAACTAAGCAGCATCAAGCAGATTAGCTGAACACTATGTTGTGTCAGTGATATGTCAAGAATGCCAGTGGGGGTGACAAGACAGGCCACGGACAGCACCTTGGAAGGAAACACATGATGTCCACAAGCAAAGACAGGTTTCAGAGTAACAGCCGTGTTAGTCTGTATCCGCAAAAAGAAGAACAGGAGTACTTGTGGCACCTTAGAGACTAACAAATTTATTAGAGCATAAGCTTTCGTGGACTACATATATGCATCCGAAGAAGTGGGCTGTAGTCCACGAAAGCTTATGCTCTAATAAATTTGTTAGTCTCTAAGGTGCCACAAGTACACAAGCAAAGACAAATACTCAACCCATAGATAGTATGGAAATACTGAGCTTGTGATCATACCAAGGCGTGCTCAGGGGCATGGGCTTAGGGCAAGATGGGCAGCTAGCATGAGTTGCAATTATTTTAACTGCATGAATTGACCATGAGATATTAACACCATCCTCATCTGTAAACACATATCCTCACATCAAGCTGCTACTGATAATATACCTGAGAGGCTAATAAGTCCAGAAGGACCACGCACATTTGATAGGAATGTAACTGCAGCAATTGGCAGCTCTGACTGAAAGAATACAAGATTGGCTCTCAAATCATATGGTTGCATCATTCATGTATTCACAGGCTAGCAAGGTTCACAGAAATAGTTTCTTAATTACTACAAGAATGCAGCGATTGTCAGATCAGTTACATGGTGCCAAAGAGGTTTGATAGGGATGTTAGAAACATGAGCGAAAGCAAAAAATAGAACTGATAGTTCATGGGGTGCAAAGCTCACAGAAGATCTTGTACATACATCTTCTGTATAAATTACTTTCATGGATTCTGTTTGTCTGGCATAAGCAGGAAAGCATACAGAAGTAGAAGATGCAGCTACACAAAGACTAGTCCACGATATTGTATTTGAGAAACTATATGTGATCATGTAATTAAAGACTGTACCAGACGGCATATTCATGAAAGACAGGTCCATCAATGGCTATTATCCAGGACAGTCAGGGATGCAACCCCATGCTCTGAGTGTCCCTAGCCTGTGTGCCAGAAGCTGGGAGTGGACGACAAGGGATGGATCACTCAATGATTGTCTGTTCTGTTCATTCCCTCCGAAGCACCTGGCATTGGCCACTCTCGGAAGACAGGATACTGGGCTAGATGGACCACTGGTCTGACCCAATATGGCTGTTCTTATGTACAAGGGAGAAGAGAGCTAAGGTTGCGTGCACAATCTTAACTTTGCCATTTCTTGACTTGTGAATGCTACTTCAACTTTCCTGTGAGGTAGATTTTCCGTTATGGAAATGTATATAAGTAGATTGCACTGTACTCGATGATGTAGCACTGGGTATAACCAGAGTATTCTCAGCTAAAGGTGGGGCTCTTTGTGATATGCTTACATTCATGAGTGAACAATCAGACTATAAATAGACACTTCAAATCTTATGTATTTTATTTATGGCTTTTTCTGCTGTAACTGAATTAAGCAATGTTTTCACTCTTTGCTGCTGCCTAACTTTCTAGAAGTTTTTCAAATATCTTAGTCACTTTTCAGAGTGTCCCCTCTCCCTTTTACCCATTCCTTCATGTTCGTTAGTTGTTCTGGTGTTTCTAGTATTGTCTAGTTAATTTTTAAATTTCCTAAAATTTGTGTTCTGTTACAGAAAACCAGACAATGCTGCTCTTTCTATGGTTCCCAGACAAGTCACCTACTAACTTCTATCACATTCCTCCCCTCTCTGTGCATCTTAGGACCTTTTGCCTTAACTATTTATAAAAAAATTTCATGAAGAAAATTCACCTCTATTTTAAAAAAAACCACCCTATCATATCTTGGGTTTTTTTTCTCCTGCCTTTTTCAATATGAGCCCATGATCAATTGTTGGAGGCAAGCAGCATTTTAACAGGGCAGCTGTGAGGTCCCAGTTGGGCTATTAGTTTAGGCCCCAATTCTGGAATGTTTTTCTTTTATGTACATTGATTTCTATGGGATGACTCACGTGCATAAAGTTAAGCATGTACATTAAGTGCTTGGAGGATCAAGACCTTCATTCCAAACTGCCTATAATTACAAGACTTTTCAAATTATGATATAATTACTAGATATGGTGACATTAGCATTTCAAAAGAAAATTTAGGTCCACTCAAAAAAAATATATAAAGTTATAATGGGGGAAAATATGCTGTTTTAGAAATATTTTAAATGGACTCCCTCTCTAGGTTTGTATTATCTGAACAATAGTCTCATCTTCTTGAAACTCCAGAAGCTTATGCACTCTGAATCATGCATGCATATCGAGAGGAAAACAGACCCCCTGGGCCTGATTTTAATTTGCCCTAAGGCCACTTTACACCACTGTAGAGAAATAATAAAGCAGCATAAACCCATAAATATGGTTTCTTAGATCTTGTAGTGTTCAGCTAAGACATTTAAGATTTCACAATCCATTAAAAAATAAGGAGTAATCTAAAAGAGAAAAAATAATTTGAAGTAAAGTGTTAGTGAGAATTATGCAAAAAACGTAGCAAGTAAATGACAGTAAAAGAAGACGTCTATGTTAGTATTCATTTATTTTAAGCATGATTAAATCTCAGCTTTATTGGATTCTTTACTACATTTAACAGTTCAAATTACGAGTGAATCCTTGTTGAATGTACATACTTCAATTGTTGATACAAGTACTAAAATATCATTTTACTGCTTATAAAAAAAATCCAATACTTTTATCATTGATTTTTATAGTAAAAGCAATCATGTTATGAACTGTTGATTTCTAATACTGCCAATGTTTCCTGGTAGGGCATTAAAGTGGGAATAACAACAGTTGTTGAATTCATGTGACTCTCAGACAGATTGTCAAACATTGTTGAGCAGGATGTACACTGAGCAGAAACTGGCTAATCACGCTGGTACTCCTGTCAACTAAAACAGCATGTTTTCATATGGGAAAGAGCTGGTGAGGAGGAATGAAGCTAGGAAGGTCAAGAAAGTTCAGGTATTTAGAGAGGGGAAAGGTACTAAAAACGTTATTTAGCATAAATTGCTCAAATCTAGGCAACATGTCTCCTACCCCCTTTACTCATTAGGTGCTAATCAGATAAACTCAGCATACCACAGCTAAACGGATTGCTGCTGGTAAAGAAAACAATGAAAAGCGAACAAGCTAATCCAGCATCTTGCAGTATTTTCCTGTCTGTGCGTGACAAGGAAAAAAGGGCCCTAGCTTAAACCAGTTCAGAGCAGTACTTTTATTTATAGCGATTATCTTTAATATGAAGAGATCCCAACAAAATACACACAAAATGAAAAACAAACAAGCTAAAATATCAATTTTAAATACATTCCCTTTTTTAAAAATGAGGAACTCTCTCATATACTTGCTGCATTGTTCTACTTTACACTTTTGTATCTGAATAAACAGTAATGCTGGCAACTTGTGTATACAAATTACTTAATTGTGTAGATTTAAAATTGTAAAGCACATTGGACAATCATTTGTGGATAGTGGTTGGTTAAAGACGGAATTCATAACTTTCCAGATTTCCAGGTGTGGATGCATTTGAGTGCAAATAAAAGAGGGTGGGGAGAGTGAAATGTTATCCTTATTTGTAAATTGATAATCTACTAAATGGATTAACCAATCCAGACACCTGTGACTAGTTACAGGAGTACCTTAAAACACTAAACCAAACCATGGGACTAATGAGACATGTGCCAATCATTGTCCTGCCCAACATTTTGGATGTTACTTTAAGACAAATAATAATAATTTCACACCTGGTAAAATGTTTCACTAGATAAAAGAAATCAAGGGGAATTAAACAATAAACAGCGAGATGAAAGAGTCTTTGGTGCATAAAGATCCCTGTGTGGACTTCTGGCATATTTATTAGCAAAGCTCGCAAAAGGAATAAAACTGGAATATTGCTTTTACTACACATATTGAAATATTAACAACCTCCTTTTATCCAAATTCATCATTTACCTGCATGTTCAGGGTTCAGAGTTGTGCACTGCTAGGGAACATCTCCCTTAAGAGTACATCACCCCACAGTCACTTGCCCCATCTAGTGGTTCAATTAGGAACCAGCAGACACCTTTAAAGCGGGGAGTATTTAGTTATTGTTGGTATGACAATGTAATTGCACTACAGTATTATGAAATGTGTGAAAAACAAGATGTTCAAATACTGTATAAAAAGAATAAAACTTTATAATACCTACATCTGGAAAAACAAAGAGGAAATCTTTAAAGACTAGGGACCTACAACAATGACGCCACAACTGAGTTAATGTTGGTACTTAACTAATATCACAAATACCCGCACATTCAAACATGCTCATTAAATAAACATAATGGATACAATTATAATTACTTTTGTATGAGCAAACATTGTTTCTTTTAAAGTTAAATCAAATTATGAACTTGGAAATATGCTTTAGTACAATCACTGTATAAGAGACACTGAAAAAATGCATAAACATAAATAGACAAACCAAGAAAAATGGAAATGAAGGTAAAATGTCTAGATTTCTAGAAGAAAAAACTTATCAAAAACAAGAATTATTCTCCTGCAGTTAACTCTCTCTCTCTTTTTTTTTTTTTTTTTTTTTGCACACACAAACAATAAAAATCAGCTAGCTTTCAGCAATCACCAAGGATCTGATCTTGGAATGAGCTTTGGCTGGATGGAGCCCAGTGCCCACATGGAGACCTGTTGAAATGAAGCTTTATGCAGGTGGATGGGTCTGCCTACATGGAGCTCCTTGAAGATCAGCATACAATGCATTAACCTTTCCCGTGATGGTGCTCTAGGTGGTCTAATGGCATTCAGTCAAAACTAAGACATATTAGGGCATACCTGGTACAGTCGGAAGTACAGCAGGTTAATTCAGCCCATTTTACCTTGCATGTTCAGAATGTTCAGCCCAAATGTTAACAGACAAAATACAGATGATTCTATAATTATATCTGTCTTTAAAACAAGGAAATTTACAGATGAATGAGCCTTTGTTCTACATAGTCTATCCCCTAAGTCTTGACAGAAGAAACACGATTCTCAGCACATATGCTAGGAGCCTAAGTTATTCTCCTGCAGCAATAAAACAAGATGTAGTTTAAAATATTTGCCAAAGCATCTAAGTCACTTAGGAGGCTATCCAAATCAGAAATCAGTTATAAATGCTGGTCCTGATTTCCAAATGCTGTTCCTGATTTCCCCCCTGGGATCCTCATTCATCGCCTCCCTTTTCCCTGTCACTGCTCCTCTCTCAGACACCCTGTCTCACAATGATCATCCCGCCAGTGGACACATTTTCCAACTCTGTCCGCAGAGTTTCCTGTGTCAGCCAGAAGAGCAGCACACTCTCCCCACTCCCGTATGTGCTGTATGTATGTATGTATGTACACAGTATTCACAGCCTCAGACACACTGATTGCTTATGTGGCAGTGCAACTAGCCTCCTAGGCTTCCTTTCTAGTCAGGCTTTGAATGAGATGTTAATGCCTTATAGAGTTGCTCTCAGCTCTGTGATCTACAGTGCCGTTTATCATAGAATCATAGAATCATAGATTATAGGACTGGAAGGGACCTCGAGAGGTCATCGAGTCCAGTCCCCTGCCCGCATGGCAGGACCAAATACTGTCTAGACCATCCCTGATAGACATTTATCTAACCTACTCTTAAATATCTCCAGAGACGGAGATTCCACAACCTCCCTAGGCAATTTATTCCAGTGTTTAACCACCCTGACAGTTAGGAACTTTTTCCTAATGTCCAACCTAGACCTCCCTTGCTGCAGTTTAAACCCATTGTTTCTGGTTCTATCCTTAGAGGCTAAGGTGAACAAGTTCTCTCCCTCCTCCTCATGACACCCTTTTAGATACCTGTAAACTGCTATCATGTCCCCTCTCAGTCTTCTCTTCTCCAAACTAAACAAACCCAGTTTTTTCAGCCTTCCTTCATAGGTCATGTTCTCAAGACCTTTAATCATTCTTGTTGCTCTTCTTTGGACCCTTTCCAATTTCTCCACATCTTTTTTAAAATGCGGCGCCCAGAACTGGACACAATACTCCAGCTGAGGCCTAACCAGAGCAGAGTAGAGCGGAAGAATGACTTCTCGTGTCTTGCTCACAACACACCTGTTAATGCATCCCAGAATCATGTTTGCTTTTTTTGCAACAGCATCACACTGTTGACTCATATTTAGCTTGTGGTCCACTATAACCCCTAGATCCCTTTCTGCCGTACTCCTTCCTAGACAGTCTTTTCCCATTCTGTATGTGTGAAATTGATTTTTCCTTCCTAAGTGGAGCACTTTGCATTTGTCTTTGTTAAACTTCATCCTGTTTAACTCAGACCATTTCTCCAATTTGTCCAGATCATTTTGAATTATGACCCTGTCCTCCAAAGTAGTTGCAATCCCTCCCAGTTTGGTATCATCCGCAAACTTAATAAGCGTACTTTCTATGCCAATATCTAAGTCATTGATGAAGATATTGAACAGAGCCGGTCCCAAGACAGACCCCTGCGGAACCCCACTCGTTACGCCTTTCCAGCAGGATTGGGAACCATTAATAACAACTCTGAGTACGGTTATCCAGCCAGTTATGCACCCACCTTATAGTAGCCCCATCTAATTTGTATTTGCCTAGTTTATCGATAAGAATATCATGCGAGACCGTATCAAATGCCTTACTAAAGTCTAGGTATACCACATCCACCGCTTCACCCTTATCCACAAGGCTCGTTATTCTATCAAAGAAAGCTATCAGATTGGTTTGACATGATTTGTTCTTCACATATCCATGCTGGCTGTTCCCTATCACCTTACCACCTTCCAAGTGTTTGCAGATGATTTCCTTAATTACTTGCTCCATTATCTTCCCTGGCACAGAAGTTAAACTAACTGGTCTGTAGTTACCTGGGTTGTTTTTATTTCCCTTTTTATAGATGGGCACTATATTTGCCCTTTTCCAGTCTTCTGGAATCTCTCCCGTCTCCCATGACTTTCCAAAGATAATAGCTAGAGGCTCAGATACCTCCTCTATTAGCTCCTTGAGTATTCTAGGATGCATTTCATCAGGCCCGGGTGACTTGCAGGCATCTAACTTTTCTAAGTGATTTTTAACTTGTTCTTTTTTTATTTTATCCGCTAAACCTACCCCCTTCCCATTAGCATTCACTATGTTAGGCATTGCTTCAGACTTCTCGGTGAAGACCGAAACAAAGAAGTCATTAAGCATCTCTGCCATTTCCAAGTTTCCTGTTACTGTTTCTCCCTCTTCACTAAGCAGTGGGCCTACCCTGTCTTTGGTCTTCCTCTTGCTTCTAATGTATTGATAAAAAGTCTTCTTGTTTCCTTTTATTCCCGTAGCTAGTTTGAGCTCATTTTGGGCCTTTGCCTTTCTAATCTTGCCCCTGCATTCCTGTGTTGTTTGCCTATATTCCTCCTTTGTAATCTGTCCTAGTTTCCATTTTTTATATGACTCCTTTTTATTTTTTAGATCATGCAAGATCTCATGGTTAAGCCAAGGTGGTCTTTTGCCACATTTTCTATCTTTCCTAACCAGCGGAATAGCTTGCTTTTGGGCCCTTAATAGTGTCCCTTTGAAAAACTGCCAACTCTCCTCAGTTGTTTTTCCCCTCAGTCTTGATTCCCATGGGACCTTACCTATCAGCTCTCTGAGCTTCCCAAAATCTGCCTTCCTGAAATCCATTGTCTCTATTTTGCTGTTCTCCCTTCTACCCTTCGTTAGAATTGCAAACTCTATGATTTCATGATCACTTTCACCCAGGCTGCCTTCTACTTTCACATTCTCAACGAGTTCCTCCCTATTTGTTAAAATCAAGTCTAGAACAGCTTCCCCCCTAGTAGCTTTTTCAACCTTCTGAAATAAAAAGTTGTCTCCAATGCAGTCCAAGAATTTGTTGGATAGTCTGTGCCCCGCTGTATGATTACTGTTACTTTACATTACAGAGATCATGGGTTTGTGCCTAAAGTTACAGCCTTTCTTACCACTATTTATAGAGTGTTTAGTTATAAAAATGCATCTGATTAGTCTCAGAGCACATGTAAGCATCAGTGGGATGCTCATTTACTTATGTTGGTGAAAATGTGGGGTTCGGGTTAGGAATCTGCAAGCCTGCCAAGATGCAAAGCAAAGTCCTGCGGTTTTTCCTTACTTGGAATGCAACAGAGTCTATACTGTAGACCCTGGCAGGAACCCGGCCTGGAAGAAAGAATTTTGGGGCCTTGTGCACTGTGGAAATTGCCTGCTCCGAACCTTTCATAAAATAGACAGCAAAGCACCCCCACCTCCTACATGCCCCACTTCACACACATACTACCCAATGCCCCACTCTCCCCACAGACCTCCAAGTGCCCCTCCTACTCCACATAACAAGCCTCCACCAGCCCACACTTAACCTGACAGTCCTCACACACATTCCAGCAGCCCAGACATACATACTGTTCACACAGCCCTCAGCACCTCATTCCAGCCTCCAACCCTGCCACTGCCAACATCCCCAATTGCTCTCTTCACTAAACCCATAGCCCACCACCAACTCACCCATTATCCCCGCAACCTTGCTGGCCATTCATCAGTGCCATCCTGGGCTAGGGTAGCTTCTCCAGGTCCTGGTTGCCCAATTCTGCATCAATGGGGGGCAGCCAGGCCAAATTTGAGCAAGTGGCATTGCAATGCAGTGCTGCTCAGGGTTCCCCCATCCCACCCCCGGTCATCGGATGGCCCCACTGAGATAGGGGTCCCATGCAAGCACAGAAAGAACACATTGGTTAATCCAGGCTGGCAGGAACATTAGTTTTTGTTGTAAGATCTCATAAAAGTAATAAAGCTGAGCTCCATGGAAATGTCAGGTCCAGCAGACACACTGCAGCTAACACAAGCAAACACACTGGAAAAAACCCAACAGTTTTAAAAAATACCCACCTGAATGCAAATTAAATTGGAGAATTTTCATATAGTACAACATTGTAAAGGACACAGCAATATACAAAGAGGAATCCAAAGGCACACCATTTTAGACTAGTATACATTGCAGATTAATTTGTTGTACCCAAAACAACATTAACAGAATATTATGGGCCTTCTGCATTTCTGTGGCCATGGAATATGTAGCAGAACTGTCCCCTAGAAACTAAACTTTAATTTTTAAAATATTTGTTTTTATCTCGTATGGCTGCAGATATAAATTAAAATATTAAGAGAGCATAAATCAACAGTCATATCTTTATGAATCTGCACAGTGTGAAACAATAGTTCTCAGAGGCGTGAATAGCTCGGTTAATCTCAACTGAATGTTAACTATGAAACCTAACTATGATAATTTAACTGTCATGATTTCCTTACTGATCATTTTAGCAGAAACATCCAACTGGTGTGTTTATGCCGCAATCCCAAACTATGTCCTATTCATCTATCTGAATTGCTGCAGAATTTCCAACAGAGTGCCACTAATCAAAGGACCTTGCTGCAGAAGGTGCCTCATACCCTAATTTTCCTCTATGAGCTGGGCTCTATTTCTCATGATTCACCATTTCCCTTCACCAAGAAGGAGACCACGGTTTATCAAGGCTAAGTTTTAGTCACAGGTATTTTTAGTAAAAGTCATGGACAGGTCATGGGCCGTAAACAGAAATTCATGGGCCTGTGACCTGTCCATGACTTTTACTAAAAATACCCCCTGACTAAAACTCAGGCTGGGGGTGTTCTGGGTGCGGGGGGACAGTCCGAGGGCACCACGGGTGCTGGGGGAGGTGGCCTGGGACCCCACTGGTCCGGGGGGGAGGGGTTTGGCGGGGCTGGCAGGGGCTTCCGCTGCTCCTACCACAAGTGCCGGCTGCCGCAGCTCCAATTGGCCAGAAACCGCAGCCAATGGGAGCTGTGGGGGCGGGGCTTGCGGAGGCGGACAGCATGCGGCGCAGACCCCCGCCGCTGCCTAGGAGCTGCAGGGCCATGCCAGTGAGAGCCGGGGAGCTCCCTACCCCCAGTTAAGTGCCCCCCCACACCCTTCTGCCCCTAGCCCTGAGCCCCCTCCCACACACCCAAACTGCTGCTGCTGACCCAGGGGCTGCCTGGCTTGGGCAGCCCCTGAGCCAGCACCAGCTGCTGCAGAAGTCACGGATTCCGTGACTTCGGTGACCTCTGTGACAGACTCACAGCCTTAGTTATGGAAGATGTAGTCTGACCAGGGAGCCCATATTATAAAAGAGTCTGGGAGCATGAGCCACCTGAATTACAACTCCCAGGAGACTCTACAATAGCATTTCCGAATGTTTGTTTTCTGCAAATAAATAAATAACCTCAAAATTTTCTGCAGGAAAAAAAATTACTATCAACTCTAATCACTAGCTTCAGCAACTATGTAATCTTACTGCTGTAGCCCTCTATCAGTTGTCTAAATGTGCATAAATTTACCTGCTTAGAGGCTAGAAATAAACAGTAAATTATGTAAGTTCTCCCTTAGGCCCACTTACCAACAGGCAATTTGCAGCCCCTGAAACATCTCTCCTGCATCTGGGCCTATATATTTGAAGTTTTACATTATTTCTGTCAAAATAATAAGTGTATACAATGGGTCGACACTAAGCATAATTAAAAAACACAGATCCATACACACACATTATATGTATTCTTGTGTCGTCTCATAAATCAAACATGGGAAAAATCTTTCCCAACCTGAGATCTCGTTATGCCAAGTTTCAGCTGAGGGAAAGTTTTTTGGCCAAAGTTTCAACCTTTTAAAAAATGAAGAGTTTATAATGGAAACAGCTGCTCACCTTAGGCACAGTGGTGCTATCTGGCTCAGCTATAATATAAAAATAAATGTGTAATTAAAGGAGAAAAGTGTTATGAGCCTTAGCTATAAAAGTGTATAAAAATATTACTTCCAAGTTAGAAAGTTATCTTAGCTGTAAAGTATTATCCTCACACATATTTCACAGTTTTGATGAACTTTGTTTCCCTAGGGAAATATTTTTTAGCGATTACCCCTTCAAACCCTGACATTATCTAGAACATTTCTGCTATTGTGGATGCCTGACAGTATTCTCTATTTTGCTGGGAACTTTGTGTAAAATCCCTTCAGCCCTATATTAGATATGGGTTAATATAAAGATATTTTTTTCCCATATAAATAACTCCCTTCCCCTTTCCTAGCCCTCTCCTGTCCTCACACAACTCAAATACTTTAAAATTTGAAATGTCCAAGTTGGCTAGACCTGAGGACTAGACTCTTTTGTTAGTCACACATGTGCATAGATGTATAATAACCAAGTTAAAGCATTGACAAACTTGGTTTCATGCACATGCAGTAGTAACTTCTCCTAGGACTGGGAGCATAACACCAATTGTGAGTTGGGTGAAGCTTAATATGGTAAAGTCAAAATGATGAGAGTGAGATTCCCAAATTATAATGGGGATGGTTATAATGCATGTCCCTATTACTGAGGAAGCTGTTCCCCTTTAGTTCAGGAAATTCACAGTTTGAGAGTGCATTGAGATCCCTGACTATTTTTGGATTCTCGGGGGTGATAGGAAGCCAAAAGCACCTTCTGGCTGGGCATTTACACACTATCTCTGTCATATCCAGACCTCTCCATGACACTGCAATAAGCCAGTCTGGAAGTTACAATGTGCTCTGCATTGGACTTTTGCTCTTTACAAAACAAACATAACACAGAACAACTACCCTTAATGTCACACTGAAGTTTAAACTAGTGGAGCATACAGATGACTTCCTAATTGATAGTAAGAACAGGAGTACTTGTGGCACCTTAGAGACTAACAAATTTATTAGAGCATAAGCTTTCGTGGGCTACAGCCCACTTCTTCGGATGCATATAGAATGGAACATATATTGAGGAGATATATATACACACATACAGAGAGCATGAACAGGTGGGAGTTGTCTTACCAACTCTGAGAGGCCAATTAAGAAAGAGAAAAAAAAAACTTTTGAAGTGATAATCAAGATAGCCCAGTACAGACAGTTTTGTACTGTTAAAACTGTCTGTACTGGGCTATCTTGATTATCACTTCAAAAGTTTTTTTTTTCTCTTTCTTAATTGGCCTCTCAGAGTTGGTAAGACAACTCCCACCTGTTCATGCTCTCTGTATGTGTGTATATATATCTCCTCAATATATGTTCCATTCTATATGCATCCGAAGAAGTGGGCTGTAGCCCACGAAAGCTTATGCTCTAATAAATTTGTTAGTCTCTAAGGTGCCACAAGTACTCCTGTTCTTTTTGCAGATACAGACTAACACAGCTGCTACTCTGAAATCTAATTGGTAGTGTTAGCCTCAGAGGCCCAGACCCACCAAAGAACCTAGGTGTAACTGCGTGTTGCAACACCTGACTTTTAAGTGCCTACAAAATCACTGGCACAGAAATGGGACCCACAAAGCCTGACTTAGAAGCCTAAGCTCCCTATACAATACATGGGGAGAGAGAGATACCTGAGAATGCAATCCAAAAAAGCCAGCACACTAGGCAGGGAGCTGCCAACAACAGTCAATAGTCATCATCATCCCTCTTACAGAGTCAGGTGCCTAAATCCAGGCTGCAGGGCCTATCTGTGCTGGAGATCCGCAGCTGGGAACCCCTCTCTTGAAGTCAGGTTGTTTAGATACCTAAGTCACTTCTTGTGAGAATAAGTTGGGCGCACTTATTAACGGCCAGAGGAGGAGGCGGCGGCAGTGGTGCTCATCTTATAACTTTTAGCCCACTGGTGAGAGTATTCACCTGGGATGTGGGAGACCCAGGTTCAGCTCTCCCTCACCCCCCAGCCTGACAGGGAGAAATTATTTAAACAAGGCTCTCCCACAGCTCTCAGGAAAGTGCTCCAACCACTGGGCTATGGGATATTTTGATGTGGTGCTCCCTCAATCTCTCCTGTTGAAGCTATTCCACTTGAGATAAATCACTAAAGAGTCATTGGAGAGAGAAGGTGACAATGATTCTATAGCCTGGTGGTTTTAGGTCAGTCACCAGCGAGATGGGAGACCCAGAGTCCAGTCCCCGAGCACCAATGACTAAGTATTTATACAAAGTGGAACGGCTTCAACAGGAGAGACTGAGAAAGCCCCACACCAGAATATCCCAACCCAGCTGGCTCAGCATAGTCAATTATAGAATTCACTTCCCCTGCTGATCTGACAGACCTTGAGTTTGGCACTGAGCTTTTGCTTAACACACATGTGCACGGGGAAGAGGACTGTTGGGTGCGGTTGTACTGTGTGGGGATTTCACTTGGAAAAGTCATTTGTATTAAATTGTGTGTATGTGCTCTCAGACTTTCTGTAATCAGCGACATCCTATAAACTAAATATAAATAATTAACTGTGACATTAAGTTAGTTGTGTGGCTAACATATACATCGGCCATGTTAAGTATAGAAAACTTTCTGTGTTAACAAATGTCAGTCAAAACAGATTGTATTATGAAATCTTTCTGCTCTTTGCAGAGCTTGTAACCAACCTTCCTCATCCGAAAAGTGGGTACAGGGGATTGAGCAGTGGCATATGAAAAGTGTAAAGAGGAAAAAGTGCAGAAGACTTTGCTACTCACAGAAAAACATTTATTTAGTTTTAACAATTGTTCTAGAAAAGTGGCTAAAAAAACAGCAGAATGGGATGTTTTTGTAAATAATGCTGTAGCTGAAATAAAAAATGTACCTGTTATAGTCTAACAGCTCCTTATATTTATTAAGGTCATAGAACAGTGGTTTTCAAACTAGGGTCCGCAAACTATGTCTAAGATTTCCAAAGGAGTCCACACCTCCATTCGAAATTTTTTAGGAGTCCGCAAATGAAAAAAGGTTGAAAGCCTCTGACATAAATAGGGCCCTACCAAATTCACGGTCGTGAAAAACTCATCACGGACCATGAAATCTGTTCTTCCCTGTGAAATCTGGTGCCCAGCTGGGAGCCCCTACCCTGCGCAGGGCTCCAGTTTCTAGTCCTGGGTATGGGGAGGGACAGGACTTGCTCTTCCCCTGCAGGGGCCACTCCCAGAATGGGTCAGACCCACCTCTGGGAACCTTCCCCGGCTGCAGGAAACTCTGCAGCTCGAGCTGTCACCCCCACCCACCTGCGCAGGGAAGCTGCAGCTCCAGCTGTCACACACACATGGGGATGCTGCTACTCCAGCTGTCAGCCCCCCACTTGGGCAGGAGACTGCCAGGAAAACCATATGGTAACCAACCCCACATACCTCCGACCATCATTTCTGAACTGCTGCTGGCAGTGGAGCTGGCTTTAAAGCTGTGCGTCCGGCCAGCACCCTTCCTCTCTAGCTGCCCAGCCCTGAAGGCAGCACCCCGGCCAGCAGCAAGGCAGAAGTAAGGGTGGCAATCCCATGATCCTGTTACAACAGCCTTGTGACAGCCTAACCCTGACTGCCTTTTGGGTCAGGACCCCCACGGTTACAACACAGTGAAATTTCAGATCTAAACATCTGAAAACGTGAAGTTGACTAATTTTATACCCCCTGGCCATGAAATTGACCAAAATGGACCATGAATTTGGTAGGGCCCCTCGTCATAAAACAATCACAAACAAGATTCTGTTTGAGTTTTTTTTTTTTAAAAAAGCTGGTTAACTGACAAATGCCAATTTTTGCATTCCGCTCCCATGGAAGTTGCAACAAGTTCCACAAATTAAAATGCTGCAAGGTGTTCAAACATATGAGGGCATTGTCAACATTTACATCTTTTATTAAAATCTTACTATAGTTCTAATCCCTCTTCACAGGGGACTGGACTGATTAGATAGACGAAAATTACAGCTATGATTTTCATTGTCAACAGTTTAAAATATCTCTAGTCAAACAATCTAAAGGCTGCATGATCTATCCGGGAACCATAAAATAAAGTATGACCACTCAGCAGCTGAAATCTGGATGCATCTATTAATTCTGAGATTAGCAGCAGCTGCAAAAAGATTGATTGCCAAGGCTGACTGATTGATAAAAGATGTTTTGGTCAGTACTTTCTATATTTATCCCACTGATAAATTTAATTTGAAGATGAATATTGAGTACCTGGCAAGCTGCTGGTAAAAACACTGAAAGCTCTGGTACTGATATCTTTTTGCCTAAAAGATTATCTTCTGCACTGACAGATCACACAACTAAACACAGACAGGCAGTTGGCCCTATTCCAGGCATTTTTCTGGAGGCAGATGTGGAAAGTAGGTAAAAAACGACCTTAGCTATACCAGCAAACCCTCCTAATGGAGACATTGCTTATGCCAGCAAAAGAGTGCTTCTGCCCAAATAAATAACTTATACCAGTTCCGCAAACTAAAAAAGATATACTGGCAATAGGACCTTTTTGCTGATATAACTGTGTATACAATAGGCCTTTTGCCAGCACAGCTATGTTAGTAGGAGAGTGTGTGATTTTTTTCATACTCCTAACCAACAGGCTACACTAAAAAACTTTTAAGTATAGAGATAGGTAGACACGAAGGTATCTCTCTGTTGAAGGGAGGCCTTGCTCAGAAAGCCCATCACTTGTTCTCATATCATAGAACTTTTCTAACAGACTAAATGAAGACACCAAGTTGACATGTAATATATAGAATATGGTTTACCAGGTCAAATAAATCTAAAAAATCTGTATGGGTGGGAAAAGAAGGCCAGAATTAGCAATTTCCCCTCAATCAATTATACTTCACAGTTGCTGAACTTCCTTGGCTTGTACATATAGAAATTTATGTATGTTCTAATTAGAGCTCCTAATTATTAGAGATAAGCTTCTGAGAAAAGCTTTCAAAGAAGCCTATTATCCTAATCCTCTGAGACCGATATATTTTATGTTCCCAATAGACAAACAGAATAAAATCCAGGGAAACATTAGTGCCAACTTATAAAACAAATTTTCTTCCACAAAAGGAAGGAATAAAAATTTGATGTACAATTCAGAGTTGTTTAATTAAATTTCATTTCCCCCCCCCTATTATTAAATTACAAGCGTCTGTGTAATCAAGGGTGAAAGAGGAAGAGAAAGAACTGTACAAACTAAGGCCACGTCTCCACTTACAGCAGCACTTGTGTAGCCTCGAGAGACTTCTCCAGTCAACACAATAAAACAGCTCAACGAGCAGCGGTAGCAATGTCAGTGGGAGAGCATCTTCCGCCAACATAGCGCTGTGCACATGAGCGCTTATGATGGCAAAATTTACGTCGCTCAGGAGAGTGTTTTTTTCACACCCTGGAGCAACAAAAACTTTGCCGACATAAGTGCAAGTGTAAACATGGCCTTAATCAAAGCAGATAAGTAGACTTCGCTGCCTGCTAGGAATACTATAATATTATTGCTTTTATTACTGCAGCCCATCTATATTACATTTGCAAAGTGAATTAGAGATAACCCTTATCCAGTACTAATCAGGAGAATAATATCAAATATTACAATATTCTTCATAAACAAAGTGGGATTATAAACTACTTTACAGTCTATACCACATTAATCCTTAAAATCACCACCAATGCTGAGCACTTGATCATTCCAAACTAATGAAACTTACAATGCCATTATACTTTTGAAAAGCCTCCGTACCTCTGGCTGCATAGTAAAAGAAAAGTTCAAACTTACCAAGGACAGAAATACAAGGATGAAACTGTAGAACGTATATAATTTTTTTCTGCAACAAGACACCACAGCTTAAGAAACATGGGATTTCCTTCCACACTTCAACCTCTAGAACAATTTTTTTGATCACTCTAATTTTGGGACACCTTTTCTTTCCTTACTTTTGTACTTATTTTCCCCTGCTAGCGGGGCCTGTCATTACAGTATTTTACTTCTAAACTATGACAAAGTCAGCAAGGAGGAGAGGATAAATTAAAAGCCTCAAGGGGTAATGTCCTCTAGCACAGTCTAAACTCCCCTTCCATACTATACCTCTTTAATGGCCCATAGCCAGAAAGCAGAGCTGGATCAAGGAGAGGTGAGAGTAACATCAAAGAAGGGGGAAATACACCATTTTAAAAGCATAGCAACTCTCTCAGGAACCCCTGTGCAGGGACAACACAATAAAGTGCGGATCTCAGCGTAGTAGCAGACAGACTAAACTGATGCAATAATTAGCAAATAATTAATAAACTAACCCTGGAATGAAAGAAACAGCAACAAAACTTTCATCAGCAAGGAGAAAAGAAGTAAACAATTAATAAATAAAATAGCAGCACTGAGGAGACACCAGTTAAAGCTAGCAGAAATTTTTTTGATGGAATATGTTTCTGTCAGAAATGCTGACCTGCCAAACTTGAAACATTTCATGGGAACATATAGACTTTCATAAGTGCTTTATTTTAATAAAGGTACAAACAATTTGTTTCAACTATATTATATTACTTTAAAATTATTGTAGAATATAAAAGTTAACACAAAGGGCTTTGACCTTACTGAAACAAAGTGCCTTAATGTGGTCATTTTGATAGCAACAAAACTAAATTTTTAGAAACTTCTTTTTTCAGGAAATTTTGACTTTTTTATGCCAATTTGGGACTAAAGACAATTTTGAAATGTTGGAATTTCATGCAAAAGAAATTCTAAATTTTGCCCAACTCTAGTACCAACTTTTCATATGCCATTTTGTTCATGATCCTAATTTTTACATCAAGCTACAGGAAAACAATATATTAATTTTCAAATGTAAGACTGTAAGAATAGTCCTGCTAGTGTAGAAAGCAGTGATCCATTTGCTATGTAATGTTCGGCACAGGGAGCACATCACATTTGATCTTTATGTTCTGCACTGGCCGCCAACTCATTTCCAGGTGTAATTTATGTTATTGGAGTTAACCAGTAAAGGCCTAAATACCTCATAAATCACCTACTCCTCACAATATATAAGGAGATCAGCTGAAGTGCTGCAGCAAATAACTCCCTTGGTTAAATAACAGGAGTCTGAAGACATGATTTTGGAGCTTTCTTTCCCTATTGGTCCACCAGAACCAAATTTGTTGGCCTCCAATTAATGCTGGAAGTCATTAACTACACTCAGTTTCTTTCTTGTTGCGCGGAGGAGGAATTAATTTTGGAAGAGTGATCGAAAAGTCTTAATTCTGGGGATGTGGGAGGATTTTCAATTTTGGACAGACATTGGGCCAGTATCTTGAGGTCCCAAACTAACAGCATTTCAGTAAGCAATACGATAAAATGCAGAAATTAGTATCCGGCTACACCCATATCTCCAAATGTTCACATAAGCCATAATTTTCCATTTGTCTCTCTCTTCCATTACATTGTTTACTTTTTGTTTTGTCTTTTTTCATAATTAGCTATTCCTAAAGTATTTCTATGAATATATGGTTCATTTAATTTATTATTACAATGCACCTGTCTAAAACTCTGGATTCCAGTGGGAATACTTGCATAGAAAGATACTACTCAATATGTATCAGAATGTGGCCCTTATTGTTTAACTTTCATTGCTACAGACTGTAAGTTCAACTAGTGCTTTGGATGGGTGCATTTGAATTAGATCAGAGAAATAACATCAAAAATAAAATCATGTCAAACAACTGTTTTGAATAGTTTAGGAAAAGAAAGAAAATGGAAAATTGTAGTTTGTATGGACATTATGAGATACTGGTGTAATCAAATACTCATTCCTACATTTCATCATACTTACTGGAAAATTGTTTAGTGCCTTGTTTCATCAAAAACTGAGGTTTCATGTACTATAGCAAGCTTTTCTCAAAAGATTTTAATGTAATTATTAGATGTAACTGCATTATGCTGGGTAAATAAAACCATATAAAGTTATAAACAGCTACCTTACGAAACTGATATCCAACCAATAACCTACAATGATAAAATATGGAGCCTGTAACTCTTATAGGACTTGTTGTGGACATTTTTTATAGACTATTTCAGCTTTCTGACTTCGCAGAAAACCATAATACAAACAATATTTCTCCATTATTCAAACTTACCATTGGTGGCTATCAGCGCTCATGGTATCCAGCTGAATAGCTTTTTCAGCTACAATCTTTCCTGTAAAAGAAAAAGTTATACTAAAGCATCTCTCCATCTTAGATTAAGCCAGGAACTACACTGTGAGATAATATACTTTAGATATAAAAGAAACCAATCTGATTTTCCATGTAAACACTGAGAGGGATATTGTAACATTATGGATTCATAATACATACACAAATGTATTTTTTATATTTTTGTTTACTTAGGACAGTTCAATTCAGATGCAACCAACTGGTTTTCAGTGATGTTCTGCTTTTGACTCAGGAATGAAGAAATTAAGCGACTTGGCCAAATTCACATTTTGAGTAGGAGTCCAGATGATGAGATTGCTGTGTCTAAAGCCTTAGCTGTAACCAATTAAGCGACATTTTATTATTATTATTAAAAATAACTATAAAAACAAGAGGTAAAGCAAACAATCCTCTGTCCAGTTGGAATTAAAAATAAGTTACTGTGCCAAGTCCACTTTAGAAACAGTTCTCTCTGAGCCTCTTCCCAAACTAAAAATTAAAAAAAAAAAAAAAATGCTGCAAGAGACTTCAGAACTCAGAACACCCAGCCATTGCAGGATAAATATCTGAACAGGCTGTGACGCAACACTGCTGATCACATGAATACCTCTGACCCACTTCACATATCACCATTGCTTCTCATCTCTCTCTGCCCTGTCATTATCTCTCATCAACAAGTGCTAAAATTAATCAAAAGCAGCAGCAAATGATGTGAGATCAAAGTATAGTTTTATTATTATTTTATTATTTATTTTGTGTGCTGTGTGTGTGCTGGGCACTTTCCAAACAAAGAAGGGAACATCCCTGCCCGAAGGAGCTCACTGTACAGACAGACATGTAAACAAATAGACAGTGAGTAAGGGGAAGGGAGTAACAAAGATATACTTGTGTTAATATTAAACACATACCGTGCATGTAAATTATATCCAAGTTAGTCGTGAAGCAAGACAATGTTAGTTAGCAAGTTTCTTATAGGAATCAAGACAGAGATGAGTCTTCACAAGAGATGTGATGGCAGACAGAGTAGGTACCCTGCAGAGCAGCTCAGGAAGGACACAGCATGTGTAAGGGTAGCATGAAAGATGGCAGGGAGAGGTGTGTGTGAGAGAAGCTATCAAATGAGTGGTCCAGGCTGGCATCCCTGGAGGAACAGAGTGGGTTAATGAAAACTCAGAACAAGACAAAGGCTAGGTCTACACTACCCGCCTGAATCGGCGGGTAGAAATCGACCTCTCGGGGATAAATTTGTCGCGTCCCATCGGGACGCGACAATCGATCCCCGAATCGACGCTCTTACTTCACCAGCGGAGGTGGGAGTAAGCGCCGTCGACGGGAAGCCGCAGAAGTTGATTTTCCGCCGTCCTCACAGCGGGGTAAATCGGCTGCGATACGTCGAATTCAGCTACGCTATTCACGTAGCTGAATTTGCGTATCTTAAATCGACTCCCCCCTGTAGTGTAGATGTACCCAAAGAGATAAGTAAGGAGAAGCAGGACTATGTAGGGCTCTGAAGGCAGTCAGGACAAGTTAAATTTGATGCAGGAGAGGAGGGGGAGCCAGTGGATGAGGTACAGAGGGAGTGATGTAATCAAAGAAATGGGCAAAGAGGATTATTTTAGTGGCAGTGTGTTGTATGGACAGGAGAGGGCCATGGGGATGTCAGAGAGACAAGAGAGAAGAATTGTGCAGTAATCGAGATCAAGACGGCCTGGGTGAGAATTTCTCATTGAGAAAGGAAGATGCTAGAGGTACTGAAGAGGTGTCAGGATTTAGATACAGCTTAAATGTGCAGGACCAGGGAGAGAAAGCAAACGATGACCTCCCAGTTATGAACCCGAGCGATGGCCAAGATGGTGGTGCTTTGGAAAGTTGCAGAGGAAAAAAGGAGGTAGTGAGAGGGAAAAATCAGGAATTCAGTTTTGACCAGTTTGAGATTAAGCTGACAACAGGACATCCAGGAGATGTTGGATACACAGGCTCGGTGCAGTGGATGCAGCATATTCTGCTTTTCATTCTTTAGCACTGCTTCTAGTCCTCAGTATTCACAGGCTCCCGAAAGAGCCATATTCAGCCCTCCTCACCTAAGACGGGGTTACTAAACTGTGGGGCCTCAGAGGACCCCAACCTTTGCCCTAGGAAAAAAAATTGCCTTAGCCTTGGCATTTATTTAGACATCATCAGGCTGAAGATTTTTTCTTATTTTAGTTCTGTGTCAGTCTGGCTCATATTTAAGTATTAAAAGCACTGACTGGAGCCAATCCTGACTGGCAAAACCCCTTCTAATCCAGTCCTGGACATCTTCTGAGTAGAGTGAAACTAAGTGCTTGATGCCAAAATACGTGGCAGTTTTATCATGCAAAACATTTTCATCAAGGTCTAAATGCTATCTGTATAAAACCAGATTACAAATTACTTGGACTATGACATTTCAGGGAAAAGTGCCACTAAAAGTTCACAGAATGAGCCTTTCTACAATAATCAGGTGTCATTTTATCTAGCCAGTTTTTTGCTCCCCCTACCATTAGCAACATATTTCTTCTTTTCTTCAACATCTGTAGTCATCTCAAACATATCTCCATAAGCTCGTGCAAGTCTCCAAAGAAACCCCTCATGGTTTCCATACTGAAAGGAGATGGAAGAAGCAGATATATTAGACCATTAAATTGACTAAAATGTAAATGTAATTTTATATAGTTTCCTTGAATAAAAGTTAAAATAATTTAACAGCATATTTATTCTCCCCCTCATTCCCCTCATTGAAAGATGGTGAATTTTTGGCTATTTTTATTCCTGCCACACTATGTTTATTATGTTTGGAGTGTAAGACAGATGAATTTTTCCCCTAAGAAGAGAAGATAAATATTGGGACACTTAGCTGGAACACATGTATTAGGTTTGTTCAGGGTTTTTCTTTGTTTTCTTTACAAAAGGACTTTCTATAACTATTCATTATTACAAATAAAAGGGTAATCCATTATAAAAATAGCATGCAGTAAGCAATTAGGATGTTTTCTTTGTGCATGAAATAAAAATCTCATCATACACTCACAGTAAGTATCATATCTACCAGTCTGACGGCTATTTTCTACACTTACTTAAATGAGGAACACTACCAAAAGCAATAATATCTGCCTAACCAGAAGAAATGTATGAAGAGTGAGCACTGTATTAATTACTGCACCTAAAACTCCCAGTGATTTCAATGACAGCACAAGTGCTGAAACGTCAAGCTCACCTTAAAGGAAAAGTCCTGGAGCAGGGATAGTAAATAGTCAGATCGCAGGCCAAATTCGGATTGCCAGACATTTTTGAACGGACCCCAACATCTTCTTATTTACTTATCATCATTATTGGGTTTTTTTTATTATTATTATTTTCTCTGGAGTCTGGACCTTGACTATACCAAGATATTTAGACTTTGGCAAACAATAATTGACTATCCCTGTCCTAGAGAATGTACCAGAAAATTGTAACTTTTTATGGGTTTTTTAAATCATCCTTTAGAATTTAATAGAGAATTATATCCCTCTGTAGCAGGGTGTACTAGGCCTTTGCGGCCCCCTGTTGGAGGCCCTGCGGTCCTACTACACCCTGCCCTAGGAAAAGAGCAGCAAAGGTGGGTCCTATAGGCCTGCTTAGACAGGCTACATGGAAGGAGCCAATCAGAGTCCAGCAGGCTCAGATAAAAGGAGCTACAAGGCCTGAGCAGGTCAGTTGCTGGCTGTGACCAGAGGAGCAGAGAAGGGTGCTCCTCACTGGTCACAGAAGCTCCAGAGAAGCAGAAGGGTTCTGGTGGTAGTTGCATTCAGAGAGGAGGAAGAGGCTCTGAGAACTTAAGCTCTGAGGTATGGGCAAAGAGAAGGGAGCTGCATGGGAAAAGGCCCAAGGAATAGCAGCAGCAAACTAGAGGGAGCAGTAAGTGGCTGCTGTGTGTTGGGACCTGGAGTAGTAGATGGACCCGGGTCCCCCACCAGCAAGTGCTGGAGTGGCCTAAGCCCTGGAAAGGGACACAGCTTGTTTAAAAGCCCAAGAAAAGGAACTAGATTTAAAGGGCCAAGAAACAGGGCCCTGGTGAGGGTAGACAAACAGTCCTGGTGGGGTTCTTTATTAAAAGCCCGATAAAGAGGCTAGACTCAAAGGGTCCAGAGACATTGGTGAAGTCACTAATAAGGACACTCTGCTAGTCCTTGTTGGAACCTTGTTAACCCAGAAGGGGTTCATTCATTCATATGGACTGTGAGACTTGGCTGGAGAGCTGAGCCACTGAAGACCCACCAAGCGAGGTTGACAACCTACAGCCAGGTGCAAGAAAGGCCTGCATTACCACACCCAGCCACTAGAAGGCACTCAAGAGGTGAGTGAGCAGTGATACCCTCCTATAGGATGCTTTAAAAAAAACTACACACTAATGATCACTCTATTTGATTTTTATGGGGCAGATCCCCAGGTGATGCAAATATCATAGTTCCATTGACTTCAGTGGATCTCTCCCTATTGGTTTTTAGTGTCATTTCTATAAACACTCTTTAAATTTCTTTAGATCCCTGTTGGTTTCTTCCCTATTTAATTCCATAGGACTTTTCCATATAGACAATTTTGAGAGCTGGAAAAACTACTCCTACTGCCTAAAAAAAAGTCCATTACATGTCTGTTCCTTAAGAAGCTGTAACAAACTGGAACTTGATATACAAAACAATTAAACCTTTACAGCTACCCTAATAAAAATACTGATGTGATGATACTTTGAAATAATTATTTGTTTTTAATGTAAATTGTTGTACAACACCTTCTAGTCTTCTGTACTTTAGTTCTAATATTTCAGAGTTAAAAAGGATGACATATACAGTAGTGAACCTAGAGCCAGGACTATGAAAATAATTGTACATTTATCCCTTAGTACCTTTTCCTCTTTCTCAAGTAACAGTCTGAAGCTCTCCTTTTTATCATCATCTGAACCACAATGCAAACTGTCCACCTGCTGCAGAAGATTAAATAATTCTGTTTCCTCTTCTGTTCTTGCAGATGCTGCAGGTAAACTAATCCATCCCCTTTCTTCTTCGGATTCTCCTTCAGTATCACTGTGAGCTGTAATATAGCTAAAATTATAGAAACAATAATTATATAGTCTAAATATTGACAAAACATTCTATAACAATTTGTGCCAGTTCCCCAACTTTAAAGAAGTTAGCTCAGTTCCTGATAGTTTCACATTCATTTTACATTTATTCTGAACTGGAGAATAGATTCATTATAATTAGCATATTAGGCAATAGTTAGGAAGAATGCATCAAGTTTAAGTCTGCACAACATGATTGTCAGGGACATTGCCTAGTGGTTAGAGCACAGAAATACTGTGAGTTCTTATTCTGTTTTTGACATTGTCTCTGTAGCTGTCATGGTTCTGTTTCCAGATATGGACTGGCTACAGAGCTTGCTTCTGAGCAAGATACCTATCAGATGTGTTCATCAGAAGATCCTTTAAGGCACTGCCAGGTATGGCTGAGGTTAGCTTAAATATGGTATTTTATGCACAGAGACATCTAGAGCCTGAACAGTACAATATATTTTAGCATTCCATTACAGTAGCCTTGAAAAACTCACTTGAATCCTGAGACTCATTTACCCCATCTGTGAAATGCAGGTGTAAATACTAACCAATCGCACAAATGTTACAAGTGCTGTGTATCTGAATTTTGCAAAATGCTTTAATGATGTCAAATGCTATTTACATGTTAAGCATGATTAATTACATCAATATATTTTGTACATTCAGAAGATTAATATCCCACACTGGAAAAACTAAAGTAGTTCACTAACTTCACTGACTGAGTTATGGGAAAATACAACTAAGGAAAGAATCATATTTTATAAATTGCCACACAGAGATAAATAAGTAGCCTTATTTTCCAAAGAGCTGACCACTCAACAATCTCCATTGACTCCAAAAGACATTTGAAGTTCTAGCCATCTATTTAGGTGCACATACCATAAATAAATAAGAGTAACTGTTGGCATCCATTTTTTGAAAATCATGTTCTTATGGAACAATCTATTTGCAGTAATCTTTGGAAACTATTTGCTATCAAGCACAGAGCGCTCAAAGTTACCATGACCAGAATAAAATACAAATTGCATATTTTTAATATTTATTGCACACCCTAAGCAATAAATAATTCAGTCAAATTTGCTCAGAACAACCAAAACATACAAATAATTTTCTAGAAATAGGATCATTATAGTGTGTTGGAAATATAGAGCTAAATGATTTTTGATACTTTTATTTAAATCCTCTCTCCAATAAATCACTCTCCGAAAACTACCAGAATTAAAATGACATTGTGCATTTACAGCTTGCTTGGATAAGTTAAAGTAATAAGTATGCAGCTGCTTATTGAATAACAGAATTGCCAGATTTGCCACGGTAGTTTCTAAACTTAAATTTCCCCTCTGGTATGGGAAAGAAGAGGAATAAAAGCTTTTTAGTGACAAATTGAAAAGCAAAGTATGATGGACAAAAGTGAAATATTCAGAACAGATTTTTATATATTTATCTATTAGTTTAGAGCTGAATCCTCATACCACTGAAATCCAATGGCAAAAGTTCCATTGACTTCAGCAGAGTCAGGATTTGAAAATTGTTAAATATTTACTGTAGTCTGCTAAAACATATTTAAAAGTGCAATGTGTTGCTATTTCATTATTATTTTGAACTGGTTGTAAAGCTACTGCATATGTAAGCGGTGTATATAATGGACTATATAAATCACCAAAAAAGCAGTATATTTTTAGAGGCTTCTTTAGCTGTAATGCATGCTTCAGTGCTGAACACCTTCTTGCAAATCAGTTGGAATCCTGACATTCAGGTAAAAAGGGTTCTTTTGTTTAACTAGCAACTGAAAATGCTTGGAGTTATAGTGTAAAGTAGCAATGATTAAATAGCAATTGTAAATGGAACTACACGTTCCTGTACACTTTTACAGTTACAGTATTGTAGAGTTAAAAGCTTTTTTGAACCACATCAAACACCCTTTAAAGTTTAAAAGTGTTTGATTTTACTCATGGGAATCAAGGTCTCAGTGTTATCAATTATCATGAATGATAATTAGCAGAAATAACATCTCCCCATTTGTTTTTTTTCCCCTGCAAAAACATTCTGTCCAAGGCTGAAAAACAGACTAACATGATTACTGCAAGATGTTCCCATATAAGCAAAATTGCCAAGGTCAAGTTTGTGCTGAGAAGCATTCAAAAGCAAGCCCATCAGAGAACTCCAAAGGGTCTTGGGTCAACCTGACAATACCAAGCATCAGCTCCAGACGGCCAGATCATAATACAATTTTTCTACAACTTCACTTAGAAAATCTATAAGCATCTCACAGCTGAGCAATATTTTGTTGTGGAAATCATAACAAGTGAATAAGCTTCATCAATAACAAAACAAAAATATCAGGGAAGTAATAATGTTCTCTATGGCCAGATCATATCCCCATCAGTCCACATAATGTGCCTTTCCTTACCTCCCAGACCAAAGGGAAGAACTCCTTTTCTAGCCCACAGCCTGTGCTGGGGAAGAGGGAGGAGACAGGGTGAGTTGGAATAGAATGGGCAGGTGGTTGCACATCATCCCCCCTCTGATCCCATGGAAGTGCATTTAAAAAAAAAAAAAACTCTCCTAGTCTGTATTAATATTCATATGTAGCACTCCCCCCCCCCCCCCGCGCTCAGAAATATGTGGAGGAGACAATCCGTTCCCTTGATAAAGATAAATGATGTTGTTGAATTGTTCGTTTTGATACTTAAAAAAAGAAAAAACAGTATCTCTTAAATAAATCTCTGACAAAGGAAAAATACTAGGTTATTATTAAATGAAACATGCTGGAACAATGTTACATTAAGGCAAAACCACTGGTTTCTGGGAGCTGTAGTGTATTCTACTACAACTCCATTCTTGCTGAAAAGAGTCACAAGACACTCAATTAGTCCATCAGAACTGGCCACCAAAAAAACCTAGCAGTGATGGATGCTGATAGCCCAGATGTAGTACAGCAATGTTTTTAATCTTCTCCTAGTTTGACCTTTTCACAGTTTTTCAGATAGCAAGTTTAAAAACTACTTGTCCCTACAGCAAAAGGTCCAAAGAGAGTACAGTACCATCTATGGCTCTGATCCTGCAAATAGTTACACATGCATGACTTCACATGTTAGTAGCCCTATTTTCAAAGAGCAATGAGTATACTCGACATAATTTAAGCATCTGCTTAACTGTTTGCAGGATCAGGGAACAAATACATTGAGTCTCATCTACCTATGAATTTACTCACTGACTGTTCTCTCCCCTACACCTTTATAAGATATTTTAAACATTTTCAGTATGAAAGCATTACATACAATAACTCCTCACTTAACGTTCCTGAAAAATGCAACTTTAAGTGAAACTATGTTAAATGAATCCAATTTTCCCATAAGATTTAATGTAAATGCGGGGGGTTAGGTTCCAAGGAAATTTGGGGGGAGAGGGGGCAGACAAAAGGCATTATACTGTACAGTACTGTACTGTGGTGAGGAGGTGCCCATCTTATCCCACACAGGCACAGCCCGCTGCAGACAATGAGGCAGGCAAGGACGCCAGGAAGCACCTTGCACAGCAGCAGCTTCTCCCGAGAAGAACAGGTGCTGACTTTGCCGGGGGATGCTCCAGGCCTTCCTCTTCCCACCCCCACTCCACCTCCTCCCCGGAGTATGCTGCGTCCCCGTGCTGGGAGGAAGAGAGGGGGAGGAGGTGGAGAAGAGGAACTTGTGCAATGATCCCTTGTAAAGTCAGCCAAACGACGTTATAAGGGAGCATTGCACAACTTTAAATGAGCATGTTCCCTAATGGAGCAGCGACATAACTTCTTAATGATGTTAAGTGGGAGGACGTTAAGTGAGGAGTTACTGTACTAAGAAGGGAACACAGATTTAAAGACATCTTCTCATTAAAGCAAGGATATATGCAGTTTATCAGTTTGAATCAGAGGCTGATTTACCTCAAAATAGAGAATTCTTCCAATTGCTAAATGACAAAGTAAGAAAATATTAAAAAATTACTGATGTGAAAAATGCTAAAAGGAGCCCAATGACTGGCTTCACCAGAACAAGCTAGAAGCCTTTTATATCACCCTGGTTCTAAAAGTTTGAGTAAAGATTGAAAAGCACCCAGCACATTTTAATCAGTACTAATTTTAATCATATCAGTACTTCCACTGAAGTCAATGGGATTACTTATGTGCTTAAATTTAGGCATGTGCTTAAGTATGAAGTAGAGCCATAAAGAACTTGCAATCTAAGGCCAACCTTGCAGACACTGACCCATGCATGTAATCTAACTGAAGTCAATGGGACTTCTCATGTACATAAAGTTAGACTCATACATAAGTTTTTGCAGGATCAGAACCTAAACTTCGAAATAATCCAGTGACTGAGAGTAACAAAAGGTGGAGAGCACTATTATGAGCAAGCTTAGACTTCAGAGCAATATGTTTCAGACTGAGGTTAGACATGTGCACAGCTTCATAGTTCAAGTAAAAGGTAGTGTTTAGGTTTTTTTATTATTATTATAATTGTGATTCTTATAGGTAACAGAGAAAGTGAATCTTAAGTAACTATTTCAATGACAAGAGGGTCAGCTTTGCACTTGGGTGTTTTGTTATATTGTGTATATGCTTTTCAATGTAAGTAAAGTTATTAAGCATTTGTAAAGGAAAGACTATTGCAAAGAACCATGACGGTAAGGTATAGAGTATCTACTCAGGCTCAAAATAAAAAATATTTCAGTAGAAAAGTGGTGTTCTACATTTTCACCTTTAGAGGTTAACTTAGTGTAAAAAAAAAAAAAAAAAAAAAAAAAAAGGCTATTGATTATTTCAGCCTCAGGTAAATCTGTATGTTATTAAAACATTTTCCTATGACAGTCAAACTAATAATCCAAGAATATCATAGTTTATTATTACATTAATCTGATTTGATTTAAAAGACAGCCTACATATAACTTCAAATACATCTGGGGAATATTAGTATTGAAGTCTACCAACAACTTTGACCAACAATAATGATTTTGTATAATATATTTGATTAGTTAGATTTACTAATTTTCAGTATTCATGTTAGATGCAGTCTACCCTACACATATAATATTCAGACACAACAGGTTACCATAATATGCAACACCTGTTTACAGAACCATTCGATAACTACCTTTAAAGCCACTAGAAGTCAGAAACAACAGAAAAGGCATAAATACAGAAAAGCCGTTCTGTATTTCTTTGACGGTATCGCACCTTTAGTATCTCAAACAAGAGAGATGCTCTCTCTCTGTGGAATTTCCCTACTAAAACACAATTAAACCAAAAGCATGATCCCAGAACTTTTCCCTCATCACATTAAAGACAGATCATAGAAGCTGGCTCTCTATATTGTCTTAGACTGTTACTAAATGCAAGCCTTTACAATTCTACAGCATGTTTAGAATTTATTACATTAATCTAATTTGATTTAAAAGATATTGCAGTCATTCCATGAACACATTTGCATGGACATTAAGAGAGCTCTCTTCAGAGCACAGTCTCTAAGTGGTGTAGCAGATTTGTCAGCATATGCACTGAAGAGTTGAGAACACACATTTGGGGCAAACTCCTATTTCTTTCCTTTTCTTAAAAGAGAAAAATATTTATAAAGGACTTCAGTAACCCATTAATAAAATTCTACATAATCCTTCATGACAACTGGCATTTATTTGCAGTCCTAGAAAAAAGGCCAAGGACTGAATGGTATGTCATTGCCCATGCTGTGCCTGTTTAAACTTACAGAAAGTGAGATCAGAAACTGAGCTTAGATTCTGTGTTTCCAGGCCAGCAAATGATGACCTCACTAAGCAAATGGTATACTCACTTCTCAGGCAATGGGGAGCATTGAACACAATTAGTGAGGAGTATAACGCACTTTGAAGGGAAAACACTAAATAACTCTTAGACACAACTGGGACCCTTAAAAAATGATCCAAGAGTAACATTTTTGACACATTTCAGAAGGAACTTCTTTTTAAACATTCCATCTGAAGTTGTGCCGATAGGGGATGCCTCCATGAGAAGGTTAGGAGCAGCGCTGTGCAGGAGCCAGAAGTTATGTTATGCAGGAAATTTCATGATTTCAAAATCTGTTTTCATTCTGAATAGGAACAAACCCCAAAAAATTTAAAATTTCAGGCAAAATAAATATTTTGGAAAAAAACTGTGTTTTATTACTCTAAAATTTTATATTATAATAGAAAATATAAAACTAAAATTTTATATTAGAAAATATAAATTTAAATATTAAAAGTCACATTGAAACAAAATATTGAACCATTCCATCCCATGTGTTCCAAAATGCTTCATTTTGATTTGTTTTTTTCTGTACAAAATTGACATTCCTAGAAGACCTGTGCAAATCTGCCACAGCAGGGTAGAGGATGGCCCTACTGATTTGGAAAGCTTTTTCAGATGCTTAGATATAGAATAATTAGTACACATGAAACATAAATAAACTAGACTGCTGTTTACAGAACATAATTCCACATATATGGTACTAAAATGTTGTTTGCGTGCCAATTTTAAAGTGTATTGTGCATGAAATATTTTAAAGACTCACCCTCCTTCACTATCTGCCTCCTCAGAGCTGGTAGTTTCTGTTGCACCATAAGCTGTCTCAGCTCTTCTTTTTCTGGTGGCTTTGTGTAAAGGGCTAATCTGACGAACACCAGCCTTCCCTTGCAGCTCATCTCGAACAACCTCTTCCAGCTTTGGAACAGCTTCTTTAAGAAACTTCACTTCTCTCTTCAGTTCTTCCACACTCAATAGTAAGCCATTCAATTTTTCCAGTATCTGAAGCTGTCTTCCTTGTAAAGCCATTACTGTTCCTTGCTCATTATGAGTTTCATTTTGCAAATCTACATAATGAAATCTGCTGCGTAAATCTAGAAATGCAGGCAAATTTACAGTTGCCCCAGATTTTCGACTCTTGTGATACCAAACCAGTACCAAGCTTATTC
Organism: Chrysemys picta bellii; assembly: GCF_011386835.1. NCBI lineage: Eukaryota > Metazoa > Chordata > Testudines > Emydidae > Chrysemys > Chrysemys picta. Next base: position 145,169,771 of record NC_088793.1, read on the forward strand.
CAGCAGCCCCTGCCATTATGCCCAATATCAGCCCTTTGTTTTCAGAGTGAGACATCTCTCTGTTTATCTGAAAATGAAGCAGGGAGGGAGAGAATGAAATCTGCTTTTTCACTCCGTCAGAAATACTCTCTTACCTTTTAAACCATAAATCTAAGTCTATACCAGCCAGCAGATATGGTATATACTTAGGTATCATATACATTTATTAGCCTCAGTAGTAATAAAATAAAATACTATATACGTGCAATGAGGGCAACAATGTTGCAATAAAGACCTTAACTTATGTACCTCTCAGTTTTTTTGTGTTCAAGGCCCCCATTCGGCAAACACACTTACGTGTGTGCAGGACTGGGGCCTTCATTTGTAACCTTAATATTGCAGTTAATGTCCTTTGGCGTATCTGTTTTAAGAGGAGAAACCTCTGTAGTTTGGTTTTATAAAATTCTATGGTTTTTAAACTGCAATAGTTTCTACTAATACTTAACATTTACTTAAGAATTTATATTTTCACAGCACTTTACAAATTTAAGCCCTGATTTTACAAAAACTTGTGTGTAACTTCAGATATGGTCCTGCCTTAAAAGTTATGTACATGCATAAGGATTTGCAAGATCAGGGGCTCAGGGTCAGATTCTGCATGTGGATTCGCCCTCCTGCAGTGCCCCCAAAGAAACTGTGACAGTCAAAGGAGGCTGCCTTAGTTTGCACATACACAAAATACCTAGCTATGGCACTATGAAGTGGCACAGCCTGTTTTACAGCAGGCACTGACATAGTTTAATAAAACGTCTATTGTGCATACATAGAGCCTTTAAAAATGGCTTGTATCTTCATAATTTTTAAATTCTTTTCAAAGACATGCAAGGATTCCCCTTCTGTTAAGGTCTAACCACATGGGCAATTTGGTGTTTGAAGGTTGGCTTAGAGATTTCCCTACACAAAAGTAGTCATAAATTTTTTTTTCAGAGGTGGAAGCACTATCTTCCCCTGACTCCCTTGGTCAAAAAACAGCCGAAAGGGTTGGATGGTCTTCAGACTGCGGAAAAGTCTTCACCTGACCCCAAGCAGGGCACGTTCAGTACAAAGGGAGGATATTTTAGAAAAGCACAAATGAGTGAAAAGAGGGACGGGTTCCAGGAGCAGGGGAAGATACACGGCCCCAGCAGTGGAGCGTTCACTGCGTCTCCCTCTCGCACACCAGCCGGCCGGGACATGGTAACTAGGGAGCAGAGAGAACTCAGAGGCGAGTAGAGGGCACAGTCCAGGGCCGTCCCCGCGGCTTCAGTGACCCGCGGCGCGTGACGGACTCCTCAGGCCCCTTCTCCCCGGGGGGCAGGGCAGGGACCCGGACCCTGCCTGGGGGGTCAGGTGCATTTGCCGAGCTGGCGCCTTCTCAGCAGGCGGCGCAGGGCGGCTCGCCCCGCCGGGTTTCTGAGCACGGGGCGCGGCGAGGAGGGCAGCTCCGCAGCCCATTGCCCGGGCTGGCTGCGTGCGGAGCCAGAGGCGCTGCCTCCTGCCCTGGGAGAGGCGGGGTGCTGGCTGGCGGGCGGGCTGCAGCCGGAGGTCGGTAGTGGGACCCCGGGGGTCGATTCAGCCCCGGTTACATACCGGGCAGCGCGGGGGTGGCGGGGCTCCGGCTCGGAGAGGAGACGCGGCTCCGCCTGGGAGGACGGAGGGGGCGGGCGCGGCGCAGGGGGCCGCCCAAGAGCTGCCGAGACCCGGATACAGATGGGCCGGGCGAGCGGGGCCGCTCCGGGGCTGGAGACCCCGAGGACTGCGGCCAGCCCGGAGCCCGTCCGCCCCGGGGCGGCTCTTGCTTGGCGGCGGGGAGCCAGCGTCCCCTGCGGCGGGGACAAGGGCCCGGGGTGAAATCCCGGCCCCGCTGAAGCCTCCTGCAAACCGCCCAGTGACTTCAATAGGCTTCCCCCGGGTGCGCCCGTCCCCGCTGGGCCCTGCGCAGGGCTCCTGGGACAGCCTGGCTAGGCAGGGGCAGCTGCTCGCTGGGGCGGGGACGCTAACTTTACAGTGACAGCAGTACCAGCCGGTAACGCCCTGTGGGGCAGCTGCTTTACAGGCCGCTTCAGAGAAAGGAAGTGAAAGCGGCGCAGGATTTCTGCAGCAAGACCCCCCCTATCACCTGGGATATATTTTTGATTATTCCTGTTCCCATAGCGCCTAGGGGAGCCTCACGTGTGGACCAGGATCACATTGTGCTAGGCGCTGTGCGAACAGAACATAAAACCCGTCCCTGCCCCAGAGAGTTTACAATCTGAGTGATAGATTTGGACAGATAACTGGGGAGGACAAGGAAACAATGAAACAGTATTTGTCAGAATGACAGGCCATGGTCTCTTTATGCTATCAGCTTAGTCACTGTAAAGTTTTTTTAAGCATCACAGTAAAGGAGGGTTTTGAAGAAGGATAATGAGATAGTTTTGCAGGTGTTTACAGGCAGCACCTCCCAAGCATGAGAAGTGGCATGAGAGAAAGCACAAGGTGCTTGAAAGTTTAACATGTGGGCAATGAAGGCAGTGGTAGCAAATGAGAGATGATAGGTGGGATGAGGATAGGTCACAAAGGGCCTTGAAAGTGAAGACGAGGAGCTTATGTTTGGTGCGATAGAGAAAGGGGTGCCATTTCTCACACAGGCTTTTATGTTGCACCCTCATATAAGAGCTCTATAAGGCCCGAATCATGTAAAACATACACACTTTGATTTCAGCATGACTATTCACAGAGGTAAAGTTAAGCATGTGAGAAAGTGTTTGCAGGATCAGGGTCTTAGACTCCAATCCTGCAAGGTACTTAACATGCCTTAATCTCTGTGCCCACACAGAGGCCCACTGAGGTTCCACATGGGTGCAGACCCAAATGGAGCATGTTGTAAGACTGAGGCCTAGTCCTTTGCAGTTTAGTCTGCGATTGATACATTTGACACACTTATTACAAGGAATGGCTTTATCAGGGTACTTTTATGGCTCCCATCACACTCTTATCTGAGCACTTCTAATACATTTATCAATTTATCCTCACTACACCTCTGATACAAAGAATTATTATTTCCATTTTACAAGTGAGAACTGAGATAATCTCAACAGAGTTAAGTATCTGATTTTCAAAATTTCTGAACACTGACAATTCCAGTTGATGGGAGCTGTCCGTACTCAGTCAAGTCTTAATATAGTCTCAGAGGTCTGAGCACCCGCAACTTGCACCAACAGTAGTAGGAGTTGTGGGTGCTCAGCAGTTTAGATAATCAGTTTAGAAAATCTTACGTAACTTGGAAACTTCATGAAAATATTAGGTATATTATTTCCAAAGGATTTTAGTATAGTGAGAGTTATAGTTTTAAGTTAGATAATACAGCTGCTATTTTTAGACAGAATGGCGCCAGTCTTCTAGCTAATTGTCTTTCAGGTGTTGATATTCAGGAACAAGTGTAGCAAAAGCCTTGCTTGCAAACCTTTATTTATATTTTCATTTTTAAGTACTGTGCCAAATATATTCATGCAAGCCAAATAAAGCTAGAAAGGATTACTAAAGGTGAATTTACTAGCACATGACAGATGCAACACAAAGTTGAAATAAAAGATTACAGATGCAGCAACCAGTTAATTTTTTGTTTCAGTGGGCTGAGATTTTCAAAAGTAGGTGCCTAAAATGAGGCATCTAGATAAGTGGCCTGATTTTCAAAAATACTTCCAAGAATTGTAATGGGGGTGATTGTCCAGTGCTTCTGTTAACTTCAGTGGGAGCTGTTCTTTCTGTTGAAGAAGAAAAGGTATTTTATGATTTTTCACCTAAAGAATTGAACTGTGAGGCTGCGTGGTGCCCCTGTCCAACCCTCTACCCATTCTGTCATGATGAGCTACATACTGCGAGGCAGTCAGACATTAGAAGTGGCTGCCATAGAATATGTATTTATTTTTCTCCATGACCCACAAAGTGCATTGGGGCAGTACCTGGAGCTGACTGGAAAACAACAAAAAATTGTAAGGTTTTGAAGTTTTGTTTTCATTCCAATGAAGAAGGAAAATGAGGCCTCTTGAAATCTGTTGTCAAAAAAACCCCAAGGGAGACAGACACCCCAGAATAACCAGTAGTTGGGACAGTTTTCTTGGTTGGGGGAGTCCCCAGCTCAAGTCCCTGAACTGAATCAGCCAGTGCAGGGACTTGGTCCTCAGGCTCCTACTCACCAGGTTATAGAGTCAGTCTTTGTTTCTAGCTCAATGAATATTTATACCAAGTGGAACAGCTCCAACAGGAGAGATTGGGCAGTGTCTGAATCCAGCATTCTAGCCTTTTAATTGGATTGTATTAAGCAAGTGGCCAGTGGTCACCTTGGAGCTCATAGTTTAGCTCATAGTTTTCGTGTCGTGGCTATGTGGAGCTTCACAGCAGCAATGGGGCTAACCCTCGGATCTAGAGCAGGGTGGGAATTTCTTGATGAAAGGCCCTTTCATTGGAAAATGCTGATTTGTTGAAACCGAAACTGTTCGTGGCAGGGTGGATTTGATTTAAATCATTATTTAAATCATTAGTCTGGAAGACTCATGCATTCTTGTTGGTTGTTATAACCTTAATACATATTCTTCACAACTCAGAGATAGATGTAGGTTTCATTTTTAGAAGATACATACTATACATTTTTAAAGAGATTTATTTTGAAATTTTTTCAGATTAGTTTTACAGCTATATCAAAAAATAAATGATTGTTTGGTTATTTCATTTACCAAAGGTAATTGAAGCAGATATTTATGAAGTCATTGGGAGGTCAACTATCTCCAATTCAATAGGTTAAACATTAATATTTGGAGGATTTTCTTGACATGCTGTATTAGGAGGAGACCATCACCAGCCAGACATTTAAATTGTTTTATTTAACTAAAACAACAACATTAAGTATTCTGGATTTTTTTCTTCAACAGCAAACATATTTTAAGAAAACAAGCATATGTACCTCGCTTCTCACATTTATCTCCAGATTTCTTCTCCTTGTCCAGATCTATTCTGCCCCCAACAATCTTCTATTCATTGAACTTTTAGAATCTTTGCACTTTTAGAGAGAGGTAAGGGATTGACTCTGTGTACACAAATTTGCAGAGGGACAATAGAGTTGAGGTCTGTTATTTCTCACCTCTATATATTATTTATTTAAAAACATTTTTGCTGTTAACAAGCATGTTACCTCTGGAGACACAAATCCACAGTTTGAGAACTGCAAAACTAAGCATCTCTGATGGTATCTTCTAGACTGAGCACTGAGTCCCATTGGGTAGATAGAAAGATTAACCTAAATCTATACAGAAGCCCCTGGAACCCCATAAAATTGGGTCCTAATCCATGAACTATTGGAACACACTTACACAACTTTTCTTAAAGATTACATGAATATATTGTCTCATACTATAGAAGTAGAATTTATAATCCCTATTCCATGATGAGATATCTTTGAGCTATAATGTGTCTTAATTAAAACTACCTTTAGATAGGTTTTTTCCTCAAAAAGCATTTTATCAAAAAAATCCAATTTAAATAAAAAAAAAATCTGATTTTTTTTTAAATCATTGATTTTTATCCACTCTGGTTCATGGGGGAAAAAATGGTTGCAACAAATTTCCCACTTAAACAAAACATTGAAAAAATATTTTCAAAATTATCGAAAGACCTCCCCACCACTTTCATCATTTTCTAAACAAAGAATTTCTAATTTTTTGGAGGTGATACAACTTCATTTTGAAATTTAAGTTAATTTATAGTAAAAAACAAAAAAAAAAAATTTACATTCACTTTCCTGTTTTATAATGAAGCCCATCATAGATGTGTCTAAACTCCAAAATTCTTTGCTTCTCTGGCTGCCCTGAAATCCATTCCAGACATAATCAAGGGATCTTCAGAAGGCTGATGAATGCCTTACCATTAACCTTTGTAGTAGGTTCTTCTTATACAAAGTAATTCTTGGAAAGGTCTGATCAGATTATGATCTAAAGGGCTATCCTTAATGCTGATAGGACCTGCACCAACACTCATTACGAGTCTTTCTGTCAACTTCATTGACTTCACTGGGTTTTGAATCAGATTCATGAAAGAGGAACTATTTTCTCTTATATTGAAATGCAGCTACCTCTGGGGTGGAAGGTGATATAGTTGTGCAAGCTGTGGGAAAACCGTTGAGGTCAGGTATTTAAGAAAGCGTACTATATTCAAAGGGGGTTTGGGTAGGCAGATTGTAGCTTCTTACATTGGCGTGTGGCCAGGAGACTGAGACTAAGGGCACGTCTTCACTACCCACCGGATCTATGGGGGATCGATTTATCGCGTCTAGTGTAGACACGATAAAATCGATCCCTGATCGCTCTGCCGTCAACTCCAGAATTCCACCTCAGTGAGAGGCGGAAGTGGAGTCGACGGGAGTGGCAGCCTGGTAAGTCGTCTTCACAGCCAGGTAAGTCGACCTAAAATACGCAACTTCAGCTACGCTATTCGCATAGCTGAAGTTGCATATCTTAGGTCAAACCCCTCCCTCTCCCCCCTCCTCCCCGTAGTGCAGACCTAGCCTAGGATTTTTGAGCACAAGAGTCGTGGTCAGTAGCATCGTTTTCCATCTCTTCCAAAAAGCTGCATGTCCAGCAGCACCTTGCTGGGACATTGATTCCAAACTGCCTCAAACAGATGTGCCTCCTACTAAAACATCCACAGTACTCCCAACAGCACATTGTTTTCTTTAGAGGTCACTTATCCAAGCACCAACCAACCCTGCTTATCTTGTGAAATCTTACACTGCATCCGTTTCCACAACTATAAAATAGAGATAATCAAGGTTTCATTTATTAACCCCATTTTACAGGGTGGGAGACTGATACACAGCTGGGGCCTGTCTACACTATACAACTATAGTGCATTTGTAAGTTGCTGACCCCCACATGTTGCTCAGTGCCTCCTAAGCATGTGTTTGTTCTGTGCTTAGCCCCTATGTAACACCAGGGCTGGATGGCCTTTTTCTGCTGTGGTGTAAGGAGCAGGCACTTGGAACTAGGGGTCTGAAGAGGCTCTCAAAAACTTATTTTTTTGAATAATTTTTATCAATGAACTGGAAGAAAATATAAAATCACTGCTGATAAAATGTGTGGGTGACAAAATACTGGCAGAGTTGTAAATAATGTTGAGGACAAGGCAATCATACAGAGCGATCTGGATCACTTGGTAAGCTGGACCCATTCAAACAAAACAAGTTTTAACAGAGCTAAATGCAAGGTAATATACCTAGCAACAAAGCATGCAGGCCACACCTACGGAATAGTGGTATCCAGGAAAGTAGTGACTCTGACAAGGTTTTAGGAGTCGTACTGTGCAAGCTACTCAACATGAGCTCCCAGTACAATGCTGTGGTGAACAGGGCTAAAGCCATCCTTACACATGTGAGTAAGATAGGGAGGTGACACAGTATCAGTGAGACAGATTGGAATATTGCAGCCAGTTTTGGTGTCCATATTTTTAAAAGATGTTGAAAAATTGAAGAGATCATGCAGCAAACAGAAAATGTTTTGAGGGCTGGAGAAAAATGTCTTCTTGTGAGCTATTGAAAGAGCTTGATCTGTTTAGCTTATAAAAAAGGTCAAGAGGTGACTTCATTGAAGTGTCTAAGTGCCTTCATGGAGACCAAATATCAAATATTAAAGGGCTCTTTAATCTCACAGAGATAGGCATAACAAGACCGAGTGGCTGGAAAGTGAAAACAGACAAATTCATATTAGAAATAAGGCACAAATATTTAACAGTGAGCATGATTCAACATTAGAACAACAAACTATAAAGGGAAGTGGTGGATTCTCCATCTCTTGATGTCTTCTAGTGACTACTAGATGCCTTTCTGGTACGTGCTTTAATCAAAACCTAGCTTTGGGTTATACAGGAGGGCTGGGATATGCAGAGGCTCAGATTAGATGCTCCAATGGTCCCTTCTGGCCTTAAAATCACTAATTTATGAAAAACTGAGTGTGGCATAGGGAGCAGCCTCTGAAGCTTTACTGTGTAGCCGGCTTGATCCCCAGACTCAACTGTTGAGTGGGGTGATCCACAGGGAGCACCTCAAACAGCCAGAGAGGCTGGCCAGGGGCAGGACATCAGCCTTTCAGGGAAGGGGTGGGTGTGGCAGTGACATCACAAAGGCCTGTTGCAGGACCTCAGCCTATTGGGCAGAGGTGGTGGGGAGGCAGTGACCTCACAGAGAGACCCTGACATCAGCCAGGCAGGATAGAGGTACAGGGCAGGGGCAACCTCAGAGATCCCCGTGGCCTTGCTGCAGCAAGTCTCCTTCTCAGGGTTTCTCCTCGAGGACTGAGAGAGAATTAGAATTCATGTACTTGAGCAGGAGGAGGAACCTTTTTAGAGCTTTCTCCTTTCCTACAACTCATTTTGCTAGAAAATGAACATCCCTGTCTAGAAGGTAAGAGCCTCCAAGAGGTTTGGAACCTGTTCAGTCTGATCCACCTGGTGCCGGCTGAATTCTAGGCACAGAAAACACTAGGTTAAAGTGGTAGAATTTGATTTCCTAGCTAGGAAACTGTCCTGTAGAATCACTGGGGACATTGGGGTTTGTCCTTTTCTTCTCCTCTTGCTTCTTTTATCCCTTCTTCCCTCCCTCCCTCAAGGATGTTTGTGTTTTGTGGGGTGAGGAGGTTACCCTCACAGAGAGATGGGGATGGAATAGTGCTCTGAGAGTGACTTGGGCCATCCTTTGGGACATCTGGTGAGACCCCTCAGCCTCCCAGCTCCCAAAGTCTGAGTGCTGATTGGCCAAGCAGGGGGGCTGGTAACAGGGAGGAGACTCAGGTCCTTTTGTTCTCTTAACTTAAGGCCAAGCAAATAAGTCAAAACCAATCATGTGTCTGATTAATCTTGCTGCTTCTCTCCAATAATTGTCCCTGAGCAGTGCTGACCTAAGACAAGTCACTTCACCTTTCTCAGCCTTAGTTTCTCCTTCTGTCAAGTAAGGATAACAAGCCTCTCCTTTCTACCTCACTGTGGTAGGAGCTGTGACACTCTCAAATTGATCCTCACTAGTAGCAGTGCATAAGATGAGGTGTCCCATCATGTTGACTCATATCCGATTGTGACATAATGTATCTGAAATATTCTATTTTATTATTTGTAAATGTTAAGAGCAGCAACTACTTAGCACAGACTGAAGCATCTTATCTAATTTTCTTGACCAAAACATCTCCTCTTTCTGTGCACCAAGACAATTTAACACTGTGACAAACAGAAGATGGTTTACTAGGGTGACCATATTTCCCAAAGGGAAAACAGGATTCCGCATGGGGCTAGCCCGAGCCCTGCCCCCGGCACAAGGCTGGGGCTGGCATCGCTGCTTGCTCAAGCCCTGCCTCCCTTCTCCCCCCACCCCACACAGGGATGGCATCGCCGCTCTCCCCTCCCTCGCACATGTTCCTCTGGACCCCATTTTTTGATAGAAGTGGGCATTTGTCCTGCTTTCTCTTGCCAACTGATCAACTATTTGATGTTTTGGCAACTGTCTTTTAAGGATATAGGTAAGCCTCTTTAACAAATTACCAAATCTTTATTTTATACCTTGAAGGCAAGTGAGGAATATTCCCAAGCACACTTCTTAATTTAAAAAGCCCTCCAAGTTACAAGGGGTTAGGTGATTGCCCATTGACCTTCAGATTAACACTTTTTTATTTTGCACTGACAGTTCAAATTGCAGTACTGGAAGCTATCTGTAAAGAGTCATTGATGCCCTGGCAATATTTATTTTGAAATAATATGTTCTTCTGTCTGCATACATTTCTTCATCTTGTCAGGATACTCAAGGACATCTTTGTCAAAATGTATTCTCAGTGCATGTTCACTATTTTAGGCCAAGGTGCATGGTTCACTTTCATTGACCTAGGAGATAATCTTCTATCTTCTGGACAGACAGCTCTTATCTACAGTGTGTATTCAAAATGAGAAGAAAAAGTTAACAGGCTGGCCAGGGCACAGAAAATGTAAGGTGTAATTCTATACTGCTAGCCTAATTTCCTCCTACATAGAGAAACAACCCTTACCCAGAAACCATGCTGCAAATACTTGGATGCATTCCAAATGACTGAATTAGCAGATTTATTCAGAAGACAAATTTAAGAAATGGCATACAAATATAAGAATTATATAGCCTTTCAGAAGTCCAAGAAAGCTCTATATGCTATATATGAACATATCTGTTACAGGAAATCTTCCAAGACTTCAAACTTTGAAACAACATTAAGGTTTCACATTATCTAAGCCTTTTTCTATTAGGCCTGGTCTACACTAAAAAGTTAGGTCAACCTAGCTATGTTGCTCCCAGGTGTAAAAAATTCACACACACACACCCCGAGCGACGTAGTTGTCCACCTAACTCCTTGTGTCAATGGTGCTAGGTCGACAGAAGAATTCCTCCATCGACCCAGCTACCACCTCTCCGGAGGTGGATTAACAGAACTCCTCCCGTAGTGTTTACATTGAAGCGCTACAGCAGCAGCACCATAGTGTTTCAAGTATAGACAAGCCCTTAGACAAGGGATATCCATCTGTCCTTTATCCCTGATGTGCAACTTTAGAATATTTAAAAGGGCTGTGACAATTTCCCTCTGCAGGAGCCACAAGTGAGTGAGCCTTCCTGGACTCTACAGGACAGTTGCTCATGTTGGTATTGGGTAGCCATTCCAAACTACAGTTTCCTGCTGAGCCAGTCTCACCTTCCTGCCTGCCTCCTCCCACAAACTCATTCTTACCCATCTGATCTAATTAACCCCACTCTCTCTTAGTGGAGTCTGATCAGGTCTAACTCCTTTCCTCCTGTCCTTCCATCTGGGCTGGGCTGGCTTCTACCCCTTAGGAGGCGTGACTTGGACTGTTGTAGTGTCATTTAGTTCTTATGCAACTAGATCTCTGGCTGGGCTTCTTGATGCAAATATCTGTTAGAGGGCTGGCAGGGCTTGGATCTGTTGTTAATAACAAGTTAGAGGAATGAATGTTGGGACCGACAGGTAATAAATTATGAAAATTTTGGCAAGACACCTAAAGCACTAAGGGCCAAGTTCTCAGCCTGTCTCCAACTAGACAGTGGCAGTAGTTCTCAGTCCCTGAAAGATGTATGCTTTTATTTAAATACAAAAGTTTCTAGCCAGTTGCAGTGAGGATCTTCAGACTTTGAACTGAATATAAACCAAAGCAGTCTTATCAATTCTCTGGGCAAACTAAATCAATAACTTGCTGAGAGGGATGAATTGCCCCAGTCATCAAAATTAAGTCTAACAATGACAATACTATTAACTATTCCATTAATAATTCTAATACATACATCTAGATATTTCAAGTTGTCCAGCATTGTCTATTGATGAAATGAGGAGACTGGCAGTCAAGGACTCTAGGTTCTTCAGATGGAGTACCATCGTATGCTCACATATTTTCATTGTCCCAAGCACAGGGACGTCACCAACAAACTTTGTAAGGGGCACTAGGTAGTCCTGTCCTGAACAACAACTCCATCTTGTCCGCTCCCAGCTGAAATAGGACCAGCCAGGAGCCAAGTGTAATGTTTCCAACCATTAGAAACAATACAAGCTATAGTTCTTCCTCTGAATACCCTACATTGTTGTTCTATGGGGAGGTAATCTAACATTCTATGCCCAGTATATAGATATGTGGGTGGGTGTATGTGTTAGGAATGTTTTACCACTGTGCTTGCAAAATTTCTTCCTGAAATTTCCAGTGACTGACTAATATGTACCTGGGCTATAGTTAATGCTGTATCCAGGGAATTAAATTCTCACTCAGCTAGTAGGGCTGGTGTTGAGCTCTACCACTCAAGTGGCAGTTGCCAAACCCGTTGGGTGAGGAGTGCTGAGGCAAGCAGAATGCCTCTGCTGGTCCTGGGGTGTGTGCTCAAGAACTGTCTCATCAGCAGCATGCAGTCCTCCCAGCAATAGCCTCTAAGCACTAGCAGTGGGGGCAGGCCATACTACCTTCCAGCTCCCACCCCCAATTTAGGGTGTGAAATACTGCTGCCTCCACTTACCCAGTGGTGTAACACTCAGGGAGTGCAAGCACCAGAATTCTGGTTGTCACCTATGCTGGTGCAGAAGAGGGACTGAGCTAATGATTTCTTCCCTTCCCTCTTGTAGCCCTGCTCTAAGGCTGCTACAGTCCAGTACTTGGAGACTAGGGCTATGTCTACACAGCATTTTGGAGCCCACAGGATCGAGCCTCCAAGCCCAGGTTGACAGAGTTGGGCTAGCAGGACTTGCACTAGTGCTCTAAAAAGCGTTGTATAGACAGTGCTTTGGAGTTGTGGTTCAGAGTGGAGCTCTGAAACTTGGGGGGAGGGAGCTTCAGAGCCCTCCTTCCCCTCCAGGAGGCTTTTGATGTGAGGGGAAAATAACCAGACACAGAAAAAGATCACTGTTGGCAAATGATACATTAAAAAGTTATCAATATACAGAAGGAAAAGTGGTGAAGTGAGAAGAATTGAGGGGAAGGAAGTCATTCACAATATGTTATGGGATATTTGCTATATACAAACTTTTTTTAAATCTGTTTAGGTTGCTTCTAGCAAAAAGAATTCTGTAAGACATCTCTGCTCTGTAGGTGGAGACACCTGACACTTTTGGATGTTGCAAGTCCCCCAGGTTTTATTTTTCAGCAGTTGACTGGTGTGCTAATGTACAGTGTGTCACATTTTGGGGTGCAATCCAGACCAGTAAGGGGCTGTCTCATCACCTGCCCTGTCACCCTGGTGCCTTAAATGCTCTGCTGCTGCAGCTCACAACCTGAATGCCAACAGACAAGCATGCAGTATCCTAAGTGTCTATGTGATGTGCAGCCCTGGTTCAGTGCTTCTGAACCCAGCAGTCTGCTACAACACAACAGACACCCCGGGTTTCCACCAGCTTTATTTACACCTGGCAAGATGGCCCCAAAATACTTCCAGTCCCAAGTTTCCCCAAAACCATCTTCCTTGAAGCGTCCAACCCCTCTCCTGGGCCACTAGAGAAATAATATGGTTAGTTTGCTCTTTTAAAGAGACAATACCCATCAGTTAGCCATATTAAGTAGAGTTAACAATTTCTTCAATTCAAACATAGCACTGGGATGGCTTAGATTTATTAACAGCAGGACAGAGGTTAAGTGATGCCAGGTAGAAGAAATAAAGCTAGAGATGGTTACAAACAAATACAAGTGAACACACACACCTATAAGTTTAAAACTTAATCTTAATCCAGCAAGGCACAGTTTCTGTTTAAGATCGTTTTACTCACCAATTACTGTTGGTCCAGCATGGCTGACTCTCTCTCCATCAGGACCTTCCACAGAAGAAGGAGATGTTGGTTTCTCTTGTTATCTTAGGTATGATAGAAAGAGTTGGAATCTCCTTCTGTCCCTTATATTCCCAAAGAACTGTCTTTGTCCATAGAGATAGGAAGATGTCCTGGGGATTCAGTCTCTTGTGTCTTACTGGGGTGCAGGTGCCATGTTAAATCTCTGTCTCTGGAGTTCATGCTCAAGACAACCCCGCTCCCACTGGTTTGCTTAATAGTTTTGTTTATGGCTCATATGTAAACTGAAGTAGGACAGACCTGTTTATTACCTTTACCTAAGCTAGGCTGTCTTCTTAAAATTGGCCTAGTAACATTTGTGACAAAGTTCCTCCTCTATCTTGGTGGGTCCTGCGCTTATTGGTGGATTTTCTTGCCTCAGAGATTCACCATGTGGGTTGGGAAACAGCCCAGAGACCTTCCTCTCTAGGAGAGCCCACAGTCCAGGTCAGTTGGGAGGTTTGGGGGGAACCCAGGCCCACCCTCTACTCCAGGTTCCAGCCCAGGGCTCTGTGGACTGCAGCTGTCTATAGTGCCTCCTGTAACAGCTACAACTCCCTGGGATACTTCCCCATGGCCTCCTCCAAACACCTTCCTTATTCTCACCACAGGACCTTTCTCCTGGTGCCTGATAACGCTTGTGCGCCTCAGTACTCCAGCAGCACGCACTCTTAGCTCTTTGGGCCTCTTGCTCCCAGCTCCTCACACTCACACCACAAACTGAAGTGAGCTCCTTTTTAAAACCCAGGTGCCCTGATTGGCCTGCCTTAATTGATTCTAGCAGCTTCTTCTTAATTGGCTCCCGGTGTCCTAATTAGCCTGCCTGCCTTAACTGGTTCTAGCAGGTTCCTGATTACTGTAGTACAGCCCCTGCTCTGGTCACTCAGGGAACAGAAAACTACTCATCCAGTGACCAGTATATTTGCCTTCTACCAGACTCCTATACCCCACTGGTCTGGGTCTGTCACACATTATAAAGAGGGAATTCATAACTTCACATATAAGGTTAGCTAGCACATGCATTTTGCAATGATATTAATTACCCGTGTGCTGTTAGTTTTCAAAGTTACCTTACAAGGCATCTTTTGTACAAACATCATTGCAATAGTAAGTGAACACAGTGGTGCTTAGGGTCACACTGTGTAAATTCAGGTTATTTTTCCTCTGTAGTTTGCACCCAGTTTTATCTTCTTGTGTCATTTTTCATGGGTGACTATCAGCTACAAATTAAACTGATCCACTCTTTACCAGAAAATGAAAAAAGTAGAGAGAGTTTTTTGAACTGCAATGGGATGCTCAGTCTTAGGGTATGTCTACACTATGGGTGTGACGTTGTGCAGTCTATATGGTTTTATACAAACATGATAATAAGTGAATATAACGTAACTGGGATAGTTTTAGAAAAATATGGTAAAAAGTGAACATAACGTAACTGGGATATGCTTCATGCAAAAGGTCTCTTGTAAGGTATCATTACAAAGCTCATAATCTACTGAGTGTGATCATCCTATTTGTAGAAATGTACCACTCATGTATCTAAAACTAGAAATATAAAACATAACTCTGAGGGCCTATTGTAATTATGTAAAGTGTGGGCCATTAAGGATGGGTTGGAATCTTGATGACTCCCATTGTCTGCAGATGGCTGTATTTACCTGTGAGTCTTCCTGTATATGTGTGTGCTGGCAAGTGAGTAATGAAGTCTTGTAGTGACATGTGATCATGTCACCTGAACTGGAATCCATCTTTAACCTGGTGCTTTTTGAGTGAGGGGGGGGTGAAAACCCAAGGGACAAAGGGTTCCCGCCTTATGCAAAAGATATATAAAGGGGTGGAACAGAACAAAGAGGAGAGAGGAGCCATCATGAAGAATCCCCTAGCTATCATGTGAGCTGCAACAAGAGCTGTACCAGGGGAAAGAATTGTGCCCAGGCCTGGAAGGTGTCCAGTCTGAGAAAAAACTTACTGAAGCATCTCTGAGGGTGAGATTATCTGTATTCAGTTTGATTAGGCATAGATTTGCGCATTTTATTTTATTTTGCTTGGTGACTTACTTTGTTCTGTCTGTTACTACTTGGAACCACTTAAATCCTATTTTCTGTATTTAATAAAATCACTTTTTATTTAGTAATTTACTCAGAGTATATATTAATACCTGGGGGAGCAAACAACTGTGCATATCTCTCTATCAGTGTTATAGAGGGCGAACAATTTATGAGTTTACTCTGCATAAGATTTATACAGGGTAAAACAGATTTATTTGGGTTTAGACCCCATTGGGAGTTGGGCATCTGAGTGCTAAAGACAAGCAAACTTATGTGAACTGTTTTCAGGTAAACTTGCAGCGTTGGGGCAAGTGATTCAGACCCTGGGTCTGTGTTGGAGCAAGACAGGAGTGTCTGGCTCAGCAAAACAGGGTGCTGGAGTCCTGAGCTCGCAGGGAAAACGGAAGCAGGGGTAGTCTTTGCACATCGGGTGGCAGCTCCCAGGGGGGTTTCTGTGATCCAATCCATCACAATGGGATTACTCCGAATTTACAGAATTCGATTTTTGGCAACCGATTGTATAAAGTCTAGTGTATGCGGCCACACTAAGCACATTAATTCGGCAGTGTGTGTCCATGTACCGAGGCTAGCGTCGACTTCCGGAGCGTTGCACTGTGGGTAGCTATCCCATAGTTCCCACAGTCTCCCCCACCCATTGGAATTCTGGGTTGAGATCCCAATGCCTGATAGGGCAAAAACATTGTCGCGGGTGGTTCTGGGTACATCCTCCCCCTCCCTCCAGGAAAGCAATGGCAGACAACCGTTTCGCGCCTTTTTTCCTGGGTGCACTGTATAGATGCCATACCACGACAAGTAAGCTGGGGGGGGGGCACGAGGAGGGCTCCAGGGAGGCGCGGCCCAGCCCAGTCTTGCTCCGGCCCGGCTCCGGCCCTGGCCCTGGCCCAGCGCCCCGGCCCTGGAGGAGAGACTTTGGCCCGGCCCCGGCTCCAGCCAAGCGGCTCTGGCCCTGACCCGTCCCCGGCCGAGCGGCTTCAGCCCCGGCCGAGCGCTCCGGCTGAGCGGCTTCAGGCTGGCCCCGGCCCCGGCCGAGCGCCCTGGCTCCGGCCAAGCGGCTTCAGCCCGGCCTAGCGCCCCCGGCCCGGCCTTCAGCGTGGTGAGGGGGTGTTGGAAGAGGGCAGGGGAGTTCGGGGGTGGGTGGGGGATAGGGGTCGGGGCGGTCAGAGGGCAGGGAACAGGGGGATTGAATGGGGGCAAGGGTCCTGGGGTGGCAGTCAGGAAGGAGCAGGGGTTGGATGGGGCGGTGGGGGGCAGTCAGGGGACAGAGAGAAGGGGTGGTTGGATGGGGCAGGGTTCCCGGGGGGCCATCAGGAATGAAAGGCGGGATTGGATGGGGCGGCAGGGGGCAGTCAGGGGATAGGGAAGGGGGGTGGATGGGGCAGGGGTTCCAGGGGGGCGTCAAGGAACATGGGGGGTTGGATGGGGCAGGAGTCCTGTCTACCTGGCCAGTGCATCCAAGTTCAGATTGCTGTCCAGAGCGGTAATGGTGCACTGTGGGATAGCTCCCAGAGGCCAATACCATCGAATTTTGTCTACACTAACCCTAATTCGAACCAGCAATGTCGATTTCGGCGCTACTCCCCTCGTCGGAGAGGAGTACAGAAATCGATCTTAAGAGCCCTTTATGTCGAAGTAAATGGCTTTGTCGTGTGAACGGGAGCAGGGTTAATTCGATTTAACGCTGCTAAATTCGACCTAAACTCATAGTGTAGACCAGGCCTTAGTAAACTTCTTACCCAATAGTGCTATCAGTGCCACCCTGTGGGAACAAATGTTAGAGTAATTGTGATATTAGCTGTCACTTTTCTTGTGCAGAGGTCAGTATTAGAATTAAGTGGGAGGAACACAAGCTATATAGCTTTTCTCCATATGTTTTCTTTGTTTTCATTAGCTTGTGCCCTTATACAGCAGCTCAATGACGCAACAGTTTTGTCACATCTGAAGGTTGACTAGTGATGCCAAACTCAAAAAGAAAATTTACTAACAATAATAAATGGAATATCAGTAACAAATTTATATTGTCAAATTTTCAAATACCCAAATATATTATTTTGCACTTTAATAGGCACATTAAATAGTGATTACATATTATAAAGTATTCATACTCCCCAATTAGGGAAAGCATTTAAGCACATGCTTAAATCCATCTCTATTCAGCAAACATGCTTAGTGTTTTGCTGAATAGGGATTGATTGCTGAATTAGGATCATAGAGATTATTTCTGCAGATTACACAGACAAAACTGTCACTGACTTCACTTGGAGATCTACATGGATAGGGATGGCAGGATTAGACCCGCAGACTGCAAAATTCGTAATTTGTTCAATGCAATTTGACAAAATTATATTAATTTTAGTGGGACAATGTCTGTTCCCACACTATGTAGTGAATTTTAGAGCAACTGCTTATCCACTGCTGTTTTAAATGTTGTTTCAAGATTTTAAAGAAGGCTTTGAATTCTGTTTTAGAGTTGCTTCAGGATTAATAAAATAATATAAACTGTTTTCTATCTATAATAAAATCTCACTTTTAATTTTTATTTTATTTTGTTTTTTACAATTGTTTCAAGGATGCAAAACATTTTATTAAAACATTTAAATGCAGTAGCTCCTGTGGCTGCAAAAAGTAGTATTTTTAATATTTAGAAGAATTTTTAAGTTTTAAAGCAATCCAGGGGTTCCCATTCTCTATCCCTTATCCATCCAAAATTCCTACTGAAATCAACAGGACTTTGAGGGGTGCACAGAATTCACAACTGGGTCCCTGAACATATCTCACACCAAGTCAAAAGAACTGTTTTGACATGCCTGCAGTGTTTTGTGCAGCAAATGACACAGCTATGTCAACAGTTCCACTGTCTTAGGCCCTGATTCAGGAAAATGTCCCTATACAGGAAGGGTGCTTCAGCATGTGCTTAATTTTAATTTGAGGCCTGAATCGGGGCCTAAATTTGCAATTTGTTTCCCTCTGTAACAAGTAATGCTTAATATAAATTGTATAATCACACAGCATTCAGTATCAGCTGTGAAAATGATGCAATCGACTAGCACTTCTCTGCCATGCACAATAGAGGCACAGTTGAATTCAGGCAGGAATTTGAAAACATTGGAAGACAAAGATTAGGCTCAGCAGGGCTCATCTAGATTAGTGAAATTTGCAGTTGTGTAAATACCTCAGTGTACTTACACCAGTGCAAAACCCTAATATAGGCACACCGTACTAGTTTAAAATGGGGCTTGCACTAGTAATACAATACAGTAATGCAATAAATTACCAATGTAATATGTCTGCAGTAGAGGCTTGTAGCAGCATTTTAGTAGATGCTTTGTTGAGGTGGAGAAATTGCAGAAATAGAGTTCCCAACAAGGTAACATCACCGTGTGTAACAAAAGTAAAAAAGAAACGTTTACATAGCTGGATCACAAATACATGTCATTTGAGTTGTTTATTTCAGTGTATTTACAAATAAGTATCTATTCCAACCTCTAAGTAGTTTAACACAACCAATATAGCCCTCCAATACTGGGTGAATCAAATATAAAGTACGTACCTTAGAAACTCTGCTCTTTTATTGGAGCTTGGATATTCCTGGGTTCTACACAGTATTAATGTTACATAACTTTTTACAATTGTACCCCATCAAGATCACTTCATCCATCATTTTCATTTGACTCAATACTTTCTGCCTTTTCAAAGATAATCCATGTTTAATAGCTACTTTGTGTACCATGTAGCAAGCCAGGAACATCTTACACACTTTGGCTTGACAGTATGGTAATCTTTTGAAGCACAATGTTCTCACATGTCACCTGATTTATCTAGACATTTAAATCTTGTTTTAAGATGCCAAAAGTTCTTTCAATTACCACTCTATGAAGTGGATGAACTTAAGTATATTTTATTTCTAGGATTGAGAAATAGGAGTCACAAGCCAGTTTTTCAAAGGATAGCTAATTCCCTGCCACTGAAAAAGGGGGAAAATATACACAATGTATGTTTACATTTTAAATCTTGTATACATGGTATCCAGCAGTTTACACAAATGCCATCCTAGAATACCATCATTACCAGAAAGTTACACAAATCCTAAGAGTTAATGACTAGTGGCTCAATACTGGATGTTAACCAGCTAGCACATATATAGACATTTCTTGCCTCTGACATATTCTGAGTGAGTGGGGAAATTTACAGTTTCTGAAATTTGCCTGATTACAAAAGGGAAAAGAAAACAGAATATATATACAACATATTTGACACAGGACAAAAAATTATAAAATTATTGCATATTTTAAAGTTGCCATTGTGAATCTAAAGCCACCCTATAACTTTTAAATTAATGTAATTTATATGCATTCTGTGGCAAACACTGTATATTGATAAATGTCCAGTAATTTATTTTCCCTGATACACTTAGAGTAAATCTCTTTAACAAAGCCCGTGGATAAGGATTCCATTCCCCCACCACTACTACAGGACCCCTTTCAATCAGTTTGTACTTTGAACAGAGGATGAAGGTGGGGGAGTGACGATTTCTGTCCCCTCTACCCTTTACTTAATGCTGCCACCTGGCTTTCAACAAGCTGCAAGTTCTCCTTTAATTTAGTACAGAAGAACCCATCTCATCTCCAAAAGCTTTACATTCATAACCGCCAGTGCCCTTTTTGTATAATCCTGGGCCTTTTAATTTCCAATTATTCTATAGGAAAGGAGTGTCTGGGGTTTTTTTAAAACAGGAATTCAGTATTATTCAATTGAATTCACCCTTGAGAGCAGGAAATGCCCTGAAGAAATTTTAAAGCCTGTAAAAGCAATATAATAAATGTATATCAATCTCTTCCCAAAGCTTCTGTCACCTCTGGCCATTAGGAGAGTGTTACTGCTTTTTCTATCTGAATTGAAACATACTCAGGTCTAGACAACCACATTCCATAACTCTAAGTGTTGTGTAAGGACAGCTAGAAGGGTTTACTATGAAGGTATTTTTTCCCATACATTTTTAGTGTTTGTTTTTTTTAATAAACTAAGTCCTCTTTGGTGCTGTAGGTTCTGCTGAGTGGATTCTAAATTAGAGCCAGAGCATCTCCTGTTTGTGGCTCAATGTACTGCCAAAGCTTAAAATCAGCATTTTGACCTGTGGAATTGGAAAGTCAAGCAACATGAGGGAAACAACAAAAAACAGTAAAACAAGTAGTTCA
Source organism: Chrysemys picta bellii (assembly GCF_011386835.1). Taxonomy (NCBI): domain Eukaryota; kingdom Metazoa; phylum Chordata; order Testudines; family Emydidae; genus Chrysemys; species Chrysemys picta. The sequence goes on from NC_088793.1 coordinate 145,190,390, forward strand.
CAGTGAGGCAGAAGGAACTACTGCTATATTTAAATGGGATCTGACACTATTTTATGTTTATAATTTGCACTTCTCCTACTAAATTATACAATAGTCTGTGTGATGAGTGTGAACCGGATGTGCTCTGAGTCCGATGAGTCATCTGAAGTAATTCCCTGCGAGTCCTAACGGTCCAGCCAATCCATAAGCAAGCGTCTAACCAGGTCACTCTGAGGCAGACATATAAGCTCCTAATGAAAGCAGCCACCGCAGCTTGCTCAACATTGCTACCTGGTTGGGGATACTCCCAGCCGCCTGGTCGTTCTCGACAGACTGTGCCTTCTCCTGTTCCTGCTAAAGCCACGACCAGTCGCCCGGCTGTCTGACATATTTAGGTGTAACTGCATGAGTGGGGGTGGCTAGATGTGGTGGGAGAATCTATTCAATATATCATATGCAGCACAAAGTGACTTTAAAGAAGCTGACAATGGCCCCGGTGCAGGGGAATTCTTTGTTGGCAATAATCTGGCAAACTATCCTAAATCTACCTACCCTCTCACTCTGGAAGTAAGGTGAAAAAGAGGCCTGTTTAGTATTGCCAACCCTCCAGGATTGTTCTGGAGTCTCCAGGAATCAAAGATTAATCTTTAATTAAAGACTGTGTAATGTGATGAAACCTCTAGGAATACATCCAACCCAAATTGGCAACCCTAGGCCTATTGCGAGCATTCTGGATTCAGGACATGGGTGGGACAGGGAAGAGTTGGTATGGGAGAGCTCTGCAATGCTTAAGCCTCTGATGGAATAATTTACAGCTGCCCCTGTGCAGCCATAACTGGCACCAGAGCATGCCAGCTCTGAATCATGGAGCCATAACTAGCTCCCTACAGCTGCCCCTCTAGGGTATAGTGAATAATTAGATTCTGTGTAATGAAAGACTGCATCAAAACACATATGGAGAAGAGGGCAGGATTAAGGTTGCCTGACCAGCCTTATGCCTTTTCTTTTCCTGACACCTGAATACTTCACTTTGCAACCTTAACATTCTTTTCATGTAGTTTTCCTGTACAGGATATTTAGCTCCAAGTGGCTGCTTGCTACAATGTGCACTAGTCTGATTGAGACACTTAGGGCAGTGGTTCCCAAGTTGTGGGGCGCGTCCCCCTAGGAGGGCGTGGAGGAATGTTTGGGGGTGCAAGCAGGAGGGCCCCTCCCTGGCCCCACAGGAGGCAGGGAGGAAGTGCCACAAAGCCCTGCTCTGCCCCCCAGCCACAGCGTCCCTCCACCACCTGCTCCACCCCCAGCCTGGCTCTGGCACCAGCCACAGCTCCACTTCGTCCCCTGCTCTGCCCCCAGCCCAGCTCTGCCTCTAGCCCCAGCTCCTCCTCCATCCCCAATGCTTCCTCCAGCTCCACCTTCAGCCCAAGCTCCTCTGCTGAGCTGAGCCAACTATGCAGTAATGGGGGAGAGGGGCGGTGGACAGATTTCATTACTAATGGGGGGTGCATGACAGGAAAAATTTAGTTACCACAGACTTAAGACCAAATGGAGCTCAACTCCATGCCCACAAAGCACTGGTTGTTTCCTGAGTTTGACTACTGGCTCCTTAACTAAGGGGTGGATTCTTGTACTTTGGGGTCATGATGCAGGGGAACTCCTGTCAACAGGTTTTTGCAACAATTTTTCTTTTTTGGAACAAGGCCATTTTTCAATGGACTTTTTTCATTTTAAAAATTTCAATTAGCTCTAAGCATTACAGACATTAACGTGAGAAGAAGTATTATAACTGAGTTTGCTGCTAAATGAAAAGGAAACAAGTTTGTAAAACAAAAGTATAGTGATGGTAATTCATTGACCGGAGGTGTAGCAGTGCCAAATGCTAACATTTGGGGCCCAATTCTGCAAAGTGATGAGCTCCTCTTGAGAGGTGGTGAATGTCAACTTTCACTAGAAAGACAAGGTGGGGGAGGTACTATCGTTTATTGGACCATCTTCTGTTGGTCTCTCTAATATCCTGGGACCAACATGTCTACAACAACACTGTATACATCAACTTCCATTGACATCACAGGGAGCTGAGGGTAATTACCACCTCATTGGAGCAGATTCTGAGGTTATGGAGCATCTAGACTCTGGTTCTTCAGTCACAATGGAGGCAGACAAACACATATCTGGTGAAGCATACGGGAGGCTTTCTTTGCTTCAGTAAGAAGGCACAACTCTCATGGACTTCAGCATGAATTGCACCTACTAACTCCCAGGCTACATTTGGCTCTGAGAGAAATTTTCCTTTTGGAGGCTGGCACAGTGTTTCCTGACAAGGGTGGGAGAAAAGGTCAAGATGACACAGAAATTTAGGTCCAAGAAGATGTTTCAATACTTTGTACGTAACATTTTCCATTGAGTTTGACCAGGCTAGGATATTTTTACACCTATTTTTCATTTTACGATTTAACTCTACTTCAAGTAAATTGCCAAGGAAATACTACCAAATATTATTTTGTTTAAGAGAGTTTGAAATAGTTCTCATAACTGTCAGCCAAGTCAGTAATTGATCTGCACTTTGGAGAGAGGATCCGAACTCTGGGGAGGCAGAAACAGGAGACGGAAATAGAGGGGAAAACAAGACCTAGGGCATGGAGAAGTTTGCATTCCTGCTACCTAAACTTTATTACACATTTCATTTGTGATAGTACCCACAGAGAGAGAGACAACTTCCAAACTGAAATGAAAGCAGGACCCGTTCCATGAGAAGTCCATGAAGAGTGCCTCAGGAGGTGTGAAGGTCAGTGTAGTCATGGATAATACAAAGTGATCTGAAATATAATTGAGACACAAGGTGAGTGAGGTAATATCTTTTATTGGACCAACTTCTGTTGGTGAGAGAGACAAGCTTTCAGGTAACCTGAAGAGTGTTTTGGAGTTCAGAAACTTGTCTCTTTTTTCAACAGAAGTTAAGTTAGAGAAGATGGGGATTAATACTAGAATTGAAAGGTAAGTAAGGAACTGGTTAAAAGTGAGACTACAATAGGTCATGCTGAAAGGTAAGCTATCAAGCAGGAGGGAGGTCACTAGTGGAGTCCCTCAAGGATTGGTCTTGGGACCAATATTATTTAACATTTTCATTAAGGACATTGGCACAAAAAGTGGGAGTGTGCTAATAAAATTCACAAATGAGGTAAAGTTTGGAAGTATGGCCAATAAAGAGGAGGACAGGAATATCATACAAGAAGATTTGGATATCCTTGGAAACTGGAGTAATAGAAATGGGATGAAATTTAATAGTGCAAAGTCATGCGTTTAGGGACTAACAACAAAAATGCTTGCTGTAAGCTGGGGATATATCAGTTGGAAGTGACAAAGGATAAGAAAGACCTGGATGTATTTGATGAATCACAGAATGATTATGAGCCATCAATGTGATGCGACCATGAAAAGGGCTAATGCAATCAGGGCCGGTGCTATCATTTAGGCAAACTAGGCGGTTGCCGAGGGTGCCAAGATTTGGGGGCACCAAAAAGCGGTGCCCCCAATTTTTTTTACAGCGTTCCTATGCCCCCTCCCCGAGCGCGCGGTCACCACTCCACTTCTCCTGCCTCCCAGGCTTGCAGCGCCAATCAGCTGTTTGGCGCCGCAATCCTGGGAGGGGAGGAGAATTAGAGCGGGGGCAGTGTGCTCGGGGAGGAGGTGGAGCAGAGGTGAGCTGGAGTGGGGAACTGCTGCATGGCTCCCCAGGCTGGGGGGGTGGGGAGCTGCCGCCGGGGTGCCTCAGGGCGGGGGGGGAGCTGCCGCAGGGCTCCCCACCCCAGATCATCTCTGCTGCGCCCCCTCCCCAAGCACGTCGTCACTGCTCCACTTCTCCCACCTCCCAGGCTTGTGGCGCCAATCAGCTGTTTGGCACCGCAAGCCTGGAGGGGAGGAGAATTAGAGCGGGGGCGGCATGCTCGGGGAGGAGGCGGAGCAGAGGTGAGCTGGGGTGGGGAGCTGCCGCAGAGCTCCCCTGGGTGGGGGGAGCTGCCACGGGGGGGGGGGGGCGCCTCAGGGCAGAGGGGGGGGAGCTGCTGCAGGGGGGGAATGCTTCAGGGCGGGGGGGGAGGCGGGGGCTGCCACAGGGCTTGGGGGGAGGCGCAAGGTGGAAGTTTAGCCGAGGGCGCGAATCTTCCTTGCACTGGCCCTGAATGCAATCCTAGGATGCATCAGGCAAGGTATTTCCAGTAGAGATAGGGAAGTGTTATTAACATCGTATAAGACATTGGTGAGACCTCATATGGAATATTGTGTGCAATTCTGGCATCCTATGTTTAAGAAAGATGAATTCAAACTGGAACAGGTGCAGAGAGGGGCTACTAGGATGATCAGAGAAATGGAGAACCTGCCTTACGCAAGGAGACTTAAGGAGCTTGGCTTGTTTAGCCTAACAGAACAAAGGCTGAGGGAAGATACGATTGTTCTCTATAAATACATCAGAGGAATAAACAGCAGGGAGGAAGAGGAGTTATTTAAGTTAAGGTGCAACGTTGTCACAAGAACAAATGCATATAAACTGGCCCTCAACAAGTTTAGGCTTGAAATTAGACAAGGGTTTCTAACCATCAGAGGAATGGAGTTCTGGAATAGCCTTCCAAAAGGAGTAGTGTGGGTAAACAATCTTTAAATTGGAAATTTGCAGAAAAACCTCGAAAGTGTTTAAATTTGGTAAAATTATAAACTGCTTACTTGGACATAAACTGAGTGGTAATAGTATCAGGACCCTTTAGAATGCTTAGGAGAGTAATTCATTTTAGGAATAAATCTTTAATTAAATAAAAATTAAGAATAGTTTAAATTAGAAAATCTAGTAATGGCGTATAGGGTGATGTAATATAGTGGGAGATCCCATTTCTAGGGCACATAGGGGTCCATTGCATATGATGTAATAACTTCACTTTCTGCGATGCAATGGTGAATTCCACTTCCTGTGGGGAATGACTCAGCAAAATCGCATAGAGATATATTGTAGCCCATAGGAATAAATGGGACTTTCAAACAGAAAGTAGCTAGGGTTCATCCAAAGGTTCAACTGAAAAACTGAATAGGATTGAGTGAGAGGAGGACCTACAAGTACATGTGACTAAGTAGCATATAATTAACATATAATCATCTCTGGAAGTTGATTGGTTGAGCTTGAATGTCATGTTGGTACACTGACATAAATTAGCATACGCAAATCCCTGAAAGCTGATTGGCTGAATTATGATCCTAAATTATAGCTAATGAGCTTCAAATCGTCTATAAGGGTGACAGCCAGTAGGCTAAAACCTTGTAGGGGACAAGGACCTGAAGGAAAGCAGAACGAGCAGGACACCTGGAAGAAAGAAGACTCTCACAGAGCTGTGGCAACCACACCAACAGAACCCCGCTGGGTAAGAAAGCTAACTATTGCCTTACAACAAGCAGCAAAGTAGCTAGCTACCCACAATCAGAAGCATCGACAATGCTCACTAGCTTCAGGCAATGCTCACTAGCGGCCATCGCTCACAAAGCAGCTACTACTGCAGCAGCATCACAAGCCATAGCAATGGCTTCTGTAAGTAGCTAATGGCCTTTCCATCCTAGCCACGCCGCACAGTAGCACTGCAACCCACGCTCGCTAGCATCGTTCCCAAGCCACTCTTGCAGCTGCAGTAACAGCAGTCCACCCAGGGTTCCAAGGTTGTCCCTGGCAACAGCCACTTCTCCTACCCAGCCAGCAGGAGGCCACGGCAGCAGCCCCACAGCAGCTACCACCGGGCTTCAGTCTCTGCCACCACAGAGCAGCACTTACCTCAGCAGCAGCTTGCGGTGAACTCACCAGAGAACTTGTGCTCCCTAACTTTACAAACGATCCCTAATTGAGACAGAGCAGAAGGACCTTGTAAGACGGTTCAGAGGGATTTTTAAGAAGGCTTCTGTAAGTTGAATTTTCTTCTATTTTAATATCCTAGAGCGGTGGTGGGCAACCTGCAGCTCGCGGGCTGCATGCGGCCCATCACGGTAATCTGATTGCGACCTGCAAGACATTTTGCTGACATTGACCATCCACAGGCAAGGCCCCCCGCAGCTCCCAGTAGCTGCAGTTCGCCGTTCCCAGCCAATGGGAGCTGTGGGAAGCAGCGGGCTGCAGAGATGGTCAACGTCAGCAAAATGTCTCATGGCCCACAGTCAGATTACCTTGATGAGCCACGTGCAGCCCCCGGGGCGTAGGTTGCCCACCACTGTCCTAGAGCATATGGGTTTCGACTGTAAATAAAGCTGAATGCCTGTGGTCTAAGTTCTTCTCCTACCCATTTAGTAATCGCTAGGCCAGCACTTACTAGATGCTTAGTTTTAAGTATTTAATATTGAATGTTTAATATATTGTTACGTGTTTAATTATTATATTGTTATAAGGTATAGAGTATTAAGTGAATGATTATATTGTTATACAGTAACTCCTCACTTAACATCGTCCTGGTTAACGTTATTTTGTTATTATATCGCTGATCTATTAGAGAACATACTCGTTTAAAGTCACGCAGTGTTTGGTTATAACGTTATTTGGCCGCCGCCTGCTAGTAGGTAACTACTTTGTGACATAAGCCAAGCGACACTCCTGCTTCAGTGTGGCAGCCATTGTTTATGTTGTGTCAGTACAAGTATTCCCTGAACATTTCTAACCTGTTGTGATTGTATCACCCAGCATCATGAGTCAAAAATGCCCAGCAAGTGATAGTGGAGTGCCTCACAGTAGCAGTAAGAAAACCAGGAAAACCATTAGTTTGGGTATTAAATTAGATGCTTTAAGGCATTTTGATGCAGGTGACCATGTGGTAGACATTGGCATTGCTGTCGGTCTTACTCCAACCACTGTGAGAACAATTCAGAGTAATGCCAACAAGATCAGGGCTAGTGCTCAGTGTGTAACACCGCTTAGTGCTACTAAAATAAGTCGATTAAGAAGCAGTTTAATGGGAAACATGGAATGTCTTCTCTCAGCATGGATAGAGGACCAAAATCAACGGAACATACCTCTAAGTTTGCTAGTGATACAAGCTAAGGCAAAAAGTTTGTATGACAATTCGAAGAGAGACCAAGGTGAAAGATCATAGATAGAGACGTTCACGCAAGTCAGGGATGGTTTGATCAATTCAAGAGGCGCTTCCACCTGCATAACATCAAGATGTCTGGTGAGGCAGCTAGTAGTGATACTGCAGCAGCTAAAAAATTCCCTATCTCAAGAACATAATCGTGGAAGGCGGCTATTCACCTAAGCAAATCTTCAGTGTCAATGAAACGGGACTCTAGTGGAAGAGGATGTCTGAACGGACTTGCATTTCACGAGAGGAGAAGACCGCTCCCGGATTTAAAGCAGCTAAAGACCACCTAACCTTGCTTCTAGGTTGTAATGCTGCCGGAGACATGAAGATGAAACCTCTGACGGTGTACCACTCCGAAACACCATGAGTTCTCAAGGAATTTTCAAAGGAACACCTTCCAGTCATTTAGAAATCCAATAAGAAGGCATGGATAACTGGAGCTTTTTTTTTCAGAATGGCTGACTGTGAATCCCTGCATGGAAGGAATATTGTGCCAAGGAAAGTCTTGATTTCAAGATTTAATTATTTATTGATAATGCACCGGCTCATTCAATCAACCTGGATGACTTGTGCGAAAATGTCAAAGTTGTCTTTCTGCCACCTAACACGACATCACTCATCCAACCCATGGACCAAGGAGCCATCGCTGCATTTAAGGTATATTACTTATGCCGTACTTTCGACCAGCTCAGTCATCAGAGGCACCAATAGGGAAGGCAAACCTACGATTCGGCAATTTTGGCATGACTACAACATCCTCAAGTGTATCGATAACATTGGTGAGTCCTGGGCTGAAGTTACTCAGGCATGCGTCAATGGTGTGTGGGGGAAGTTGTGGCCTGAATGTGTCAATGACTTAAAAGGATTTAAAGATGTCCCTGCTATGAAGAAAGATATCCTTGGCTTGGCCAAGAAAGTGGGTTTTGATGAAGTGGAAGAAGTGGATGTTACACAACTTCTGCAATCACACGGAGAAGAGCTAACCAATGAAGAACTGATGCAACCAGAGGTGATGGAAGAAGAGGGCCAAGAAGTAGAAGAAGAACCAACCCATCAAATTTTGACTACCAAACGTCTTTCTGAAGCTTTCCAAGTGATTGAAGCTGGCTTGCAAATCCTTAGTGATGACTATCCTAACAGGTAATGCAGCTCCAGAGTGATTAGAAGATTTGGTGATGTAATGAATTGCTATAAAGAAATTTACCAAGAAAAAAAAAAAGGAAAGCAAAACAATCTCTAGATGTGTTTTTTCAAGTTCGGAAAGTTCAACAAGAGGAGTAGCCAGACGATCCATCCTCTTCCACCCTCTGACTTCACCACCTCAAGCAAGCTTCACAATCATCATTGGTGAATACAGTATTAAATTGTTTGTTTAAAATTATTTAAAAGTTATACTGTATATGTATACGTCTTTTGTCTGGCAAAAAAAATTTCCCTGGAACCTAACCCCCCCATTTACATTAATTCTTATGGGAAAATTGGATTCGCTTAACAATATTTTGCTTAGTCACATTTTTCAAGAACGTAACGACGTTAAGCAAGGAGTAGCTCTATGCCAGAGTTAAATTGAAATTGTTATTGTACTGTAGTGTTTTTATTTGTCATGTCATTTCATTCCCTTTTTAATTGTAACCTTATTTTATCTATTTCTATTCTTTTACTGTAACCACTCACTTCTAAATTAATATTACTTTTGTTTGCAAAGATTTACTGCTTGACTGTCTATTCTTGATCAGAGAGCTGTATCCGTGTCCTTTCAAGGGAAAGTTAGCCAACCACGGCTTTCTCTGGAACCTCCTTTAGGGCAGGCCACAACTTTAATTACCAGAATAGATAAATTAAAAATAAAGGTTTTATATTAAGAGCAGCATTTGTAGGCAACATCATTGGCTTAATACAATTGCTTTCAAATCTTCCGGTAACGCCTCCTCTACCTGACCTAGCTGCTTCTGATAGGGGGAAGAGCTCTGGGTGGTCTCTCCATGGTTCCTGCTTCCTCTGATACAGGAAACCAGGTGCTGAATGTCATCTCACTAAGAGTCTGCTTTTGGAGCTGGCCCTGGCCTGTGAATGGCCTTCCTGGACCCATCCTTCAGCAGACCTCAGTGGTTCACATTACTTTATGTTCAAGCTGCTGGGTATTTTTTTACATTCTTGGGTGAGGCAATGGGGACATGGAAAGGGAATGGAGCCTCTGTAGTTGGGTTTTGGTCCAAAAGGTGTTGATCATAGGCACATCCAACAGTACTGGACAAGCACGGGTGACATTGGAAGTACCTAATTCAACACTGAAACAATTATGGCACAAAAATTACATCATAAAGCAGCAAGCCTTTTTAAAAAATCCCCAGCGTGATATTGCAATGCAAGCAGGTGGCCTTCATTACTCTGTAAAAGCAGCTGCACCATATGTTACTACCCTACAGGTTAAAAGGTGAGCATTTGGAAATGCTAGCTATGACTTCTTCCACCTTCAGCCACACATATGAAAATGTCTGATATTTGGCTGCTCTTGGGCTGACTCTAGGAGAAGGAAGGGTCACCCTCAGTTCCTGTGGCCCGGGGGCCCTCCTAATATTAACAGGGTTTGTTTTAACTTTAGAAAAAAATCTAGGTTATTCATTAGGTCTCCTTACATCACCTTCATGTCATCTCAGGCTCATATTTGTGATCATCCACTAGGGGGGGCTAGAATGTAACTTGCTGCCAGGCAGATCTCAGTAAAGCAATTGCTGAAGCAGAACTATTTAAGGGATGTAACTGTATGTATGAAGCTGCAAGTATCCCTCCTCTTCCTCATGAATATCAGTGCTGAAACAAAGCAGTCCCCAACATTTGGCCTGATCCTATGAGGGCCTGAGTCCCTTTTATTCCCACTGACTTCAATTTTTTTGGCACCTTTCCAGAGTTGCACAGCACCTTCTGGATCACAGAGGCATGTGTAAGGTCCTCATTTATCCTAGCACATCTCAGCCCTGTTCTCTTGCACACTATTCGTATCATAGGCGCCCACTCCATGGGTGCTCTGGGGCTGGAGCACCCACAGAGAAAAATTAGCAGGTGCTCAGCACCCACCGGCAGCCAAGCTCCTCCTCACCCCCCAGCACCTCTCGCCCACCCGCAGCCCCACAGATCTACTCCTCCCCCTCCCTCCCAGCACCGCCCACTCGTCCCGAACAGTGTGCCTCAGGCTCCGGGAGGGAGGGGGAGGAGTGGGGAACGGGCAAACGCAGGGGAGTGGGCGGTAAGAGGAGGGGAAGAGGTAGGGCGGGGGCAGAGCAGGGGTGGGAAGAGGCGGGGTAGGAGTGTGGGGGAATGGGTGGAGTGGGGGCAGGGCCTGGGGCAGAGTGGGGAGGTCAAGCACCCCCTGCTAGCGGGGAAGTCGGCACCAATGATTCGTACCAACACAAACACTTGTCAGTGCATATTACATTCCAGGATTTCTTTCTTCTAGTTTATTATTTTAACTAGGGACAGGCACATTTTACATAAAAAATAAGAATTGTCTGAACCTTTCCTCCATCCCTTGAAAGGAACTTTTATAAAGTTAAAAAATATGCAGTCCCTCCTCCACCCCCAATTTTTCACCAGTTGCTTTGTACTTTCTGATACCACTCTGGACTGCACATGGAAATGTTGAAATGCTACAAGGTCTTGCTACATGTTCTTGTGGCAATAAACAGTAAGTCTCACGTAAGAGCCTCTGTGTGGGATTCTCAGTGAAAGCCTATAGAGCTGGGCTAAGATTTTTTTTTTTTTTTTTTTTTTTTAATGGGAGGCCTAAAACGTGACTTCAGAATCCGTAGTTAGGCACTGATAGAAATGTCTGATTGACTTCACTGGAAACTGTGAGGTGCTGAGCACTTTTGAAAATCAGTCCACTTATTTATTTAGGTGCTTTAATATTAACGTAGGTGTCTAACTTTAGACACTCAGTTTTTAAAATCTTGGTCCCAACAGGCTTAGACATTTTGCATAAGGTTTTGGTTGCTGAACTGAACAACTGACAGTATTTTTATTTTTTTGATTTGGCTATTACTAGTTTTTCTAGGAAGAGGTATTGAAAGAGAAGAGAAGGCTGAAAAGAGAGAGGTTTGGAACAGAGGAGAATGGAGACAGAATGATGGAGAAGGGAAGAACTGGGTGGGTCATGCTTCTGTACCAGATATGGACTGGTCACAGTGCTTCTTACTGTGCAAGATACACACCAGATGTGTTCATTGTAAGCAGGGCCGTCCCTAAACGTTTTGGTGCCCTACGCAGCCCCCCCGTGGGGGTGTGGCCCCAGGCCTCCACGGGGTGGGGGGGCAGGGCTCAACGGAGGGGGGGGCAGGAGGGAAATCACACCCCAGCATGAGCTGGCAGAGCGAAGTGGGTTGGGGCCGGGTCGCTCCACTTCCTGCCGCCCAGTGAGTGCAGGGCAGGCCCGACCCCACACTCACACGGCGGCAGGAAGTGGAGTGACCCGGCCCCAGCCCACTCCGCTCTGCTCCCCTGGCTCCTGGCCTTGAGACTGGGGGGCAGGGGAGAACCGCCCACCAGCACTCACTGGAGGCGCAGCTGGGAGCTGGCAGCGCAGAGCGGGCTGGGGCTGGGTCACTCCACTTACCGCCACCCAGTGAGTGCAGGGCACCCAACCCCTGCTGCAGTCCTCAGGGGAAGGGGTGGAGTGGGGGCGGGGCTGGGGCAGACTGATTGACTCTGCCCCTGCAGCTCTTTTTATGTGAGTCTGCTGCTTCCTGCAGCCGTTCTCATTTGGCAGCTTCCCCACAACCAGTCTAGGAGGTTTGGAGGACTTTTCTTCTGCTCCTTTCAGGGACGGGGTGTGGTAGGACCCTGAGGCCTCCAGGAGGAGGCCTCTGGGTCTAGGCCACCCCATCACAGTCTGTCAACCCAGATTCTGAGACTCGCCGCAGCTCACTGTAGATATATCCTGAAAGCAGATAGTTAAGCTGAGGGACGCTGTGAAGGAAGGAGAGATGCAGGATACTAGTGGAGGAAGGAATGACATTGTGCATTAGTACTTCTGCGTGTATCCAAATCTCTCCACCAGCAAGGCAGCAGTTACTATGATGGGTTTGCTAGTTTCAGAGAGCAGTATAGTTCCCTTTCTTTTTGTTCTTCTTATTTTTGAGTTTGGAGCTGAACTAGCTCACTTATCATGGGATTTGTTTATTAGCAGACTCCTAAACAAAACACAAATGCCAAACATGAGTTTGTCCGGAAACAAAAAGTTTCAGAACAAACCCATGTTCTCTGAGTTACTACAATACAGGAACTGCAGGAGAAGTATTGAAGAAAAATATTATGAGGGAAGGATGGAAACAGAAAACAGAACAGAGAAGCAGGAGAAGAGACAAAACTGAGTAGTTAAAAAAGCAGAAAGTAAAGGAAGAAACAGAGAAAAAACAAAGGAAGATGGAGAAAATCCATTCTTGCAGAGAAGGAGCTGCTTGCCAGTCACATCCAGGAAGTGCTGCTTGTAGAAAAGCTAGGTCACACTTTTGGCCCTTATGGAAAAGTCCTATAGGATTTAATATAACATAATAACTTTTCTATAGGTTTTCTGCACCATCCTACTGAATTTAATAGAAATTTACACCCCTTCCATAGATTTATGTAGATTGGTTTTACAAATAAAACCCTGTATAAAAAGCCTTCATTCTCTATTATATTCTACAAGTTTTCAGAATAGTTTAACAGAACCCTATTACATTTCTATAGAACCTTATTGGTTTCATCTCTATTCAATTCCATAGGACTCTCCCATAAGGGGAAAATGGCAAATTAATCAGTAGTTGTGGCCCCAGGCATAGGACTAAAAGCCAACCAGCCAGGATGCCATACTGCAGGATGTATGGCACTCTGGCTGGCTGGGCACTTAGTGGGGACTCACATAGGTGCAGACAAAGCAGCAGAAAACTCCTTTTAAGGACATTTGCCCAACAACCTGCTCTTCGCCTGACACCACCCATTTAGGATTGGCTGGGAACTGATGGTGCAATGTCTGTGGCGGTAGCATCAGCCAACCCTTTAATCTGTTCCTGTGGAATGTGGGAGAGGTCGGATGCACGAATTATAGACCATTGGTGGTGGCAGGGTACACGTATTTCTTTCCTCCAGTTTGACTCAGAACACGCCAATGGTTGAATGCCAAAAAATATCTGTTTACAGTAGCAATTCACCTAAGGCTAAGCCCTGTATATTAGGACAGAGGCCAAATTACCTGAGCTAGTTAGGAAAACTGTTGGGGAGGGTGAGGTGGGGAAATAAGCAAAGACACAGGAAGAGGACAGAGGACTTATCTGCACTACAGCTGCACAGCTATGGTGCTGTAATTGTGTTGCTGTAGCATCATGGTGTAGACGCTTCCTATGGTGATGGAAAGGTTTTTTTCCATCACTATAGTTAATCCACCCCTCCAAGGGTATGTCTACACTACGAAATTAGGTCGAATTTATAGAAGCCGGTTTTATAGAAATCGGTTGTATACAGCCGATTGTGTGTGTCCCCACATAAAATGCTCTAAGTGCTCTAGTCGGCGGACCGCATCCACAGTACCGAGGCTAGCGTCGACTTCCAGAGCATTGCACTATGGGTAGCTATCCCACAGTTCCCGCAGTCTCCGCCGCCCATTGGAATTCTGGGTTGAGATCCCAATGCCTGAATGATACAAAAAAGTGTCGCGGGGGGTTCTGGGTACATGTCGTCAGGCCCCTCCCCCTCTGTCAGAGCACCGGCAGACAATAGATTTGCGCCTTTTTACCTGGGTTACCTGTGCAGACAACATACCACGGCAAGCATGGAGCCCGCTCAGATCAGCTCACCGTCACCATATGTCATCTGGGTGCCGGCAGACGTGGTACTGCATTGCTACACAGCAGCAGCAGCTAACTGCCTTTTGGTGGTAGATGGTGCAGCATGACTGGTAGCCGTGGGGCTGGCAGCCGTAGGACTGCATTGCACCAGCCCCTTGCCTTTTGGTAGAAGATGGTATATTACGACTGGTATCCATCGCTGTCGTACTGCAGTGGCTGTCAATCATGGGCACCTGGGCAGACATGCAACTGTCTCGATGATGATGGCTATCAGTCGTAGTATGCTATTTTCTGCCAATTGCCCAGTATTTTCTGCTAAGCACCCAGAAGAGGCCGAGGGCGATCTGGGTGCTGGCAGACGTGGGGCTGCATTGCTACACAGCAGCAGCCCCTTGCCTTTTGGTAGAAGATGGCATATTACGATTGATATCCATCGTCATCGTACTGCAGTGGCTATCAGTCATGCTGCACCGTCGGCTGCCAGCTTAAAAAATTAGATTTGTTCTGTATTCATTTGCTTCCCCTCCCTCCGTGAAATCAACGGCCTGCTAAACCCAGGGTTTTGAGTTTAATCTTTGGGGGGTGCCATTCTGTGTGACAGTTGTTTGTGTTTCTCCCTGATGCACAGCCACTTTTCTTGATTTTAATTCCCTGTACCCGTACGCCATGTCGTCACTCGGCCCTCCCTCCCTCCCTCCCTCCCTCTCTCCCTCCTTCCTCTGGTCCGTCAGATACTAGTTTTGCGCCCTTTTTCAGACCAGGCGCCATAGCTAGCACTGGGATCATGGAGCCCGCTCAGATCACCGCGGCAATTATGAGCACTATGAACACCACGCGCATTGTCCTGGAGTATATGCAGAGCCAGGACATGCCAAAGCGAAACCCGGACCAGCCGAGGAGGCGATTGCAGCGCGGCGACGAGAGTGATGAGGAAATTGATATGGACATAGACCTCTCACAAGGCACAGGCCCCAGCAATGTGGAAATCATGGTATTACTGGGGCAGGTTCATGCCGTGGAACGCCGATTCTGGGCACGGGAAACAAGCACAGACTGGTGGGACCGCATCGTGCTGCAGGTGTGGGACGATTCCCAGTGGCTGCAAAACTTTTGCATGCGTAAGGGCACTTTCATGGAACTTTGTGACTTGCTTTCCCCTGCCCTGAAGCGCCAGAATACCAGGATGAGAGCAGCCCTCACAGTTGAGAAGCGAGTGGCGATAGCCCTGTGGAAGCTTGCAACGCCAGACAGCTACCGGTCAGTCGGGAATCAATTTGGAGTGGGCAAATCTACTGTGGGGGCTGCTGTGATCCAAGTTGCCAGGGCAATGAAAGACCTGGTGATATCAAGGGTAGTGACTCTGGGAAACGTGCAGGCCATAGTGGATGGCTTTGCTGCAATGGGATTCCCAAACTGTGGTGGGGCCATAGACGGAACCCATATCCCTATCTTGGCACCGGAGCACCAAGCCACTGAGTACATAAACCGCAAGGGGTACTTTTCAATGCTGCTGCAAGCCCTGGTGGATCACAAGGGACGTTTCACCAACATCAACGTGGGATGGCCGGGAAAGGTACATGATGCTCGCGTCTTCAGGCACTCTGCTCTGTTTCGAAAGCTGGAGGAAGGGACTTCTTCCCGGACCAGAAAGTAACCGTTGGGGATGTTGAAATGCCTATCGTGATCCTTGGGGACCCAGCCTACCCCTCAATGCCATGGCTCATGAAGCCGTACACAGGCAGCCTGGACAGGAGTCAGGACCTGTTCAACTACAGGCTGAGCAAGTGCCGAATGGTGGTGGAATGTGCATTTGGACGTTTAAAAGCGCGCTGGCGCTGCTTACTGACTCGCTCAGACCTCAGCGAAAAGAATATCCCCATTGTTTTTGCTGCTTGCTGTGCGCTCCACAATATCTGTGAGAGTAAGGGGGAGACATTTATGGCGGGGTGGGAGGTTGAGGCAAATCGCCTGGCCGCTGATTATGCGCAGCCAGACACCAGGGCGGTTAGAGGAGCACAGCAGGGCGCTGTGCGCATCAGAGAAGCTTTGAAAACGAGTTTTGTGACTGGCCAGGCTACAGTGTGAAACTTCTCTTTGTTTCTCCTTGATGAACCCTCCGCCCCCCCACCCAGTTCACTCTACTTCCCTGTAAACCAACCACCCCACCCTCCCCTCCCCACCCACTTCGAGCACCGCTTGCAGAGGCAATAAAGTCATTGTTACTTCATATTAATGCATTCTTTATTAATTCATCACACAACTAGGGGGATAATTGCCAAGGTAGCCCGGTATGGGTGGGGGAGGAGGGAAGGAAAAGGACACACTGCAGTTTAAAACTTTAACTCTTATTGAAGGCCAGCCTTCTGATGCTCGGGCAATCATCTGGGGTGGAGTGACTGGGTGGCCGGAGGCCCCCCCACCGTGTTCTTGGGCGTCTGGGTGAGGAGGCTATGGAACTTGGGGAGGAGGGCTGTTAGTTACACAGGGGCTGTAGCGGCGGTCTCTGCTCCTGCTGCCTTTCCTGCAGCTCAACCATACACTGGAGCATATCAGTTTGATGCTCCAGCAGCCGGAGCATCGACTCTTGCCTTCTGTCTGCAAGCTGACGCCACTTATCATCTTCAGCCCGCAACTTTCTCTGTTCATCCCGCGATTCAGCCCGCCACCTCTCCTCTCGTTCATATTGTGCTTTTCTGAAGTCTGACATTGACTGCCTCCACGCATTCTGCTGTGCTCTTTCAGCGTGGGAGGACATCTGGAGCTCCGTGAACATATCGTCCCACGTCCTCCGTTTTCTCTTTCTAATCTTCACTAACCTCTGTGAAAGAGGAATATTTGCAGCTGGTGGAGGAGAAGGGAGAGGTGGTTAAAAAAGACATATTTTAGAGAACAATGGGTACACTCTTTCACGTTAAATTTTGCTGTTCACATTACACAGCACATGTGCTTTCGTTACAAGGTCGCATTTTTCCTCTTATAGTGAGGGCCTGCCGGTTTCATGTGAGAGATCACTCACGCAGTGCCAGGCAACAGATTTCGGCTTGCAGGCAGCCATGGTAAGCCACAGTCTTTTGGCTTTTTTAACCTTCTTAACATGTGGGAATGGTTTCAAACAGCAGCGCCCTCATTTCCCATATCAAGCATGAATTGGGTTGGCCATTTAAAATGGGTTTGCAATGTAAAAGGAGGGGCTGCGGTTTCCGGGTTAACATGCAGCACAAACCCAACTAACCCCCCTCCCCCACGACACCCAATTCTCTGGGATGATCACTTCATCCCTCCCCCCGCCGCGTGGCTAACAGCGGGGAACATTTCTGTTCAGAAGAGCAGGAACGGGGACCTCTGAATGTCCCCTTAATAAAATCGCCCCATTTCAACCAGGTGACCGTGAATGATATCACTCTCCTGAGGATAACAAAGAGCGATAAGGAATGGATGTTGTCTGCATGCCAGCAAACACCGGGACCATATGCTACAATGCTTTGTTATGCAATGATTCCAGACTACGTGCTACTGGCCTGGCGTGGTAAAGTGTCCTACCATGGCGGACGGGATAAGGCAGCCCTCCCCAGAAACCTTTTGCAAAGGCTTTGGGAGTACATGAAGGAGAGCTTTCTGGAGATGTCCCTGGAGGAGTTCCGCTCCATCCCCATACACGTTAACAGACTTTTCCAGTAGCTGTACTGGCCGCGATTGCCAGGGCAAATTAATCATTAATCATTAAACACGCTTGCTTTTAAACCATGTGTAATATTTACAAAGGTACACTCACCAGAGGTCCCCTGTGTGCCCTCAGAGTCTTGGATGAGTTCGGGGGTTACTGGTTCCAGGTCCAGGGTGACAAACATATCCTGGCTGTTGGGGAAACCGGTTTCTCCGCTTCCTTGCTGCTATGAGCTATCTACATTACCTCCATCCTCATCTTCCTCGTACCCCGAACCCTCTTCCCTGTGTGTTTCTCCAGTGAGGGAGTCATAGCACACGGTTGGGGTAGTGGTGGCTGAACCCCCTAGAATGGCATGCAGCTCCGCATAGAAGTGGCAAGTTTGCGGCTCTGCCCCGGACCTTCCATTTGCTTCTCTGGCTTTGTGGTAGGCTTGCCGTAGCTCCTTAATTTTCACACGGCACTGCTGTGCATCCCTGTTATGGCCTCTGTCCTTCATGGCCTTGGAGACCTTTTCTAATATTTTGCCATTTCTTTTACTGCTACGGAGTTCAGCTAGCACTGATTCATCTCCCCATATGGCGAGCAGATCCCGTACCTCCCGTTCGGTCCATGCTGGAGCTCTTTTGCGATCCTGGGACTCCATCACGGTTACCTGTGCTGATGAGCTCTGCGTGGTCACCTGTGCTCTCCACGCTGGGCAAACAGGAAATGAAATTCAAACATTCGCGGGGCTTTTCCTGTCTACCTGGTCAGTGCATCTGAGTTGAGAGTGCTGTCCAGAGCGGTCACAATGAAGCACTGTGGGATAGCTCCCGGAGGCCAATAACGTCGAATTCCGTCCACACTACCCCAATTCCGACCCGCTAAGGCCGATTTTATCGCTAATCCCCTCGTCGGAGGTGGTGTAAAGAAACCGGTTTAAAGGGCCCTTTAAGTCGAAAGAAAGGGCTTCATCGTGTGAACGTGTCCAGGCTTAATTCGATTTAACGCTGCTAAAGTCGACCTAAAGTCGTAGTGTAAGAAGTGGTAGCTAGGTTGACATAAGAATTGTTCCATCAACGTAGCTACATCTACACCAAGCGATAGGTAGACCTAACTATGGTGCGCAGGGTGTAAATTTTTCATATCCCTGAGCAACATAGCTAGGTCGATCTAATTTTTCAGTGTAAACCAGGGTGAAAAAGGTGTTTCAGACTTAGCTTGTTCAGTGGCAGAACCAAGTAACGGGAGCTGAGGGACTAGGAAGAGATGGGATAACATGGAGATTCCGCACAGTTCTTATGAAGATGCGGGGAGCCTCCAGCCCAAGAGGAGGAAATTAAAGCTAATTCTTTGGTTTTGAAGTGCTTCCAGGTAAGATCTGTTTAGCAAAATATCCCCAAGGGAGATCTCAGTACTTTTCCTGTTTGTTTAGATATTTAAAATAAAAGTCAACACACCTAACTCTTCCCTTTGACATCTCAATATTACAGTGTCTTATGTTTACAGTGACAGAGTTAAATTTCTCTCCTCCTAACTTTTACTGAGCCTGATTATCTGCAAATTGTCTTTTCTAATTGCCTCACAGTGGCTTATTTGGTCTTTGGCTTTATTGGTTCAGTCCTGACTTTAGATTCTCCATATGTAGAGCACATTCAACATGGCACAGTCTTACATTTTGTCTCCTGTTCTTTCTATTAGGAGTGTGTTTGCAGCGATGAATGTTTATAACAACATGACCCAAGGAATTTCATCCTCCCCTGGAACAGTGTGTAGGAGATCAATTTAATGGACAAAAAAAAAGCGTCTGCTGGGTTGTAGCCAAAAGCTTGCACTTACTAAAAAAAAATCATGTTTAACCTTTTGGTATTGTGTACAATACAGGTTTTTTAACAAAATATTCACTTCTCGGCTTACAACCTAAAATGGAATCAATGAAAGAGGAATGAGCTCTTCACTTGTTTTTATGGCAAATCTATTAGTCATGACAAGTTTAATTCTGCCTCTTGACCAGATGCCTTACAAGGCTGTACTGCTCAGTTTGTGCTTGTACAAATACCCATAAGTGGTAAAATAAATTAGGGGAAGATTGAAGAAAAAATCTAAATGGGACAAAAAGAGATGGAACAGTGTAAAATGAGACTCTGATGATTTTTATTTGCAGGTGCAATGTTCCTGAAACTTCAAACAATGGGTGAAAAGTTGAAGCCCAGTTTTTACCCGGGAAAAACGTCCATTGACTTGAATGAAAGCTTCGCCTGAGTATGAAGTGATGCCCCAATTCAGCAAAGCACTTACACATCAATGGGGGTTAAACATGTGCTTAAGGGGGTTGCTGAATCAGGGCCTGAATAAGGACTTCAGGGTTTGGCAGAATCTGATTTTATATGATGATGGGGTTTGGGCAAAACTAAACTTTACTGTAAGATAACTGCCATTTGTCCTGCTTTGTCCTGCTAATTTATTCCAGTGTTTTTATTGTAAAGAAAATTAACACATTCAAAGCTGGATTGAGGCATAGTTACTATATAGGAATAGGGCCTAAACTCCTTGTGTCGTGATTAATTCAGAATCTCAGCTTTCATTTTAAAAATGCAAGCATCTAGCACTCATGACTGTGAAGAAAAGTTTGAAACAAGATCTGAGCATAACCGAGGCAGCAATGTGTGCCCAGTCCGCAGTTCGCCTGAAATAACAGCTCTGAGTGTGGTGAACTGCCCCATGTATCTCAATGGACTGTTAACTCCAAGACACTGTTCAGGGGGTGGGGACAGAAGAGGTCCATCAACACCAGCCCAGCAGAGAACTGTGTGTGCCAGAAGGTTAAAAATACAGCAGCCCTGATCCCCCAACTCAGCAAACACCCCTCGCTGCTGGAGTAAGTGGTGCGCTCCCCACTTCTGCCTGTCTCCAAGGGTGAGAGAGGACCCAAGAGCAGGGTACACCTCCTGCAGCTCCTGGAATGAAGAAGGGTGCCCCTTGCTGCTGCCCTTGCCCATGCTTCTCTAGGAGAGGATCTCAATTAGAGCTGTGCAGGAACTGGAATTTTTCTCCTGCAGAAACTTTCACATTTAAAAATACATCCATTCCAAATTGGAACAAAAGGTCAGCTATGCAAACACCTTTCACAGGAGCGCTATTTTCCAAAAATTCCATTTCAGGAGAACTGAAATGGAAATTTCAAAAAATTCTGGTCCCATCATCTTGGGCTCCCATGCTTTCTGGCACACTGCCTGGTGAACTTCTGAGGAGCTTGGGAGCCCGGGAGGCTGCTGATGTGGGCTGCTGAAGTGCCAGGAAACCAGGCAGGTTTCTATCCAAAGTTTTGTTGAAATCAACACATTCCCGCTGTTCTGGATGAATCTGCATTTTCTGATGGAAAAACATTCCACTGGAAAACTTCCAACGAGCTCAAGCCTTCATCATCACCATCTCTAACATGGGAAAGGAGGAGCCATAGTGTAAGGCAGGATCATGGGGGCTGATGAGAAAGCAATAAGGGGCCTTGCTGTATAGTATGCCTCACATCCTGGCTTGCCTTAATTCAGCCCCGAATATACTTTTAACAATGTAAGGTTGCCCATCCAAAATTAGATACGCTCACTCAGGTATCTAAAAGGGTGTCATTAGGAGGAGGGAGAAAACTTGTTCACCTTAGCCTCTAAAGATAGAACAAGAAGCAATGGGCTTAAACTGCAGCAAGGGAGGTCTAGGTTGGACATTAGGAAAAAGTTCCTAACTGTCAGGGTGGTTAAACACTGGAATAAATTGCCTAGGGAGGTTGTGGAATCTCCATCTCTGGAGATATTTAAGAGTAGGTTAGATAAATGTCTATCACGGATGGTCTAGACAGTATTTGGTTCTGCCATGCGGGCAGGGGACTGGACTCGATGACCTTTCGAGGTCCCTTCCAGTCCTAGAATCTATGAATCGATGAATGCGATGTAGCTGTTGAAATACTACAGGCAGCTTGACAACAAACAAACAAAGGGTGCCTGTTAGTAACATTATACTTCATTTATAAAAACCCTTCTTTTTCATTAGACTTGTCTAGACTTAAATTTGTCTTTTTTATCTGCAGAGGAAAGTGAATTCTCTTGATATATATCCAGTAAGAGGTATATATTTGTTTCATTATATATTTTAGTTGTTTAAACTCATGTTTATCAACTTAACTGACTGAGATGCAAATGAGATCTATTTGAATTACAGAGTCTGTATATAAGTTCAAAGTTGCTGGGTCTTTTTAGTGTCATCCAAGCAGTGTTTTGGAATGAATAGGGACATTATTCCTTATATATAAATTCTCTTTTAAGGAGCTACGGTGCCTCTGCTTTCTCAGATTAACTGTCATATTTATATATAATTGATCTATCCATGTGCTATCGTCTTCCACATATTAGGAAGAGAAACGGCAGAGTTTGATTATGTTTGATGTATGATTTTAATCTCTCCATGATATTCATGATTGGAGACTGGAAGAAAAAAACTGAAATCTAAGGAGTAACCTGACCTTATAAACTAACAAAGTTGTATCTGTAATCATGGATATGCAGAATCAGAGTTGAGCTAACATTTACTTTTTATTACTTGTAAGCACTGATGATCTTCATGCCGACAGTTAAAGACAGCTGTTGCCTCAGAGATTAGTGTAGAAGGCATAAGAAATGTGTTGGTTTAGAAATAATGGCCAAAATTCTCAGCTGTGCCAGGCCTCTTTCAGTACAGCAGGCAGGAAAGGGTGGGAGACAATCAGGGAGCCTGTGACACCTTCTTGGTTATCTGCTAAGTCCTGGTACAGGTTAGAACACTCTGTGGGCTGCTCCAACGTATACCAGATACATCGATTTTAAGGCCAGAAGGGACCATTATAATTATTTAGTCTGATCTTCTATATAACAGGGGCCATAGAACCTCACCCTAAGATTTCTGCCAAAGTCCAAAAGGACTGTTCACCATCTGGGGATAGCCAGAGCACAGCACACCCTGACCACAATGAGAGAGAGAGAGAGAGAAGATGATAGATGAAAAGAGGCAGATTTGGAAGTCATCAGCAAAGAGACTGAAGACATGGAAATAAGGTGTAGGGTAAGAGGAAGAAAAGAAAGTGTTGAAGGATTTGAAGGATTCCTGCAGAGATTGGGAGTGAGGGGTGCAGAAAAGAGGAGGAACTGCCAAAGCGGATGCTGAAAGAGGACAGGGCCATGAAAGCCAAGGAAGGAGAAAATGGCAATGGGGAGGGAATGATCTAAGGAGGACGACAAAGGAGTATCGGCCAATAGGCTTAACCACAATGAAGTGATTCCTGACCTTTGTGGGTGTAGTTTTTGTGGAGCGGGTGGAAAGTAGATTGAGGAAATCCAGGACAGCATTAGGAGAGGACCCAACGCAGTGATTATAAATAGCCTATTGAGTTACAGGTGAATAGAAGAACATTATTTAGAAAGAGTAATGGGGCTGATGGTGAGGCTTTCTTGAGCACTGGTGATACAAAGCATGTTTGTCCACTGAATGAAAAGAGCCAGACACAGAAGGTCAAGAGTAGCTAGGGTGAGTGCTGGTTACAGAGTGACAGGTGTGCTGGGATGCCTCAATACAAGCTTCAGCTCTAATATCATGGCAAAGGCCTAACTACATACATGGGGCACCATGATTCTGGTTCTCAGTGCTCGTTTGTAATCACTTGGAAATTATTATTTAATACATTGCTTGGGACTTGATCTGAGTGATTTCCCCATTTGTTAGTTTTAAACAAAGCTTAGGGAGGCTATAATACGGGTGCCTGGTGGCAGCAGTAATTAATGACACTGCACTGCCAGTACTTAGCGTCACCTGAGACAGACCCTGGCTGTAGTTATAACACTGGACACTCCACTATGGAATATGGGGTCTTCAGAACAAACACAGCAAAGAACACTAGGTTAGCAATAGATCTCAGGGATGGTCTTTTCCCTCCTTCAGCCCTAGGTGTCTCACATAATTTTTCCTACAGGCACAAAGTGCTAGTGCTGTTTACTGGAGAGAAAAAAAAGCAATTTTACTCAAAGCGGGTTGTTTCTTATGATGATGTTAAATGAAATAGCAAATGTTTGCTGTTTTCACAGACAGTGCAAAGATGTTCACATTTATATAGTTTGAATCATTTAAAAAGTTGTCCATTACATTCATACTTTTTAGGCCCAGATACTCAACGGTATTTAGGCACCTAACTGCCATTGAAATTAATGTGAGTTAGGTCCTGAAACATCTTGGGGATGGGAGTTAGACATCTAGCTTGTTTTGAGGTACTGGGCCTTAGCCCCTTGTGACTGGGTGATTATGTCTCTCTGCACTCATGCTGCTGGGTGCTGCCACAGCTGTTGGTGGCAAGGGGTTAATATTTTCCTTGAGACACGTTGTAAACACATGTATTCCTCCCTCTCTGCCATTGATTTCATTGGTTCTGGGATCTGCATCTGGTTTTTAGAGAGCTTTGTTTTCTGACAGTGTTACTGTAGCAGTGTCTCCTTTGTTTGGGTTCATGCTAGAAATATACTGGATCATACGGTGAAATATATAGTGTAAGTGTGGTGAATTCCCTGTGGGTTACTCACAGGCTATGCCTAGGAAGAAACTAGTGTTCACAAGCCTCTTGAGAAGAGAGAATTGCAAATCTTCAGTAAAACAATCAACATTTTAAGTTATTCCCAAATATAAGGGTTTAACCAAAGGCAGAAAACAACCTGTGTGTTGCACCCCCAAAAGGTTTTTATCAAGGTCAGCTTGGCTTATATGCTACAAAAACATCCTCAGCTTTTCAAACAGGCCAATAAATTGTTCTCTGGGGTATCAGACTCTTGCAAATAAACCCCTTCCCTCACACTACCTCACTGATGTTTGCCTTTTAGACTTGGGAGGAAACAGTGAGTCAAAAATTACGCCTCTGAACCAACAAACTGCTAGAAGAGTTCAAACTAGTGTAAGCATGGACAAGTGGGGTAGTTGAAACAGTAAGACAACATTCAGAACAAGATGATGTCATGGTCTGATTTGGAACATTTTTAATACAGAGTGAAAAGTGCACAATAAACTCTCTAGAAACGTTCTGGCAGTCAAGCAATTTCATTTTAATATAGGTGACTAAATGGACATTTTTAATAGGTTTGTCTGTAGTGAGCCAAAGTAGGGCCCTATGAGAAGAGAAGTGAAGCTTTATAATAGTAGCTTGTATACATTCAGGGACTAAACCTGACGTTTCCATTTCAACACGAATAGCCTTAAAAATAGACTGAGGTCAAGGGAAAACAGAAAGGATTATACATTTTTACAAGACAATGTATCACATTTATTCCAGAACCAATTATATCTAACATGAGAGACCAGGTGGGTGAGGTAATATCTTTTATTGGACCAATTTCTGTTGGTGAGAGAGACAAGCTTTTGAGCTTACACAATAAAACAGAAGTTGGTCCAATAAAAGATATTAAGTCACCCACCTTGTCTCTCTCATACCCTGGGGCCAACATGGCTACAGCAACACTGCATCTACCTAACATGGACAGTTATGAAATAAGAAGCTTGTTTAACGGCTATCAAATTATATTTCAGTAGACTGAATAAAGGGAAGTATGTTCTTATAGTTACAGGGTTTTTGTTGTTGTTGTTGATGGGTTTTTTTTATTAAACAGTAAGCTGTGGCAAGAAGTGTATTTCTGGTCAGTTTCTGTAAAGTCAAAAAGGAACAAAGTCCAAAATCACATCGGCTCAAGTAGGTCCACAATGTAATGAAGGTGGCACAGAAGTGCCGGTAAAATAAAACCTCTTTATTTCTTGACCCAGTCACATGACCAGAGACAGGATTACAACAAGTTTTAACCCTGTCACATGGCAAGGGCTAGAGTCCACTGGCTTTGGGCATTATTCTTATATACAATTAAAGCTGGACAACATTTTCCAGTGTTGCATCTGAAGAAGTGGGTTTCTTACCCACGAAAGCTTATGCCCAAATAAATCTGTTAGTCTTTAAGGTGCCACCGGACTCCTTGTTATTTTCGTGGATACAGGCTAACACGGCTACCCCTCTGATCCAAATTGTGGAGGGTTCCCCTCCCCTCCCCCAAAAAAGTTTGTAAGAATTCTAAATTTCAGTAAATAAAGAAATGTCAATGACACTTCCATTATATTTTCTGATTTCTGAACAATTGATGGATCTGCTAAGCAGGGGACTACAACTCCCATCAGCCCCCTCCCCACCGCACATCCCCTCCTGGCCAGGGCAGGAGAAAGGTCCTATTCCAGGAAGTGGCCTGGCTCCATTTGGAAGCGGTGGCTGCATGGCTAGCCAGGAGCTGCAGAGAAGCTGGGTAGAGATCAAAATTCCCACTAACTTCATGCAGAGCCTCGTGTGGAACAGGCCGTGACTGCCACACATCACAGCTGGGTACAGGTCTGTGTGGACCGATAGGGGTGCAACCGCAGGTAGACAGGGAGCCAGGGCAGAGGGGTCCTACTAAGAGACACTATCTGAGCCTGGCCTGGAAAACTCACAAACTCTTGTTTGCTTAAACAGAGATTGGGCTGAAGAGGGAACCCCAGGCACTAGGCCTGATGAGCAGCCCTAGCTCTTGACTGGACTGCCACCAGGAGCCTAAACACCACCATTGCTCAAGATGAGCTATAACTGTTTAAACCTCTGTTCCTAAGGTACTTGCAACCTTTCCCTTTCCTGCCATCCCTGGAAAAAAACCCGTTCCCTTAGCCATGTGTCTGAGGGTCTACAGTGCTGCTGGGAGCATGCTTCCCAGTTCAGGTAGACAGGCACGCACTAGCTCTGCACAGGCTTTTGGCCTGAATACAAACCCACCCAGACCCCCTAGCTAGCCTGAGCCGCTGCCTGTGCTGCACCAGCTGCACTACTGGTTTTTGCACACTAGTTCAAGCAGAATTACCCCATGTCTGTCTACCACGCAAGGAAGCACACTTCCAGCTCCAGTGTAGATGCACACTACATGGTTACTGGGACCACAAGGGTTAGCAGCACCCACAATTATTAGCTGCTGAAGCACCTCCAGCCTTTGCCTCGGATTCCCGGTAGACTTAGCACACTACCAGCAGCTGGTACACTGCTTTGGTGCACTCCATTACCGAGCCACCCTGATCATGACAAAACTAGAGAACTGGTTGAAATATTTTGATTGTTGTTTTTTAAACAAAAGTTGTCAAAAGTTTTAAATGTTTGATAAAAAACCACAAACATTCACCAGTGTCCAAACATCAGCTCCAAAAACAGAAATGTACTGCTTGGTATGTCAGCTTTGCCACCTGAAATGGCATTAGATTGGAAATTCAGTGGGGGAATGTCACCGGGCTGGGCTTCCCCAGCTCCATAGTATGCGCTGCCACACCAATTCTCTTTCAAGGAGGTTTATTTTCTTAATAAAAGCAAGTAAATAGAAAAACAGTCTTAACTCAGGCCTTATTTGCAGCTGTCAGCTCCACCCCTCTCAGGGGCCTCTGGCAGGTTCCCAGTTCTGGGCAGATCTGCTCCTGCTTTGGGACAGCAATCTCAGGACCATCTCCCGGAACACCTGGTCACTTTTGCTCCAGGGGACTCACCATAGCAGTTATCGTCACTCCACTGTCACATTTTATCCCTCTCCCAGTTGTCTCATCAATCCCCACTGTTCCTGCCTACTAGCAGCCCGTTATAGGCCAAGGTGTAGCCCAGCCCTCTTTAACTGGCTACACTGGATTCACTTACTTTGGTCCAGGGGAGCTGGGCCTAGTCTATCCACAGGGGGCCAGCTACCCTGTGACAGGAGGGTAATATAGTGTAGTTTAGCAGACTTACTATCCCTGAGCAACCCATTGTGGCTTTTTCTGATGGTTTCCTGTTCAGGTCCTGGCCCTCCCGCCAGATTCCTCTGGAGTCTTGCATCTTCCAGTGCTAGTGATGTTCTTCAGCTTCCAAATAACATCTACTGCCAGCACTAAAGCAAACAGAAAACTCCCAAAGGTCTTCTGCCCCTTCTGGGACTTGCTTTCAGTCTGCCTTTGAAACAATGGCAGCATCCAAAATATAAATACCACTGGATCTCTCTCACTCCTGATGGGTTTGAGGTTTCAACCTCTCCATCCTTTCCTTAGGACACTGATCCATAAGAGCAATTTTTATTTGTTTTACCTTTTAAATGGTCTAGAATTGTCCCTGACTCGAGTGTACATAACACCCAGGGCTTGCCCACAAATCAGGGTTGTGTGTGCACTTGGTATGTGTATGTGCAAGCCCTGAACTCATTCACATGCAGTCAGTGTTTTCCATATACAAGACAGACGCATGCATGTTGTTGAAAATTTGGGCCGTAATATTTTACAAATTACCCATAATAACCATCAAAAGATTTAAAGTTACATTTACTGAGCCATTCTGCCACATGTGATTTGTAGTTAAGTTTACATAACTCTCCCTACAGTTCTACGGCTTTTTTTTTCTTGCCAACTTGCGCTGGGATGCTGGTTAGCCTTCAAAGAAACTGAATTGAAATCATGTAACTGTTTTCATTATAGCTTCCACCTGGACTTACATCACAGATCCACCTAATAAACAAGAGCCCTGTCCACTAAGCCCTTTCAGATTATATGTTTTTAAATGAAGTTTTCAGTTTATGTAGCAATTTTTAGTAAAAATCCTGTTTTAAAAAAGTCAAACTTTACTGTGAATGCCTTCATATTTCTTAGAATACACTCCCCATCTCTATTGTATTTTGCTCTGTATTCTTTGCAAATTTTGCCAAATCAACTTTTCTCCAGATTTTGGTTTACTTGACTCTCTGGCTTGTACTTCTGACATTTGGTTTTGAAGTTTGGACTAAAGAATAAAAGATCTCACATTTTCAAAGAATGTGTAATTTGCCTTAATGGGTTGGTATACTGCACCTGTGTCTATCTAGTGGCACATCTTCTTTAGTAAAGGTACAGTTGCTAGGGGATTCTTTCTTCAATTATCCCTCAGACTGATAGTTTAGCTGAAAATTACAAAACTAATTGATTATTTTTAAATAATTTTACTTATACTGATGAAGGGAAATGGGCCTCAGGGAGGAATGTGTTTTACATGTACTTGGTCAGTTGGAATACTAAGTTACCAAAAACATAAATCCATTTTTCTAGCCGTAATGTACTCGAGTGAACTTTCTACTAAATGTAATAATTATAGAGGTTTGGGCAAAAAAATGTTCAAACTTTGGCTTCGATGGAGCAACGCCAGTTTACACCTGCAAAAGAACTGACCCACGTGTTTGAGAAGCTGAGCTAATATCCAATACCTTAAAGAACAGCCATATTTGGGAATATGTGGTTTACTAGAAGAAAAGGGCAAAAAACAGTTTTTCCAAACTGCAAAAATTTTTGAATATTTTTCCTGTCCCAATTTGGGACAAACAGTCCAAATTTTTCATGGATTGGGTCAATTGAGACATTAATTTGAATAATTTCCAAATGTTTTGTTTTGATTTTTTTAAATTAATCTTTTTCAGTATAAATAAACTAAAGTCTTAAAACAAAGTTGTTCCAAACTAGAAAATAAAACTTTTGGAAATTGTCAAAACGGGCCATTGTGATAATTTAAAAAACGATATAACTTTTTTCAAATTAGATTAGTCTAAGCCGACCCTTTCCCACAAATAGTTTTGGATTTGATAAAATGGCATTTTCTGATTTAAAAAATCATAAAATTCCCAAGCAGTTCTACTTACCAGTACATTGCTGAGTAGTCTGTTGGCATGTATTATTTTACATGCCTAGAATCAGAGACGTGCTCCTTGTGCCAGACTTGACATTACTACTCACGACCACAGCATTAATGTGTATAAGAAAGGTGTGATATTAGGTCCTGTTGTTGTGATTCCACTTGTGTTTTTACGGAGATGTCAATGTAATTGTGGGCCCCCTTTTCTAACACTGGCCTTAAAGTGTTGCCTGTGATCCAGAAGGTTTCTCTACGGCCTTGGCTACACTGGCAATTCACAGCGCTGCACTTGCTGCGCTCAGGGGTGTGAAACCCCCCCCCCCCCCGAGCGCAGCGAGTGCAGCGCTGTAAAGCGCCAGTGTAATCAGCACCTGCAGCGCTGCACGCTCGCTCGCAGCGCTGCAAGCTATTCCCCTCGGAGAGTACTTGCAGCGCTGCGAGAGCGGCAGCGCTGTGAATCCGTGAGTGTAGCCAAGGCCTACCTTTTTGATACCAGAGACCAGCTTGCTGCCTTCCTAAACTGTCTCAGGGAGATTTCAGGGACTGGCCTTGTTCCACAGACCGCTCATTGAGAAAGACTGATCTATAGTACTTAGAGCACTATTGTTACATGAATGATATTGTCTAATTAGGCTGGGCTTTTTGTTTAAATGAAATGGCCCATTGTCAGAGGTGACATTGGCCTTTTAAAAAGGAGAGGTTAGTTCACTTGAGAGCGGTCAGCTGACCCCAACTGGGCTTAAAAGAAAGCACTTGGGGAGAGACTGAGATGGCAGAAGAGTGGTCAGGAAAAAGACAAGTGAGGGCTGCCTGGGAGTGAGAAATTGACAGGTGAAAGCTTCCAGAGACTAGGAGATTGTAGGAGGTCCCTGAAGGAAGGTGTTAGTTAGTGGTTCCTGGGGGAAAACTGAAGGTAGGAGACTAGCAGAAGAGTTACTTGCTGATGTCTCCAGGCTAGAGAGCTGGAGACAGGGGAACAGTGGAAGGACCTACCTGCCAAGAAGTTAATGGAACAGAGGAAATAATAGATGCTTTGCTGGTAAAGATGAATTCTCAGCAGAGAGAGGCTGTTGCACTCTAACTGAAAGGGGTTGGGTGGCTTTCCTGGCACAAGGACAGGAGGGGATCAGAGAAGAGCCCGCCTGGGGAGATGCTGGAGTGTGGTATGGGCTATGTCAAGGGACTAGAGGATATAGATTTCAAGGGCTATATACACTGGGTGAGAGAAAGGGACTCTGTCTGGAACTTTAGTTAGGACTGTTTTGCACTATATTTTGGTAATAAGTTGGCCCAGAGGAGTGTATTAATGAGTCAAAAAACCTTACATGGAATTACTGGAGACTCTGAAGAAGGGAAACTGAGGTGGGCCTGCCTGATCCACGGCAGCCTTCTTCTGGAAGGTGCTCCAGGGGGTGTTGCTTTATGACATTCATCATATGGCAAAAGCTGTCCTGTTTGAACCTGTTATTTAATCACGCATGTTGCTATGCCACTGAACTTGTTTATGCTGCGATGCCAGATAGGATGACAACCTGTGTCTACTAAGGTGAAGGAAACTAATGCATAAAGCTGTGTTTGCCAACTGAAATGTGGCAACTTTTGTCATCCACACATACTCCTATATCCATAATGCGCAGCTCTTGGTTGAACTTGGAGCATCTGCAGAGGAGGTACAAGTCTAGAAAATCCAGTCAGCCATACCCACAAGTCCTGCCTGGCAAAGCAGTGGAGTATTGGGAATTCCTACTGGTGCACTGAGAAGTTGACTTGGGAGGAATGTACATGCAAATCTTGCTAACAGGAAAATATAACTCTTAGGCCCAAACCCAGTCCCCAAGTAGTCAGGCTGGATGTTGGAGAGATACATAAATGAACTGGGGGAACACCTTCATGCTGTGGATTCCCCTGGCCGCAGCTCAGCAGTGCCCCACCTCCTCCCCCATGGTACTATGTAAGAAGCTCATGGAGGTTGTATATCATCCCCATCTGGTTTCCCACATCCAGACTCCTCCCATGAACCATTTCCACAGTACCGGGTGCACCATAGAGAATGGGGTGGATTTGCCTCAGGCCCCAGTTCTGTCATCCTTACAATTAGTAGTACTTTATTCATAAGTAGCCCTAATAGAATGAATGGGGCTGCTTGAGGCATAAGATACTACTCACTGTAAGAAGGGG
Organism: Chrysemys picta bellii; assembly: GCF_011386835.1. Taxonomy (NCBI): domain Eukaryota; kingdom Metazoa; phylum Chordata; order Testudines; family Emydidae; genus Chrysemys; species Chrysemys picta. The sequence continues at coordinate 145,221,830 of NC_088793.1, forward strand.
TGGCAGAATCAGGCCATTACTGATCAGTAGGAGTAGGATCCAGTCTCTGAAGTCAATGTGGAAAACTGGATCAATGGAAAGAACAGATTGGTAGGATGGTCTAGTGGACGGCGAACTAGACCAGCTGGGTTCAATTCCCAGCTCAGCCACACCCTTCCTCTGTGACCTGAGACAAGTCTCCCCGTGCCTCAATTCCCCATCTGTAAAATGCAGCTAAGGCTTCCTACCTCCCAGAAGTGTTGTGAGGATGAAATCTGCTAATGACTGTCAAACACTCTGATACCATGGTGATGAGGCCATAAAAGCACCTGGCTAGATCAGACTTCAGTAGTAGCAGGACTAAGTCCCAAGGGAGTGAAGATACAAATCAAGTACATTTATAATTTTGCTTAGAAATAAATCAGCAGACACAACAACATAAGATTTAACATGCTGTTTTGTAGCAAGCCAGAGTCTGGTCTAAACTTGTTTTTAGCATTTCAATTATGAAAGTGATAGTTGCAGAAAGATGGTAATTTTAAAGCATAGTCAAATAGTTCTTCATTAGCACACACTTGCCCTGTAAGTATAACAAATACCCTGATTATTAAATGGATCTTAATCCTACAACACTTATGACTAAGACTTTCCAAAAAAAAAAAAAAAAAAAAAGTGTCTTGTTTTTACAATAGAGCTCACAGAACAACAATTAAAATAAGACTAAGGTTTATTTTTAACTAAGGATACAGTACAGAAAATAGTTTGTCTGCTAAAGAGGGTTTTGTTGCTAAAATGTGTAGCATGTCTACTAAAAAAGAACAAAGGATACGTAAAAGGATCCTCCCTAGCCTGCTAAAGTTCTTTGAAAATAGGATGTTCCTGTACAAAAATGTTAGAGGAGTGCTGGTATATTATTGTTCTACATTACTGCAAGTGCAGTTTAGCTTTGTCAGTATTTTATATCGGTAACGTATCAGGGTTCTGTTTGTGTGTGCACCCATGCCATTTAAAAAATAATTAAAAAAACAACTTGAAAAACCAAGGACCAGCTGCTCAGCTGGGGTAGGTCCATTGTCTGGCACCATATATAAGCTTATGAAACTAAACTGTGTAAGGCCTCTGCAGTTGTGCCTGGCATTTGAACAGGGACTGAAGCGGTGGTGGTGGTGGGAAATCTCTTTATCTGGAGCAAAAGAAAGGCATCAGCTGACCCCAAATATATTGATCCTTAAAATTATTTTTCCTCACACTGTAACTGCCTTTTTCTGTCCTGTATTATCTCATGGTAACCTTAGACATCAGTCCCAATCCTGAAAGATAATGGGCTCATGTATAAATATTGTTTGTTCTCTCTGTGTTAACAAACCCTATTCCTGTTTGATTACTAACTCTTCCTTTTTCCTGTTCTTTGCTTACTATAATACATTTCCTGTTTATCAGTTTATAATTCCCAGACAAAAATGTTGTTTAAAGTTGTAAATATGCATCAAGAACTTAGAGGGAAGACTGTCTCAGTAAAAAGTTTGTGTAGTCTCAACCACACAAAGCATTTGAAAGTTCCATCACCTCCCCCTCCTGATCTCTTGGCTTCTCCCTTCCCATTATTCTAAATCTCTTTCTCTTTTTTTCTCTCCTTCATGCACACTACTCTACTTTCTTCTCTACCCTAAAAAAAATCCTCCCTCAAACCCTCTTGCCACTCCTGGTGATAGCGGCCATGGTGGATGCTAAGTACCTGGGAAAGGACAGTCCACAAGAACCCTGGGGGAGCCAGTGCAAATGAAACCCTAGAGGAGGCAAGCATTCAGTTCCAGCAGTACTGGTGAAGCCAGAAGCTGCTCTACAGTAAAAGGGACAGAAGCAGGGAAATCTATCCAGCGTAGCATAACTGACCCCATTGCAGGATGTCCCTGCAAGTGCAGTACTGCCAACCCCAAGTGTTTAAAAAAATAAAATGGAGTCAGGCCCACACAATCATGGGATTAGTGTAAAAATGAGATTTTTTTTTGAAATAAGTGTTGTGTTCTCTTTATTTGCCTCTTGGTATTGGAGCATTAGGGTTCATACTGCCAGCTTTTCTCCCCAAAAAATGAAGGCTAGAAATGTTTTCTTTTTTTTTTTAAATGAAAGCTGAGATTCTCTGGTAATAGCCAGATTCCAGTATCTGAGGCTTTAAGAAAAATAGTAAATATTGCACAAATCCTGAGAATTGGCAACACACTGAGTGTCATGCACGAGCCCCTCTGCCATCTGATAGTGTGCAGGGTCTCCCACCAGCTCAGAGGCAAGTGCTGCAGCGTGCTCCAAACAGAAGGCTCTACAAGCTGTAGCCCTCAATGGGGTCCCCAAAACACTCACCCATTGGAGCACAGGGATCCTTTACTAGGGTTACCAGAAACAACAGGCAGCTCTCCAATGCACGACATGCGTTACTGATTACAGGAAAAAGGAAAACAACAGTTCCTAACCCAGGCCCCAAAAGCAGTGCATTAGAGGGGTCTACAAGTTGGGCTTCTCCGGCCCAGTTCCAGTGATCCTCCCTCCAGACCACACCCCACACAGGGGCAATCAGACATTGGCCTGCAGATTCCCCAGGCAGAATTCAGCCTGTCTGTCCGGCCCTTGCTGTTTCATTGGAGCCTGTCTGCCCTGATCTCCAGTTTGCAGGCCACTTCTAGGTATGTGCCTGTTTGCAACTACTCCTGGACCCCTGCTGCTAACAGGCTACTTTCCTTCTCAGTTCTTGAGCTGCCTCTGCCCAGCCTTCCTTCCACAGACAGTTCCCAAGCTGCTGCCTCTCTTCCTTAAGCCTCTAGCTCCCTCTTGACCTCAGGGTTGTATTTCTGCACAGGAAGGATTATGGACGTTGGACTGGGAAGTAATATGGCGGTCAGTAATGAGCCAGCAGGTTCACTACACTAAATCAAACCCTCTAGTTGTAGGGTTTATATTTTAAAGGGATAGCATCCCTTCAAGGAATCAAGCGCCATTGGGGCATCATTTGTATATTTGTGGAGAGGAAGTTGTGAAAGCATCCATCTCTCTCACCAGCCACCACAGGCCTCCATAATCAGCTGTGTTAGAGAGGGCACTAAGAGCTAAGGCAGCTCGGAAGGTGCCATGGTTAATAGCCCAGATCATATAAGACAAGAAAGGGAAATATTGGGAGAGACCATACCAAGGACTTGTCACTGCTATCCTGCTCCTGCAGGCCTTTCATGCAGTTTTCATTATCAAGACTATCTCGAAGATGTATCAAACTAAGGGGTCTTTAGCCAAAGTTTCCCTGCCAAGTGTGGTCTGGTGAACAGACTTAAGTGGCTGCTAAAGGTCCAAAGACTGTTTCCTCATTAGGGATTATGCCATTTGTCCAAAGGCCATTCAGAGCTCCAGTTATTAAAATGCAAAAAACCAGGGAACTGAACCTTAATTGACCAAAAAAGAGTTATGAAGCAGCATATAAACACATAAATTAAAATGTTATCTTAGTTACACGGCACCTTGTGTCTTTACTTGCTCACTAGGTATTCAACAACTTCAAACATTTCAGGGCCAAGTCTCTGATTTACAAGAGGCTATGCCTACTCTTAATTGGTTTTGGGGTAAAATAGCATCCTAAAAATCCTCCTCTCTACAATATTTCAGTCTATCAAAAATGCTTTAACATTTGGGGTTATAATACTGTGAATATATACGGATTTTAAAAGAACGCTTGAATGAGAATGTGTCACTTAACTACTTGTTGCTAAATACCATTATGTAGTAACTTCATTGGAAACAATATCAATTAATTCACACTAGCCTCATCAAGTTATATCCCTAACATGGTAAATAAATTGTCACCACTGTATAATTACCAGGTAATAACATTTTACACCCAACCTTTAAAGTACATTTCAAAGGATCTCAAAGTACTTTAAAAGACATTAAATTATGAAGTGTCACAGCACATGAAGGTAATTAAGTTTTACCCCTGGGTAAACTAAGGCACAGGTAGGTTATGGCCAAAATAGTCAAACTTGGGTGCATAAAGTTAGGCACTTACATAAACAACTTCAGTTGGAGTTGGAAAATAAATTTGCAGAGGGAGTGCTCGCTATCCCTGAAAAACATGCCAATTATTTAGATGTCTAAACAGAAATATAGGTGCCTAACTTTAGACCTGATGTTTTTGGACTATATGACTTGTCAGTACTTACAGTGACTCAGTTGCAGAACCGTTAATAGAATCCAGAGTCATAGATCCCAATCTCTTGACTTTACTGTTAGAAAACAGAATCAAAGACATAATAGTAGGGCAGTAAATTCTTGCTGTGTTTTCATTTTTTTGTGCACTGATTTCCTTGGGTAAAAATGCACACATCTGAGTCTTCACATTTTTGTCAAAAGACTTTGCCAAGCTCTGTTTTTAAGCTTTATTTAACTATATGTAATAGTTAGTGAGTTTTGTGCTTTTAAAATAAATGTACAACATTCTGCTCGTTATCCCATTCCTTTACTTGCCACTGTGTTCAGCTTGTCCCACTCCTGGAATGGGTAGTCATTTGCTTACAACTTAGACAGAAGATAATAATCAGTTTGGTTGCCAAGACTTAAAATAGTTCAGGGTGGTGCTTGTACATTTTTTTTTTGCATGCGCGCACACACACAAACCCAACAAGCCGCAGTCCATCGCAGATATATCTGTATATCTAAATATAAATTTTCTCTGCATAAGAGGGAATATGTCCTGAATCACCTCCATAGACTTGTTCTTTGTATTGGAAAACATACAATTAGTGTCTGGTTTTAGGTGTCAGAGTTCAGACAGAAAAAGATACAATAAATCCCCTGGTACAACTTGGTCTAAGGTCTAGTGGCAGTAGCATGTGCAAATACAACCAGCAGAGCTACTGCAATCACCACACCAAGTCCCTCCCCACATTTGTATACTGTTTTCCTTCTTTCTTCTAAACTGTAATAGAGCCATCTGGGGCAGTTAAGAGTCTCACTGAATGACCTGCTAGTGTTTAACCCTGCATGTGTGTTAGGGTGACCAGATGTCCCGATTTTATAGGGACAGTCCCGATTTTTGGGTCTTTTTCTTATGTAGGCTTCTATTACCCCCCTCCCGTCCCGATTTTTCACACTTGCTGTCTGGACACCCTAATGTGTTTATAACAAAAGGGGGAATAGAAGGTGCTAAAAGACACTCTCTCTCTCTTCCACTCCCCACCTTGCATCCCTTAGTCACTAGTCATAAATGCAGTCCTTGGGTTCTAATCGTGCACGTATGAGTAAAGGAAACTTGGCACAACCCCCTCTGCACTAGCTAGCACAACTGAACCAGCATAGGATGAGCATACACTTTACTAAAGAATTTATCAGGGGTGTCTATCACAGGAGACATGTAGAGAGGGAAGGGAAGGGAAGGATGAACAGTGACAGCTGTGTGGCGAAGGGGGAAATCTCAGCACTTTTAGAAGGGATCTAATTTGTTTATTAATTTATTTGTAATACTGTAGCACTTAGGAGCCTTAGTCATGGACCAGGACTCCATTGTGTTAGGCACTGTACAAACCCAGACCAAAAAGACAGCCCCTGCCCCAAGGAGCTTACGCTTAAATTGTAAGACAAGACACCAGATGGATACAGGCAGAGTGAAGTAGCAGTATAAGAAGCAACAATGAGACAATACTGGCCAGCCTGGTAGGCAATGGTCTCTTACCCCCAACAGCTTAACCGGCATCAAGTTTTGAACTCTCACCACAGGAATCAAAAGTAAAATACATATGGAACAGTGTGCTTAACTGCTATCTAAAATTCAAGCCCAGTTTATGGTAGACATGTACTGCAAAAAAATCAGCATAAAAACTATTATTCTTCTGTTTCCAGCTATGTATTTTAAACACCTAAATATATAGAGAAAAGCCCCCCTACCAAACTATGCACATTAAGCAGCCCTGTGAGCATGGAGATTCCATTAAAATATTGTGCAATGTAGTATGCCTGAGCTTTATGGGTACTTCTTATTGAGGGAGGTAAAGAGTTGAGTCATACCCAGAAGGAAAATGAGTGAGTGTGTGGTTTTAAAAGGGAAGAAATAGTAGATAAGAGTGAATGAAGACTCTGAATCTATACTTTACAATGATAGCAAACTTCAGCTAGGACTATAAGCAGCTGTAGATACATTAGCATTAAGGCCCTGATTCAGCAAGGTACTTCAGTGTGTGCCTAACTTTAAGCATGTGAGTAGGCCCAGCTGAAGTCAATAAGTCTATTCATCTACTTACAGTTAAGGCAGATGCTAAAGTAGTTTGCTGAATCAGGCCCCAAAAATCACACAATTCCCCTCTATTAGAATAGATTCTAAACATAGACTCACCTACATGTGAAAAATAAAACAGTGACTGGAGTTTTATGGTTGTCTGTCTTTCTGAGCCAGCTTTACCTACTGTCTTCATTATAGCCTTCTCCAGAAGACTAGAACACATGAAGATGTTTGCTTTCAAACATTCCAACAATAGCATGAGATACTATGGTAGTAAAGCAGAGCCCCCTAAAGCAGATTGTAAGTAACCTCATACTTTATAGTTCCAGCAAAGTAATCCCAGGCCACAGATGTCTAGCCTTTCAGCTGCTGTGCATGTTGCTTTGATTCTTATCATAATACTGACAGCCATTGTGTAATTGATTGCAAATTTTTTATCTAGATCAGCTGGCTATTTGCTTCCAGTTCTAGATAATGCCTATAAAAGGAGGCACCCAGGAAACACTAGCCTAACTTGTGACATATGTTTGCATGAACAGATAGGCAGTTCTCACTCCCATTTTATCAGTTATGTATTTTTTGAATGTACTGGGTTTTTCTTCTTGGTCTGGATAGCTTTGCAGCTGAATCACTTTAGTTAGGCAAGATGACTTGCCTGTGATTTTCTGAACAGCCAGTCCATAATACAGAATAAATTAAATGTCAGGCCTGATTACTTTGGGCCAGATTTTTCCCACTCCTTGAAGGAGTGTGTAGATGAGAAATGCAAGGAATGAAACTTCCCTTGCATACTTCTCATGTATAGCCCAGGCACAATCACTGTCTTTCACCACCAGCATGGTAGATTGTTCCTTCTCAGGGTATGTCTACACTGCAATTAGACACCCTGGCTGGCTCGTGCCAGCTGACTTGGGCTTGGGCTAAGAGGCTGTTTAACTTCAGTGTAGATGTTCCAGTTTGGGCTGCAGCCTGAGCTCTGGGACCCTCACAGGATCCTAGACCCTCGGCTCCAACCTGAGGCTGGATGTCTACACTGCAATGAAGCAGCCCAAGCTCTGCAAGCCTGAGTCAGCTGGCATAGGCCAGCCATGAGTTTTTAATTGCAGTGTGGACATACCCATAGTGCCTCTGGAGGGGAGTAGAAAGTAGGCAGAACTGTGACTTCTTCTCATAGTCTGATACTTTGAAGGTCTCCCTTTAAATAAGCTGTTTTTGCTTTCATGGGCAAAATGGTGCAAACAAACTTATTGTCCCATGTTGAAAGTAAAATGCTGCCAATGAATTATGTGGCATGCATGTCACTCACAATGGAGGGAAAGATTCACAGATTTAACTTGCCGCTGGGTGTAGAAGAGACAGAGCCAAATTCTCCCCTCATTTTGGTCTGGTCTGCATTAAAGCAGCAAGTGTATTGTGGGACCCAGTTGTAATATGGTAGTCCTCCACTGTTTCAGACATAAGTCATATGCCATATAGATGGGCCAACTTGTTCTGAACTTCAGAACAGCCTTAGAGCCCTAATCTGCCCTCCATTATATGGGTGGAACTCACGCTGACTCCAATGAGAGTCCTTGCACTTTATCAGGGCTGTAGTGTGAGCCCAATGAGCATGGTTCAGTTCTACCAACACTGCAAGATCAAAACGTGGTTTAACTTGGGAGTCTGCCATGTTGTAACCTCCTCCTCCAGCCTGCTAGTTGCTATAGTGTGGATGGATCCTTACCCAGGTGTAATTCCTGTTGAAGTCAGTGGGTTTGCACCCAGGTAACTTAGCAGAATTTAACCCATTTTATTCAAGTTTGAAAAAATTTGGTCCTAATGGTGTTCTGCAAAATGACCATTGTACCTACCATATATGTCATTGTTTATAGCCAGTTTGTTCCTATGCTGATTACGTTACCCAGATCACCTGAAGACCTCTGTCCATGTGGTTGCCTTGGGCACTAAAATGGATTAGTGACTATTTGTTATGTGGGTGGCTGAGAAGTGCATATTTTCCAGCAAAAGTCTTAGCATTGACCCTGCTAGTTAATAACAATCTTTCCAAAGATCAAAGGAAAGAACTTGATCTGGAGCAGACTCTGTCATACCTGGTAATTTACATTTTCCTGCCTAACGTCCTAGCATGTTTTTAATGATTTATCTCCTTTAGATGATGGATAATTCTGTGACTTTATAAAACAAAATTGGTACAAAACTGTCTTTGGACGATGACTGTGCATGTTAGGATTGTACTGCCCTTGATCTGTGAGTGGAATTTCCACTGGTGTTGATGGGAATTCCAGATATAGTTTGAGAGTGGAACATCCTTGGGAGATGAAAGAGCCCTTGGCAAAGGAAACCAATGAAGTGCCATTGTGCAAGAGGGCTGCAGGACGCACAGGGGCTATTCAGGGTTTAAGCACACCCTGCACTCTGCTGAAGGATCCCCTATCAACCCTTAGGACATTAGGATTGCTGGGGCTACTTAAGACTGCAGTGGCCGAGCACCTCCACAGTCACTCTGCAGCCTGAGGTGGAGAGGATCTCTTACCCTGACCTCTCTGTGGAGATACCCGGTACTCAGTACACCAGGTACTGATGCTAATTCAAGTTACGAGCTGGATGGATTTAAGCCTAAATTTATTATCATGTTTATGTCAACAGTTCAAGATTGGACATATGATCCCACAAAGATTGTAGGTTTGAAATTTGATCTGAACTCTAACATTACAGGGTTCACCTTCTGCTTAAAAGAAACTGCAGGGAGGAGGGGAACAGAAAAGTGACAGAAACTAAAAAAATAAATTGAAAAGTCATGTACAACAGGATAAGAGATCAGGCAGGGAGAAAGAAGACAGACTGTGAGACAAAAAAGAGAGGGGTGAAGAAAAATATTCTAATTAGAAAATTGATTGTGTGTGTGTGTGTGCGCGCACATTTAGTGTACAGGCCACCCACTTTTAACACATGGGTTTTGGGAGGGTGTTATTCTATCCCTTATACATAGAACAGGCTTTCCCGTTAGCAAGGAAAACATTTATTTTAAATATTGAATCACCCTTGACTAAAACATGAGTTTCAGTTACAGGAAGATCAAGTTCATGAACTCCAGCTAGATTTCTGAACCCTTCAGTCTCCACAAAAATAGTTCACAAGGTTCACAAAACATGAAACTCCAGGAAGTTCACCTATCCCTAAATCACCAACCACTCCAACTAGTAAGCTGCTTTAAACTGCACACAAAAGGAAATATCTTCTGGAGCTAACCATGCACCAATACTAAAGGAAAAACAGGTACTATAGCTAACCCATACTATCCTAGAGCTATCACCTTTCTGTAGGGCGCTTAGATAGCACATTGATGAATGTGGTAAACAGGATTAGGCCATTAATGCCATGCTAGGGTCAGATTCAGCTACATGGCTATGGAAAGGAAGGAGGCTAAGATGCCTCCTTCATTCTTGCATGATCCTCTTAAGAGGTGGGAAGAATTCTAGTCCAAATGCTCAGCGCACCCTTCCCTACTTTCCTAGGAGCTCAAGGGGCTCCAAAGGAAATAGAACCGTGGCTCTGCCCTCCAGTGCAGGAGCCAGCCCAGAAGGAAGAGTATTCTACACCCTTGTAACAGAGTTTGGGCTCCCTTTGCATGCTGGGGCCTTTCAGGAGGCATTCTGCCCCTTCCAGAGAGATTGCTGGCTGGTGCTCCTGCTGAGATGATCTAGCACAGCACTGCACCTTAACAGAAGAAATGAACATTCACAAGAAGGTGCTAATTGCTGATGGTTTTGCAACAGCATCTCCCCAGCACACTTGGAGGAAGTTACTAAATTAATTCTATTAGAGGTCCGCCCTCCCCCCACCCCACTTCCTGTGATGTGGAGTTCCTCTATAGGCAGTGTGGTGTCTTTTTGATCTTTACACAATAAAAATAATATGAAGAAGCCACCAGGGCGCAGTTGGGTCCAAAATAACTGTTTTACTAACTCTATGTGAATGTGCAAGGCCTGCCTACCTAGCTACATACTGCCGCTGTCTCTGGTTTCTGATGGCTTCTAAAATATAGAACCCAGTGAGCACCAGTAGAGGGCTCACAAACTATTTAAAGAGAAACCAGCCTATTCCTTATACTCTACAGGGGGATTCCAGGGAAGTGGCTAGTTGGTGATGCCTCTGGAAGCACAGGTCTGCAGAAGCCGTGGTGCCAAGGGTGCCAGAGTAGACTGGAGAGCAGCATACAGGCCCAAGGCCTCTATATGGGTGACCATGGCATCCTATCCAGAGCTCCAGAGACTGAGTGGTTATTTGACATGACCTTCCTGTTTGTTCTATGGGAACAGGAGAGCAAAGGCTGCCTCTTAAATAGATGAGAAAACTACATGGTTATTTATTAATGTAAATTCATGAAGTTTTGAGTCTGCTATGTTGGAATACCCTGAATCATGTGATTGGTACCTGAATATGCTATCTGATAGCATCTATACAAGGCATCCTGATCATAGCTTTTCTGATTTAACTTTGTCCTTGTTAAGTACTCTGCTTTTTCAGATATATCAGGGGTTCTCAAACTGGGGGTTGTGACTCTCAGGGGGTCGCAAGTTTATTATGTGAGGGGTCATGAACTGTCAGCCCCAAGCCCCGCTTTGCCTCCAGCATTTATAATAGTGTTAAATATAAAAAATGTGTTTTTAAATTTATAAGGGGGGTCGCACTCAGAGTCTTGCTGTGTGAAAGGGGTCACCAGTAAAAAAGTTTGACAACCACTGAGCTATATGCTGCTGTTCTACTCTTTCCTATGCCACTGTTTGCACAGTGCAGTTTACATTTTTTTTTAAGTGGTTTCCTTAGTAAAGTGCAGCTGTTTCCAATATGCATGTATTGCAGTGCAGGCAGTGAGAGGCTCCCCAATGCATGGGGGAGGCCTGCTGGTGAATAGCAACAGTGACAGAAGCATTTAAATGGCAAAAGTATGTTCGCTCCTACTGAATTGGTTTTCTCAGCTTGTTGGAAATACATTTTGGCCAAACGACTATAAAAAATGTTTGTGTGTCTTGAATTTCAGCATAAACAGAATTATAATTTTTATTCTGATCTCACATCAGTTTTATACTGCTGCACTCACATTGATTTCAGGGGAATTAGTTCTGATTTACACCAGCATAAGTGATGTCAGGATCAGGCCTGTTGATTTTATTTAGTATAAATTGTACAATGGGTCAGAATTTTGACATCTGTGGCGATGCTCTGGATTTCAGAGTTGTAACAGAGATCAGCATCTGGCTCAATATATCTGTCATTTTCATTTGCCATTAAAGGTTTTCTGACATTTTTCAATTCTGACTCTTGAAAACCCCTTTGGGGTTTATAGGTGCACCTATTACATGGCTATAGATACTGTTTTGACTGGGACTCTTGCAAGATGTACTGCAACTGCTCAATTTTGAAAACATCTGGTGCTCAGGATACAGCTTTCAGTGTTTGTGCCTGTCTGTTCAACATACAGCCGTGAATTCAACTTCTGTGGCTTCTCTACATAGTTTCACCCAATCCTGCATATATACAATTACCCAGAAGGTTTGCCACATTCTAGAACAAACTCATTCTATTTGTTGTGGATGTTTATGTGACCAGATATACTGTGCTGAACAGTATTTGAAAAATATTTGTGGCATGTGCTCCATCCCAACCACTCATTCCCTTTCCTTGACCTGCCCTTTGTGGAGAGCAAGGAATGTTAAATATTTCTTGTGGGTCTGCCCAGACTCGTCCTTTATTTACACTTACTTTCCCATTCCCTTTTCCTGGGGCACCTTTCAGGATATTCTCTTTCCTACTCAAGTAATAAAGCTCTGGTAGCGCTTGATCCTTCGTCAATGAAGTCAGTGGGAGCTTTACCATTAAAGGTTTTATCCTGTGCCCATTGAAGCTTATTCGCAGAACCAGAATTAAATAGAGAAAGTGTTGAAGAGTATGTGGAACTAAATGATGCTTTGTCATTAATGAAACCTTATTCTGAGAATAGGCTCTCTTCCTTGCAGCTTACAGAAGGTTTATTTTTAAGACGTGTAAGAGTTAGTTCTACTGACACTTTTCTTCTTGGTCCCAGTATGGAATGGGCCCAGTATTGCTGCTATTGAAGTCCATTGGCTTCAATAATCGCAGGATTAGACCCACTGTTTTTAATACAGATTTCATATTTAAGAACAAACCTCTCAGCCAAAAGAGGTCAGGATGCCTACACCCAGCGTTGCACCAGTTTAACAACAGGTGTTATTTTAAACCTGTTGAGTTGAACTCATGCAAAAGGCTGTGTGGACACTGATTTTGGTTTAAACCAGGCTGATTTCAGTTTAGCCTACATCACTTAGGAACAGCTTTAAACTAAACCAAATAAGACACCCAAACCAAAATGTCCACACACCCTTTTGCACCGGTTTGGGTGGACACACATCCTTACGTAAGGGAATTTTAGCCACTCTAGCAGAGATATACAGTTGCTGGGAAGATGGACTGACATGAAATTTTCCAAAAATCAAATGATCTCACTTAAGTCTTTAGGATACTTGTTTACTTAAGTGGGAATGCAACACTTCAATACATTCTTTTAAATGCTTTCAAATCTTAACTAACCCCTTGTTGAGGTAAAGACAGTTGTTATTAATGCTGCAGCTACAGTAGCTGTATGTTCATTTCTATTTCAGAATTTTAGTTGTTCTGAAACCAGGTATGTCCTTTCCCTCTTGTATATTATTTTTTAAACTAATGCTGTGGAAATGGGAAGCTGTTTTTCAGCTAAGCTGATGTGAATGAACAGTTCTAACTAAAGCTAAACCTACAGCAGAGGAAGGAGAAACCTACAAAGCTTTTTTCCAAAGCATTTTTCTCATTGTAAGTCATCTTAGATTTAAACTCTTTGGGGCAGGCTTGGGCTGTCTCCCTCTAGAATGCACAAGACAAAGCACACTGTTGGCACTGCAAATACCTGACTAGCTTCTGAACATTCATACTCTTAGGATTAAAACATTATAGATTACTATTTTGCCATTAATGGGCTTGATTCTATTAGCCTTACTCTTGTTAAATAGAACTTGCAGATGCAAGTATCCCACTGAAGTCAAATGGCTACTCACCAAACTAAAGGCTGAAGAATTAGAGCTGAATTTGCCCCAGTAGCTAGGACATCTATGCAAGATGGACATGAATTAAAACTCCCTGAAATGTAAGGGTGTTTGCAATTCAAACCTGTATCTGGATTCAAATGTTCCAGATGCCACTGACTTTATAATGGACTAAACCAAATATGCTGACCCATGTTTTCCAAAGTAGCCAGTGACTTTAGGTGCCCAAATTTAAGACACCTCAAATGGCTTGATTTTCAGGAAGGGCTGAGCACCCACCTTCTGAAAGTCACACTCCTTCCAGGTGTCTCAAGTTGGGCATCCAAACTCAGTAGTGGCTTTTGAAAATTCGGGCCCCTTTAACTGTGGGGTTTGAAATCCAGATCAGGCCTGAAGGCTACTCTACTTGCTAGATTTTTCTTTTTGTTAAGTAATTGACAACACCTGAATATAGGCTCACAGGCCAGGATCACAGCCGCTCAGGATTGTTCAGCACTCAATGACTGCCTGTCTGCCTCCAGTGGTCACGAGGTTTGCAGCCAGCTGCTGACTGCCTGCAGTGCTGGGCTGTGACTTGAGCTTCAGCACAACCACTCCCAGCCTTAAATCGCAGCTGAATCTTTGTGTATTTCTTGGTGATAAAGGAGACATTTGCCTGCATAGAAAGATACAAAGCAGAGCCATAGCTTCCTCATCCTTTCATCTACAGAGCAGGATAAAGAAACTCTTGACAGTGGAGAAGGCCTCCACAGAGTATATATTTGTGTGCTGGGGAGAAGCCTGCCAGCCCTATGGCCGGAAAGTTTCACTGTGAGAATATATATATCCCAACAACAAAATGTGCCAAAGATTGAGCCAAAACAACACTGCCATCATATTTTTTTTCTGACCACTGAACCATGTGATTGGCAACATTTCTCCTACTCAAATTGTTAATAAATTTAGCCCTTGCATAAGAAGGTTCTTTGGGGAATTCTAAAAATGTTTTGTTTCCAGAGCTTTATGGGGAGGTGGAAGTTTGCCAACATTCTGGGTAGAGCCAGTTATCAAAATATTTAGATTCCTTATAGGTTTTGCCTTGTTTGAGGTGAAGTAGTCAGACTTTCACGTCACTGCATAGAACCGCTTGGATCACACTGAAATGCCATGTTAACTGAGAGTAAGATTGTGCCTTGCATGGGTACGTGGGGGGCAGGATGGGGGTGTAGGGAGAGAACACAAGAAACCTCTTGCCTTTGAATCCACCCCACAAGCATCAGGCAGAATAGCAATCTCAGCACTCAAGGGAACACAAGGACTGCTCCTCTCTTAGTAGCCCTGGGGCTGGGCACACAAGAGGAAGGATGGTCCAGTGGTTAAGGCACTAGTCTAGGTGTTGGGAGATGTGTATTCAAATCCCTCCTCTACCACAGACTTTCTGTATTAGCTTGAGCAAGTCACTTAGCCTCTTTTTGCCTTAATTCCCTATCTGGAAAATAGGGATAAACACATTAAAGATTGTGAGGTGTCAACAGGGCCGGCTCTAGCTTTTTTGCTGCCCCAAGCAGCAAAAAAAAAACGCCGCCCCCTGAGGCCGAGCGCCGCACCGCCGGAACCCCCCCCCCAGAGCACCGCCCTCCCGCACCGCCCCCCCCACTGAGCGCTGGACCCCCCCCCCCGAGTGCCGAGCCCCGTGCTGTCCCCCCCACCGAGCTCCGCGCCGCCGGCACCCCCCCCAGCGCCGAGCCCCGCGCCGCCCCCCCCCCCCCCGCTGAGCTCCGCGCCGCCGGAACCTCCCCCCGAGCACCGAGCCCCGTGCTGCCCCCCCCCACCCGCCGAGCTCCACGCCGCCGGAACCCTCTCCGAGCACCGAGCCCCGTGCTGCCCCCCCCCCGCCGAGCTCCACGCCGCCGGAACCCCCTCCGAGCGCCGAGCCCCGTGCTGCCCCCCCGCCGAGTGCCGGGCCCCCAGAGCCTGCCCCCCCCGCTGAGCGCCGGGCCGCACCGCCGGAGCGCCCCCCCCCCCCCACGGAATGCCGCGCCCTGGGTGCCTGGTGCCTGGAGCCGGCCCTGGGTGTCAAGATACTACAGCAGTGAGGGCCATATAAGTACTTAAAATAGTACAATCCACCCCAAAGTGGAAGGGCAGAAGAGCTGACGGACAACAGAGAGAGATCACACTGTGTCATCCCAAGTGAAATAGAAACCAGCCTGGGGTGTGTATTTGTACATATTCCCTTTGCATGCCTGCAACAAGAGGAGGAATTGCTGTTCCCATAAGGTATGGCAGCTCTGCATCACCCCTGATTCAGGACTGCATACAATGTACAGAACCTGCCTGTTGGGCAACTTGAGGCCAGCTTTTAAAAACTGGTATTAGTTAAAGTCTGGAATAATGTCTGTTAACCTGCAGTCAGAAGGGAACAACGAATTTAAACTAGAGCAGCAAGCGACTGATGCAGCACAATGTTCTTAATTTGGCTTATAGCACGTCCATAAAGCTGATGCTTCCTGGTAAATTTCTTGAGAGTCCTGGAGAAGGGGCAGAGAGTTCCCAGTTGAGGAACTGAGGAGAAAGAAAAACTATACGTGGAAATTAAAATAGTAAAACCCAGCTAGACCCTGCTCCAATCTAAATCAGGAAACAGAAGAAGGTTTCTGTGAGACAGGAGAAAACCTTGACGTGTTTATTGTGGGCTCCCTCTCTTTTGAGTTATCTATAGCCTGTCCTTTTTTAAAACTGGTGATTAAACAGTCTAACTGATTGTAATTGGGCAAATAATGCTAGCTGTGAGCAAACAGGCCTCCTTGAAATTGCTCTTTCTCCACTGAGCCCTGGAACAGGAGTCTGAATAATCCAATTGGGAATTGGACAGGATCCGGAGTGCTACAGTGAGACCCCAAATAATAAATACTGACAAAGCTAAAAAAACCCCACCATCCTGGCTTGTGGCAATTTATGTTGAGTTATATTAGTCTGATAAACAATTTTTGAACTGCAGCATTGTTTCTTGGTCACTGAGATGGTTTATCACTTATTATCTCCCATAGTTCAAAGGATGCTTCCAATGCAGTTGCTGTGGAATCCAAGATACACAACTCTGTTTACAGAATGAGCTAACTCCATTAAACTGCTTCCCTCCCTGCGCTTTGGGTAATTAGCATTTCTCAACATTCAGCTTGCTAACAACATTCAAGAAGGGGATTAGAGCAGTACTTTATATGATGCTTTTTGTTTCTGATTAAAAAACACTGTGTGAATGCAGCGATGTCTAACTCAAAAAAAATGAAGTTGATTTCAGACTCTTGTGAAAATTATTTTGGCTGCTGCACGTATACAATACAATTGTTTTCTATGCATGGCCAGATCTAGGAGCTACGGTGTATTTTTTTTTCCACTCTGGTTTGTTCATCAGTTTGTTCATCACTGGCAGTGTGGCTGTAAACTCTAATTCCACAATAAAAACAAATACCCATCCTTTGTCTTTGTAGATGAGACATTTCTCACTAACAGCCTCAATTTGTAATAGTATGTAATACATGCATCAGAAAGGGGTGTGGGTGAGTGTACACACACACACACACACACACACACAAGTCATCCTCTAGGCCTGATAACAGACAGGTTTGAAAGACAAATAGCTGCTTACGCTACAGCCATACCAGGAAAATGTCAAACTGATTTACATTATTCATAGTCTTGGTTACTTACCAATATTAATTTACAGTTAGATAATGCAATACCTGCATGCAAGTCTACTTAGGACTACTCTGTTGATAACAGTCTGTCAATTAGAAAATGTTTTGTATTATCCCCTTATCTCTCGTGTATTTTTTAATCATTGGATTTTTCATTGAATACAAGTGTTTGCTATGGGTGTTTTGGTTTTTTTGGGGGGGAGGGAGTTTGATTTTTGATTTGGGGAAAAAGGGAGATATTTGAAACAGAAAGATACAGTAGAAATATGAGGCAAATTGTAGCTGCAAGTGGCTGCTGTGGAGTAGTTACGTTGTTTGAAAGCTGAGCTTCACCAGCTTGTCTTCTCTGTAATTGTGATGTCTCCCGCAGAGAAGACTACCAAAGAGCACTTTCTTTAAACCACGTCTGTTGCAAGACAAAGCTGCTGCTTGTTCTGCCAGTCCTTGGTTGGGTTAAACTGGATTTGTACAGTCTGATTTAGAGTGTTTGTTAGTAATAAATGTCATTACTATATTTTGTTTTTATTACTCCCTTTTTATTCCTCCAAGTTCCTATGCCCAGATCCTCAGGCTTCTAAATAACTAACTCCTATTGATTTCAGTGCAAGTTAGGTTCCCAAATATCTTTGAGGATCTGGGCCCATGTGACACCAATCTTTCCTCTGGTGGAAGAAGACTGGACATGATTCTTTCTATCAAGAACTGGCACCATGTTTTGGGACAGATTTTCAGCTGCTCCTCTGTAAACTACCCCAGCTACTGCAGCCCAAGTTCAGCCCATACCATGCACTTGATTCCTCTCTGCCCTGTAATGCCAGTGGAGGGGAGTGGGCAGTGTAGAATTTGCTACACTGGCTATATGCCACCCAATGATTCCTTGTTGTCGGGAGCTGCATCCTCACCCATAGGACAGTTTTGAAGTTATTTTGTGGCACTAAGGCAGCACAAAACTGCCTAAGGCTTTGTCTACACTGGCAAATGAAAGACAAAACTTTTTTTTAACATCTCTGAATGACAAAACACACCCCCCGAAAGACAAAAGTTTTGTCGGCAACAAGCGCTGGCGTGAACAGCACTTTGTCGGCAGGCGCGCTGTCCTTGTAATACCCTGTAATCCAGAGCTTTCCTTTCTGCCACCCCCCTTGAGCACCAGCCCTCCCGGTGCATCCAGCTTGCCTGCAGCTAGTGTCACTTATTCAGAAGGATCACCCTGCTGCTCCCTTGACAGACCAAGTAAGTGCTCCAGACATTGACTTGCTTCTGCTTCTCAAAAGGCATCAGAAGTTTACTGCCTTTATCTCTATGGAAAAGCTGCTGTTGCCCCAGTAACAACCTATGTCCAAAGTATCTTTTGAAAAATAAAGGTTTCAAAAACGGAGGAAATCAGAGTAAGCCAAAGGGCATGTGGCATAGTACCGCTGCAGCAGGTTCTTTACTTCCGTCTGTCAGCACCACCTGTCTCAGCCCATGAAGTTGGCTTCACCCCTTTCAGATAGTGTGCTCCTTGTTTGTACTGTTTAGGTGTGACCATCCCCCTATTCCCATTTTAGACCTGAAAGCAATCTCTCGAACAGTACATGAACAATGATACTCTCAGTCACACCACCACTCAGTGAGCTTATTTCTCGGCCTCCTTTCCTTACAATTGGCTGTCACCTTGGCAGTATATTTGAACTGTGTTCTAGCCCACCAGTCTGCATTTGAGAGACATGGACCAGACCAAAAGTTATTTGCTCATAGCAATGGGTGGATACACGTTTAAGCAGTAGGTAGGGATCAGCTACTGCTTTCCCCAAACAAAATGGCTTCTCCTCTGCTGAATTTTGGGCAAATAAGTTACTTTCCCTTTTTTGTTCTATACAAGGTTCTTGTACTAGGTTTTCAGACTAGTTTATCAACCCCGTTGGCATCTCCATTTTCTCCTAACTAATTGTTAGTTTAATTAGAGTATGCCACAGGCTCATTTTCTAAACACCCTTTCTATTTTAATTAATTAACTCAAATATGATCTGTCTCTGATGGTATTCAATCAATCAAGTGCCCTAAAAAACTTCTCTCCTTCCTTGGTTTTTAAACCTATCAAATACTTGTAAAAGTTCTCCCTTTGTCATCATTTATACCAACAATAGTTACTAAACAGCATTAATTGTAATAGGTGCAACTTAGTCTGGTAACAGTTGCTTCCTAAATCAGTTAGTATTTCAATGACAGGTAAATGTAGTGAAGTACAATTACTATTAGACTCTGGCCGGAGAACTTTGGCTGTTGTCCTCATTCCTTCCAGCACTGTAAAAACAAAAAAAGTGGATGCTTGAAAATACCCAGGAGACTCATATAATTAAGAACAAGTTTATTGCATTATTGTTAGGTTGTGTGCTTTTTGGAAGCATTTGGAATTTTCAGTAATGCTATAAGATAATGCAAAACCAAACCCCTCCTCCACACATCAGGCACGTTTTCCTGCATAAGAACTCTTCTGAACATTTCTTCAGTATACGCTGGCTTAGAGAAACTGTGTAAATATCCTACTTTTCTTAAGTAAAAATATTTATACGTGGATTTAGGGTTCAATGTGCATGAGTTTGACATCCCCTGACGCAGATGACTTCTACCCACAGTTCTAGCGCAGCAAAGGCAGCGTCACTGCGAGATTCCCTACTCTGTACAGGTGGTTTTAAAAAAAAAAACTAGAACTGCAAAACTTCAATGGATTTTGAATCCTGTGAAATTTCCCCAACCAGCTATTATACTGAACTACCTCACTAATATGCCTTAACTCTGAGTTGGTGGGAGCACCTGGAGAGTTAAAAATAAAAAAAAAATTCATTCTCTGTATTGATATAATCCTTGTCCTCTTCGCTAAGACTTCCAGCAAGCGTTTCAGCTGATATGGTGGCTTTTAAACATAGGTTCAGTAAGCCTGAGCTAAGACCACAAACTCATTTGACATAGGCCACTAAATAGCAATAATTTTCAGCAACCATGAATCTGGAATAGACTAAAACAGGCAATGTTGGAGTGAAAAGCTGCTATATACTCATACCAGTGCCCTATACCATCAATCCCCTTGCTATAAGATAATTGACATTATTGAAGGGTCTTTTTTATATATCTGTATATAATATTTATAATGAACTCTGCTTTTCATATACACGCTACCAGGAGCCGCCTGAAGTAAATGCCAGCCGAAGCCCGCATCCCAACCCCCTGCCCCAGCCCTGCCCCACCTCCCACACCCAAACTCCCTCCCAGAGCACGAATTCGGATATAACGCGGTAAAGCAGTGCTCCGGGGGGAGCGGGGCTGCGCACTCCAGCGGATCAAAGCAAGTTCAATATAACGCGGTTTCACCTATAAGGCGGTAAGAGTTTTTGGCTCCCCAGGACGGCGTTATATCAAGGTAGAGGTGTATAACAATGAATTTTTCCCCCAGAAAAAAAAAACAAAGAGTGAAACAAGTGATGCTATCATAGGATTAGTCAAAATTTGTGTTAGATAACCCATTTGGTAGTTCCATGAGTTGTAGGGTGCGTATAAGTTTATGATAGTACAGTTGTGACAACTAAAAGGAACTCACTTTTCTTTGGGGATTGTGAACTCTGCTCCGTTGGTGCAATGAGCCGTGCATTGAGACATAAATAGGAAATGCCACTGAATTTTCTTGAGTTTCAGAAAATGACACTAGACAGCTGTGCTGATTAAAGTTGATATTGCCAGAACTTTAAAATCACTTGCATTTCCCTTTCAGGACACTAGATAGCATTAAAGAAGTCTTCTTTCAACTTACAGCACAGAGGGTGCGTGGACCTAGAAACGTACTGTACAATAATGTATTGTAGTCTAAAGGACATTGCATTATTCTATTGAAAGGCTTATTGAGTTATCGGTTATAAACTGATTGATCATCTCTCAGATGCAGGGCCGGTTCTGGCTTTTTTGCCGCCCCAGGCAAAAAAGCCTCCCCCCGCCCCCGCCCCCCCCCCTCCAGCGCGGCCGGGGAAGGCACTGAGCCCGGCCGCAGGCTGCTCTCCCCAACCGGCCAGAGTGCCGGGGGGAGGGCGGAGAGCCCGGCCGGGGCTCCGCTTTCCCCGGCGGCCAGAGTGCCGGAGGGAGAGCGGAGAGCCCGCCGCGGCTCCGCTCTCCCTGGCGGCCAGAGCGCCGGGAGGAGGGCGGAGAGCCCGCCGCGGCTCCGCTCTCCCCGGCGGCCAGAGCACCGGGAGGAGGGCGGAGAGCCCGCCGCGGCTCCGCTCTCCCCGGCGGCCAGAGCACCGGGAGGAGAGCGGAGAACCCGCCGTGGCTCCGCTCTCCCCAGCGGCCGCAGCCGGAGCACCGCGCCGCCCCCCTCCAGGTGCCGCCCCAAGCACAAGCTTGGTGGGCTGGTGCCTGGAGCCAGCCCTGCTCAGATGATCAGTACAATTTTGCTACAAGGAATGGCTAGCTGGTGAAGTTCACACCATGTTGGGAACAAATTCTATATACTTTGTATAGAGTCCAGACTTATCCCCTTTATTGGTAACTCAAAATGATAAAACAAAACACAAACCTCAATCTAGGCTTTCTTCCCAAGCTTGGCTGTTCCTTAGACTTTCCATGGAGGACCTCCTCTGTGCCACTCCCTCATTCTCTCTATCTCAGAGAAGGAAAGACATTCCAACCCTGCTTACATTCTTGTTATATATATACTGTGACTCAGCTGTAATTAACCTGCATCTTTTGCAGGGTTCAGACACCTGACAGCAAGAGGATTTAGATGAGCTGTGTATCATTATGCAGGATCTTAGGCCAATGGAAAATAGGCATCTTAAATAGCTTTGAGGTTCTGGGCCTTAGCGTCTGCCGTCCTTTTACAGATAGGTGACTGGTTTGCTTATTCTTGTTTACTCTGTAGTGCAATACACCGTTTCCCGTTTATAATATGGCTGAAAGGCATGATATGCCTATTAGCATGTTTGATCCACTGCTAATGAATGTGACTGTGCAGTTTAGTTTTATTGCACTGAAGGAACCTACGGGACAGCAAAGCAGAGATACCCCTTTGAGGGGTTCCTGGTTGACCACATCTGTAGTCATTTCAGCAGTTTTAATAACTTTGTCTGGAGTAACTTATAAAAAAATCATCTTTATAAAAAAATCTTGTCAAAAGTTATTGGAGTCGTTAACAGGATGACACATTCCTTCATTATGTTTCTTGGACATGTTTGTTGCTATTCATGGAAAAAATTAATGTAGCTCACATGTCCATGTGGGAGGCACATGTTACTCTTCCCGCTGCTCTTCACTTTCATTACATAACATATTATGCTATTCTCAGAAACATGTATGTAGTTAAGTCCCATTTAAAACCTTGAATTTTCTTAAGGAGTAAAAGTCAAACAGAAGGGGTATGGTCATTTTGCACCCTTGCCCCATCCGATCTCAAGTTAAAGATGGGAGTCCTGTGATTAAGTTCAGACCAAAGAGTGCACCTTTTTACACCAGGGTAGAATTTGGTTCCTAGACATTGCAGGAAGTGGTGTTATTTCAGTTAGCACTCTGACTCTGTACTTAAACATGGAGCTGGGGCAATGCTCAACTGTCCTGGCTAGATTCTAACTCCAGTACTCTAATGCCATTCTGCATACATGAAGGTTCAATATTCTTCACTTTCACCCCTAAATTACTGCATATTATGCAGCTGTTACATTCCGCCTCATGCACAACTGCCACAAGGAATTTCCTTAGGGAGTATTCTATTATCTGTCATCTAAGGGCATGCTTGTCTGGGGTTTTAATGTTTATTAATGGTAAAAGTGGCTTGTGGTCTGTCACAAGCAGGATGTTATCAAGATCTTGCAAAATCTGCAAGCATCTCACACACCCACATGCTCACCAAATATTCTGTCTTTCTATTTGGGCATTCTAGATTTGTTCGAATGTGTTGCCAGCTTCTGATCATCTTCATTTAAGTAAAGTAGCAACTCAATAAGGCCACAGCTGCTGAAATGGCTGTAGACTTGGAAACATAACGAGGAGGTCAATAGATGCTTTATATCGTCAAAAGCATATCCCTGTGATTTATCCCCATCTGTTTTTAGTAGGTTTATAAATAGCTTGGCCTTTTGAAGTCAGGTTTGAATAAAATTTATATCCTACTGAGGAACTGTGTGGATTTCTATATGTTTCTAGGTGGTGGCATTTCAGCTATGACTTTGACTTTTTCTGAAGCTGCCTTCACCCCTTCTTTATCAGTTGTATGCCCTAAGAGCAGAAGTTGGATTTGTCCTCAATTATATTTTTCTCTTTAATTTTGGTCCAGCAACCTTAGTTGTCATCAGAATTTGTTTTAACCTCATTATGTTCTTCTGATTTCCCAGAGACAAAAATGTCATCCGTATTAATTGCCACTCCTTCCAGAATCTCAGGCTACATCTACACTACGGAGGGCGGGGGGGGGGGGGGTCGATTTAAGATACGCAAATTCAGCTACGTGAATAGCATAGCTGAATTCGACGTATCGCAGCCGACTTACCCCGCTGCGAGGACGGCGGCAAAATGGACCTCTGCGGCTTCCCGTCGACGGCGCTTACTCCCACCTCCGCTGGTGGAGTAAGAGCGTCGATTCGGGGATCGAGACGCGACAAATCAATCCCCGAGAGGTCGATTTCTACCCGCCGATTCAGGCAGGTAGTGTAGACCCAGCCTCAGTCATTTACTTTAGAAGATTTCTAGGGGGCTTGTGATAATGAGAGCAATCTCTTCCAAAGAGCATTATAAAAAGTGCCAGCCTAGAAGAGTTATGGCAGATTAAAGCTTGCCAGAATGCCCCAGCTGTATCTACACTATAGTGTGTAAGTGAGCTCACAAGATTATTAACCTAGTTTACAAACCACAGTGTAGGCAAGGCCTAGCAGAGATTCTACTCAGTTCCACTCCACGGTGCCAGGGCCAAGCTGACAACTTTTATAAAATCTTTTAAGAAAGCACAGCTTTCAATATCACAAGTGTACCAGAAATCTCTAATCCTTGGCTGGACCCTAGGGTTATATGCAACCAGCACAGATGTTTGCTCCTTATCCAGACTCCGATTTACATTCATGTCACAACTAACATGTTAGAAAAAGATTAAATTGTTGTGTAGATAGTCCTTAGTAAGGTTATCATTACTGGACCAGTTCACTTGGAGATTCTCTCTTACACAAGGAGGAAAATATACCTTTCCGTCATTCACTGCATTTCTATAAGTCTGTGCAGATCTGGATGTACTTTTTAAAAAGCAAATACAGGGACCATAAGGGCACATCACTATCCATTCAGAAATGTGTTCTGTTATGCCATTCTTCTCCACCTCACCCAATTCTTCTTTCATTGTGGGAAACAGCAGGATTGACACTCTTGTCGCTGTGCTGAATGCTATGGCACAGCCACTTCTTTCGGGCTCTGGGTACGGGCCGTGGGAGGGAGTTTGGGTATGGGCTCTGGGAGGGAGTTTGGGTGTGGGAAGTGGGGCAGGGCTGGGGCAGGGGGTTGGGGTGCAGGAAGGGGTTTGGGGTGCGGGCTTCGGGCGGCACTTACTTCAGGCGGCTCCTGGTAGCGGGCGGCATGTCCCTCTGGCTCCTAAGCGGAGGTGCGGCCAGGCAGCTCTTTGCGGTGCACACTGCCCAGTCCGTAGGCACCACGCCCGCAGCTCCCATTGGTCACATTTCCTGGCCAAAGGAAGCTGCGGAGCCGGTGCTCAGGGCGGGGGCAGTGCACAGAGCCCCTATGGCTGCACCTCCGTCTAGGAGCCGGAGGGAAAAGCCAGCCGCTTCCGGGAGCCTCGTGAAGCCAGGGCAGGCAGGGTGCCTGCCTTAACCCTACTGCGCCACCAACCGGACTTTTAATGGCCCGGTCAGCACCACTGCCAGGATCTCTTTTCGACTGGAATGCCGGACGCCTGGCAACCCTAGTCACACTGGACTGTTGAGCCCTATCCAGAATCACAGTCATCTGTACCCCTTAATCAGTTTTGGAATTAAACAACAGTAATACTGCAAACTTGAGATTATCAGTTCAAGCCTGTTCAAGAATGCCATCTTTAGACACAGATCCTAGGAAGCAGACATTGCCCTCATTCCTTTGCTACAACAGACATGCTTCTAGAGTAACTTTTGTCCTTACACTTCCTGTGCATGTCTCCAGTGGATGGGCAGACTTCAATCTTGCATTCTCCCTTTTACCACATTTCTGACCATAAAACTATAGGTGGGGTTTAAAGGAATGTTTTGCAGTACATCTCCTTTTCTCCCATGAAAATGTCTTTGCTCCTTTTGCACCAGGTTTCCATTACTTTCTTGCTGGGGACTTGCATTCCCATGAGTTCACACTGCACAATCCACCTGCTCTCCCTGCCTGGGTCCTGGGCCAAGCACAGCTGCCGTCTCTTCTTCCATGGTCAGACTAGAGGTATGGAAGCATCTGTGCCTTGTTAATCCCTTCTGGCTTCTTCCTTTCCCCCCCCACCCTACCTTTGGGAGTATGTCATTAAATAGAGTGGTGTTTCTGGTCCCAGTGGATTCCCTATTGAATCCCTCGAGGGCCCATTGACCCCCATTACAAGCCCTAGGTTCATCAGTGGGTGCTTAACAAATAATTAATGCGGAGCATACAAAAAGACCTCATTTTAGTTCTTATTTTCAGAGGCCACCGATGTCTGTTCTCTAAGAATTCCTCCAAAAAACCAACTACAATTCCTAAGGTTTTTTTTTTTTTTTTTTTTTTTTTTTTTGAGGAGGGGTTTTTTCATCTCACTCCATAGTGTAATGGAAGTGACATGGGTTAGTCAGTAAAAATATGTAGTATATTCCTGATTTCCTGCAAGTTCTGTGTATCTCCATCTCATAGTATGTAATTCATATGAAAATTCTCGATCGTCAGAAAGCCTGGTCTCGTCCAGCAGCTCAGCCCATTAACACAGCACAAAGATACACTGTACTCCGCTGGGCAAATACACCAGACAAGCTGGAATCTAATCTGGAAACATTTTTAATGGATTTTGCAGTAGAAGTGCCAGATACTGTATTTCATTAAATGAGAGGGGACTTTAAACTAAATGAACTAAGTTATCTAAACTGTAGTTGTCATAAACAACAATGAAAACAAATTAGGTTTGAGTTGCTGCAGTCACTTAGGCAAAGTCATCATTAGAAAAATGAACAATCATAATTTATGGTAGGTCAGGAACTATTTGTGTTGAGAGGTAGCTCAGTGTATCAATTCTCTCAAGTTACTTCTTTTTTTTTTTTAAATAGTAACTCTGATTGTGTTCTCATTCCTTAATTTAAGTCAGAATTCAAGCAAAACACTGGAAAGTTTATTTGGTGTTTTAAGGAAGAGAGATTCATTTACTTTGTTTTAATTCCTTGCACAGGTACTGAAAGATGGGGCATTTTAGCTTTGAAGAACGTTATTTAATTGTTGAGAACTCATCTAGTCTTTGAGAGTGAAGGACAGGGATATACAGAAACTGAGCTCAGACACTGAAAGTCACAAAAGTGATCTGAGTCACATTATAAAAAGCAAGAAATCCAGTTGCTAGCTGTGCAGGATCAGGTGTGATCCATCCTAGAGATTGCCCTTATAATACCAAGCATAGAGGATCCAAGTCACTGCTTGTAAGCGTGCGGACTCACCCCTGCGGCACCTCCTGCTGGTCTCTTCTGGGAATTAGCTCTGCCAGCCTTGGAGCGCCCTCTGCAGGCTGGTGTCCCACTGCCGCTAGGCCCCCATGTCCCTCCCTGGACTCCAGTTCCCCCTTATCTGGGGTGCTGCCCCCTGGCTGTACACCCCTCTCACTCAGGGTCTCCCCTCCCCAGGGAACCCTCACCCCCTATCCCCACCTTGCCTCAGCATAGGCTACTGCCAGTCACCAACTCGCCCCCACGCCCTGGGGCAGACTGCAGTGTCAGCTACTCATCATAGGCAAGGTTGGGTCTGGACCTGCTGCCTCTCTCTGCAACCCAGTGCCTCTATGGGGCCTTGGACAAGGCCTTGCAGCCTGGGGAGTTGCCAGCCTGGAGCTCCCCAGCCCCTCTGGCCTTTCCCCAGCCCTGCCTCACTCTAGGCACCCTGAGCTTCCCAGAAGCCAGGCCCCTCCCTCTCAAAGGCTAGAGAGAGAGTCAGTTTGGGCTCCTGGCTCGCAGCCTCTTATAGGGGCCAGCTGGGCTCTGTTTGGGCCGCAGCTCTGCCTGCTTCCCCCAGTCAGCCCAGTGGCTGCTTTCTCCTGCCACAGCCCTTTCCTAGGGATGTTTTAAGCCCCTCAGGGCAGGAGCGGGTGTCCACCCTGCTACACTGCTCCTTTGGTAGTCAGATACCACAGTGCAAAATGATTGTAAAATACTGCCAAGTCAGAATAGTAGCATTTTATATCGACTTGACACTGTTGGAAAGGTTTACACAAGATGCAAAGTGACAATGATTTGTGCTCTGGAATTTTATACTTTTGGGGCCAAATTTTCAAAACGTAAGTTCTAGATTATGCCTGTAGAAAGTATTCTTATATGCACACACAAATGCATTTGTGTACTCAAATCAGGTAAATGCATGTGCAAATGGGTATATATACTTATGAGTACCCTAGTGTTACACAGAATTTATCTTGCAGCTTTTTTTTTTTCCTTTGGAGCGGTGAGCAGTTTAGGATCTGAGTTTTTAAAATATAGCCCCTTAGGCTTTCACACAGGTCTCAGCACTCTAACATTACATTCAAATTCTTCTTAACATGTGCCTTATTTATTGGGGGGTATTTATGGCTAAAATGGAGGGAAATTCTTGTTTTTATTTACAATATTATAGCAGAGTGGTAGATTTACTTTAGTTAAGGTTGAGCATCACTTTCTGTTTAAAGGTGGATGGTTCTAAGTGTTCTAAAATCCAGATGCTGACTCAAATTTGTTGTGCCTCATAGAGGTGCTGGGTAGTGTACGTACTCCAAATTTAGGGTCATTTTATCTAGGGGTTCCTGAGATACATCCCCTAAAAACAGCATTTTACAAAATCATTTTCCTAATTTTTTGTCCATGTGTGGGGTGCAAACGATGGCTCTGATCCTTTCCAAACTGATCTCAGTCACCCAGTGTACATCTCTGCTAGCATATGGTACCTATTGCCCCTTTGGGGAAGCAATATTGAAAAGAATATTAAAGGTAAAGTTTGTAACTCCAGATCAGTGCCTGCCAAACTGATGCCCCTAAAAGAGTGAAATGTGTACTTGGGCTCTGTTGAAATAAGAGGCTGTTGTAACTGGAGGGCTCATGGTGAGAGGCTGTGGTCATTGAACTTAAGTGGCACCTATGCACTGTGAGTTTGAACCCTATTACCCTTGAGAGTTTCACAGAATGTATCTTGTGCACACTCCTTGCATTCTGCAGGGGCTCATTTTGGAAGTTTTGCCTTGAGACCAAAATTTGTGGTTTAAGAGTGATATTGTTCAAAGTGTTCGAAAATCCAAATGCAGACTCTGATTTTACTTTAGAAATATTGTCAAATAAATGAGCATAAATGAAACAGAAGGAAGAAGACAGGCATGAGAATGAGATTATTTTTCCTGAACAATGGAACTGACTGTGATCAAAGGAAAGCAGGTTACTGGGTCACTTAAGGGGTTCCTGATATACAGCCCCCTCATATGTTTATAACATAACTTTTTGGTGCAGAGCTAGGAAACATGGGGGACTGGAGAAGTTGGGGGGTGTTTGCCCCATATTCTCCCTGTTTGAAGCCTCCTATCTCCTCCCCTTCCTTGCTCCCCTTGTAGTCACCAACCTGGGTGGTGAGGGGAGGTGCTTTCCATTCATAGCCCCATTTCTCAGGGCAATGGCTGGGAGCCAGAAGGGGACACACTTCACACAAAGGGGGAGAGGACCAGTGACTTCCAGACCCAGGGAAGGCAAGGACCTCCCATATGTGGACCAGGATTTCGGGGGCGCTCTGCCCCTCTCCTTGACCACCCCATGTGAGCAAGCTCCCTTCCCCACTATATGTGAGCTGAGATACTAAAGGCCAGAGGGAGTGGGAGGATGAGAGCAGCCACTGAGATGAATGACATAGCTCACACATTTCAGAGCTATTATTTCAGGCTGCATCCATCTTCAGGGGGTGGGTCTCATTCAGCTGAGATCATCACATTGAAAGGAATGGGCCACTTCACACCTCTTTGAGCCTCCTATGCTGAAAATAGCCACACCTCTTCCTTGTACACTAGATCCAGAATTGGGGTGGGGACTCTGCATCTCCAGTCTCCTGCCTCTCCCTGACTCCAGTTGGTACATGCACTCCTCACAGCCCCACCATCCCTCCAAGCTTGCCCAGGGGCATGGAGTGACAAGGAGGAGGATGGAGCTAGTCTGAGTGTGGGGATAGTCAGAGCTATAGGCATGATGGAGGAAGAAATTGGGACAGTGTCAGAGCAGTGGTGGAGGTTTTAGGGAGTTTTAGGGGATGGGGGGGGTTCAGAGCAGTGGCAAGGAATATGAGGGGGAATTGGAATAGTATAGGGAAAAGTGAGAAGGAAAGCAGGGTGTCAGATGTGCAGTGGGGAGTGTTAAGGGGCTTCATTTCTGTCCCCCCCAAATCCCCTACATCCATGCCCCTCTCATGTCTGTCACCCCCTTTAGAAAATATCTCCACGCTAATCCCTGCACTCAGCCTACATCCCCTCTACAGCTCCTCAAACTGCTGGTCCCATGCTGACCCCTGCCCCTCTGTAGGGAGGCAGGCTGAGGAGAAAGGACAAGGTTGTTCTGGACAGGCAGGGAGAGGGCAGATGAGAAGATAATACTAGGGAAATGAAGGGACTATCGTGCAGCCAGTGCATTCTGTGGCCAGGGTAATCATTGCCAAGGAGCCAGGGGCAATGGAGGGGGAGACGTGGGCGGTGATACATGGGGAGCCAAGAAATTATTTTTTAAAAAATAAGGAAATTAAGTGCTGTAAACAGAGTTATGGTTGCCCAGTGTAGCCTCATGCCTTTCCAGAATGTGGCCAACAGCTCAAATTAAACCTCTAACAAGCTGGAAATAAAAGCTAGGGTATCACCCCTGCAATGCAACCTTAACTCTGTCCCCCGGGGGCTGGCAAAAGCCACTGGGAATGGTTCAGTAAGGGGGATGGAGAGGATAACTAAGTACCAAGGGAAGAAGAGAGGTCTCCAACTTTTTATGTCTACGGATCAAGACTGGATGCCTTTCTGGAAGATATGCTTTAGTCAAACACAAGTTATTAGGCTCAATGCAGGAGTAATTGGATGAAATTCTCTGGCCTGTGTTATTCAGGAAATCAAACTAAATGATCTAATGGTCCCTTATGGCCTTAATATCTATGAATCTGTAATAAATAGACACAAAGAAGGACTAAGAGAATGTGCCATTTTTGCGGCGTGTTCCACAGATTTGAATTCCAGCATTTATCTGCATGCATCCCAGCTGCATTCACTGTTCTATGTGTAGCTGTACTGAATGTTGGAGCAACTTGGCAGAGCTGTGGTGTGATATGAGAGAGGTAGATACATCTCTGAAGGGATCAAGTAGGCCTTATTTCAGCACTGAGTTTTTTAGGTAGAGTCAGAGGTGCACAAGGGTCTCTTCTTTCCATGTGACTTTTCAGCAGTCTGATAGCCTATGTGACAGCAGTCTCCAGGACTTAGTGACTGGTAAGTGAAGGCAATGTCTCAGAAGGAATCCACAGGACAAGGGTGGAGGGGAGATGACATTTAGCAAGTCTGGGACGGGGTGAGTTGTGTGGAATAGGCTTAGTGTTTTGGTATAGGACAGCTGTAGATAGCCTCTGCCCTGAATCTGAGTTTTGCGCCAGCAGTTGACTTACCGCGGTGAAGACACCGCGGTAAGTCGATCTAAGTACATCAAATTCAGCTATGTTATTCACATAGCTGAAGTTGTGTAACTTAGATTGATCCCCCACTCCCCACCCCAGTGTAGACAAGCTCTAAGTTAACAAAGTTTTGGGGCATTTAATAATACTGTGGGTTGTGATTAGGGTATAAGGAGTTCACATCCAAGGACCTGATTCTCCACTGCCTTGCACAATGCTGCATCATTTTTCACCTGTGCAAAGTAAAGGCTGTGTAAGTCTAAAATAAATTAAATTAATGGAGATATCCCATCTCCTAGAACTGGAAGGGACCTTGAAAGGTCATTGAGTCCAGCCCCCTGCCTTCACTAGCAGGATCAAGTACTGATTTTGCCCCACATCCCCAAGGATTGAACTCATAACCCTGGATTTAGCAGGCTAATGCTCAAACCACTGAGCTATCCCTCCCCCACGTCTCCCCCTCCATTGCCCCTGGCTCCTTGGCAATGATTCCATTCTGATTTGGTGGCAATTTAACCTCATCTTGCCCAGGTGTAAATGATCATACAAGGTGCAAGTCAGTGGAGAATCAGGCTTCAAACATTTCAAGGTCAGATAGGTCAAATACAAAGAATTATAGACTAAATCCAAGTTTACTGTTTATTACAATTTACTCATGGTAAACTTCATGCACATTTACTATATTATATAAATAAAAGGTAATTGATTGCATGTTAGTGGGAAGGCAGTGTGGCCTGGAGATTTTGAGTTCTAATCTTGACTCTGCTGCTACTTCATAGGCTGGTCATTGGAAAATCCATTCATCTTTCTCTTCCAGTTTCCCCGCCTGCAAAATAGAAATAAAAGTATTTATCTCAACAGAGGCGTTGTGAGGACTAATTAGTTAGACTGTCCAGTGCTCTGAATATGCATATGCTAAGTATTATTATTAATACTTATCCTTCCAATAGTGTATGGTGTGACCTTTAGTCCCTGTTTCCAACTGTTCATACAAATTTTAATTGTACCATTAGAGTTTTACTATTGCTTCTTTAGTCACACTTTCCAATATGATTTTTTTTATTACATAATTACAAAAACCCACTGGTGGCCAAAGTTACACCTCTCTCTAGCTATTTCGGTTATCTAAGCAATGTATAGCCTAGTTCAGAGGTGCTGGAACTAGGTGTGGTGGGGATGTTGCCGCACCCCCCTGGCTTGAAGTGGTTTCCATCATATACAGGGTTTACAGAGTGGTCCAATAGCTCTTAGCACCCCCACTATACAAACTGTTCCAGCCCCCCTGGCCTAGTGAACAAATTGGCTGGTTCATACTTTAAAAGTTCAAACCCAGTTACCATTGTGCTTTTAAGATGAATTGTTCCCCATAAGTACAATTTAGATGGATTTCTTCCATTTTTTGAAAGCCAGAATAGATCTCTGATCCAAAATAGAAGAGTAGCTGTGAATAATTCATAGATGCATAAATTCCAAGGCTAGAAGGGACCATTGTGATAATTTTATCTGACCTCCTGTACAACATAGGCCGTAGAACTTCCCCAAAATAATTCCTTTTGAATGAAAGCATTTTTTTTTTAAAAACCATCCCATCTTGATTTAAAAATTGTCAGTGATGGAGAATCCAACAATGATCCTCACTGTTAAAAATGTATGCCTTATTTCCAGATAATAATTAATAATTAATAACTAATGAAGTGTTGTAATGCACTAAGACAGATTCTGATTTAATTTACACTGATCTAATTCTGGAGTAACTCCAAGGCCATCCTTAGGCATATGCAACATATGTGGCTGCGTAGGGCACCCGAAAATTTGGGGCACCCCTGGGTCTTAGTGTCCACCGTCCTGCCTCTTCCTATCCCTGTTCAGACCTTTCCTGCAGGCTCCTACAGTTGGCTGCTGCAGCCTAGTGAGTCTTCCTCCGGAGGGGATCTACCAACTTAAAAGTATAACGCGACCTGATATAACACGAATTCGGATATAACGCAGTAAAACAGCGCTCCGGGGGTCGGGGCTGCGTGCTCCGGTGGATCAAAGCAAGTTTGATATAACGCGGTTTCACCTATAACACGGTAAGATTTTTTGGCTCCCGAGAACAGCGTTATATTAGAGTAGAGGTGTCCTGTCAGTTTCTGAATTTACTGACAAAAACATTTGTGCATTACTGTAATATTTACTCAGAACATGTTAATCTACAGGACCTTAGTTTAAAATTTGCTTTAAAAATATTTCATTAGAAAACTGCTGAAGATTATAAAATCACATCTCTACAAAATCCTTGCATAGATTTTTAGATGCACAATCTGAGTATTCATCTTTAGCCTTAAATGCTTGGATCTTCAGACATACAGTTTTTTAAATAAATCCTTCAAAAGACCACCCTTGTCTAAAACACACATTTTAATTCTAATTACTATAGTACAAAAAACTTGCTTCCAAAGTCTTCCTGTCCTTTCTGTTCATCCCTTTCTCCCTTCACCCCCCTGTTAAAGAGAGGACAACACCCCTTTCCTTCCAGATAGCTGGACAAATAAGTTTCCCTTTCTTTACTTCTATTTGATTAACTAGTTTTAAGAGAACCCTCTAGCAAAATCAGTACCTTAGTAAGGTATAAAATCCTTTGTTATGCCTAAAATCTTTGGAAACATTTTTTAAAGTTGGTGAAATTTCATAAACATGTCTATTGTTATGGAGATCACACAAAGTAAATTAGTGTTCCCTTTTTCTAAAAGCAATGAACACTGTTATGAACACACTAAACCTTTGTGACTGATTAATTTAAAATAGTGTAGTTGTTTCAGTGAGCTAAATATGTAGTAATCTGGAATGATTACTTTATGGAGGTTTAAGAGTACATTTAAAATATAAAATCAGCTTAGAAATACTGATTAAGAAAATGTAAAACAGAGAAGAGCTGCATCATGTATTTCATAATATTTAATGTTGTATTCAGCAGGACAGCTGACTTGCCCTTACTACAAAGTTTTCACAAATAAATCTCAGAAAAACTTCAGAGTATATCAAAATACCTGTGACTAACATTTTTTATTCCCAAGTTTAGTGCTTTTAATTAGGTACCTTCTGCAAGTCCAGTCTTCACCATCTGGCATGCAGTGGAAAACATACTCCATTTTCTTTTGAAAAAAAAAAAAACCCCACTCTTCTGCAATTTCTTTCAAATGTCAGTTGCTTCATTTGGGTTCAGGGATTTGGCTGGAAGGAGGTGAGCAGGGAGGGGAAGGGAAGAGAGCAGGGAGACAGTGGTAAGAGGGTGGGGCCTGGGTGGAGTGGAGTGGGGCTTGGGGCGGAGCAGGAGTGGAATATGGGCATGGCCACAGGCAGAAGAGGTGGGTTGGGGAGCTAGCCTCCCCAAGCAGCAGCTTCACCCACCGCCCATGACAGCAGGTAAGAGCGGTAGGCTCCCGCACACCCACCGCGCGCTGCAGTGTCCTTAGGCAGGGGCTGTATTCACAGAGCTGAATGCGCTGGCGCCATGCATTCTGCATGAAGGAGAGAGTACGGGGTTCTCTGTGGGGAACTGTGACTCTCCGCCACTGTGAGGCAGGCTGGACGTCTCAGTATCCTTGCTGCCTCGACCCTCCCCCACCCACTCACCCCCCGAGCTGCAAGCCCAGGCTGCCATCGGGCATAGGGGCACCAGTTTAATAATACTGCGAAGGGCCCCATAAATCCTATGGACAGCCCTGAGTAACTCCATTAACTTTGGTGGAGTTGTGGCAGTTTTACATCCATGTAAGTGAGATTAGAGTCTGGCCCAGTGGCTCAGCAGTTCTTAGAAATGCTTGGCCATACTCTCTAAGAGAACATGTAAAAATGAAGAGAGAATCAGAAAGCATTTGTGTGATAACTTAAACAGGAGGGAGGTGGAGTGCATGTCTAGGTGAAGGGCTGAATATTTGAGCTAAAATTCTGACCTAAATGAAATCAATGACAAAACCTCCCATGGAATTCAGTGAAGCCAGGATTTCACCATTAGAGAAGAGGTTTTCCAGGTCTGCTTAGTTATTTGTTCGCTTGCAGTTTTAGACATGTAAGAATGACTATGGCCTTAAAAAGAGCTCTGGGTAGACAGAACCGTGAGTGTGCACATAGCCCCAACAAAGTCACTGGGAGTTGACCTGTGGAGCTCCTTGCAGAATTCACGCCTATGTAAGATGGGTGTTAGGCCTCACTGCAGAGAGAGAATATTCGGTTAAATTCTATTACACTTCTTCTGCGCAATGTAAAAGAAACAACCCACCAGTA
Organism: Chrysemys picta bellii; assembly: GCF_011386835.1. Lineage (NCBI taxonomy): Eukaryota > Metazoa > Chordata > Testudines > Emydidae > Chrysemys > Chrysemys picta. The sequence goes on from NC_088793.1 coordinate 145,256,941, forward strand.
GAAGGGAAGTAGCCACATTCAAACACTCTCTGGTGAGCAGTACTGTATTTAAGCTGTGAGATGAGAACGGGTAAAACTGACATCCCAGAGTAAACTCAAAATAAATCATAATTTGGATCCAATGGCTAGTTTCAGTAAGAGTTGGGCCGGAGCTGCAAAATTTGGATCTAGACTTCTGCAAAATCTTGGGGATGTTTGTATCAAGAATTATGGTTATGGCTCCTGTCTGGTGTTAATGATTCAATCTGGACGGTGTAGGAACAAAACAACTTGTATACAGTAGCTCTTTTATAGACCCTGAAAATATTCTTTTCAACTCTAAAGATGGTATAAAATATTTTTTTAAATATATGTACAAGTTCAGAATTATAAAATGTTGTTAACATAAAAAAGGGAAATCGATAGCAAACAAAATTCTGCTGTTAAAGGAATTTCTGTCTATGATTTATTTCACTAGTTTATAATAAGATAAGATCTCTGTACCCTCATAGAGGAAAGAGAATTGACAATCTGTGAGTAAGGAATTGAGGCATTGAGAGCCTGAGCCAAAAGCTGTTGAAGTCAATGGGAATCTTTCCGTCGACTTCAATGGTCTTCAAATCAGGCGCTGAGTAATCAGAAAAAAATTAGTTAAAATTTCTACAAATGCTGAAACTCTTCCTGGTTTTGATCTACAATAAAAATAGATTCTCTCCCGTACGTACATTCATCATTCACTGTCAGACCCCCAAATATGTCTGAAATCTAGGGATTGTGATAGCAGACAAGTCTCATTCCATATTGAATTAGTTTTAGATATAGCAACTGCTGGAAAGTAATATACTGTCAAGTAGATTTCACATCTGCTTTTGAGTTATTGAATTATCTTTCTCAGAATTGGGTAATTTACAAATATTTGCAGAAACAATAAAGTACTACAAGTATTTTTGTTGCTGGAAAATGTAAAATGTAAAAAGGGGGCAGTCCTAGCTCACTCTGCCTGTTTTGATAGCAAGCTATTTTTTTGTATTATTTCATGTAAAAATGGTGAGCTGGAACTAAAAAGAAAAAGTCTTTTTTGCTTTTTGATGCTCTTTCTACTCAATTACCACTTGCCCCACTCCAGCCTTTACTCTATGGCTATGTCTACACTGCAAGTAGGAGGTGTGATTCCTAGCTCAGAAGGACTTGCACTAACTCAAGCAAAGCTGGTGTGTGTATTAAAAATAGCAGTATGGGGCCCCAGTGGCACAGCTCACGTTATCTGCCTGAGTACAAGGTCCAAGATCCTAGGTATGTATTTGGGCAGCTAATGGGCACGCTGTTATTTTCCGGATGCAAAGCAAGTGCATGTACATCTACCTGAGCTGGGAATTACACCTCCCAGCTGCAATGTCGACATACCCTACATTTTAGAGTACAAGCAATAGCACATGATCCAAATTTTAAAAGACAGTCTCGTCTCTGAAGTCTAGACATTGATCTTGGGACAGTTTTCCAGACACTATGCGATCTAGTCAATACAGTTGTAGAATTATTCTTTTTTCAACTGTGTAGAATTATTTCAATGGGCAAAGGGATGTCTTCATCCCATGTCATCTCAATTTTGCCTATGTATGGCTGGCAGGGACAAGGGCAGGCAAACAGAAGGATTGAAGATGTCACAATTGAAATAGCGTTGTCAGCTCATGCTATTTTATCACATCTTGAGCTATTTCATGTTTCTGTTAAAGCCACAATTCCTGTAATCCTGTGACTATCTAAGAATCTCAGCTTTCCTTTTGTTGTTGTTGTTTTTTTCTTTTTTTTTTTCTTTTTCTTTTGAAAGTAAGCTTCTAGACCTCTTGGTTTCAGAGAAAAGTTTGAAAATGTAACCTGAGTATATCCTAAAGGCTTGAAAACTAAAAGGTTAATAAAAAGAACACATTTATTTATTAAAATCTCATGATTTTCAGCAAATCTAACGATTGTGGGGCTTAACTCATGATTTTTGAACATCTGGCACTACTCAATATATTAGAGCTAAATGGAAAAATTCAATATCTAGTTTATTTTTAAATAACATTAAAGTTACAAAGTCAAACTTTTGTTATGATTTTGGCTATTGTTAATAAGCTGGTGTATAATTACTTACTGACACAGTGTAGCAAATGTGTACCAACTGATAAAATCGTAAGTACTATATATTTCATTGATTTTATAATGTATAGATGTCTTTTTAAAAGGGCACAACTGAATGCCCTTATGATATGTAAGAGAGATCTGCTGAATTTCTTGGCATGTATCAGGTGAAAGGCATATCAAATTCTGGTTTTATAATGAGTCATATCATAGGTGGCAGGTCACAAAAAGTTCAAGTAATATTTATGAAAGTTGCCATCCATTATAAAGACTTGGTTTAGAGAATGCCTTCAGGATTGAATCCTGAAGTAAGACCTAACTACACTACAAGATCTACCTGACAGTGACTTGCCTAGCTGTGAAAACCAGCCTTATTGTCCCTGGGCTTCTTTGCCACCCTTAACCCCTCTCCTGGTTTCAGTCTGTCAGCCACTTTTACCTTGCCACATTATTTCCTGATCCATATTTCAACACACACACACACACACACACACACTTGTTTTTCTTTATTTTTCTTTCTTTCTTTCTTGGGGTGGGGGGAGGGGAGCTGAGGGGCAAATGAATGTGTTTTTGTTAAAAATAATTTACCACTTTAACTTCCCCTGGCCAAATAAAAGTAGAGCCTCCCAGCACCAGTCATCCATGAACAAACAAACACAATAAATAAGAAAAAGAATAAACCAAACAAAAGCAGCAAACTTAGAACTAAGCAGTTCCCAATTCATTGTAATAGGATGATGCATGCTTAGCACCAGGTGTGTGGGAATATAAACAGCAGCACTCAGAAGCCTCTTTACCTAGCCCAAAATAGTGTCTGTCATCAAGCTCTGTTAGCCTCCTTTGGATCCAGAGAAAATCCAGAGTGGTAACAACTCCTCTGAAGTAAGAGAGCCTGTTTTTTTTTGTTTTAAATAGTATAAGGGGACATGTAAGGAATGAATGACTTCTGCAGTGTGTGTTTCTCCTAATTTTGTCTTGGAGCTTGATATTAATTTCAATTGATATTGACCTGTGAACAGCTATCTTAACCCTCTCATAGTTCCCTCATGGTTTGTCTCACCCTGAAGGATAGATGTCTCTGTCATGAACTTTGATTGTTAAATGATACAGTATCTATTAGTTAGTTTGGTAGTATTACTGAGATGTGTGAAGTGGATATTTGCAATAGTTACAAATAGTATTCTTGCTATTTTATTTTGAGTCCTATGAAATTTGGTGGTTTTTTAAAACCCCAGTTCCTGGAGTCATGTGACTATGACTCTCAGCTTTGATGCTTAACAAAAGGAAAGCTGTTAGTCCTCATGGTTGCAGAGAAAAGCTTGAAGGCAAATAAAAGGAACCACAAAATTTATTATTTTTTAAAATCTCTTCTTTGGGACCTGATTTATGATTTTTGGATGGTTGGGCTTGGCAATGCGGTGAAATGGAGACAACAATACTACATTCCATATGAATAGCAAAGTAGGTGCTTATAATGTTTTAATTAGAGTAATCCATCTATTTTTCTGACTGGTTCTTATCGACTTGTGTAGAACCTTGAGCTTCTTGGTTAGAAAAGGAGGTGGTGGCTTATAAATGATATTATTTCTTGGTCAAACAAATTGGCTAAATTATTTGGAATTTACAGTCTTGGCAAAAGATTATTTACCCTTATAATGTTAATCTCTTCCTATGTAGTGATCTTTCCAGAAAAAGCTACATAGGGAACCCTTCATGGACTGAAAAGTTAAAATGATACAGATACTGTAATAGACCAAAACTGTGTAAACAATAATGCATGATCACAAGAATCATGGTAAAAATATATATTCCAAAAGCTTAGGTCTGAAGACTGCACCCACAGCCAGTCTTACGTATATGCCAATCTGACATAAGAAAATGAGCAGTGTGTCGTACATGAATACACAGCTTTATGTATTTCTTATTTATGGACCCACTGAATACTAGACAAGCACATCTTTAGCTATGAGAAATCCATGTTTGAGATTCCCCTTAATTTTGTAAAAGACTATATTGCAGAGATGTGTCAAATGCAAGGCAGGAGAAGTGGAAAATCCTTGTTTTCTTGGCTTTGTGAGGACAAAATTTGGAAAGGAAGAAGTGGGGGAAAGAAGGGGGTTAACACTTCAGTAGCATCCAGGAGGATGTCACACTACATGTACAGTTCCTGAAAATCTACAGAGAACAAAGCAAGGGAGAAGAGTGAGTGACCAGCTCCAGTCTCTTCCCCAGATTGGTAAATTCAAACTATGGATAAATGAAGATGTTCTGTAAACCTCATTGATGCCTTTAAGCAATGAAACCATGTCTAAAGATTTTGTGTGTGTAAAATCATATACTTAGTATATGGGAGTTTGCATTATATTAGTTTATATCGAATGAATTATTTGTAAAGAGGTCACATTTAAGCCCTAAGGCTGGACATAGATTTAGCTTTCAACCCTAACTCTACATTGTGAGTCTTAATATATGCTAATGTTGCTATTAAAACTTGTCCTTGCCTTCAAAGCCATCCATAACTCAGCCCTGGTCTCCATCTGCCCACCTCTTTCCTACACCACCTCCTATGCTCACAATAACTCCAGGTTAGAATCTGGGATTCTGATGCTACACACACAAGTTAAACGTGTGTGTAAATGCTAGCAGGATTGAGGCCTTACATGAGGACATAGTTATTTATTGTAACAGCTGACTGTGTTCAAGCAAGGGCATTTTTGAAAATGTTCTTTTGATGCTGCTTATATCCCCCACTACTGTGCAATAGACAGAGGAACAGCTGCCTCCTCCCACCCTGCACAGATCCTTCATCTGGAGTGGCAATCCAGTTGTATTAACAACTGGGAATGGTAGATGATTCAGTTGTTGTAAAGTACCATGTAAACAATAAAAAACCACACTTTTTTTTTTTAATGTAAAATTCCTTCTCCGAACCTTACTTACTGACTGAACAAATAATGTAATCAAAATTCTGTGTTTTAGAATATACTAATGACCATAAGTGACCCTATACAGTTCAGATTCATGCTAGACTAGCCCATGATCATAGCTCACTTCTTGCTCTCTAGGTCAGGTAAGAAAAGTGTTGCTAAACAAACATTTAAGAACTTCTCTTCAGCATTTTTTCCTATTAAAAAAACCCACCCCCACCAATCTTCTCAAATATTGGGTTAAGCTAGTCGGATGCTGGTATAGTCTTTTAGATATAGCCAGTAAAACAAACAGAACACCTCAGGAGAAACAGGAGACAAAAAAACCTCACTAAAATGTAATGTATGCAGATAGTTTTCAATATTTAAACTGCTAGATGTACAGTAAGTTATTGCAATCAAACAACTTGGAGACCGTGAAGTCCAAACTGTCAAGGAGCCATTCCTCTGCATAGCAAACCACAGCTGGGTCTGAAGTTTTCCAAATGTTGTGTGTGTTCTCACAAGCGTTCCCCAAGAAACGCTTGCAGTCAGGAAGAAGCCATTCTATTTTTGGCTGGCTCTCAGCATTGGGGAGCTCCATTTCTCTAAGCAGATTAGAGGCAAGCATGGCAAAAGAGGTAGGAAAAACATTTAAGGCAGCTCCCGATACTGCACTTTATTCACTATCCACTACCAAAGGGAAAACCTAGAGAAAGCCAAAAGGAGAAGATAAGTAGGCCCCCATAAATACAACATGTAATCACTTTATTTCTTCCTAGAGCAAGTAATGTATGTTGCACATTCTGAACTTGGCTGAAGTGCCCTTTTTCAGAGAGAAACCATTCTGAATGTAGTAAGAATTCTCTACATTTCATGCTCCCATATTAATCTGCACATCAAGGCTGAGAGAAACACAGCTCAGACTGTAATTGGGAATCCCAATAAGCACTTCCAACTTCTCAAAGCAGCTGGATTAACACGTTAGCACTCTCATGCAATGAATTATAATCTGGAGCAGATTATCTCTCCTATGTATGAAAACATCAGTGTCTTTCCAAGTCCAGTGTTAGGTCTTCTATCTAGAACTGCATGACTGTTACAGGGAGAAAAAATAGAGCCCTTTCTGTGATGCACTAGGGGGGGAAGTATGTTTTAAGGAGACAAACTGCTAAAATATAGTTCTCATTTGAAGTTTGACTCTTATGATTGTCTCAAGAGCAGGTTCCACAAAGGGGACTTAAATGTTGCAATCCCTACCTTTAGGTGCTCTGCCATATAGTAGAATCCACAGTCCTGAGTTAGGAGCTCAGGCTCCCTTTACAATGCATAGGGAGAAATAGGCGCCAAAGAGTGGGATTAACAAATGCCAGCATGCCGAGTGGGAAGCCACCTAAACTAACCAGCAGGAAATGCTAACCAGAGGGTGATAGCCTGGCCCTAACCACTGCCTAACTCCAAGTCTGAGGGAGGTACCTTTCTCCAGTTGGGGTTTGCCGCCCTGAACCCTCTCTGGAGTTAGGGCCAATCTGTCTTAAGATTCTTTCTCACCAAAAAATGGAGGATGTAGCGGTGTTGGATACCCCCCTTTTACCCAATAGCTCAGTGGTTAGAGGGCTCACCCAGGATCTGTGAGACTCAAGGGCAAATCTTCATTCTCCCTAAGAGGAGTAGGGACTTGACCCCAGGTTTCCCACCTTCCAGGTGAGTGCCCTAGATGCTGGGCTCTGGGGTATTTTGGGGTGGGTCTCCCTAAATCTCTCCTGTCAAAGCAGTTACACTTTGTATAAAATCAAATGTTCATTGGAGCAGGGGCTTGAACCTGACTCTCCCACATCCCAGGGAGGGCCCTAACCAATGGGCTATAGAATCTCTCTCTCTCCCTCTTCCCCCCCCCCAAAGAATATTGGGAAAAGGGGGCACAACCACCTCCAGATGTGTTTTGTGCAGGGCCCACTCCAGTAGAGATGTTCTAAGGTGGCCTCAGAAAACACCTACCGGATCAGGCAGGACAGGAAGGGGATCGTTTAGTTGGTAAATCTTGCCAGGGCTCAGGTGTGAGTTAGATGCTGTGTGTCAGGATTTAGGCAGCTGTGTGCATTCCCACTGTCAAAAATTTAGGCACCTGCAGAGTTAGGCAGCAGCTTAGTGGTACGTTTGAGAATCTACATTTTGGACTTAGGTTTAGGCTCTTAGATCCACAAAGGGATTTAGGTGCCTATCTTGCTGCACTAGGAAATTGTTTTTAAACAAAAAGGGCCAAATTCTCTTCTTAGTAAACTCTGTTCTTTCTAAATCTGGACTAACTTCATTGCATTTACACCAGCATGAGAGAGAGTAGAACCTAGCCATATGTTTTTGGAAAAGTGCAAATAGACATTAACCTGGTAGCAATTGCTTGAACTGTTGGTCTTGAACCTGCAAGTTGCCCTTCATGCTGAATTTAAGTATCAACCAACAGAGAGAAAATAAATGTCATACTCAGATACAAAAGTTTATCTTATAAATCTTTAGGGTCCAAATATTACCTCTTAGTCATCTTACACTAGTGTGACTCCACTGATATCTGTGGAATTATTCCTGATTTGCATCATTATAAATGTTTTCCCTTACAGTGTCACTACACATGCAGTAAGGGAAAATAGGCACAAACCAAAGCCACAGTTCTGATCTCTGGTCCAGATCCAAACTTCCTGGAACCAGTTCGTGAATCTAATAAATCTGTGGTATGCCTGCAGATCCAGCCCCCCAAGTGGTGTGGGGAGAATCCTCTTGTGATGTGGGGAATCTTTAATAGCAGTAGTGGTAATAATTTCTCATTATTTTTTCCATAGTCGTTGTGTTTAACTTGTACATCAGCTGGCACCCAGTCTCCCCTTCAGAGGTATACATCAGAGTCTTGTAGAGTAGAGGAGACCCACTGGTATATACACCTCTACCCCGATATAACGTGACCCGATATAACACGAATTCGGATAGAATGTGGTAAAGCAGTGCTCCAGGGGGGCGGGGCTGCACACTCCGGCGGATCAAAGCAAGTTCACTATAACGCGGTTTCACCTATAACGCGCTACGATTTTTTGGCTCCTGCGGACACCGTTATATTGAGGTAGAGGTGTATCTCATTACCAATCATGCTGTCATTAGCATGGCCACCTATGTTTCAAGAGGAAAAGGGCATATGTTTTGGAAAAACACAAGACCAAGCTTATTTTTAAGGGATATTACCACACAATGATCTAGTCATGATGCAAAATCATACACTTGTATCACAGAATATGATTCTTTGTATGATTATTTTTGAAGCCCACCTATAATCTAATCAAATGATGCATGTTACCTTCTTAATGGATAACAAGTAATGGAACACTAGGCACTAAATAAGGAATGTAGCCACAGTGGGAAGTGCTAATTATACCAAATACATTGGGGAGAGAGGCAGAGGTAGGAATCTTGGTTTATGACTTGTGGGGATTAGATTTTTGTGGTGGTGATGGGAGGGTGTGGTAGAAAGAAGAGATGCAATGTGATGTTGCCTGCTCTCTACAGATCAAACCCCTCCAGATCCACTGAGGCTAAATTTATGTTTGTTTGAAAATACAGATTTCAGTGATAGGAGAAAAGCTGAAAAATGGGGCCAGGGGAAGAGAAGGGTTTCCATGACAGCACCGATCCAGAGAGCTGTACTGGGATGAGGGGGGGGAAGAGCGGGGGAGGAGAAGAGTATCAAAGGGGAACCCTTTTCTTCATCCCTACCTCCCCCTGCAGCTAAGTGGAATTTGACTGATTGTAGGGAGTACTTCAGTCTTCTTCTATAACCTATAATGGTCATTTGATGTCACATCTATTGCCCATTCTACAGGGGGCAAGATAGAGAACTACCATGACTGGAAACGCCACAAGAAGCTCAGTGTTTCCTGCCCCTTTGCTGGGTTATTCCCATGGAAGTAATTATTGAGCTTTAAGGTAATATTGTCTTGGTCAATATTTGCTCTTCAGGTTAATAAATAGTAATTCCACTTGAGGTAAAGAAACCCAGTCTCTTCTTACCTCATACTAAAGGAATTTTGAGAAGTGCCCCACATATAAAATCTCACTCTGGTAACTGTGCCCTTTGGAGCATCATGGAGGAACTGGCACAACTTCACAGGGATTAAAAAGGATCGTGAAGTTTAGTTTGTTTACGCACTGAATTACTATTGTAGTCTGGTTTTTGTGGTACCTTTCAGCACACTGCTATAATAAGTGGCATTTACATTTTCATTTCCAGTTCACCTTTAAGAGACTGTGCCTTTGGATATGAACTTCCCTATTTGTTAATCTTGCAGAGCTTGATTTATTCTAAATAGCAGCATAATTTAAAATTGGATATAAATAATATGCCAGTTTACAGTTCCAAGTTTGCAAACATTACCAGGCATATTGCCAGATCCAAAGCCCATGGAAGTCAGAGAGTCTTTCCATTGACTTCAGTGGGCTTGGCTCAAGATCACAGTATTTAGCTACCATGATTAGTCCACTGCAGTAAGCAGTACACCCACTAGTTAGGCTTTCCAGGACCGGACTTTAAACTAGTAACTATTAACTTTCACATTCATCTATCTTGCATACATTGCAATTTAAAAGCATGGGAGCCCCTGCAACTTGGTCCCCTTGTTTTTGGTGGGGCAGGGTCAGGAATGGAAGCTGTGGCCAGTCACCAAATATTCCAGAAATATTATTTGCAGAAGGGTCTGTACTCTGAAAGACTGTACTCTGTATTCCTGGAAATCTGTCCTATTATTCATCAATGCCTGTGGTATTTCACAACTTGGAAACACAGACCCATATAGAGTAGGTATTATTAACCAATATGAAACTACTGCAAGATGTCATGAATCAGAACTTACTGGCCATCCTCACGAAAGACTTCATAAATTTGGACTCCTTTTCAAAACAAACACTATACAGTGGAGAGCAGGGACAAACTAAGGTGAATCTAAAAACTTTGGCCTAACAGAAATGGGGTCTTCCCCCAGGTACAGACTTCTCCAACCATGCCCAATGGACGTTTTCAAAACTAGAGAATTCTTTTATTCTTGTATTCACATCTCCTGAGGGAAATGATCCCACCCTGAGTAAGGACTGCAGGAGTTGATTCATTGTGAGTAAACTCAGAATAAGAAACTTTCCTCTTCTGAAAAAAGAAGAACAGGAGGACTTGTGGCACCTTAGAGACTAACAAGTTTATTAGAGCATAAGCTTTCGTGGACTATAGCCCACTTCTTCGGATGCATATAGAATGGAACATATATTGAGGAGATATATATACACACATACAGAGAGCATAAACAGGTGGGAGTTGTCTTACCACCTCTGAGAGGCCAATTAATTAAGAGAAAAAAACTTTTGAAGTGATAATCAAGCTAGCCCAGCACAGACAGACAGTTAGATAACAAGTGTGAGAATACTTACAAGGGGAGATAGATTTCAATGTTTGTAATGGCCCAACCATTCCCAGTCCTTATTCAAACCGGAGTTGATTGTGTCTAGTTTGCATATCAATTCTAGCTCAGCAGTTTCTCGTTGGAGTCTGTTTTTGAAGTTTTTCTGTTGTAATATAGCCACCCGCAGGTCTGTCACTGAATGACCAGACAGGTTAAAGTGTTCTCCCACTGGTTTTTGAGTATTTTGATTCCTGATGTCAGATTTGTGTCCATTAATTCTTTTGCGTAGAGACTGTCCGGTTTGGCCAATGTACATGGCAGAGGGGCATTGCTGGCACATGATGGCATATATCACATTGGTAGATGTGCAGGTGAACGAGCCCCTGATGGTACTTGTTATCTAACTGTCTGTCTGTGCTGGGCTAGCTTGATTATCACTTCAAAAGTTTTTTTCTCTTAATTAATTGGCCTCTCAGAGGTGGTAAGACAACTCCCACCTGTTTATGCTCTCTGTATGTGTGTATATATATCTCCTCAATATATGTTCCATTCTATATGCATCCGAAGAAGTGGGCTATAGTCCACGAAAGCTTATGCTCTAATAAACTTGTTAGTCTCTAAGGTGCCACAAGTCCTCCTGTTCTTCTTTTTGCGGATACAGACTAACACGGCTGCTACTCTGAAACCTTCCTCTTCTGAAAAAATCCTCTAGGGAATTGAGTGAAATCTTCTCTGTAATTTTCTTTTTCAGTGATGCATCTTTTACTTCAAGTTGTAGAAGGCATGAGGATGTTGCCACTCTTTTAGCCAACACCAAACAACCTGACAGTATGGGATACATTTCTAAAACATCTGCCAATGTGACATATGTAAAACTGGCATGATCAGCATGATAAATCCCAAGGACACATAGCCTCCTTGTAAATCGAGCATCACCCGCATCCATCTCTGGCTTGGTCCTTAAGATGTTCTGACTGGATATTCCATTTTTGTCCATCACTGGCGATCTCATCATATCACCAAAGCTTTTAGCATTCACATGATCACTGGCCATGTAGTGGCATTCCTTGGCAAACTTGCTTCGTAATTAGTTGGTCTTCCATCCTAATAATATGTCCATATCAAGAAAGCTGCTGAAACAAAACCAGTGCCGACAAAGGCGGTTGCTGATCTTGTCCTGCCACTTAATTAGTAAAACTGGTAGTTGCACACGAATAGAAATACAATACCTCTTTCAAAAACGACTAAGTTAACCACGAACAAGGTACCTTTTTTAGTTCATGCCAGCAGCATTCGCATGGGGGAGTTACTAGCATGGTGTGCAGTGTGCACAACAATTTGCGTCCCTATAATCCAAACTGCAGGACCATGTAGACAACCAAAGCCTTAAGTCTTGTGGTCAATTAAGAAATGCTAGTTATGTCATTCAGCAGCATGACTAATGTTTAAATATTAATACAAATCTCTTTCTTCACTAAAATATGTGGTCTTGTAATACTGGATTACTAAAGAGGACACTTGCAACAAATGACTTCTCTAAAGATATGTGGGGTTTTGAAATATCCGGTGACTCTCCAAATCTCCAATCCTGTACTGTGAGGATCTGAGCATGACCTGTAAGCCTTATGCAGGCAAAACTCCCATTGACTTCAGTGGGGCCTTTCCCATCTTGGGGCTTGTCTACACTAAAGATTTTTACCTCCAGTTAATTAATTGCTGATTAACTATAGGTATTTAACACATTGTAAAGACTAGGCTGAACAGTTTCCAAATGTTTGTTCCAGGATATGATCTGTGTGTGGGTATTTTGTACTTTTGAATGGAAGCTTAGATTCTGCAGATGGTGATGCTCTTGTCTGAGAAAAACTTACTATTCCCCCTAGGTGAATGGATTCCCCGCCCCCCCCCCCCCATGCTACCTCGTCATCATCTATGCAACTTGATCAGTATTTTAATCACATACTGTTTATCACAATACTTAGCCAGATAGAAGGTACATCTTCATTATGTACCAGAAATACTGGTAAAAACATAACCGTAACCAGTGTGTACATTACAAACAAATCACTATGGAAAACTGATACTTATGATAAGTGTTTCTGATTGCTGGTGTTAACGCTTTCTGAAATTCACTGTTGATTTTAGTAGATGGACTCAATGTCAAGCTATATATTACAGTTTTATCAGTTAAAAACATTAAAAATGTTCAGAGCATTTTTCCTCCAAATTTTTCCCCCTGTAATCCCTTTCAGTCCAGTGAATGCTCTCTCGACACACAAAAAAGCTGTATGATGCAAAAATGCAATCTCTAGCAGTATTCTTAGGTCAGAGCAACACCATGCTCTGAGTGTCTCTAGCCTCTGCTTGCCAGAAGCTGGGAGTGGATGACAGGGGATGGATCACTGGACGATTGCCTGTTCTGTTAATTCCCTCTCTAGCATCTGGTACTGGCCACTGTCAGAAGACAGGATACTGAGCTAGGTGTACCATTGGTCTGACCCAGTATGGCCATTCTTATGTTCTTGCCCATGAATATGGGGACATAATCTAACATAAAAGTTGAAAACAAATTAAATTCCAAACAGTTCTTTTCAGTGCTTTTATTTATTAAAACGAGCAGTGAAATATTGCAAGTTAGTTTTATCACTTTTTTATTGGTTTCAACCTAAAACTTAAAATGCTTTTTATAATATTCATAGGACTATAGTACAGAAAGGTAACTTTCTTTCTGCATTTTAGTTAGAGGATCTGTTGACATCAATGGAGAAAATACACAGAACCCTGGTTGAGCACAAGTTTGTGACCAAAGTCGTATTACACTGATTGGAAGATTATTTTCCCCTTTCAGTGTATTGTCACAGCTGTTGGAGGAATACAAGTTATGATTCAATAAGCACTATTATAAGAAGTCAAAGAGCATTTTAGCAAAAGATACAGAGGCCTGATTCTGATTTTACACCCGTTTTTCATTAGTGTAACTCTGGTGACCAAGTTATTCCTGATTTTTATACCAATATGAGATTAGAATCAGACCTACAACACTTTAGGGCATGATCCACAGCCAACTAAAAACCATGAGAGATCTTTAAATTGTTTGCATGGGTTTTGGAGTAGGCCATTAGGGTATGTCGTAACTTCAGGGAACTTGTATGATTGACACCCATATGGGAGACCTGGGTCAGCCTAACTTGGGTGTGGACAGCCAAAGTGCAAAGCCATACTTGAGCGCATCCGTATTTATGTAAGGTGCTAGAACTTCTGGGGGCACATACCATCATTCCTAGCGCTACAATAAACTCTGCCAATCTGAATTATTTTGCCGTGTGTCATGGGACAACTTGTCTGTCCTTTCTGGGCCCCTGTGTGGACATGCTCTTAGCCCACCAAGGCAGTAAAGTAAACTCTTTCTGGATTGGCACAGTCTAGATTCTTGGTTTCAGCCTCTGTTCCAGCCAGTGGCAAGGCCTGGATCCAACTCAGAAGGATGACCTGTTCCAGCAGTTGGCATTAATGCAATTCTTATTTCAGAAACATTAGGTCAATGCAGGTCACGACACACAGTGGAGGCCATTTTGGCACTGGTCTGTTCTGAGAAGGCAGTGACATACCTTGCTAAGAGGATTCTGCAGGATGCATGCAGACATGGAGAAGTGGAGACAGCTAATGCAGGTTCAATAGCTGTGGGATCCCCCTACACTGACCAGAAGCTGTGGAGTAGGACCACAAGCAAAGAGTGGTGGGATTACATCATGCAGAAGTGGGAGAAATCAGCAGTGGCTTCAGAACATCCATGTGAGGAAGGCCACATTCCTGAGGCAGTTGGAGGAGATTGCCCCTTCACTTCTTCATTGAAGACAGGACCTTAGAGAAGCTGCAAAGAAAACAGAAGATCTTTCAGTCCATTTAATAAAGTATTTACCATTCCTGTCAGAAGGCAGGTGAAATAATGACGATGGAACAAAAATTTAGGATCAGATTTTGGTAGGTCCTGATCTGCACAGCTGCTAGGCATGATCTCATACTGGAGTGCAGATGCTGCCCCACCACACCACACCCCAATGCTTCCATGGCTACCTGAAAGCATGAGAGAGGACAATGGGGAGACCACAACCCTGCTACCCTGTATACTGGTTAGCTGGAGTATGGTGAAGGTATTAACAGGCAAAGTTGAGGGAACACAACCCATTGCTAGGGTGGCAAGACAACAGCTGCAACATGTGCTTCCTAGGATACCCCAGGGGGAATTCTGGCTGACTCAGAAAAACTGAGCTCGTTAAGACAGAATTTTGCATTCATCTGCATTGAATAAAACATAAGAAGTTGTCCAAACTTGGCTCATGCTGCTGTTTGCAATGGGGTTTCATACAAATGAAATATAGGGCACAGCACTGTCTTAGGTAAGTGGTAATCGTCTGAGGAATGTATTTGTGAAATCTAGACTCAGGACTGAGATCTGGGTTAGCACCTTTGCTTTATCCTCTGTGAACTCCCATTTTCAATAAATAGAGGTCATGTAAAATGACTACCAGCCCAAGTCCACACCCAGCAGACTGCAGCATTTCCTAATTAGGTTATATTCAATCTTTATAATGTGCTAGTAATAGATGTGATACTGCAGTGTAATCTCCACTGATATTATTCACTTCCCAGGAATGTACAGCTGAAGCTGCTCTGTTGGCTCGGACTGAAAACAATGGGTGTGCAGCTGACAAATAAAGTAGCTGTTTTACATTCCCTGAGCTATTCTGATTCTATTGTTTAAGTGATGTCTGCGGAACAGGTACTCGCATTAGAAAACCAAGCACAATCACAATTTTGTTGATGTGGCAGCTATTTCTGAATCTTATTAAAGCTTGTTAGTGCTTTTCCCATGCAATGAAAAACTGGACTTGCCTGTTGTAATATTGCCTGGCAGTTATGAATGGTTTCAACTCACATTTTATACTTAAAAATGAGCTCATACTATATAATTGCAGGCTAGCCCCAAGAATATTTTTATTCAGTATCGTCAGACTCTTCATCAAAGATGGCAAAGAGCCTGATCCTTCAAGATGCTGAGTGATCTCAATTCCCACTGTAGTCAAATGGAGTGAAGGGTACTTGGCAACTTCCAGGATTAGCCCCTAATGTTTAAAGCTGATGGCAATTTTTGTATGGAGCAAGACAACAAATGAGGAGAACGTTCCAGTTAGAATTTGGCTTTCTTCTTGTTTATAAGCTAGCAGTTTTCATCAATATTACAATATTTATTCTATGTCTTGCTCATACACTCCATGTGCACTTCTTAACAATTGCCATATCCCTTACCCACAAATTAACAGTTTATTTTTCTCCTTCAAAGCTTACCAGACAATAACCATTAATTGTCTTTACTAAAAACAAAAGCTTATTGAGTTGAATCTGTTGGTTTAATATATACAGTGACCTTGATTCCTTCCCCAGCTGGCACGAGCATATTCAGTTTGCATCTCTCTTCCAAGTGCACTGCAGAGAAAGGCCGTTTGAGCTTGCTATTGGAGATCCAAAGGCTGCCTGTGGATGTGTATGAATTAGCACATACCATGGCCAGCTTAACCGTGCTCCTGCCCCAGTCAACACCATCCAGTTTTGGGGCAGTGCTTGCTATTAAAGTGACCCAGTGGAGCAGGGATCAAGGGCCTCTGAAGGTCCACTTACTGACATTGAGGCCCTAGATATAATAGCAAAAGCCAGAGTAACAGGGCAAAATCTTGCACAGCACTTGCATATCAATATGTTATGATTCAGACATCATAAATAAGGTGAACATCGCTAAAAACAAAACCATCCCCCTTTCAAACAAGGGGTGAATTAGTCTTTCTCTCTCGCACATCTGTAGTATTAACACTGAAGAGGATGATCACGTTCAAGCTAAACAAGAAACTCTGGACATCAGAAATAACAGTATCAGATTCTAAAAAATGGGTTCCAATTATTATAAAAAGACTTTCAATATTGTTCTCTACATATTCTGTTAAATATCCCAGTGGGAGACTTTTGGTCAAAGCTAACCACATTTCTTTGGACTTTCTTCTTTTAATGATTTCAGCGATATAAAGAATTTAGATGAAAAGCAGAAGTATTTTCTCTTTTAAAAAAAAAAAATCAGTAGAAAAGATCCACTGCTCAGCCTGCTAGTGATTTTATTTATAGAAATTCCCAAAGTGGCAGTTACTGAAATAATCTGTGGCCAACAGGCTAAAGAAAACTTTAAAAATTTCAAAAAAGTCTCCTTCCAAGAACTGTATAATCACTTCCATGAAAATGTGTTATGTAGCCCCTGGGCACTGTATTGACGTGGTATGAACAAATGGTGAGAGAAGGCAATTACTGGAGATCTATGTACCTTCAGTAATCCACTTGGATTGTAAAAAGGTGGGAGGAGAAATAATCAAACATATTACTATATATTATCCAGCAAATGTATTCCAGAATGCAACCTTTTGAGTGCACTGTGAAACAGTATTAAATGGCTTTTGAAAAATATTGTAGGCCTGGAGTGCAACTTCCTTATTTATGACCAAAGCTTTTTTTTTTTTTTTTGAAAAACATTTACATTCTGTTTAAACTCTCAACTTCTTTTTGAGTTTACACTGTGCGCTGCACCGCTGTAGTGTAGACAGTTGCTACAGTGACAGACAGGTTTTTTTCATCACTGTAGTTAATCCATCCCCTCAAGAGGCAGGAACTAGGTTGATGGAAGAATTCTTCCATTGACCAAGCATTGTCTATACCAGGATTTAGATTGGTTTAACTACATCTCTTGGGATGTGCATTTTTCACACCCTGAGCAACGTAGCTAGGTCAACCCAAGGTTTTTTAGGTGTAGATAGGTGTAAAGGGGTATACTTTAATGACCATAAAGCCCTTGTACATGCCTTGTCAGTTTCAAAGCCATAAATTGACAATTTCAAAACACAAAGGAATCAGTTTGCAAATTACATTTAAGTTCTGTATTAGAGGGGTAGCCGTGTTAGTCTGAATCTGTAAAAAGCAACAGAGGGTCCTGTGGCACCTTTGAGACTAACAGAAGTATTGGGAGCATAAGCTTTCGTGGGTAAGAACCTCACTTCTTCAGATGCCAGAGTGAAATAAATGCTAAAGTGCCATTGACTTCAATGGGGCACATATAAATCCATTCTAATTGCCATATGACATACTAGAAGTGGGATTTAAGTACTGATCTGAATTGGGACTAGTATGCCTAATGTCAATTAGGAACTTTAACTAAGACCAACCTTTCAACTCCAGCACAAGTTCCTACCTATGAAAGCTTTAAATTATAGAGAGAAAGCATAAATCCTTGGTTGGAATGGGACAGGCATTTCCACTCCTACTTTGCAATCCATTTATAAGTAGCTGTATGTTATTATACAGTGTTAATGTTGAGATTTTAATTACACGGGAATTGAGAAACTAGGAATTCAGGTTCCCCTAGCAACCTTGATTCTTCTTCTGATGTGTATATCCTACAGTAGGGGGAAAATGCATTTTCTATTAAACTACTCCTCCAGTAAGACTATACAAACAAGTTGAATTGTGTATTTTATGTTTAAACTGTTTTTCTATAAGCTTATATACATCTGAGCAGGACTTTTTTGCACTATTAATCCTTTATTTCTTTATAATACGATCTAAGCAGTATTACTACTTATATATCTCTATAGTTGTGCCTGGCACATTACAGGATAGATAAAAGATTCCCCATCATGAAGAGCTAACAATCTAACTCTACAATCAGGAAGATACTGGAATGAATTGGGGAAAGGGAAAGATGACAGTAAGGATAAGCATATAAGGAAAGTAGGATGAATGGGATTCCTAACAGAAATGGGCTTGAAGAAGGAGAGAGTTACTTCATGGACAAGCGGTGAGAGAATGATCCAAACTTGGGGGACAATATGAAAGACTGTATAGCTGAGAGATGGAGAAGAGAAAGGGAGCAGTAAGAGAAGAGGACTTGGACAAATGTGGTACAGGTCTGTCTCATCTTACGTGGGGGTTCCGCGGTTAGCGCGTAAAGCGAAAACCGCGTATAGCCAAAACCCCATTGAGTTCAATGGCGGGCGAAATCGCCCACACTACAGGTATAGTATTAAAATTGTTGTTTTTCTCTTTTTGCTGACCGCATAAAGTTGAAATCGCACATGTTAAATGCGTGTAAGATGTGACAGACCTGTATATCACAGGAGCAAAAGAACACTACGTCAGCGATATAGGTGAGAGTGAGCTTGTGTAGATCCTTGAAAGTGAGGATCTTGAAACAAATGATCAAAGAGACAAAAAGCCAGTGAAGGCATTCAAAGGGGCTGGGATGTATGCCATGACTGAAACAAATTTTTGCAGGAGCCCTTGTTAAATGTTGGCAGTCAAATGCATCTGTGTCTATTTGACTATCCAGTCCTCAAAAATGGTTGGTTGGATTTTCTTCAAACTACCACCGACACAAATTTCACCTGTGAACTAACAAGTAGCACGACAAACTTGAACCCCAACGTTACCTTTAAGTGGCTTATACAGGGTCTTTAGAATGAAAGCACAGTCTCAACAGTAGTCAGTTTAAAGACCGATAATGCATAAGTGCATTCTGGCAAACAAATAACAATCGCAAAGCCTGATGTGAACATTGCAGCAGTTAGAAAGGGACTCACAGAAGTAAGATTTAATAAAGGATTCTCTTTTTCCCTTTGGGGTGGGATGGAAATCCATTCCACCAAGAAACCTAACTGGCAACTCCTGTATCTCGTAACAGTTGGGGTGATATTGAGCTAAGAAGAATATATATATTTTTTGTAAGTAGCATTACTTGGGGCCTGAAAGTACCAATTTGCTGCACAGGGGATACTTGTGTTTTTCAGACCGTGCGTCCCATTCACCATTCTTCCGAAACTGTTCTCAGGGTGTGAATGGAGATGATGTGACAAAGACCACTTTAAGACAACTTTGTGGTACCCACAGTCTATGCCTGGCCCCCTGTTTAAGTTTAGAGCAGCCCAGAAGCTGCTCTCAATTTATGTAGGCTGTTGGAGCAACTAAGAATCACTGAAATACTGTATGCTCTGGTCATGCCACTACTACTAAGGGCTGCCAGGGCATAGAGCCATTCCAATTCTCCAGCAGCAGTGGGACTATGCTCTAGTTCCAGCTGCTGAGTTGGTACTCTCATTGTAGCTGGGAAGCCCCACCACACAGAGAGTAGCAAGGGAAATAACTTCCTGCACAAAACTCCAAACTGTCAGCAGTCCAACTGAGGAAGCAAATTCACCTCCTGGGTGTGAAACCAAACATGGAGTGTGTTTGTCTAAACATTTAACAAAATAATTATACACAAATGAAAACAGTAAGTGGAATGGAAAGCCCTTGAACTCACCAATAGCATTTCCTATCATGAATGCTATTATACACAAACTTTTATAACAAATAACTCAACTTATTATAAACAAACATGAAAGCCTCCAGCCTCCCATGTATTCATCTCCAGAGAAGCACTTCGTAACAAATAATAGAGTTGTATTCTGCCCTATCTCTCTGTGGGCTGGAGTCAAAGAGCATGGGTTGATTCCAGTAAGGTCAATACAGCATTTGATGCCATTCAAGGCATCTTACAGATTCAGCCCCATTTAAATCAGAGGGAGTTTGGAGCAAATCACTACAGCAGGCCATTAAGATGGTGATAACTCAGACACCAGAACAATTCACAGTAACACAAGTATGAAAAGTGTGACAAGAACGTATTTAAAAAGAAAAGTTTGGAAATTCAGTTATATACTGAAGACTAGTGTTTACCTCTTCAATCGATGAGAATCCATCACTGCAATTTTCCTTTAACAAGTGAAACCTGTTTTCCCCCCCTCCGGTACTTGCTGAAGGGGGTTTTATAAAGTTTTCCAAAAAAAAATTAACTTCAACTCTGAGTGTGTGAGACTTCATTTGAAAGGTGGTAGGGTTTTTTGAGGGAATTATGAAAATTGCAGGATCGGGACCTTAACTCTATGCATTATGTGTGGTTGGATGGCTGTGCCCACCCATAGCCCTCATAGGGCCTCTGTGAGGGTGCAGAAGTCCACCTGCATGTTGACCATTCCAAAATCAGGGCCACAGAGTGAAAATGCTTTCTCAGTCCTGTGACACTGTATTTATATAAACTGTAAAAGGAATTACTCCCAATCGCCCTGAAGTAAAGTGCTTAACAGCCACTGACAATAGAGGGGAGAAGTATACATACTGGGTATATATCTAGCATTTATACTTATAAAAATACCATGCATAATGAAAACTGTGTAAATATTTATAAAAATATCTTTGTGTAAGGTCTGTAACACATTTAATATTTTCAATCAATTCACATGCAGTGCTTGCGTGTTTGTGCCAAATGTAACATTTTGAAAAATGAACCTTTAGTAAAACTGTCAGAAGAGTTGTGTTAAGTTCAGGTAGCTGCCAACAATAACTTCTGGGAGGATATCATTGGAAGAAGCCAAACAATGCTGGGGTCTCTATCAGGATTAACTATGGCACTTGTAAAAATATTAACATCAGTTTAGTATTTATGGGCTTCCTATCCCATAACCTGCCGGATTGCCAACAACTATTTTCTTAGTTCTTTAACATTCTGTTTAAAGCATTTTCGCTTTCATCCAATAGATGGACAGTTTCCTTTTAAATCTGGTGTTCAAAATGAGCTTGGTTGTGAGAACTCCTAACAAACACAGAAGTGTCTCTCTAAAGCATGTGTTTATATCTTTGGGCATAGCAAAAGCCTGAGCTCTGTTGCCAATTCTTGCCATGTTTGGGGGTTTTCTCTTACAATCCCAGCTCCTGGAGTCATGGCACTCCATGCAAAATCTCACCTCTCCTTTAAAACAAAACAGTCTCCCCAGCCCTCCTAGTTGCAGAGAAAAGCTTGCAATCATGAACTGTAAAGGATCGAAAAATGAGGAGGCAAATGGAAAGAACCCCAAATGTGGTTTCAAACTCATTTTCCCCAGCCAATCGTGATTTTTGGGGAGAGCGCTCCTGATTTATTGTGTTTATTTATTTATTTAGGAATGCCTGGCATTAGTGCAGATGCAGCTTTAACTAGGGAGCAGTTAGTGCCTCCATAATGCTGTGTGCAAACTAGCCATCAAGATATATATTTTTAAAAATCAAGTGTGTCTTGAGTGTATTCCAGCCAGCCCTGGCCTGTGCCAGGTTTTCAGTTCAGCTGCAGTTGGCCTCACACCAGAGAACTGCCTAGCGCCCAAGCAAGCACGTGGGCTTAGCCCTGAGGGGTGCCGGTGTGAGCAGACACCCAGGCTCCAGAGGGAAGCGCTGGCCACACGCAGGACCTGCTGCAGACATCAGGCTTGCAACAGCCTGTGGATGCTGCTGCTGCTTTCTCGCCTGCAGCCTCTGGGGACGAGCAAGGAGCAGAGTAAGGCGTTTCCCATCCAATGCACCAGCCCAGAGGAGGGGGAGAGCACGCAGGGGAGGGAGCTGCCGGGTGACAGGCGGTCACAGGTGCTGCTGTTGCCTCTGAGTCACGGGAGAGGCGTCTCTGCGCCCCAACCAGCTGCTGCTCCCCCTCCCCCTCCTCAAGGCTGCTGCGGCTGCCAGCCCAGACAGAGCCAACTCCTCACAGGCGGCCTTGCTTGCAGGAGGAGCAGCCACCGAGCCGCGCAGCCGGGGGAAGGAGCAGACGCCCTGGGAAGCCTGTAAGTTGCTGCGTACAAAGATCTGCGTCCCCAGCCCCTGCCCGTGCCTCCTGGCCTGGCAGGCAGGTGGTTTGCAGGCAGCGGGTGTTGTCTTCCCCTTGCATGATGTGGAGATTTCGTGTGTTGGGCTGCGAGCAGCGGAAGGGCGGGTTTATAAAGCCTAACCGCCGGGGAGCAGCACCCCCAAGGCGCGAGCGGGGCACAATTCTGCTCTCAGAGCTGCCTGCGGCATTGCCCCTCGGGTACCCGGCTTTCCCTGGGCATGTTCAGCGAGCACAGCCCTGTGCCCGGATCCGCCCCATGCAGCAGGACTCCAGTGTTCTGCTAGGGGTGTGCAGGGCGAGCCAGCTCTGCGCGCAGGGCTGCCCAGTGCAATGCGACTAGTGGTTCTGTTCTCCTTCCTCCGTGCAAAACAGGTACAATTCTGCTCCCACACAGAGCCACCCAGTCCGTCAGGGCTCAGATTTTCCGCTTTCCTTCTCCCCGTGAAACAGGTCCCATTCTGCTCCAACAAACACCCACCTTGCACATCTCTACTCCAATATTCTGCAGCATGTGCATGAAACGGGCACAATTCTGCTCTCCCCGTGCACCGTGGCTGATACTTTGCTCTCCACAGGGAACAACTGGCAAAATTCTGCTCTGGGATCTACCCAGCGCAGCGTGGCTCTTCTTTTCTGCGCCTCTGTGTGCACAGAATGGGCAAAATTCTGGGCGTGGAGCTGCCATAAGCATCACAGGTTTTTTACTCTGCTCTCTCAAGAGCCGATTACAGGAGTCAAGATGCAGTGTGTTTTGCCATAACACATGGCAACTTAGGACAGTTGTACTGAAGCGGCTTGGCTACTGTCTGAGTTAATTTGTTTAAAAAGCTGTCAATTTCAGTGACTTAAAAAATTAGCATTCAGACAGACAAATATAATTGATGCAATTTATTACTAAAGGTGATACCTAGTTTCATTTCCTACTTTCAGGGTCACATATTTGAATAAAAATAGAGTGGTGTTGGGTTTTTTTTGTTTTGTTTTTGGCAGGATGTCATTTTTGCAGTGCAGTTCTGGATGGGTCAGTTTAAAAATAAATATCTACTTGAATGCTGCATTTCTGAATAGCTACATAGCTGTGACTTGAATGCATCAAAGCAGAGTACCCAGCTGAAAAGAGAGCCCATAGTACAGTGTAATACTGGTTGTCTGACAGAGATTGTAAGTCAGGAACTCACCAAAGGGGTTTTATTAGGATGCTATCTAAGGCCTGGTCCACACTAACCCCCCCACTTCGAACTAAGGTACACAAATTCAGCTACGTTAATAACGTAGCTGAATTCGAAGTACCTTAGTTCAAACTTACCGCGGGTCCAGACGCGGCAGGCAGGCTCCCCCGTCGATGCCGCGTACTCCTCTCGCCGAGCTGGAGTACCGGCGTCGACGGCGAACACTTCCGGGATCGATCCCAGAAGATCGATTGCTTACTGCCGGACCCGGAGGTAAGTGTAGACCTACCCTAAAAGTAAAGCCGAGGTAAGATATTTGAGGGGGAAAAAACATTTTTTTCACATGAAAATGAAGTCCCAAATCCAGGAAGCAATTAGTGGAAGAGTTCATCACTGTAGATTGTAGTTGTGATTTAAAACTATTTAGAATCTTAATATTTATAAAATGAGCTTGAGCTTTTATTTTTCTTTGAAAGCATTTGGGAAATTGCTCCATTGTCAGCAATCATTTAAGTGGGCCATTATTCCTTGCTAAATGTGGATTAGAGGTATGTAAGGGACAATATGTTTGAATAAACAATTAAAAGCATGAATTTAAAAACAACTGAAAACCTAAAATGGGTGATTCCTAAAACCCATCTTCCATTTGAAATCTTAATGAGACCATTCTTATCAAATGAATGTGCCTCACTTAGGATTTTTAGAAACATGGTACCAATAAAGGAATTGTGGTGCTCCGTGAATCTCAAAGAGCAAGATTTTGTGCATTCTTCACAGGAAAAGAAAACACAATATTGGAATCCAATATGTCACCTGGGTGACTGCAGAAATATAAACCTGTATATAGTCAAGTGATTACTATGTTGCAAGGATTTTATTTTTAAAGTGTGTTGTGAAAGGCCTAGTTTTTTACTGGGTTCACATTTAGATTTATGTTCTCACAGCAGCATGTTACAAGTAGCATTACAGCACTGGTATTCTGAAAAGTGAATGAAGTAGATATATCCAGCCAAAATATTATTTGATTTTGAGCATTTGTTTCTGCATTGGAATATGCTGGAATACATTGTTCTTAAAAAGGGTTTTGTTTGTCTCTGCAGAAAAATAGTAAAGAGCCAGATTTTCCCTGGCCCTAGTATGGGTGAGCAGTGTTGGGAGAGGAGGCTTCATAGGGTCCATCCTCTGCACAGATCAAGGAAAATTACCGTCCTCACTCTCGTGAGCTCAGTGAGAGTTCACTTGTGCACTATCAAAAGTACACATCACCCCCAAAAGTGAGGGGAAACATAGCCATGTGACCCCGCCCCCCCCATACCAGCCTTCAAAGCTGGCCAAATGCACTGGGAGGAGAAGGGTCTGGAGTTTGCAGTCTGGGGGGAGAAGAGGGGAGAATTATCTTTTAAAGTGCAATCTCAACCCAAGCTTTCCCTGGGGCATTGTGGCTCTGCACTAGGCCTTCAAGTGATGTGGCTAAATGCTGCAATCTAGCTCCAAAAAACTGTTTAAAACTCTTCCAAACCACTTGTATCAGCTCTGCTTTGACCAAGTAAAGCCAAAGGTTTGGCAAAACAAAACTGTTCTCTGTTTTTCTCTGTAAACCAGAGCAACATACTTAATAATCTGTTTCAAATAAAATGTCTTCCTTATGGGTGAAATCCTGGTCCCCAGCCCAAGTCTTGAGTAGGGGTTATTGTACAGGGTGTTAAAAGGAGAGTTTCTCCTCATGTCTTGTTACCGAGTTCAGAGCACCTTCCTGGCTCGCTCTAGTTCTCCTTTTATTTCTCCTTTTTCAATGAGATTGTTGTATTCCAAAGGATCAAGAGAATTCATAGACTCACGGTCCATGCATCCACCACGCTCCCATTCTGCCATTGAATAGCACTGCTGCTGCACTGGGAGGGTAGAGTCCACTCTTGCCTCTTCATATCCTGACTGCACTGCACAGCAGAAGCACAGTGTTTGTGCTACTGCAGGATTTGATCTAATTGCACAGCTAGTGATGCAAACGTAAAGTAGTGAAAAACGCAGCAAGAAATTTTTTTTTTTCCTTACATCGCACTTGAAACAGCCATTGCCCTACTCTGGGGGTTCCCAGGTTATCCTGAATGGAGTCGCTCTACCTCCTTTAGAGTGGCCTTCAGATGCATCTGATGAAGTGAGGTTTTTACCCACGAAATCTTATGCCCAAATAAATCTGTTAGTCTTTAAGGTGCCACCAGACTCCTTGTTGTCTCTGGGTATTGTCATCCTGCTTAGCATAGCACAGGTGTGAGCAATCACGCTGCAAAGCCCACCGCAAAATTACTACATCCTCACTGGTGCACCACTCGAGTGTGTCGCTAGGATTTATGGGGCATGTGCTCCGGTAAATGGTGCCGCTCTGATTCTTTCCCAGTGGATTGTGGAAGAACTTGTCTTTCCTTCTGGGTACAGGGGGGCAGGGACATGAATAGGAGAACTATCAGCCCTCAAGTGACTTTTCCTGCATCCTTACTGAAAAGTGGATGAGTTACCAGCCCAAGTGAAAGCAGCCCCTGAGGTCTAAACCACTCTTCCAGCTAAGCCAGAATTTAAGCACTGCAAAACTCAGGTGAAAGGGTTTTTTGTGTGGACGGGCGAGAGATTAGGGGCAACACTCAAATAAGACCCCGAGTTAGCTCTGCAACAAAGACAGCATGAGGGAGGACACAATAACACAAATGTGCCTTTGCTGTGGGAACGCTCACACCAGGCTAGGCTAACCCATGTGCCAACTCTATAATGAAGATATACCCTAAAATGTGAATCCATTTCCGTATGCTTTTCAATGGACCTGCTCCTTTATTTAATGTAGTATTCATTGTATTTTTGGATGCCCTTCTTGAAGTAATCATTACTTCCAAAATCTTGCATTGAATTTAAAATTTAGTATTAAGCTCATTAAAATGGTATCAAGCTATTAATCCAACATGGGACTCTTACAGGAATCGGGTATAACAGAAGCAATCTTGGATTAGGCAAACAGTGAAGTTTGCAAAACAATACATATTGAGTTTGTATACAGAAATAACAGGGAGATAAGAGGAACTGATGCTGCCGTGGGATAAATGCCCAGGTATTACAAGCTAAGCATTCATTTTCACACTAATACTATTTGAGTCCACAAATTACTAATGACATTTATAGGCAACCTTTGTCTTTGGTGGTGTCGGTGAGCTGGAAACGTTTTTCTTCTTAAAAGTCTCGGAAATGATATGCAAAAACCTATATTTGCTAGGACTGCACATTCAAGCACCCCAAAGCCCAGAAATTCAAAAGTTATGGTTGAATGCTCAACCTAAATTTTACCTTCTTGCATTTATACAGTGATCATGTTATTGAAGGTATATGCTACATCTTTGCCTAAAGTTGTAGAAAAAGCTGCTATAATATATTGGTCAGAAATATTATGCACCCTCATAAATTTAAAGATAGAATGACCATGCATGCAATGGGATAGAGTTAAGGGGGTGTGTTCAACCTTAACTTTTACATTGGATGAACTGTTGTTGCTTAACTATACGCTGTTAATGTTGCATTAATGTTGTATGCTTACATTTAATTGGGAAAAGATCAGAAATTCTATTTCAATACCTAGATTGCTATCAGAGGAGGTAGTGAAGGCATTCTCTTTGCAGAACAAGTTTAGATAAGACATTAGATGAAGTGATGCAGGCAGTTATCTTGCTAAGGGTCAGACTGGGTGATACAAGTGATCTTTTCTGTGATTCTATGCCATTGCAAATAATGACTGACCTTCTGTAGAGATAAAATTGCTGATTACAAGCTGAAGTCATCCAGACTGAGTTTGACTCACCCAAGCTTCACAGAAGCTGTCCAGATGTACTTTTATGGCAGTAAAAATATTTTAAAGGTAACATGCAAAGCATTTTTTTTTTAAACTGGGTTTGTTCACTCGTTTTGTGCTTTTTATGGTTTATAAAGAAGGCCTAAAAGGCAGGAGTTGTTGGACTTTTTTTTTGTTTTTATCTTAGAAATATTTGAAATATCAAGTCTGATCTTCATTGGCATCCAAGAGAAATCTTCCAGCAAAACAGAGCATGTGTATTATGAGCTCTTGCATCTTAATGGCAGAACTGAGGCGCTGAATCTTTAATCACGACATTCTTTCTCCTAAATGTTAATTAGACATTGGTGTAAAATGTTAACAATAACAAACAATTTAAAACAATCTGACTAAAGAATGTTAATATTGTTCCATGTGAATTGTTTGTTGGCTTTTAAAAAATCTGGGAAGTTTAAATACAAAAATTAGATTAAAAGAATGTTAAGGTTGCAAAAGTTAGGAAATGCCAGAATTAAGGTTGTTTGTGTTACCTTAATTTGATTCCCTTGTGCATATTTACTACGAGACCATCAGTCGTAACATAATCTCATACTATTTTTCACCACAGGACTTCACCTCATTCAGTGCACAATGAATGAGGCCAGAGGTTTCAAGAAGAAAAGATATTTTCTTATTTTAAGGTACTGGGCCAGGAGAGCTGGGTTCTATTCCTAAGCTGCCACAGACTTCCTATGTAGTGTTGAGTACCACTGTCCTAATGTGTATGCACAAGGGGGCCAAATTAAGGTTGCACAGGAAACTTTAGTCCTGGCATTTCCTAACTTCTCATTACTTGACTTTGCAATCTAACATTCTAATTTTGGATTTTTTCAAATGTAATTTTAATTATGAAGAATTTTGATCATAAGACTTTTTCCTCCTGCTTCTTGCACTACCCAATAAGGGGGATCAAAGGAGGTTCCCTGCCACTATCACCAGCAGTGCTGGGTTTACAATGGCGCCAGTGACTCCATGGAGCCGGGCACATGCCCAGAAGGGGCCCCGGCCTGTTCTGCTTGCACTGTGCACTGAGACCCCGCCAGCCCACTGGCACCCCCCCACACCCTGCCCACCACTTGCTCCTCTCGGCCTGCCCAGCGGCCGGCCGAGGGTTCCTCTCCACCCCCTGGCCACACCTGCCGGCTTCTTTCTCTGCCTCCTGGCCAGACCCCAGTGCACCTCCGGCTCCAGGCAGTCTCTGCTTCCCACCACCTGTGGGGCTCCACCTGTCTCCCTGGAGCTGAGCCGCCTGGGACTGATGCAGAAGCTTGGCCAGTCTTGGCCGGTTGGGTGGGAGGAACAGTGTGGGAGGGAGAGGGGGGGCTTGGCTGGCCCTTCCAGGCAAGTGGGTCCTGAGAGAGCCTGGGTGGGGCAGGGGCAGGCTCGACCTGGCTGATCACACCACTTCCGAGGAGCCGGAGTGATTCCCCGCTCCAGGACACTGGCGGCTCAGCCTGGCAATCACAGTCACCTCCCAGTGGGGCCAGGAGGCAGGGCATGGGGGAGTGGGTCTATGAGGGTCTGGGGGGGGGCTGGGCTGTGAGGGGGTGGGGAAGATCTGTGTGTTGGGGAACTAGGGAGTGGGGGTTCTGTGTGGGGCGCTGGGTAGTTGAGGTGTTGTCCAGGGCACTGTGCATTTGTGACCGGGTCTGGGGGGGTGCTGGGCATAGCGGGTCCAGGGGGGCTTTGGCCATAGGGAATTGGGGGGGGGGGTCCAGTGTTGGGTGGAGGGCTGTGTGGCACAAGATGGGCTCACCCCCAACAGGAAGGGGCATGCTGGCAGCACAGGGCTGGGTGGGCCATTGTGCATCTGGCAACTGCCGGTTTGTAAATAGTGCCCTCGCACTGGGCTGGGCAGAGAGGGGCCCCCCCCTGCCATGCCATGCCCCATTGCCCCTGGCTGGCCCCTCGCTGTGGGGACTGAACCCCCTGTGCCATGCTCCATTGCCCCCATGGGGGCCCACAAATATGTTTGGCGCCAGGCCCACAAAAGTTTAATCCGGCCCTGATTCACCAGCTGAGAATTCTTCCAAGGCAGTTGTAAAACCAACTCTCTCTAGTCTAGACAGCAGTACTCGCTTTTCTCCTGATCTACCGGGGAAGGCAACCAAAGACACCTGTGAGGATATGAGTACCACTGCTTTAGATCTGTAATAATTCAGGGGGAGGTGGGAGGAAGAGGTGCTAGAGAAGACTTTTTAGGTTTAAGTTCTTCAGTGAAGTACAGGCCGATGATGGACCAAATAGCCATTATTCTAGTAAAGTTCCTTGTTCAATGTTGAAAGGAAGTGACTGATTCACATGACAGGGTTTGCTACAAGAGGGGTTTTAAGAGACAGTTGATTATTTCTTCCGTACTTGGGAAATGCTCAGGGACTATGGTGCTGAGGGCATATAAATATTTTAATTTTAGTTTGGTTATTGTTTTTGTTGTTGTTTTTTCAAATGTATATTCTTGCCTTTTTAAAAACATAGTAAGAACAGCCATAATGGGTCAGACCAATGGTCAGTCTAGCTCAGTATCCTGTCTTCCAACAACGGCCAATGCCAGGTGCTTCAGAGGGAATGAACAGAACAGGGCAATTATCAAATGATTCATCCCCTATCATCCAGTCTCAACTTCTGGCAGTCAGAGGTTTAGGGACACCCAAAGCATGGGGTGGCATCCCTGACCATCTTGGCTAATAGCCACTGATAGACCTATCCTCCATGAACCTATCTTATTCTTTTTTTAACCCAGTTATACTTTTGGCCTTCACAGTATCCCCCGGAAACACAGTTCCACAGGTTGACTGTGTGTTGTGTGAAGAAGTACTTCCTTATGTTTGTTTTAAAATTGCTGTCTGTTAATTTCATTGCATGACCCCTAGTTCTTGTGTTATGTGAAGGGGTAAATAACACTTTCTCCACATCGTTCATGATTTTATAGACCTCTATCATATCCCCCTTAGTCATTTATTTTCTAAGCTAAACAGTACCAGTCTTTTTAATCTCTCCTTGTATGGAAGCTGTTCCATACGCCTAATCATTTTTATTGCCCTTGTTTATACTTGTTCTAATTCTACTATATCTGTTTTTGAGATTGGGTGAGCAGAACTGCCCGTGGTATTCAAGGTGTGGGCATACCATGGATTCATATAATGACATGATATTTTCTGTCTTCTCTATCTCTTTCCTAATGGTTCCTAACATTGTGTTCATTTTTTTCACTGCTGCTGTGCATTGGGCAGATGCTTTCAGAGAACTATCCATGATGACCACAAGATCGCTTTCTTGAGTGGTAACAGCTAATTTAGGCCCCATCATTTTTTATGCGTAGTTGCGATTGTTTTCCAGTGTGAATTACTTTGCATTTATCAACATTGTATTTCATCTGCCATTTTCTTGCCCCGTCACCCAGTTTTGTGAGATCCCTGTGTAACTCTTTGTAGTCAGCTTTGGACTTAACTATCTTGAGTAATTTTGTTTAATATTTCCCTAAGTAGGATATGTTGATGCATCCTTGAATTGTGTGGCAGCACTATTAGATTTTTCTCACTAAGAAAGAGATTTTTAAATGAAATAAAAAATAGATGCCTTTTTAAATATCCTTGATTATGAAAGAATATTGTACAGGTCACGCATCTAGCTATTTAGATTTTACGAAGACTTTTTAATGTCATTCTTGATTCTGATCCTTGGTAAATCTGACCTTTCTAACTGTATTCAACAAAACATTAAGAAAACATACTGTGCTCAAAAAACAACTATTCTTCTCTCCATCCAAGGGTGTTTGGAATGGGGGAGGAGGGTGCAGGAGGCCATGTCCCTCCCACTTTTTATTGGCTGTAAGGGCAAACGACGGGGAGTGGAGGCAGAGAGGAGCAAGTGGGGGCGGGGTCTCAGGGGAAGAGGCAGCACAGGGGCGGGGCCTCGGGGGAGGGGGCTGTGTGAGGTTGGGGGCTCAGAGAGAGAGGGCAGTGTGGGGGTGCAACGCAGGGGGACGGAGCCACAGTTCAGTCGCCTGTAGCATCCCCACTTTTAGGGCACTTCCACTGCTCCTGTCTCCATCTATATGTGTATCTCTCCATATTGTGTATGGGTCTACTACAAGAGTAGAATCAACCCATTTATATTAACACCTCTTTAAATGCTTTTCATACATCTTTGAAACCCTCTAAATCTACCATGAACTCAAGTTAACTGCTGTAGCTAAATATGGTTTGATTTAGTTTCCTAAAATGACTTTAATTCCATTTATTCTCTGGGGTGGACAAACGAAACCTGGAACACAGGCAAAGATTAGACAGAGGTATGTGTCACTTTTTTTCCCCCCTGTACTCTTCAAGGTGCACATTCCAAATACGCCAACATTCTGTTTTCAATTTGGCACAGCAGTTATTAAGTAACAGCAGCATGCTCAGACTAACTATTGCCACTGCTTCTAATGATTCATTGACGGTGGTAAGTAGTGTTTGGTATCAGTTTACCATCTTTGTTTTCAGGTACAGTTGATATACCCTCTTTGGGGGATTACAGTGTTGTTGAATTTTTCTATAAAATGTCTCCCAACCATAGGACTCTATTTCTGTCTTGTATAACAACTATACATTATTGACCTCTTCCTTTTCCGTTTCAGACTATATCTGTACCAGTATAAATCTTCTTAATTTTACAAAACCTGTATGATGGCATTGAACCAACCATGATGATAATGTTCTAAATGTGAATACAAATCTGGCTGGGTTTGTTGAGAGAATTAAGATACCGGTTAATGTAATCACAAGGAATTAAAAACAAAAAGCCTAAGAAAACAAAAGCTGCATATATCGGGGAGGGGGAAATGCCACCAGATTCTGCCCTTAGTTTTTTTTAAATACAGCAGTGCCTAGTCATGGAAGTTGGGGGGGATGGGGGAGGAGAAAGGCATAATATACCCTCAGATAGCTCTGTCTCCATCCTTGATTATGCGTATCTTTGTGAAGAAAAGTTATCTCCGCTCTTGTGTGCGTGCCCCATATAGTAAGAGAGAAGGGCTATTGGTGCAATTTTATATGTACAGATATGTTTAACTATGTTAAGTTCCTTTTGACAGCCCCTACCTTTTGTCTTTTTTCCAGCTCTTTTGGCCTTTAGATTGTTTGCTCTTGGCCCTGACACTTATTAAACAATGAGAAAATTGGATGACCAGAACACAAGTGACACTGAGAGGATAATGTGATTGTTTGTCCTACATGTCAGGCACTTGTATATTCCAGCTTGCAGAGGATTGATGCAAAAGTTTACTACCTTTGATCAATTTAACTTGGCCGCCTGTTTGCTCATGGCTTTTTGGAATAGGACCCTGGAAGAATAACCACAATTCAAGAGGGTATGATACATTGTGACCAAAGACACTTCCTGCAGTTTGGCAACATCTTTCAGTGATGTATGTGTAGATCAGGGGTTCCCAAACTTGGTTCGTGGCTTGTTCAGGATAAGCCCCTGTGGGCCATGAGATGCTTTGTTTACCCGAGCGTCCACAAGTACTGCCGCTCGCAGCTCCCAGTGGCCGTGGTTCGCAGTTCCCAGCCAATGGGAGCTGCGGGAAGCGGCGCAGGCCGGGCCACCACTTCCCACAGCTCCCATTGGCTGGGAACGGCGAACCACGGCCACTGGGAGCTGCGAGCGGCCGTACCTGCGGATGCTCGGGTAAACAAAGCATCTCACGGCCCACCAGGGGCTTACTCTGAACAAGCCGCGAATCAAGTTTGGGAACCCCTGGTATAGATAAGGAATGGAATGGAAAACAATGTTTAAAATATTATAATGATGTTCTATAAATCAGTGGGTACTCCCTTACCTGGAGTGCAGTGTTCAATTCTGTCATCCCACCTAAAAGAGATATAGCAAATATTGGTTTCCTTTTTAAAGGCATACAAAATGAATGCTATAGAGAGGCTAGATAGGGTGAACAGAAGAGTCCATTGTCGGAGACTAGACAGAGCACTGGTTTTATGGCAATACTATGTTCCTATATGCACCTTTCCCAGTTGGCAGGATTTGATACACCTTCACTGACATACAGTACATGAGCAATATGCATTTGAGGGGCAGTGCCTTAAAACTAAGTACCGAAGACCCTAGACCTGTCCCTGGAATCTCCTACGCCGCCTCAGTTCACTTGTGCCTAGGGTCCACAGCCACATCAACAAAAGCACAGATTTAATGGTAGAGTTGGGTGGTCAATTAAAAAACAAAATTCACTTTAATTTCATTCTAAAAAGTTGCAACATTCTTTGTTAAACAATTATTTGACAGTTATTACTCAACCACCTCTGGCCTACAATATCAAAAGTACTAATGGATCTAAAAGGATCTGCTTAGGAGATGAAAATCAACAAACAGGATAAACCAGTGCAAAACTAGTAGTTTTATTGCAAACAGCCATCTTTTGTCTAATGTTAAATAATAAAAAAGTAAAAATTTATTTTTATTGACTTCAAGACTTCTGTATATCATCTTACCTTGAAACTACTCTAGGGTTCTACGTTGGCAGAAGACTATACGCATTTCCTAATGTTAATGTTGGCATTGAAATAGCCGCTGGAATGCCAGGACGCTACTTTTGTGACTTTGCAGGAGTCTTTGAAGGAGACTTTGAAGGAAATTGTGGAGTGGCATGTACTAAATCTGAAACAGTGTTTTCATAATTTTAAATACTTTCAGTAATGCCTTTGCCTAGCAGAAAACATATCCATTGAAATTTAAATCTTTGAATTGTGTTTGAAAAATTCACGGAAAATATGAAAAGAGAATCTGTATGCAGCTGAACAATGTCTAAGGAAAGAAATATGTTTTAGGGCCCAATTCTGCACACTAAACAAGGATTTAAATATCTCGTTCTCTCGCCTCCTCCCACCCACCCCATACTTCACATTTGCAGGGAAAGACTGCAACACTCTACAAGTATTGTTACAACTTCCTCCTGTAGTACTGCAAAAGAAAAATCCTAGCATTCTAGCTGTTATTACATCAGTATTAACTGTGTGTGTGTGTGTGTGTGTGTGTGTGTGTGTGTGTGTGTGGACTACATTCAAAGAATGTTAAAGTGGCAAAGTCAAACGCTCATAAATTAGGACAGGGATAGTCAATGGGCGGATCGTGGACCAAATCCAGACCGCCAGATGCTTTTGAAGGGACCGTGAAATCTTTTTATTTACCTATAGGGCTGTCAATTAATCGCAGTTTACTCACACTATTAACTCAAAAAAAATTTAATTACTGTTAATTGCACTTTTAAGCACACTGTTAAACAATAGAATATCAGTTGATATTTAATAAATATTTTGGATGTTTTTCTACTTTTTCAAATACATTGATTTTCAGTTACAACACAGAATACAAAGTGTACAGTGCTCACTTTATATTATCATTTTTATTATAAAAATGATAAACAAATAGTTTTCAATTCACCTCATGCAAGTACCTAAGTGCAATTTCTTTATTGTGAAAGTGAAACTTACAAATGTAGATTTTTTTTTTGTTCGTTTGTTTTGTTACATAATTGCACTCAAGAACCAAACAAAACTTTAGAGCCTACACGTCCACTCAGTCCTACATCTTGTTCAGCCACTCGCTACGACAAACAAGTTTGCTTACATCTACGGGACATAATGCTGCCCGCTTCTTATTTACAGTGTCACCTGAAAGTGAGAACAGACGTTTGCATGGCACTTTTGTATTGCAAGGTATTTGTTTAGCATATCTGGCACGTATTCATATGCTCCTTCATGTTTCGGCCACCATTCCAGAGGACATACTTCCATGTTGAAGACACTCATTTTAAAATAAAATGCATTAATTACGTTTGTGACAGAACTCCTTGGGGGAGAAGTGTATGACTCCTGCTCTGTGTTTTACCCTCATTCTGCCATATATTTCATGTTATAGCAATCTTGGATGGTGACCCAGCACATGTTCTTCGTTTTAAGAACACTTTCACTTCAGATTTGACAAAAACACAAAGAAGGTACCAATCTGAGATTTCTAAAGATAGCTATAGCACTCGAACCAAAGTTTAAGAATCTGAAGTGCCTTCCAAAAATCTGAGAGGGACGAGGTTTGGAGCATGCTTTCAGATTTCTTAAAAGAACAACACTCCGATGCGGAAACTACAGAGCTGAATGACCAAAAAAGAAAATTAACCTTCTGCTGGTGGCATCTGACTCAGATGATGAAAATAAACATGCATCGGTTTGCAGTGCTTTGGATCGTTATCGAGTAGAACCCATCATCAGCATGGACGCACGTTCTCTGGAATGGTGTTTGAAGATCAAGGGACATATGAATCTTTAGCGCAAACAAGAAGCGGGCAGCATTATCTCCTGCACATGTAAACAAACTTGTTTGTCTGAGCAATTGGCTGAACAAGAAGTAGGACTGAGTCAACTTTTAGGCTCTAAAGTTTTACATTGTTTTATTTTTAAGTGCAGTTATTTTTTGTACATAATTCTACATTTATCATGAAAGTTGAACTTACAAAGAGATTGCACTACATTATTTGTATTAAGTGAATTGAAAAATATTATATCTTTTGTTTTTTACTGTGCAAATATTTGTAATAAAAAATAGTATAAAGTGAGCACTGTACACTTTGTATTCTTTGTGGTAATTGAAAGCAATATATTTGAAAATGTAGAATACATCCAAAAATATTTAAATAAATGGTATTCTATTATTCTTTAACGGTGCGATTAATCGCAATTAATTTTTTAAATCGCACAATTAAATGCAATTTTTTTTTTTAATCACTTGACAACCCTATTTACTTATGTTAACATTGCTTGTTTCTGCCTTTAAATGCCCGAGCTCTCAGCCCTACAGCTGACAACTTGGACTGTCAAAGGCAGCAACAGGTGATGTATAGGCAGGGCTGACCACCTGAGCCATGGGGTGGCAGGGCTCTTGGCTGCGAGTGCCCCACACTGTCAGTTAAGTTTGTGAGGACATGCACCGCTGATAGAGGGGGCGTAGTGTGGACATGAAAAACCATAATAATTACTGCAGTGGCTGTATGTCGATCTAACTTAAGTTGACTTTATTTTGTAGTGTAGACTTATTGCAGTGTGAAAAATGTTTCTCTGGAGTCTGGTCCTTGACTATACCTAAGGCTTGACCAAAAAGTTTGGATCTGGACAAAAAATAATTTCCTAACTCAGGGGTAGCCAATGTCAGAATTAAGGTTGTCTGTGCAGCCTTAATTTGGCCTCCTTATGTGTATGCATGATCACATTAATGATATATTTCAGAGTGGTAGCTGTGCTAGTCTGTATCAGCAAAAACAAGGAGGAGTCCTTGTGGCATCTTAGAGACTAACAAAGTTATTTGGGCGTAAGCTTTTGTGGGCTAAAACCCACTTCATCAGATACATGGAGTGAAAAAACACAGAAAGCAGTATAAATATTACAGCACATGAAAAGATGGGAGTTGCCTTACCAAGTGGAGGGTCAGTGCTAACGAGGTTAATTCAATTAAGGTGGAAGTGGCCTATTTTCAACAGTTGACAAGAAGGGGTGAATATCAAGAGAGGGAAAATTACTTTTGTAGTGCTAACGAGGCCAATGCAATCAAGGTGGACGTTGCTCATTTCCAACAGTTGACAAGAAGATGTGAGTATCGGCAGAGGGGAAAATTACTTTTTGTAGTGACCCATCCACTCCCAGTCTTTATTCAGACCTAATTTGACGGTTTCCAGTTTGCAAATTAATTCCAGTTCTGCAGTTTCTTGTTAGAGTCTGTTTTTGAGGGGGTTTTTGTTGACGAATTGCCACTTTCAGGTCTGTTATTGAGTGACCAGGGAGATTGAAGTGTTCTCCCACTGATTTTTGAACGTTACAATTCTTGATGTCTGATTTGTGTCCATTTATTCTTTTGCGTAGAGACTGTCCGGTTTGGCCAATGTACATGGCTGAGGGGCATTGCTGGCACATGATGGCATATATCACATTGGTAGATGTGCAGGTGAACGAGCCCCTGGTGGCTGATGTGGTTAGGTCTTATGATAGTGTCCCTTGAATAGATATGCAGACAGAGTTGGCAGCGGGGTTTGTTACAGGGATTGGTTCCTGGGTTAGTGTTTTTGTTGTGTGGTGTGTAGTTGCTGGTGAGTATTTGCTTCAGGTTGGGGGGGGCTGTCTGTAAGCAAGGACTGGCCTGTCTCTCAAGGTCTGTGAGAGTGAGGGATCGTCCTTCAGGACAGGTTATAGATCCTTGATGATGTGTTGGCTTAGATAGTCCCCCAACCTGAAGCAAATACCAGAAATGGCTCAACCATTTTAGCTCAAATTATCCCAATTATTTCATTTGGTGGCCCCTAGTTCTTATATTATGGGAACAAGTAAATAATTTTTCCTTATTCACTTTCTCCACACCACTCATGATTTTATATACTTTTGTCATATCCCCCCTTATTCTCCTCTTTTCCAAGCTGAAAAGTCCTAGCCTCTTTAATCTCTCCTCATATTGAACCCGTTCCAAACCCCTAATCATTTTAGTTGCCCATCTCTGAACCTTTTCTAATGCCAGAATATCTTTTTTTGAGATGAGGAGACCACATCTGTACCATGGATTTATATAAGGGCAATAAGGTATTCTCCGTCTTATTCTCTATCCCTTATTGAATGATTCCTAACATCCGGTTTGCTTTTCTGACTGCTGCTGCACACTGCATGGACATCTTCAGAGAACTATCCACGAAGACTCCCAAGATCTCTTTCCTGATTAGTTGTAGCTAAATTAGCCCCATCATATTGTATGTATAATTGGGGTTATTTTTTCCAATGTGCATTACTTTACATTTATCCACATTAAATTTCATTGGCAACTTTGTTGCCCAATCACTTAGTTTTGTGAGATCTTTTTGAAGTTCTTCAGTCTGCTTTGGTCTTAACTATCTTGAGCAGCTTAGTATCGTCTACAAATTTTGCCACCTCACTGTTTACCCCTTTCTCCAGATCATTTATGAATAAGTTGAATAGGATTGGTCCTAGGACTGACGCTTGGGGAACACCACTAGTTACCCCTCTCCATTCTGAAAATTTACCATTTATTCCTACCCTTTGTTCCCTGTCTTTTAACCAGTTCTCAATCCATGAAAGGATCTTCCCTCTTATCCCATCACAACTTAGTTTACGTAAGAGCCTTTAGTGAGGGACCTTGTCAAAGGCTTTCTGGAAATCTAAGTACACAATGTCCACTTGAGCCCCCTGGTCCCCAAGTTTGTTTGACCCCTTCAAAGAACTCTAATAGATTAAAGCAACAGAGGGTCCTGTGGCACCTTTAAGACTAACAGAAGTATTGGGAGCATAAGCGTTCGTGAGTAAGAACCTCACTTCTTCAGATGCATCTGAAACAGGACCCTCTGTTGCTTTTTACAGATTCAGACTAACACGGCTACCCCTCTGATACTCTAATAGATTAGTAAGACATGATTTGCCTTTATAGAAACCATGTTGACTTTTGCTCAACAATTTATGTTCTTCTATGTGTCTGACAGTTTTATTCTTTACTATCATTTCAACTAATTTGCCTGGTACTGACGTTAGACTAACCGGTTTGTAATTGCCGGGATCACCTCTAGAGCCCTTTTTAAATATTGTTGTTACATTAGCTATCTTCCAGTCATTGGGTACAGAAGCTGATTTGAAGGACCGGTTACAAACCATAGTTAATAGTTCCGCAATTTCACATTTGAGTTCTTTTAGAACTCTTGGGTGAATGCCATCTGGTCCCGGTGACTTGTTACTGTTAAGTTTATCAATTAATTCCAAAACCATCTCTAGTGACACTTCAATCTGTGACAATTCCTCAGATTTATCACCTATAAAGGACGACTCAGGTTTGGGAATCTCCCTAACATCCTCAACCTTGAAGACTGAAGCAAAGAATTCATTTAGTTTCTCCACAATGACTTTATTGTCTTTAAGTGCTCCTTTTTTATCTCGATTGTCCAGGGGCCCCACTGGTTGTTTAGCAGGCTTCCTGCTTCTGATGTACTTAAACATTTTGTTGTTACCTTTTGAGTTTTTGGCTAGCTGTTCTTCAAACTCCTTTTTGGGTTTTCTTATTACATTTTTACACTTAATTTGGCAGTGTTTATGCTCCTTTCTATTTACCTCACTAGGATTTGACTTCCACTTTTTAAAAGATGCCTTTTTATCTCTCACTGCTTCTTTACATGGTTGTTAAGCCACAGTGGCTCTTTTTTAGTTCTTTTAAGCCGCATGCTATACACTCCATAATATTTGTGAAGGGAAGGCTGAAAGCTTCACTCAGGGCTGGACCACTGAGGCTCAGTGCCTGGAGGCTGAATTTGAACAGCCAGAAACCAGGGCTGTTAGAGGGGCGCAGCGCAGGGCCATGAGGATCAGGGATGCCTTGAGGCTGCAATTTGAAGCAAAAAGTCACTAATATTTGTTACTATGCTCGGGAGTGCAGTGCTTGTAATGCTAGGAGATGATTGGTGCAGACCATGGACTATGAAGGTTTAAGACAATTGCTTGTTGCTTTGCAGGGCTCTGTTTCCTTTCAATTAATGGAATAAAGATTGCTTTCAAACCAAAACAATTCTTTTATTAAAAAACAACAACCGGAGGTGAGAGACAAACAAAAAAAAACACATCAGCACTGTGGGGGAAGGGAGGAGGTGGGGTTAAAGATTTGTGTATGTCCAGGTATCCTATGCAATCTTGTCCTTTGGAGTACAGTGCAGCAGGTACTGTATTTCAGCAGGACTAAACTGCAGAGGGATGGGTGTAGAGTGCAGTGGGTACTGGGAGTCTGCAGAGCAGGACTGTGACAGGGCAGGAGTGGAATGCAGTGGGTACAGACTGGAGTCAGGAGGTTGATAAGAGTGTGTTGATGGTGTCTGGGGGGCATATAGGAAAGAGTTTTTTGCGACAGCAGTTGCAGAGGAGGGCGGGCGTGGAGCTGCTCGGTTTGCAGTGCTATTAGCACCTGGAGCCACCGAAATATCCACAGTGGCCTTCGCAGTATCGTGTCCAGCTTTTTGTAGAACCAGCAGTTCGTGGGCGCAGCACCGGAGCGGTGGCTTACCTCCCACGCTTTATGGTAGGCATTCCGCAGCTCCTTCACTTTGACCCTGCATTGCAGTGTGTCCTTGGCATGGCCCCTTTCTGTCATGCATCGTGAAATCTGTCGTAGGTATAATAATTCCTGCAGCTGGACCTGGACAGTCTCCTCTCCCCAAATGCTGATGAGGTCCAGCAGCTCAGCATTGCTCCAAGCGGGGGATCGCCTGGTGCGTGGAGCAGGCATGGTCACCTGGAAAGATGCGCTGAGACCACTGCACACGTCACCGAGCAAACAGGAAGGGGACTTTCAAAATTCCCAAGGAATTTAAGGGGCGGGGCTCACGGTTGGTCACCTGAGGGCAGGGCAGTAGACTTCAAACTGATGACAGGCAAGAACAAGCATTGTGGGATATCTTCCGGAGGCCAATTGCAGTGCTGTAATCGACCAGGGTGTCTACACTGGCACCGCAGTGCTGTACCTCCGGCGCGGAAAGCTGTATGCCTCTCGTCAGGGGGTGTGGGTGTAGGTATTTATTTTATTTATTTATTTTTACAGTGCTGCAACTGCATCGTTTCTGTGCACTAAGTGGCTTGGCAGTGTGTACACCGAGAGTTACACCGCAGAAAGCTGCTTTACTGTGCAGAAACTTGCCAGTGTAGACAAGGCCTGTGTCAGCACAACCCTCCCTATAGTAAAGATTAATGTTCTGTGGTCACTGGTGAGATCAAACTCTTTGTTATGGATTTCCTTAA
Source organism: Chrysemys picta bellii (assembly GCF_011386835.1). Classification (NCBI taxonomy): domain Eukaryota; kingdom Metazoa; phylum Chordata; order Testudines; family Emydidae; genus Chrysemys; species Chrysemys picta. The sequence goes on from NC_088793.1 coordinate 145,297,970, forward strand.
GTTATCACTGTGGGGACAGCGTTGGTTGTATAAGTACCTTAACTGTGAATTTCCTCCATGCATTCAGATACTTTTGTTTCTTGCAAGTTGAAACTTTGCTCTAGATTTCCAGACCTTTCTAATGGATGGGGTGGGAGGGATGTTGGTCATTTTTCTTGATGACTGTAGTGTGTGTGTGTGTGTGTGTGTGTGTGTGTGTGTGTATTAAAATCCTTAAATTACTGATATGTACTCTCCACCGTAAACTTACCCTAAAAAGGATTGTTTGTTTTTGTTTTTGCCTTAAATTTCCTTTATCCCTGTAAATAGCCTTAACATGGGACTAGGAAGAAAAGTGGACTTGAGTTAGGGAGAGAGCAGGGACACTTGCTTTCTTTCCTGCTGGTTTCCTGTGTTCTGCAAGAGGGTAGCACCTTTCATGTAGACATGGGCTGGATGGGGGTTTCCTCCTTTGATCTCAGGAGATCTGTAGGAGGCAGAGGGATGAATAGAATGATCATAATAGCTGGGAGAGGGAGCAACACATCAGTGACTGTTTCCATCCTTTCTGCCTGCAGACCTCTTGAAGCCCATGTGGTGATTCCAACCTTTGGAAGTGTGCAGGAGTTGAGGGCTCCACATGGGTAAAGGCATAAGCCCTAAGATAGCATCACCCTTAAATCCTTAAGAAGCTCATTGTTTGTCGTACCCCAACGCAAACCTTCCTTTCCTCCCTCGTGAATCTTAAGACTCATTGGGGTCCCCTCACAGCTAAGGGCAGCTCATTCGGGCTTCCCTCTAAATGTGTGCAGCCTTATGTTTCCCTTCAGAGCCTGATGAACCTAAATAAGCTTGTCAGCCCCGCCAAGTCTAAACAGACTTCTCAAAGGCTGCTGAATATTGTACGAATGCAAGTTGAGGGCCACCTCTGTGAGTGAAGGCCCCCAAAGGAGGGGTTGCCCTCAGCGAGCCTCCCCAGGGAAGGAGAGGGGCTGACGAGCCACTCTGAGGTGCACTGGGAATTCTCACTGCAGACATCAGGATGTCAACAAGAAGGGAGGAAATACTCCCCAATCTTTTCTCACTCAAGCCCCTTGCTCCATGTAGCCACACACTCTTTACACTCGTATCTCCTAATGGCTGGGCAGTCAGAGCCACCATCCTGCAGACTTCAAAAGGTGTTCAGCAGCATGGGGAGAATAGGGGTTCAGCTGGGGGTAGGTATGATCAGAAGGGAACTTGGTGGAAGGCATCAGAGCAGGAGACATTCTCCTCTCTTGTTTCTCTGAAGCTGAAGACTAAAGAGGAAATCCCCTCTCCTCTGGTTGCTTTGTTCTGTTGCCTAGCCCCTTTCTCTGTTCGCTGCCAATGAGGCTCTGCAGCTCCTGGCAGCCTAGTCTTAAGTTTCAGTTTTAAAATAATGACTTCAAAATATATCAGGGACTTAACTGTTGTACTGAAGCTAGAGTTTCTGAGCAAGTTCCTCGAAGGAGAAGTTGCTGGGATTTCCACCACCAGGAAAGGAAGTGGAATGTTAGTTGAGCGTCTCACAAAGGCATTGCCTCTCTCAGCTTTGCTGCTGGCCTCCCCTTATTTTTCTTACTGACCTGGTTAGTTGGTGTATGGTAAATCTTTGAAACACTGGGCATTTTAATGCCTTAAAGGGGAGGGGAAAGGGGTAGGGAGGGGAATAGCTCTGCCTAGAATCCCGACTTGTAGTGCAGAAATAACTCAATTACTGAATTACTAACTCTTAATATTAATAGATTATGGGAATGATGATTAAGATGGAATACCATGGACTGCACTTATGTTGCTGGTTAGTTCTGCTGTGCAGTAGCTGAACAGAGACCTTATTCTCCTCAGAGTTATTTATGCACTGTGAAATGTCTTAAGGACAGCTTCCTAAACGTCCTACTTTCCCCAAAACAGTAGAAGTCTGTCTAAATATAAAATATTTAAAACTACAGGATATTCTTTAACATTAGTCATAATATTCATTGTGGAAACAAATTCTGGTACAAATCTTCTGGTTTTTCACATCGGATACTGTTGCTGTTTTGAATTTTGCACTAATTCAGTTCGACAAAAGGCTCAGTCTTCTGATGAGGTTAGAGCTAAGCTCTGTCTTGAAACTGCAGGAGCAAAGGAAAGTGCCGGATGACAGGAAGAGTAGGGACATTTTTAAAGAGGGTATTATATGTGAGTGACGGTGTAGGTGTAGACCAGATCCAGAGTTTGAAGGTCACAGGTTTTAATTTTGTATAAGACTGAAATTTTGCATAGGATTCTGAAAAAGATTTGGGGGTCGGAGTGGATAATCAGCTGAACATGAGCTTTGTCTGACACTGTAGTCAAAAGGGCTAATGAAATCCTTTGCATGAAGAAGGGACTCTTAAGTAGGAATAGAGAGGCTATTTTACCTCTGTAATTGGCTCTGGTGTAAATATTACTTGAATACAGTGTCCAGTTCTGGCGTCTGCAATACAAAAAGGGAAAGGTTCAGAGAAAAGCTACGAGAATGATTTAAAAGATTAAAAACATGTCTTATAGCAGGGGTGGGCAAACTTTTTGGCTCAAGGGCCACATCTGGTGGGGAAATTTCATGGCCCTGCATGCATGTAGGGCTGGGGCAGGGGGTTAGGGTGCGGTAGGGAGTGCAGGGTGTGGGAGGGGGTGCAGTGTGCAGGAAGGAGGGGCAGGGGGTTAGGGTGCGGTAGGGAGTGCAGGGTGTGGGAGGGGGTGCAGTGTGCAAGAAGGAGGTCAGGGCAAAGGGTGCAGGAGGGGGCTCAGGGTTGGGGTGCAGCAGGGGGTTGGGGTGCGGGTTGCAGGAGGGATTTGGGGTGTGGGCTCCGGCCCGGCGCTGCTTACGTGGAGCCGCTCTGGGGTGGCAGCGGCACGCACCGGGGCCAGGACAGGCTCCCTGCCTCTCCTGGCCCTGCGCCGCTCCTGGAAGTGGCCGGCACCACGTCCTTGCGGCCCCTGGGGAGGGAGAGGCAGAGGGCTCCGTGCAGTGCCCTCGCCTGTGGGTACCTCCCCCGAAACTCCCATTAGCCACAGTTCCCCATTCCCGGCCAATGGGAGCTGCGGGGGGTGGTGCCTGCAGGCGAGGGCAGTGCACAGAGCCCTCTACGCCCTCCCCTCCCCCAGGGACCACAGGGACGTGGTGCCGGCTGTTTCCGGGAGCGGCGCAGAGCCCGCGGCGCCATTGGGGTGGCAATCCATTGGGTTGGATCCAAAGCCCTGATGGGCCAGATCTGGCCCACAAGCCGTATTTTGCCCACCCCTGCCTTATGGTGACAGTGTCAAAGAGCTCAATCTATTTAGTTTAGCAAAGAGGAGGTTATGGGGTGATTTGATTACAATCTATAAGTATCTACATGGGGAGCAAATATTTACTAATGGGTTCTTCAGTCTAGCAGAAAAACACAATCCAATGGCTGGACGTTGAAGCTAGACAAATTCAGACAGGAAATAAAGTGTAAATTTTTTACAGAGAGTAATTAACCATTGGAACAAATTCCTAAGGGTCGTGGTTGATTCTTCACCACCAACAATTTTTAAATCAAGATTGGATGTTTCTCTAAAAGATCTGCTGTGGGAATTATTTTGGTCAAGCTCTATGGCCTGTGCTATACAGGAGGTCAGACTGAATGATCACAATAGTCCCTTCTGGCCTTGGAATTGATGATTCTATAAAATATGCCAAATTTTCCCTCTTTCCTGTAGGACAAACCTGTCTGTATGGATTGTGTCTGTGCTTCTGCTGTTGTCTGTAGCACCCCCTTGTAGGCACATGGTAAATTGATGCATGCTCAGTCAGTCACTGCACTGCTCCTCTTGGGAACACACTTGTAATGTCATTATCCTTGGGGGAGTCAGGAAAAACTCCATCCAAGACACTAGAGTTAAAATGGTGTAAGAGGACCAGGCCCACTACTTGCAGGAGCAGCAGTGACATTAAAATTATTCTTTGCTTTTGCAAGAGTGCACTGGATGATGTGGAGTTACATATAATACATCAACATATTAAGGGTCCAGCCTGCTTTAATTGGAGTGAAGGGAAAGCGAGGTGTGATTTTGATTTCACTTACACCAATTGTACGTTGATGTAATTCCATTTGTTTCAACAGTTACTTCTAACTGAGTGAGATCAAAAATGGGCCTAAGGACCCCAAAGGAACTACATTGGTCTTTCAAGCTAGCAAAATGAGTTTGGAAAAGTGTCCCTGTGTGTACAGTAGTTGAGAAGCAGCTGCTGACCCTAACATTATTTACACCTAACATTTAATTGTAAAACATACTAACAAAATACTTAGGGAAACTAGAGCATACAATGTATTTCCTGTTAAGAGACACTTGTTACTTTAGCACTGTGCAATGTACAATATTTAATGTGAACTAAGGTGGTTTCAAAATTGATAAAACATTTTTTGTGCCCTGAGACTTTGTATGCCAAGTTTCATCAGGGAGCAAATGATTATTGCTAAGCAATTATGAAATTAGGGATTTATAATGGGAAGTCCAACAGCAGTGCTCCAATACGTGGAAAAAAACACACAAGAAAGCTTTTCATATCTTCTCCCACATGGGAGAAGTAAATATCCTCAAGTATGAAGGGCATTCCACCAGAATAGTGTTAAGGTTGGTTTAATCAAGCAATAAAAACACACCAGTCTATACGTATTACTGAAATAAGAAGTAAAGACACTGGAAGTGCACATGTTGGAAGAGCCAAACTATAGTGCAGATTAAGGGTCTCTCTGGATTTTTGGTATTCTCAGTATTTGTATATTGCAAGTTTAGCTTTCATTTTAAAATGAGGTTTTTAGTCTTTCTGTTCACGTAGAAATTTTTCCAGATGTGACCCACTGAAATGCTGACTTCCTGAGTTGATAAACTCACTGAAACAGTAGCTTTGAGAGGTGTGAATTTATGAGGGTTAATTTTGAAATCCAGTGAATGTTGTATAAATGTTAACTGCTGTGCTGCTAATAAAAGCTTTACTTCTAATGTGCTTTATTCAGAGTGTTTTGAATTGTTTGAAAGGGCATTCTACGAGAATACAGCTGCAGGCTTTAGAAATGCCTATAATTTCATTTTTTTTATTAAATATTTAATTTTGTTTGATCCTCAACATTGGACTCTGAGGGAAACAGGTGATATGGGAGGATTAGACCGTCTCTATAGAAGGGTGAATGTTGCACTCTCATGTGGGTAATAAAAAGCTGAAGATTGGAGAATGATTTTTTTATTTTTTTAAGGTAAATAAATCAAATTAATTTAAAACTACTCAAAAATACCAAATGATCAGTATTCTTGTATTTTGAGTAAATTTACATAAAAGTAAATCCCACAGTATTTTCCAAAAATTTCGCTGGGTTCTGGAAAAGAAGATTCAACAACTATCCAGAGTCCTTATTAATCTGTGTGTGTGAGAGAGACACACACACACATTGAAGAATATTATTAATTATCCAATAAATCTAGTTTATATATAATGACATTTAAAAGGTATCCTCTGGAAAGATTTTTGTTGACTTTATTAAGTAAATTTTTCTGTATGAACAAAGAATCATAGAATGTGTGCGGTGGAGGAGGACATGAAAGAAAAAATACAATTAATCTGATATCAGAGGGGTTACCTACAGTGGGCTACTGTGTGAGTCTTTCACCTTCAGGTTCAAATTCTGCCTTGGATTAAAAATGAAAGTTTATGTTTTTTGTTCTTGTTCTAATTCACAGGGAATATTTGTTCCTCAAGTTATGCGTCTGCCCAACTTGGCATGATTATTCTTGGCAGTTTATGCTTAAAAGAGGCACAAGATTAATCTAGTAGGAGCGTTATAGATCAGTTTTAGAAATGTTCTGTCAGAGCAATGTGTGGAAATTTTTAGTGACTGCTGCAGTATAAATCAAAACCTAAGTGTACTCTGCAGCCGGAAGGTATCTGGTGGATCCAGGGCGACTCCATCCCAGTCACTCCATGGTATTTTTCCCCAGTTGGCCACATGAATTTCTTGCAGCTTGGACCAAAGAAGCAGCACTGAAAGGCTGATGCCATCACAGAAGTTTCTAGAATTTGTGGGACTGTCTCTGTGAGGCCCCATGTTCCTTCCCATGTGAGAGAGACCTTTGCAGAGTTTTTGGGACCTGTGCCAGAGCACCACCTAAAACCAAGCCCTGATTGGCCCAAAAAACTTGTGAAAACCTCAAAAAAAGGGGGGCAGGGGCAGTTTGTTTGTTTGGTGGGTTGTTGTTTTGTTTTTAAGCTTCCCCACAGGCAAGCAGGAAAAAATGCAGGCCACATGACTGCAAAAAAACAACTGCCCCATGCCACAAAAACAAGCCAAAAGTCACTTATAATAACCTGATTTGGCAACTTAATGACTTTTCCTGTTAATATAGATGAGACACAACTACTTGCTTTCCTCTTATCCCATTCAGTCCTATTCTTCAGGAAATGGGTGAGGAGCATGTCATGATTACATTATGCTGCTGTTTACCAGACTTTCATCCTCCATCTGTTAATTAATGCAATTTTCCTTAACAATACTTCAAAAGTAAAATCTGGGTATTCATGTGGATATTGGAGCACTTTGAAGTATCAGCTTTTACCAGAGTTTAAGCTTTGTTCTCAGGACAAAACTTCCAGAAGGAGACCCTATAGAATGCAGGCAGAAAGCAAGTAATATGTATAACTCATACTCCTAAAAAGCTCACTCTCTCACAGATAGGTGCTGCTTAGATTCAGTCCTAGACCGCTACCTTAATTCCAGGCTGCCTGCAAAGCTGTCCTGACAGAACTCATGTTGCACATGTGCAAATTCTGGTTTATCAAGTTGATCAGAGCCACACTGTGAGATGTAACTTTTACCCTGCATAACTTTTTAAATATTGCTCCCCCAAAGGGACAGTGGTTGATGGACACTAGCTGAGATCAGTCTCAAGCTGGTGTGGTAAGTTTGGGAATGATCAGAGCCATAGTACGTGGGCTCACTTGGAATTCATACACTTAGATTTTTGGGGGGCTGCATCTCAGGAACCAGTTGCTCTAACAACCTCCAATTTGGACCACTGATCCTACATCAGACCCTCAAAATGTACTTCATTTTCCAAGACAGTCGGAGAGAGCCTGTAGATTGTAGAGCTTTAGAAAAATCAGCTGTTAATGAGCTAGTTCCAGTCTTAATTATAGTGGTGCTGCTGCCACACTCTAGTATTTCATTCTTTGTACCTTATTGTTCTTGCCAAACACAGAATAAGGTCCTAGTTAAATATGCTATTTGAAATTAGGCTGCTTTTGCAAAGCAGTATCTGAAGCATAACTGCTTTTCAAAGCAATACCAGGCACTCGGAGCATAAATATTTAAGTGGTTCTTTCCAGAAAAAGATAGACCAGGTACGTTATATATCAGACATATAAGTTAATGAGACATGACTCCTATGGAGGACTCTTTGCTGACAGTAAACATGACTTGGTAAACAGATTCCAAAAGGAAGCGGCAAGAATTGCATTACTCTCTGGCATGGTGCATTCATATCAGCAAAGTCAGAGGCAAGTGATAGGTGACAATGACATGCCCCAGCTAGAAAGGCAGTGTCTGACATGTCTTTCACTTGTATGAGAAATGGACCACCCAACATGCAAGTCCGGTGATGCTAGCACATGTAACTCTCATTGAAATCATGCTTTGGAAACGCAAGATTGAGCCCATTTTTAACACTTCGTTTTCATTCTGTTGGGTTCTCTTCTATATGATGATCTAAAACAAAAATCTTACCAGGTATGTCTACGCTGCAGCTGGGAGGTGTGATTCTCAGCACAGGTAAACAGACTCATGCTAAAAATAGCAATGTGGACGGTGCAACATTAGTGAGAGCTCGGACTAGCCACCTGAACTCGAACCCAGAGGGTTGGACTTAGTCGGCTGGCGAGAGCTGGCGACTGCTAGCGAGTGCCGCAATATCCACACTGCTGTTTTTAGTGTGTTAGCTCAAGCTGAGCTAGCGTGAGTCTGTCTACCCATGCTGGGAATCACACCTCCCAATTGCTGTGTAGACCTATTCATTGAAGTCTGCAGGAAAGCAGAGTTCTTAATTCAGTGCAAGACTTCACCACCTTGCCACCCATGGTGATTTATCTTTTCTACTTTAGTCTTTGGGAAGGGAAGACCTACAACACCGAGAGGAGGTTCACTCTTACCCATCAATAGGGTCCGTACAAATTGTCTTGTCTTATTTTCCATTGCCTTGCACTTTGTTTTGTCACTTATACCTATACAAAGTGTGTAGTTGGGCCTTAAAACTTTCTCAACACCCGTGTTTCTAAATCTTTTCAGGTTGCTAATCACTGATTTGAAGTTTTAAAAAAGAAAGACGCGGTCCCCTGACATTTACTATAAAAGTAAGAGTAAAAAATGTCATTGATCTGTGCAAGTGTTCAAGTGTTTTGAGAGAATGATAGAGAATACTGGTGCTTGATAGATAAAGGTGTGCAGGGAGCAAGATTTTTCTTTGCTTTAGACTGGAATAAAATTTTCAAGATCTCATGACCACCAGGACAGCCGTTCATGTTCCCCAGGGGTCCTGACCCACCAGTTGAGAAACACTGATCTAAACTAAGGATTTGTTTTTAATTGTCACTGGTTCTGATCCTTCAGCTCCCCAGTGAGAGCAACTTTCGGAGGCCCAAGCATAGATAGCTCTCTGGCTCCAGCAGCCATTTTCAGTATCACAGCAAGTCTAATCAACACAGTGCTGAAAATGGCTGCCACAGCACCTGTGTTAGAGCTACTCTAAGGTACTAAGGCCTCATTTGTACACAAAATTGCACCGGTTTAATTAAAGGTGTAATGTTCCACAGAGTTGCTTGGTGCAACTCTGTGGGGCAAGCCTAAACCAAGGGAGGCCAGATTTAAACTGATGTGGAGTGTCCCCCCACAAAACTGCATTGGTTTAACTAAATTGGTGTAACATCAGATCTTTTGTTAAACCCACCCAACTTCTGTTTGTAGACAAGACCTAACAGTGCTGGAGCTCAAGCAGTGTCAACAACAGTAGAATTTCTTTTTGGTAAATATTTTCCTTAATGAAGACAAAAGCTTAATTCTTTGCTACCTTGCACCTTCTGTAGTCACTTAGTCACTTAGGGTTAAAGCAGTACATCCCCTCTGTTGCATAGTCACTTAGGGCACGTCTACACTGGAAAAGTGAGAGCGCCAAAGGAAAACCGTTGTTGTGTGTTCACACTGACAACTGCCTGCACAATAGCGTGTTCACACTTGTGGCGCTATTCGGAGCGGTGCACTCTGGGTAGCTATCCCTCAGAGCACCTCTTTTGCCGCTAAGACTTGTGGGAAGGCGGAAGGGGTTGCAGGGCATCCTGGGTTCTGTCCCAATGCCCTGTGATGCATTGCTTCACATCCCAGCAATCCCTGTGCTTCTGTCCGCATTTGGCACCATCTTTCAACGGTTTGTGTACTTTGCACCCTGCCTTGCCTCTTTCTGGCTGCAGGAATGGATCCCAAGCTGTTGACCAGTATGCTGTTTGCACTGACCAACACGTCACAAGTGGCAGTGTAGTTATTCCTTAAACTACAAAGGCAAGAGGAGTGCGACATTGATCTTGCCACACGTAGTAGTTATGGCACGAGAACGCTTGTGGCATTCACGGAGATGCTGACCACAGTGGAACGCTGCTTTTGGGCTCGGGGAAACAAGCACTGAGTGGTGGGATCACATCATGATGCACGTCTGGGATGATGAGCAGTGGCTGCAGAACTTCCGGATGAGGAAAGCCACATTAATGGGACTGTGTGATGAGCTCGCTCCAGCCCTGCGGCGCAAGGACATGAAAATGAGAGCTGCCCTATCGTTGGAAAAGCGCATGGCAATTGCAATGTGGAAGCTGGCTACTCCAGACTGCTACCGATCAGTCGCTAACCAGTTTGGAGAGGAAAGTCAACCGTTGGAGTCGTGTTGACGGAAGTGTTCAGGGCCATTAATCGCATCCTGCTTCAAAAGACCATGACTCTGGGCAGCATGTGTGAAATTGTAGATGGCTTTGCAGAAATGGGCTTACCTAACTGCGGAGGGGCGATAGATGGCACGCACATTCTAATTCTGGCACCAGACCACCTGGCCACCGAGTACATTAAGCTCAAGGGGTATTTCTCAATGGTTCTCCAGGTGCTTGTGGATCACCGTGGGCATTTCACAGACATGAACACAGGCTGGTCCAGAAAGGTGTGTGACGCACGCATCTTTCAGAACATTGGCCTGTTCAGGAAGCTGCAAGCTGGGACCTTCTTCCTGGACCCGAAGATCATCATAGGGGAAGTCTTGACAAAGCCCTGGTTGGGATGATTTAGTTGGGAATTGGTCCTGCTTTGAGCAGGTGGTTGGACTAGATGACCTCTTGAGGTCCCTTCCAACCCTGATATTCTATGATTCTATAAGTCGAAATGCCGATTGTGATCCTGGGAGACCCTGCCTACCCCTTAATGCCGTGGCTTATGAAGCCATACACTGGGCAACTTGACAGCAGCAAGGAGCGGTTCAACAACAGGCTGAGCAAGTGCAGAATGACTGTGGAGTGTGCATTTGGCCGTTTAAAAGCCCGCTGGTGATGCCTGTATGGGAAGCTGGATAATGACCAATGACAATATTCCTATGCTTATAGCCGCGTGCTGTACGCTCCATAATATTTGTGAAAGGAAGGGTGAAAGCTTCACTCAGGGCTGGACCACAGAAGCTTGATGCCTGGAAGCTGAGTTTGGACAGCCGGAGACCAGGGCTATTAGAGGGGCACAGCATGGGACCATAAGGATCAGGGATAATTTGAGACAGCAATTTGAAGCTGAAAGCCAATAATATTTGTTGCTATGCTCAGGATTGCAGTGCTTGTAATGCTAGGAGGTGATGCACATGATGCAAGAAGGGGACTTAACCTAATTGCATGTTGCTTTGCAGTGCTCTTTTTGCTTTCACTTAATAGACTAAAGACTGCTTTCAAACAAACACAATTATTTTATTGAAAGACAACCAGAGGAGAGAGTCAAACAAAAAAATTCATCAGCAGGGAGGGGGAGGGGGAATGGAAGGTCTCAAGAGGAGGAGAGGTCCCAGGACAACTACAGATTTGTGTATGTCCAGGAATCATATCCACCACCTCCTTCGGAGTACGATGCAGCAGGTGCTGTACTTCAGCAGAGCCAAACTGCAGAGGGATGGGTGTTGAGTGCAGTGGGTAGTGGGAGTCCACGCTGCTGGACTGTGAGGAGGGAGGAGTGGAATGCTGCGGGTAGAGAGTGGAGCCAAGAGATTGATAAGAGTGTGGTGGTGGTGGTGGTGGTGTGGAGGGGGCGCATGGGAAAGAGTTTTGCAACAGTGGCTGCAGGCGCGGAGTTGTTCGGTTTGAAGAGCTAGTATCGCCTGGAGTGTGTCCGCTTGGTGCTCCATAACTGTTAAGAGCCGCTCCGTGGCTTCTTTCTGGTGTGCCGCATTCTCCTTTCGTTCCCTCTTCTTGCTGTCCCACCACTCCTTCTTCAATTCCTTTTTCTCAGCGGTGGAGTGCATCATAACCTCATGCATAAAATCCGCCTTAGTTCTTCTTGGACACTTCCTAATTCTTTGCAACCGTGCTGCCGCTGATAACAAAGAGGGAGGCTGGGCTCCCAAGGTCATCTCTGTGAAGTTTAAATGCAACCTTTTACAGAAGCAACACAGACAACACTGTTTCAGTGCTTTAAAACACAGCCAGTATTCACACACCTGACTGTCACTAACTGGCTGACCCAAGCAAGCACACACAAGTTACAAGACCCCCTAAATGGTGAGTAGCCGCAGGGGCAGGGCAAATCATTGTTCCCGGACCCTGCTGTACACTGGGCATGTGGCTCTTGGGCACTTGGGGAGAGCCAGCACTGTGGGGGGAGGGGGGGGCCTGATGATCATTCCTGTCCCCACACTTTCCACAGGAGGTGATCATTATGGAAGATATCTCGCTGCTGAGGGTTAGCAGGGAATCAAGGGAGGGTCTTCTCCAATCCTGCGGCTTCCACCCTGGCCCCTATGCGGTTCACCTGTGTGCAGCAATGGTTCTTCTCTCCCCCCCTCCGACCCCCCCCCCCCGGTAACGGCACAGTGGCGCAGGAAAGTTACCGTTAATGGGGAAGAAACAAAGCAGCTTTGTCGAGGAATGTGTGGGAGCTGATTGCCCAGTGTCTCCACAGTTTCCTGGAGATCTGAGGGAGATTCCTGCGAAGTGAGGGAGGGTATTAACAGCCTGTTCCGCCGCTCAAACTAGGCATGAAGTGGGAGACAAGCCTGCTTTCTGCAACCCTCCTGCCCCCAACAACTTCCCAAATCAGATCCACTTACCAGGGGCCTCCTCTCCTGTTTGCGCTTTGTCAAGATCCGACTGCTGTGACTGGCGAGGCTCCTCCGGGGTAGAAAAGAACTCCTGACTGCATGCGTCTCTGGCCTCCGAGTCATCCTCTGCCTCTGGTTCCCCCTCCCTCTCTTCATCCCCCTCCTCCTGGCTCGGTCCACTCTCGACTGGCACATGAGCCAACGAAGTATCCACAGCGGACTTTGCAGTGGAGGTGGGGTTACCACCGAGTATTGTGTCCAACTCTTTGTAGAACCAGCAGCTCGTGGGCGCAGTACCGGAGCAGCGGTTTGCTTCCCGCCCCTTGTGGTAGGCATTCCGCAGCTCCTTCACTTTGACCCTGCACTGCAATGTGTCCCGGTCGTGGCCCTTTCCTATCATACATCTAGAAATCTGTCCAGAGGTATCATAATTCTGACGGCTGGAGCGCAGCTGTGACTGCACTGCCTCCACTCCCCAAATGCTGATGAGGTCCAGCAGCTCGGCATCAGGGCCGGCTTTAGGCCGATTCAGCCGATTCGGCTGAATTGGGCCCCGCGCCAAGAGGGCCTCGCGCTGCAGCTCTCCACCCCGCCCCCAGCTCACTTCCCCCTTCTCCCCTACCCTGAACGCTCCGCCCCCTCCCCTGCCTCCCGCGAATCAGAGATTCGCGGGAAGTCTGAAAAGAAGCAGGGGCGGGCCGGCAGCACAAGGCAAGCTGGGGTGGTGGGGGCGGGAGAAGGGCTCCGGGGAGGCGCGGCCCGTTCCCGCAGGCCCCAGCGGCTCTGGCCCGGCTTGGCTCCAGCCCGGCCCCCGTGGCCCGGCTCCGGCGCGGCCCCCGCGGCGCAGCCTGGGTCGGCTCCAGCCCAGCCCGGTCCTCACAGCTCGGATCCCCCCCGGCGCGGCTTCCGCGGCTCGGGTCTCCCCCCCTCCACCCCCCCGGCGCAGCCCCCGCGGCGTGGCCCGGGTCCCCCCCCACGGCGCGGCCCGGGTCTCCCCATCCCCCCCCCCGCGGCTCGGGTCTCCCCCCCCCGGCATGGCGCGGCTCGGGTCTCCCCGTCCTCCCGGCGCGGCTCGATTCCTTGCTGCAAGCCCCGCCCCCAGGAATCGGGCCCCGCTCTTGCTAAAGCCGGCCCTGCTCGGCATTGTTCCAAGCGGGGGATTGCATGGAGCAAGCATGGCCACCTGGAAAGACGCGCTGAGACCACTGCATGCCTCACCAAGCAAACAGGAAGGGGACTTTCAAATTTGCAAAGGAATGTATGGGGTGGGGCTGACGGTTGGTCACCTGAGAGCAGGGCAGTAGAGTTCAAGCCAATGGCCAGAGAGGTGAGAACAGGCATTGTGGGACACCCTTCTGATTTCAGAGATATCCTTTCAAGTGTTAATAAGTGCAAGACTGTTTTAAGATTGCTGATTGAAAGACTAAAATAATAGCTCCTAGATGTGTGAATTACCCCATTCATTTCAGTGGGGTGGGTAACTGAAATTTTAGTATGACCATTGTAATGGCAACTTTATCTCATTGTTGTGCATTTTAGTAGAAGCAACTAAGGTGCTAAGGTTTGATTTGTGTGAGGTGGTTTTCCATGGGGGAAAGGGTGCAAGATTTAAAGATGCAAATAACTGAATGATTTTTCCAAAAGTTTGATATTTATTTTCATCTTCAACATAAAAGGGGACTCTGTGGGGAGAGCAGACATAGGAGGAATGGAGATATCTAGAGGCAGGGGCTCTAAGTTCCATCTGTCCTAGCCTATCCTTGCAGTTCAACTATCTTCACCACCTGTCTAAACATTGCTGGCATACTTTTCGTCTAATGTTTCATTAAATTGAGGGAATCTAACTAGAGGAAATGAAAACATTTAGGGATAGAATCCATATAAGAAGTGTTTCACACCTTTGGGAAGGGAAGTGGAGAGGAAAGTGTTCCTGAAAATGAACCAATTCCTTTTATTCTCCCTTCAGCTCACTATGACATCAAATATTTGAAGCTTTCCATGCATTCCCTATCACTGACAAATATATGTCCAGTGGGGAGCAGGAGGTGTGATTTTTCTCATGTATTTATGTGGTTTTTCTTTTTTTTACAGTTTCTTTTGAGTTAAACTGGGACAGAATGGGTAAATTTAATCTAAGGGTAAATCACTTGAACTGAACTGGTGTGTGAATTGGCCTGAATCTTTAATGGAGTAATTAAATTTGTGGCCTGAATCAAAAGGATGCAAACTCCTTTAGCAGGGAGCAACAAAAGAGCTAAACAATACCAGCTGATTTGGTTGGAGCTACTCAGAAGGGATTTGGAGCTATATAAACACAGAAGTTAAGGGATCTTTTCCAGGAAACAGACCTATATGTCCTTCTCTCATATTTTGCAGGGGCTGCTGCCTGCTACAGATACAGAAATCTAGATGGAATTTCAAAGATAAGAGATGGTAAGTTCTTTGAGCTCTGGTCCAAGTGTTAGTAGTCTCTTGGTCTATCCAAGGCCGTGATCAAGTGTCTTGATGTTTTTGGTCTTTTGGCCTCGGGATGAAAACCTTGCCTTTGCTTCTGGGACCTTGAAGTGAAAAAATTCTCTAAGTTATATCAGTACTGCTTATATTATAACTAAGGGCTTGTCTACACTGTACTAACTAGTTTGCCCTGACTTCAGCCATCATTGGCCCGCCATGGGTTGTAGCTGCACCAGAGTCTCTGATCTGGTTTGAGTAATGCATTTTCTGTAGAACCCGTTTCTGTCTTGCATGATGACTGTATTGGCCTTTGGCTTTGTAAGTAGCATAAAATATATTCTGTATGTATTTTGAGTGCCCAGCTTTTCAAGGGAGTTTGCCATTGTGCTAATTGAGGACCCTATCAATGCATATTCTTGTTAGTGTTGACAAACAGGAGAGTATCTGAATAGCAGTCTAGTACTTAATGCATCTCCTTGTTTTTTAAATTCAAGACAAAGAGTGTCTTGTCAGGGCTTGAAAAATACATTCATCTGCTGACTAAGTGACAAATCTACAAGGCAAGTACAGAGATTGTCCTGTTAAGTTCTGCAGAGTTGAAGATTATTTTGTATGTTTCTAACTCCAATGTAAATGAAGAGAACCTCCAAAATGTAAACTGATGCAGGCTCAATGCAGTGTCATTTTGTTGAGTTGGCAGATGCACAGATTCGTTGCTTTTAGCTTTGCCAAGGAGCATCAGAGTCAAGTTAACATGGTTCTGGTCACTTTTGACTGCTGCTATTCAGAACCCTGTGAGCAGCAATGAAACTGAAGATGTCAAATGTATATTGCTTCTGCTTGGGAGAGCTCTGAGCAGCAAAGAGGCATGCACTGGAGTTAATCAGAGGAGAGAAGGCTCCAAGGGTAGGGGCAAAATAGTGGAGATCCTCTCCCTTTTAGGAGGCATCTCCTTCCTCCCAACAGTTTGGGGGTGAGACTTCAGATTTAAGGCTTGTTCTGAACCCAAAAGTTGCACTGGTGGAACTAAAGGTGTGGTGATGTGCCGATCTTGTTAAATCGGTGCAACTTTGTATGTAGAACAGCGCTAAGACACCTATTAACCAGAGATAGATATGAAAGGTGGAGTCCCCAAAAGAGATCACTCTAATAAAAGTTTGAAAACCACTGTTTCATTTGTGGACCCCTTTGGAAATCTTAGATATAGTCTGTGGACCCCAGGTTGAAAGCCACTGCTCTAATAGAAATCCCATCATCACCCTCCAAAAGATGGGATGGGTGTGGGTTTCTCACCAGGAAATTGCCTCTGGCCTTGCTGGGGATGGTGATGGGAATCTGCCTTTACCTTATGTATTTACCTCTGCCTAGTAGCCCTAGTCCTCAAAAACTAGCTTGTAACTCATTGTGCAGTGCTGGCTGGGGTATAAACTGAGGCATCCATTGAAAATTTTAGGCTGCATGAGGGAGGCTTATGCTGACTGTGTAGTTGGTTGATGAGACTGCTGAAAGGAGTCTGAGACAGCATTATAAATGTTTGCTTGGTAGCAAAGAATAGAAGGTAAAACTGCTTGAGTGAAAGCAGGGTTATAACTGAATCAAATACTGAAAATGGATCATTGAGGCTGAAATGTCTCCGGACTCGTCTCTATTCAAAGTATGCGGGGGGAGGGGGGATTTTTGTTGTTGTTTTTATTTTTAATTTGAAGGGGATCCTTTTCACCTTTTTTTTATTAAGTTTATTTGTGCCCTTTTTATTTATTTTATTTTACCATCGTGCCTAGGAGCCTTAGTGATGGAGCAGGACCATATTGTGCTATGTATAGCCTTGGCAGAATCCGGGACTTTTATCTCAACTATTAATATTGCATTTTTCACTTTTAAGAATTTTTTTTAACTATTTTAAGTTTTACAGTTGCTGTAAAAAAATTTTTTTGGGGGGGGGAGGGGCGCGGTATAGATAGGGCAACACCAACAGCGGGGCTGCAGGGGGCTACCAGCGCCAACAGCAGGGGCCCAAGACACTGAGGCGCAAGGTGCAGGGCAGTAAGTGGTCATGGCCTGGCAGAGCAGAGACCCACCCCCTTCCCACCCCCCGGTCAGGACTGCCAGAAGGGAGGATGAGCGCGTGGCCATGGGGTGTTCCTGAACAGTTCCTGCCTGTGGACTGAGCCATTCAGCCACTGCACTAGGTGGTCTCCACCATGGCCGGAGGGAGGTTCATTACTGTTGTCCTCCTCTTCCTCACAGCCCTGGCCAGGGGTCTCTGGTCTGCCTCGCTAGGACTGGAATCTTCCTTTCCCTCACCCCTACCTTGTGTCTGCAGGCAGTGGTGGATTAGCCATGGGCCAATGGAGCCCGTGCCCAAGAGCACCAGCAAAATGGGTGCCCCCGCGTTGGCTTGCCCTGCTCTGTCCGCCCGGCGCTCCTGCCGGGGAGTGGGGGAAGCCCCCATAGCCCAACCCCACTCCTCCCCTGCAGGAGCACCGGGGGGAATGCAGGGGGAAGGGATAGGGAAGGGCCCCACTTGTTCTGGCCCAGGGACCCACAAACCCCTACTTCGCCTCTGCCTGCAGGGATCTGTTATCCCGGGCCCTGCCGCAGTTCCAGGAGTTGTCTTCAGCTCTGCCATCACAGATCCACTCCCTTACTCTTGTTACAGCAGGGCTGCAGAGGCTGGCATCATGGACAATCATCCTGAATGAGAGATGAGGTTGGGTGAGGAAGGGTCTTAAAGTTCCTTGGAAGTGAGAACATGTAGCTGACGTTTTATATGATGGAGAAAGGGAAGCCAAGGGAGGGATATGAAGGTCACTTTCCAGTGCATGTAGAAGTCACTGGCTAAGAGTTTTTAACTAGGCACTTAGTTCCTAAAAGTGCACACTAGGAAACTGAATAGCAAGAAGTCAAAAGGGTAAATCTTGCAGAGGGCTGACTTTCAAGCTGGGCCAGTCTTGCTTGTGTTGTTTGGCACCAACAGTGAATTACTCCCACAATTTTGCTCCTTCCTGAATGAATACTAGGCGCAATTAATTGTGGATGTAAAATTTTGCCTGTAAAAACTGGAGGACTGGCTTGAAAATCACACCCAGAAAACCAAGAAATAAAAAAATTAAAGTGAACTTGACCACCTTGCACATAAATGATGTTTTCTGTTCTTAACCATATAGCTTTATTTCTCATTTTAGTAAATAAATCTAATTGACCGCAGATAGCATGCAGCCTGCCTGAATTAATGTTGCTGTTAGAACCTGTAGCCTAATTCCATTGACTTCAGTAGACTTTGACCTGGGATATGGTTTTTAACACTTTCTGCACTTCCTTATGTCTTGTGATTTGTTTCAAATGTGCAATTTTTTGAACTTAATTATAATTGAAGTGCTAATGATAACTGTAGTTAAGGCTGAGGTGAGAGTTTCCATTCTATATCTTTTCAGGGGGGAGGGATAGCTCAGTGGTTTGAGCACTGGCCTGCTAAACCCAGGGTTGTGAGTTCAACCCTTGAGGGGGGCCATTTAGGGATCTGGGGCAAAAATCTGTTTGGGGATTGGACCTGCTTTGAGCAGGGGGTTGGATTAGATGACCTCCTGAGGTCCCTCCCAACCCTGATATTCTATGATAACTTTCTAAATTTTTGACCTTTTGGGGAAGCAAAAGAGGGTCTACAGTTAGGCTTCTAAATAAATGATCTGATGCTTTCATTTTCTTGGGGGGAGGCAATGAGAAGTGGTGGGTGCTTAATGCTCTTGAAAATCAGGTATCTTATTTAGATGCTTCAGTATGGGGGTAGGAACCTAAATCTAGGCTCCATGGCTACACTACATCTTAAGTTGTCATAGTTATGTCACTCATGGGTGTGAATTAGCCACCCTCCTGAGCAACGTAACTTATGCCAACTTAAGTGTTGGTATGGTCAACGCTATGTCGGTGGGAGAGCTTCTCACGCCGACATAGCTACTGCCGCTTGCTGGGGCTGGAGTAGTTAAGCCGACAGGAGACCTCTCTCCCGTCGACTTAGCGCGGCTACGCTAGAGAGCTTACAGTGGTGCAGCTGTGCCGCTCGCTGTAAGCCATAGCCTTTTACACCATTTTTTGAAAATCTTGGCTATACAAGTCTAACTTCAAACTTTCTCAGATCTATCTAAATCGTAATGTGTATAGGCCTCTGTGTTAAAGTATGTGCGTTTTTGTTTAAAAAGTTTGAGGTTTTTTTCTTTTAAATGTCAATGTAGAAATCTTTGAATATCATTGCTGCCTCTCCAGATTGAAGATGACTGACCGAGTGAGAGAGAAACTGAGATAGTGAGTTTACCAAGTGAACTGTGCTCAGCAACCGTGTCTAAGGAACTCTGACTTCAAAAAACTATGAAGTCAGGAAGAGGTTAGCTAGCCCTTGTTAGACTAAAGCCTTTTATCCTGCTTAATGAAGGGAAGCAACATCATAAAGCTAATCTGTAGGCTGGAACTGTCAGTACCATTACTAATTGTTTTTGTAAAAGCAAGGCTGAGTGAACCATGAAGAGTAAGCTAATAACCTGCTTTGTTTCCCATACAGGTTTTCTCAGGTTTTGGAAGTAATAGAGTACTTGGTCACTAACTCCTCACCTGAAGGACGGTTGTATGCTTAAACTTGGAAAGCTCTACGTTGAGGTTCTTCAGCTCTCTTAATTCCCAGATTCTCTTTCCCAGAAGAAATGGACCCTGGTTGTGAGAGGCATCCAAATCAATAATGTGACAACGATAACATTGAAAGTCTGCTGGAGAAGAATCGCTAATTCTTATCAGAAGTGGTTTTTTTGTTGTTGTTTTTTTTTATCCCTTATAAAACAGACCAGACCACCTCAAAGCCTGCAAACAAAATGCCAGCTAAGACACCCATCTACCTGAAAGCTGCCAATAATAAGAAAGGGAAGAAATTCAAATTAAGGGATATTTTGTCTCCTGATATGATCAGTCCACCACTTGGTGACTTTCGTCACACCATACACATTGGGAAAGAGGGACAACATGATGTTTTTGGGGACATCTCATTTCTGCAAGGAAATTATGAGCTGTTGCCTGGGAATGAGGGAACACCAAGAGTTGGTCAGTTTGGTGGACATAATGAGTTCTTAAGGGCAAACAGCACCTGTGACTCCATGTTTACAGAAACTCCTTCACCCGTGCTCAAAAATGCCATCTCGCTTCCTGCCATTGGTGGTTCTCAAGCCCTTGTGTTGCCCTTATTGTCACCAGTGACATTTAATTCAAAGCGGGACTCCTTTGGGCCATCAAAGAATGCAAGGCTTAGCTGTGAGCCAGTAATGGAAGAAAAATTGCAGGAGAAAAGCAAACAGTTGGAGAATGGGGAAATGTACAAAGATGACATCCTATGGGAGCCGAATGGTTCTGGGTCGCATTATATTAATGGCAGAGAGAGTCATTCATCCAGCCTTTCTGAACAATGCACTGATTGGCAAACAGTTGACTTACTTGATGACAGTCATCTCTCATGTGAACTAACTAAGGCAGAGACTAAGTCAGAAGAATCCCTTTCAGATCTTGCAGGCTCGTTTCTTTCATTGCAGCTTGACCTGGGACCCTCACTTCTGGATGAGGTCCTCAATGTAATGGACAAAAATAAATCCTAGGACTGTTGTACTTTTTTGCCTCTTTGTAAATGATACATTAAAAAAAAACCTGAAGAATATATATATTAAAAGATCAGCTGTATTTGCAGTTGTTTGGGTTTTCTAAAAATCTTTAAAAATATTTTTTTATGTTTTTCATGGGGTTTTTTTTTAGTATGGTAAACATCTCGTAGCAAGAGGATACATTTTAATAAAAGTTTTCAGCAACCATACAAATGTCTTTCAAATACCAGTATTAGTTATCAAAAAATTAAGAAATGTTGTTTGGGGATAATAATACTACTTGTGACCATTAGCTTAACTGATCTTCAGTGGCTTTTGAGTAATCAATCTGTAAGCATCAGACTAGAGATTTATGAGGTGAAGAATAAATATTAATTATTTCAACATTGCTTTACATCTAAGATTCTTTCTAGAATCTTAAATTGTTTAAATTAGTACTATTTCTTTTAGCTGCACTGTAACTAGTTTTTCAGTGTTAAACAATTGTTCTGTGTTCAAATATGAACAACTTGGGGTTATTCAATTTAAATATGGGTCAGAGCCTCAGGTGCTAAGGATCTGGCCCTATATCTATAGATCAGATCATAGACCATATGTTGTAAACACAGGTAACATAAGCAAAATATTACTGTATTTAAATTATTTTAAAAGTTAAAATATATATTTTTGTGCTTATTTAGCTTTTTTTTTTTTTTTTTTTACTGCAGAGTCTACATTTACGGATAGAGTATCATCAAAGTAGTTGCTTGACTTCATTGGCGGTCCTCTGTAAACTGTATTTTTGAGTGTTTGAAAAAATATGTATTGATAACTTGGCTTTTTCCTTCATTTACTACCAGAAATGCTTAAACTTGCAACTGATTGTCACCTTTTAAAGAAGGCACTGATTATTCACCATGTGTAAAGAGACTGTGCTGCAATGTGATGTTTTGGGAAATGTGGATCCTTAACTACACTACATACATAAATTGCATAGATACTCTGAGCAATACAATAAAGAATAAATGTTTGAATTCCCCTGTCTCTTTGTGATTAAATACATAGCTCTCACATGAAATATTGGGCCTGATTTAGGCTTGTCAGTTTTGGATGGGTGTATTCCTGGAGATTTCATCACGTGACATCTCTAATTAAAGATTAATCTTTAATTCCTGGAGACTCCAGGACAATCCTGGAGGATTGGCAACCTGAGGGCTGATTGTCCACTGCATGCAGCAACATTAGTGGAAAATGAGTCATGCAGGAGACAGAGTCAGCCCCATTATCTTAATTAAATGTTAGTCTCTCCAAAGTTAAAAGTAGATAGAAGTTTTACTAAAAGGTCAAGTCTTTCTAAGCTAATTAAAAGAAAACTAATGCAGATGAAAAGAGTTTTTAATTGCAGCTGAGGGGTGAGGTTCTATTCTCCACCCAGCTCCCTTTGTACTGGATAAAAGGGCCAGAGTAGTATAAAGACACCTTAAACGCCCATATTCAGATGGGGAGGACACAGCCATAAAGTTTCCTTTTGAGGACTGCATTGCAAGCTCCAGCCTCCCTGTAGGGGTTTGAGTTTGGGGGAGGAAGGGTATGTCAGGTGGGGTTGAAGTGTATGGTGCTGCACGGATTCTGGTTGCTGTAAGAGTGTGTGTGTGAGAGAGAGAGAGAGAGAATTGTGGCAGGGAGAAAGCACAGAAACCAAAATTTTGCAAATGAAACTTGATAATTTTGGATAAACAAATGGTTCCTCTTCAAAACCTACAGAACCAAAATAACTTTCTGGGGTTTTTTTGTGGGTGGGTGTTGGTGGATTAAACTAGCTCTAATTACTACTGCGTGGAATCAATCCCTTTTGCCTAGACCGATTGTTGGACTTCAATTAGGCCCTACCCAACTCCCAGTTGGATAAAGGACTCCATGAGCCTATTCAGGGCCCATTACGGAGGGGCATTCTTCCCTAAGCTGACTGAGGGAAAATCTTCAAAAGGACTACAGTTCAAGAATGAGACTGGGCTATTCTCTTCCCTATTGGACTGTTTCTGAAAATTAGCCTGAGGAGCCATTGAGGCTGGCCGCCTTTGGCTCCCTTAGCACTGATGATGGACTGAATTCTGAGGATTTTCTTTTAAACCCATGTTTTTCCTTTTGCGCAAACTTTGAGATTCAACAGGAGTTGCCCCGCGAGGACTGAGTAAAATGGAGAGTCTGATCATCTCCTGCAGAACAAACTGGGAACAGGAGCTCTGCGGCTGTATTACATTTGTATGGGGAATTTTGTGGGACTAGTTGGGGAGAATGCATGTACCATCACCCATACTTTGGAGGCTTACAGAGATTCCTGGTGGAGTTGGGATTATGATGAGGTGCTTACCCCAGGCAGCCTGAGTAGAGGGAAAGAGCCAATTAACCCTGTGATAGGCTCCATGTGGGGGAGAGTCAGGGCTAATATGCTTTTAATTGATGAAGAAGCACAGCTGGGTGAGGGGAAGGATTGCAGTCACTCTGAGTTTAGAGAAGAAACAAGGGGGAGCATAGAGGCTCTGGGATCCTGGCCATAGGTGCTGACTCCATGGATGCTCCAGGGCTCAGCTGATTAGCTCCTCCCCCTCCCTCCCAGTGCCTCCTGCCCACCACAATCAGCTGTTCAGGGACATGCAGGAGATGCTGGGGGGAGGGTGCAAAGTTGAGGGCAGGGTAGAACGAGGTGGGGTGGGTGCAGGAAGAGGCAGGGTGGGGCTTTGGGGAAGGGATGGAGTGGGGGTGGGGGTGGAGCATCCCCCACGAAATGACAAAAGTCAGTGTCTGTGATCCTGGCTCTGAGGTAAGGGCATACACCTCGAAGAGGGTGGAGAAGGATTCCAATCAAGACAAAGTAGGAAGTAGCCCAGAGAAACTGCAGCAAGGTTTGAGAAAGTGCAGATCTTCACTGCTTCCTGAATGATCCCTGTGCTGGAACATGGGTTCCCCTACCCGCCAGTGGGGAAATGGCACAGGCTGGGTAGTGGAACAGAAGATTGGCTGAGACAGATGGCCTAGTGGGACTTCAATACCCCAGAAGCAGAGGACTGTAGTGACCTGGCTGGAGGGCTAAGCCACAAAGAGCACCCTGACTCATGCAGAGAGAGAAAGAGGCTGTGGTTCACATGAATGAGTGACAGAAGAGGGGATTAGACCTGGAAGGAGCTAGTCCCCACAGGCAGTTAGAAGGCAGTGCCCCAGGGAGGAGTGAATCCCATCACAGGAAGGATGGGGGGGAAATATGCAGCCAATGGTTCGGTAGTAGGTGAGATCCCCACATGAAGGAAGGGAGGGTCTGCTGGCATGATCACACCGAGGAAAAACCTTTCCTCTAATGGGCATAAAGGCTAAAATCCTGAACCCATTGAAGTCGATGTGAGTTTTACTATAGGCTTCAAAGAGGCCAGGATTTCACATAAACACTGTTGTTATAAGATGTTTCTCTAGAACTGACCTCAGGAATATATATTGTATCTGTCTTCCAGGAAATAGTGATAGAGCCCATGGATGATCCAAATATTTTATCACCCTCAAAAAGTCCATTAAAGATTGCTACTAATTCCAGCCATGCTACAAGTTTAGTTTTAAAAACAGTTCTTTCCTAGTTTCAGAGTGGTAGTCGTGTTAGTCTGTATCAGCAAAAACAACGGGGAGTCCTTGTGGCACTTTAGAGACAAACAAATGTATTTGGGCATAAGCTTTTGTGGGCTAAAACCCACTTCATCAGATGCATGTTTTTCTTTCCTACACTCCCACCCCCTAAATCTGCTACTGAATCTGCCTGTGCTCCTTTAGCTACGGTACTTAAATGCCCCCTTTACTGTAGTAATTGAGCACCTGATAATCTTTGATTTACTTCTGACAGCACCTGTGTGAAATGAGGCAGTGCTATTATCCCAGTTTGTACAGAGAGAGAACTGAGGCCCAGAAAGGCTACATGACTTGCCCAAGGTCACACAGGAAGTCTGTTGGAGCAAGGACTTGGTCCCTGAGCTCTCAAATCCTAGGCTAGTGCCCTAACCACAGGCCATCCTTCTAACCCCATCATCGTTATTCTGGAAAGTTCTTCCAGGCTACATACTGAGAGTCTCCCATTTGTAGCCTGGCAGTGTGGGAAGGGGAAAAGGCAATTTATTATACAGAGAAGAGAGACCACAACATCATGGAACCTCTCATGAACTCAGTAGTTCTAATCTTTCCACCTACCAGTTGACTCAGCACTAGTGTGTTTGAAAGCTATGGGGAATATGGAAGAAGGATTTTGAGTTTCTATAACAGACTTGCTCTTTCTCTGTGTAGGGCAGCTTCACACAAAACCAGGATTTGCAACCTTTCCAGAGCTTGCATTTGATCTGAAGTGTGATTTCTTTGTATAAATAAAAATTGTGAGGCAGTTGGATCATGCTCTTTAAGAAAAATCAGCCTCTTATGCTGCTTTTAAGGTAATGTGGTTTTTAGAAAGTTGTTTTTCACTCCAGGTTAAGCTTTCAACTAGTCTTACTACTGACTTAGCCTTTTATGTTTCATGTTCTTTTAATAAATCCCCTGCCCATTTTGCTGAACACTCAACTCATTTTGTTTAAACAGCTATGTACAGTGCTTAATTTGTGCCAGGACTGAATCTCAGCACCTCTAGGCTTGGCAGTTCATAGCCCTGGCACCTTTGGCTGTGTCAGTTATGAAAGTAAAAAATATTGTTTGAGCCCTGGCACCTCTTTCATTACAAATTAGGCACATAGCCAGTGCCTAATCTTAACCATCAGTTCTTTTTATTTGATCTCGTAATTAGACTGCTGAATGAGTGACATGGCCTAGAGACACTGTCGTGGAGTAGACTGATCTAAAGCCGCAACCCTGATTGCAGGCAGAAAGGATGGTGAGGATGGAAATCTCTTCAAATGCACATTTGCAACTGAAGCAGAAGGTAAAGGAAGTTAATGGCAAAATAAGTTGCATCATGTATAAATGTTGCTTTTTTCCAAGTTCCCCCAGCATGAAAGTTTCCCTAATAGTACATGCTGGATCTGTGAATAAGCTTAGGTTTGCCAAGCATACATGTAAGATTTACAGCACATTTAAAAATCGAACTGGATTCAGATTGAACGTAATTTTTAAAATGCACACTTCTGTAAAACACCTCTGTTTTACCCAGCTCTGTCTAGCCTCATCTGACATTGTAGCTGTCACAATATGCATTGTCATAGAATCATAGAATATCAGGGTCATCTAATCCAACCCCCTGCTCAAAGCAGGACCAATCCCCAACTAAGGGTATGTCTACACTACGAAATTAGGTCGAATTTATAGAAGCCGGTTTTATAGAAATCGGTTGTATACAGCCGATTGTGTGTGTCCCCACATAAAATGCTCTAAGTGCTCTAGTCAGCGGACCGCGTCCACAGTACCGAGGCTAGCGTCGACTTCCGGAGCATTGCACTATGGGTAGCTATCCCACAGTTCCCGCAGTCTCCGCTGCCCATTGGAATTCTGGGTTGAGATCCCAATGCCTGAATGATGCAAAACAGTGTCGCGGGGGGTTCTGGGTACATGTCATCAGGCCCCTCCCCCTCCGTCAGAGCACCGGCAGACAATAGATTCGCGCCTTTTTACCTGGGTTACCTGTGCAGACAACATACCACGGCAAGCATGGAGCCCGCTCAGATCAGCTCACCATCACCATATGTCATCTGGGTGCCGGCAGATGTGGTACTGCATTGCTACACAGCAGCAGCAGCTAACTGCCTTTTGGCGGTAGATGGTGCAGCATGACTGGTAGCTGTGGGGCTGGCAGCCGTAGGGCTGCATTGCACCAGCCCCTTGCCTTTTGGTAGAAGATGGTATATTATGACTGGTAACCATCGTCGTCGTACTGCAGTGGCTGTCAATCATGGGCACCTGGGCAGACATGCAACTGTCTCAATGATGATGGCTATCAGTCGTAGTACGCTATTTTCTGCTAAGCACCCAGAAGAGGCCGAGGGCGATCTGGGTGCTGGCAGACGTGGGGCTGCATTGCTACACAGCAGCAGCCCCTTGCTTTTTGGCAAAAGATGGTATATTACGACTGGTATCCGTCGTCTTCGTACTGCAGTGGCTATCAGTCATGCTGCACCGTCGGCTGCCAGCTTAAGATGTAAAAAATAGATTTGTTCTGTATTCATTTGCTTCCCCTCCCTCCATGAAATCAACGGCCTGCTAAACCCAGGGTTTTGAGTTTAATCTTTGGGGGGTGCCATTCTGTGTGACAGTTGTTTGTGTTTCTCCCTGATGCACAGCCACCTTAAAAACCTCTAAGGAAGGAGATTCCACCACCTCCCTAGGTACACCCATTCCAGTGCTTCACCACCCTCCTAGTGAAAAAGTTTTTCCTAATATCCAACCTAAACTTCCCCCACTGCAACTTGAGACCATTACTCCTTGTTCTGTCATCTGCTACCACTGAGAACAGCCTAGATCCATCCTCTTTGGAACCCCTTTTCAGGTAATTGAAAGCAGCTATTAAATCCCCCCCTCATTCTTCTCTTCTGCAGACTAAACAATGCTAGTTCCCCTCAGCCTCTCCTCACAAGTCAGGTGCTCCAGCCCCCTAATCATTTTTGTTGCCCTCCGCTGGACTCTTTCCAATTTTTCTACATCCTTCTTGCAATGTGGGGCCCAAAACTGGACACAGTATTCCAGATGAGGTCTCATTGAGGTTGAATAGAGAGGAATGATCACGTCCCTCAATCTGCTGGCAATGCCCCTACTTATACAGCCCAAAATGCCGTTAGCCTTCTTGGCAACAAGGGCACTGTTGACTCATATATCCAGCTTCTTGTCCACTGTAACTCTTAGGTCCTTTTCTGCAGAACTGCTGCCTAGCCATTTGGTCCCTAGTCTGTAACAGTGAATGGGATTCTTCCATCCTAAGTGCAGGACTCTGCACTTGTCCTTATTGAACCTCATCAGATTTTTTTTGGCCCAATCCTCTAATTTGTCTAGGTCCCTCTGTATCCTATCTCTACCCTCCAGCGTATCTACCACTCTTCCCGGTTTAGTGTCATCTGCAAACTTGTTGAGAGTGCAGTTTACACCATCCTCCAGATAATTAATGAAGATATTGAACAAAACCGACCCCAGGACCGACCCTTGGGGCACTCTGCTTGATAAAGTGATTGTCAGTGATGTTTGAACTCGTACTGCTCCAGTTTAATGTTTGGTACATAGAGGGCCTGATTTTCCATTGCTCGACTCTGCCCCTTGTGTAGCCACTGATACCGGTACAAAATGGATGTTGAGAACTACCATTTTTTATTTAGTAAGTGACTGACAAAAAAAGACCTTTAAGAGAACAGGGTAATGCAGAACTGGGCCCAGAGTATCTAGAAAACTATTACCACAGTGATGGATGACTCAAGATACGTGTGACACTAGATCTGAGCAGAGAATTAGCTTCATAGTCCTTCTACTATTTGCATTGGTAGGTGTCAGTAAAGTAGTTTGGCTGCAGGGGTTAGGATTGGGAAGATTTACTCTAGCATGTGCTGGAAGCTATCACTAGGTGAGAAGAATGGGATGCAACATTTAGGTTTTAAATCCAGCTGCTAACATGAGTTAAAAGCAGAGCTGCTGTGTCTTCACTGATATTGTAACCTGGTTTGGCTAACCTGAGTTTAAAACACCTCCCTTCCCCCCTCTCCCGTTTTTTTGGGGGGGAAAGGAGGGGGGGCAGTGTAGACCTAGCCAAAGAAATACAACACACTTTGGCAGCTGGGATGTGAGTTGGTTCAAGGGCATATGTCACTGCTGGAGTATGTGAGGTAGGTTAGTAAGGCTTTGTCTACACTGGCAAGTTTCTGCGCAGTAAAGCAGCTTTGAGCGGTGTAACTCCTGAGGTGTACACACCACCAAGCCACTTAGTGCGCAGAACTGCACAGTTGCAGTGCTGTAAACACAAAAAAACAAAAACAAAAAAAACCCACCCCAAGAGGCGTACAGCTTTCTGCGCCGGGGCTACAGCGCTGTGGTGCCAGTGTAGACATCCCACAATGGCTGTTCTCGCCTCTCTGGTCATCGGTTTGAACTCTACTGCCCTGCCCTCAGGTGACCAACCGTGAGCCCCACCCCTTAAATTCCTTGGGAATTCGGAAAATCCCCTTCCCGTTTCCTCGGTGACGTGTGGAGTAGTCTCAGCGCATCTTTCCAGGTGACCATGCCTGCTCCACACACCAGGCAATCCCCTACTTGGAGCAATGCCGAGCTGCTGGACCTCATCAGCATTTGGGGAGAGGAGGCTGTCCAGGCCCAGCTGCGCTCCAGCCATAGGAATTATGATACCTATGGACAGATTTCACGATGGATGACAGAAAGGGGCCATGACCGGGACACACTGCAGTGCAGGGTCAAAGTGAAGGAACTGCAGAACGCCTACCATAAAGCGTGGGAGGCAAAACGCCGCTCTGATGCTGCGCCCGCGAGCTGTCGGTTCTACAAAGAGCTGGACATGATACTCAGTGGTGACCCCATGTCCACTGCGAAGGCCACTGGGGATATTTCTGTGGCTCGCGTGCCAGTCGAGAGTGGACCGAGCCAGGAGGAGGAAATCTTGGATGGGGAGGGAGACCCGGAGACAGAGCACGACTCAGAGGTCAGAGATACATGCAGCCAGGAGCTCTTCTCTACCCCGGAGAAGACTAGCCAGTCACAGCTGTCGGAGTTTGGCAAAGTACAAACAGGAGAGGAGGCCCCTGGTAAGTGGCTTTGATTTTGGAAATAGCTGAAGCGAGTTGTTGGGGGCAGGAGGGTGGCAGAAATCAGGCTTGTGTCTGTGTGATGCACGTACCACCACATGCCTAGTCTGAGTGGCGGAACCGGGTGTTGATTGACTCCCTCACTTCACGGGAATCTGCCTCAGAGATCTCCACAAAACTCTCATAGAGATACTGGGCAATCCGCTGCCGCAGGTTCTTAGGCAGAGTTGCTTTGTTTCTTGCCCTATTAAGTGTAACTTTTCCGCACCACTCTGCCATCACTGGAGAGGGGACCATTGCTGCACACAGGTGAGCCGCATAAGAGCCAGGGTGGAAGCCACAGTCTAGGAGAAGATCCTCCCTTGATTCCCGCTCACCCTCAGCATCAAGATGTCTTCCATAATGAACACAGCCTGTTGAAAATGTGGGGACAGGAATGATTATAAGTCCCCCTCCCCCCCAGTGCTAGCTCTCCCCAAGAGCCACGTGCCCAGTGGACAGTATGGTCCTGGAACACTGATTTCCCCTGCCCCTGCCGTTATTCACCATTTTGGGGATCTTGTGGCTCATGTGTGCTTGCCTGGGGACAGCCAGTTAGTGACAGGTATGTGAAAAGTGGCTGTGTTTTAAATCAGTGGGCAAACAATACTGCTTCTGTAAAATGTTGCATTTTGGCTTCACAGATATGACCTTGGGAGCCCAGCCTCCCTCTTTGTTATCGCAGGCTGAACGGTTGCACAGAATTAGAAAGCAGCCACGAAGCACTAAAGAGGACTTTCTGCGTGAGGTTTTTTGGCTGTGGAGTGCATCATGACAAGAATTGAAGGAGTGGCGGGACAGCAAGAACAGGGACCGAAAGGAGAACGTGGTGTGCCAGAATGAAGCCACGGAGTGGCTTTTAAACATTATGGAGTGCCACGTGGACACACTCCAGGCTCTACTAACACTGCAAACCGAGCAGCTCCATGCCTCTGTTAGAAAACTCTTTCCCATGCACCCCCCAGATACTGCCAACATACTTTTATCAACCTCCTGGCTCCAGTCTGTACCCGCTGCATTCCACTCCTGCCCCATCACAGTCCAGCTCTGCAGACTCCCAGTACCCACTGCACTCTACACCCATCCCTCTGCAATTTAGCCCTGCTGAAGTAAAGTACCCACTGCACTGTACTCCAAAGGACAAGGTTGCATATGATACCTGGACATATACAAATCTTTGACTGTCCCGGGACCCCACCTCCTCCTGGGACTCTCCCTTCATCCATCCCCCACAGTGCTGATGTGGTTTTTTTGTTTGTCTCTCTCCTCCAGTTGTTGTTTTTCAATAAAAGAATTGTTTTGCTTTGAAAGCAATCTTTATTCCTGTGGCGGGGCGAGACTCACCGGCACAGCGCCTCCTGCTGATTGTCCAGGGACTTAGCTCTTTTCATGGCTCTGGAGCGCCCTCTGCCCACTGATGTCTCACCTGCCACTGGCCCCCGTGTCCCTCCCAGACCCTGGTGCCCCTCTACGTCAGGTCCTGCCCCCAGCAGTAACCCACAATTTGGGTCTCCCCACCCCAGGGAACCCCCAACCTATTATCCACACCTTGCCTCAGTGGCTATTGCCAGTCATCATCTAGCCCCCGCTCCCTGGGGCAGACTGCAGTCTACAAACCACTCATCATTGGCAAGGGGGTTGGACCAGCTGCCTCTGCCTATATCTGGACTGCCCCTCTGCAGCCCCAGTACCTTTGTGGGCCCTTAACTTAGCCTGCAGCCTGGGGCTTTGCTAGGCTGGAGCTCCCCAGCTCCCTCTGCCCTTCCCCAGCACTGCTTCACACTAGGTACCCTCCTCAGCTTCCCAGGCAGCCAGGGCCTTCTCTCTCAAGGAAGCTAGAGAGAGTGTCTGTCTCAGTCTCTGGCCCTCAGCCCTCTTATAGGCCCAGCTGTGGTCTGATTGGGGCGTGGCCCCACCTGTGGCTGCTTCCCCCAATCAGCCCAGCTTTTCTCCTGCCACAGCCCTCTCCCAGGGCTGTTTTAAGCCCTTCAGGGCAGGACCACCCTGCTACAATTCCATTAATTGAAAGCAAACAGAGTCTCGCAAAGCAACAGGCAATTGTCCTAAACCTTCATAGTGCATCGTCTCCACCAATCACAATCACCTCCTACCATTACAAGCATTGCACTCCTGAGCATAGCAACAAATATTAGTGACTTTTAGCTTCAAATTGCTGCCTCGAGGTAACCCTGATCCTTATGGCCCCCTGCTGTGCCCCTCTAACAGCCCTGGTCTCTTTCTGTTTAAATTCAGCCTCCAGGCACTAAGCCTCAGCAGTCCAGCCCTGAGTGAAGCTTTCATCCTTCCCTTCACAAATATTATGCAGTGTATAGCACGCAGCTATAAGCATAGGAATATTATCATTGGCCAGGTCCAGCCTCCCATATAGGCAGCACCAGCGGGTCTTTAAATGGCCAAAAGCACACTCCACAGTCATTCTGCACTTGCTCAGCCTGTTGTTGAACTGCTCCTTGCTGCTGTCAAGTTGCCCTGTGTATGGCTTCATAAACCATGGCATTAAGGGGTAGACAGGGTCTCCCAGGATCACATTGGGCATTTCGACTTCCCCTACAGTGATCTTTGGGTCCGGGAAGAAAGTCCCTGCTTGCAGCTTCCTCAACAGGCCACTGTTCCGAAAGATGCGTGCATCACACACCTTTCTGGACCAGCCTATGTCAATGTCTGTGAAACGGCCACGGTGAGCCACAGGCGCCTGGAGAACCATAGAGAAATACCCCTTTTGATTAATGTACTCCGTGGTTAGATGGTCTGGTGCTAGAATTGGAATATGGGTGCCATCTATTGCCCCTCCACAGTTAGGGAAGCCCATTTGTGCAAAGCCATCCACAATGTCACACACGTTGCCCAGAGTCACGGTCTTTCAGCACATGATTTGATTAACAGCCTTGCACAGTTCCATCAACACGAGTCCAACAGTTGACTTTCCCACTCCGAACTGGTTAGCGACTGATTGGTAGCAGTCTGGAGTAGCCAGTTTCCACAGTGCAATCACCATGCGCTTTTCCAACAACAGGGCAGCTCTCATTCTCGTGCCCTTGTGCCGCAGGGCTGGGGCGAGCTCATCACACAGTCCCATGAATGTGGCTTTCCTCATCCAAAAGTTCTGCAGCCACTGCTTGTCATCCCAGACATGCATCACGATATGATCCCACCACTCAGTGCTTGTTTCCTGAGCCCAAAAGAGGTGTTACACTGTGGTCAGCACCTCCATGAATGCCACAAGCAATCTCGTGTTGTAGCTAGTACACGTGGTGAGATCAATGTTGAACTCCTCTTGCCTTTGTAGTTTAAGGTATAACTCCTCTGCCACTCATGACTTGTTAGTGAGAGCGAGCAGCATATTGGTTAACAGTGCAGGATCCATTCCTGCAGACCGAAGAGGCAGAGCACGCTGTACACAAACCATTGAAAGATGGCACCAAATGTGGACGGAAGCACAGGGATTGCTGGGGTGCAAAGCAATGCATCACGAGGCACTGGAACAGGACCCAGGATGCCCCGAGACCCCCTCCGCCTTCCCACAATTCTTAGCTGCAGAAGCGGAAGAAATGCTCTGTGGGATAGCTGCCCAGAGTGCACCACTCCGAATACCGCTGAAAGTGCCGCAAGTGTGAACACACTATTGTGCAGGCAGCTGACAGTGTGAACACACAACAGCGATTTTCCTTCAGCACTCTCTGAGCGGTGCTGTAACTGCCAGCGGTATAACTCTGCCCAAGTAGACATACCCTAAATGTTACCAAGGGGAGGTCTTAGCTGGACTATTTTTTTGAGAAGGTAGAAAACCATCTGTCGGGGAATTAGTCCTTTGACATTGCAAATATAAATAATCCTGCTGAAAGCATAACAAACTGTTGTTCTATGTATCACAAAGCCAAATAAAACTAAGATGATGCGAAGGATGGCAGAGTTGGATGCACACTAGACTTTCAGAACTGGGTCCAAGGAAAGCAATTAGCAGTCTTTTGTAAGCAAATTAATTGAATAGCTGTGACCTAACTTGCTTTGTCTGCTTCCATTTACTTTTCATATGAACATTAGATATGTTAGTACATCTGTTTCCTATAAGTGTTTTTTCATTTTATACTTTTTTTTTAAGGGGGGGAGGGCTTCCTGAGTCCAAAATCAAGGCTCTATCACTCACTCATCGCTTCTCCCTAGTTGCAATTTTAAAAGTGCCAGAAATCTTAATGTGACCCAGGTGCCCCATGTTGGCAGCAGATACAAGTCTATATCCCAGGGCCTGGCTAGACGTGCCCAAATGGGAATGTTTCCTCTGTGATCACCATCTTTGTGATATTTCACCGAAGGGGGCCCTGTGTGGTCTCTGCCGAAAGCTACGAACTTACTGGCTGTCATGGTTATTGTGGGATATAAGTATGGAAAATATTTTAAGAGTTATGTACCATGTAGAGTATTGTGTTCCAAAACTGCTGGATGCGAAACTGGTCACCTGGGGCCGGATGGCTCTTAGAGCTGACTTAATCAAGAGTGAGAACAATTGACATCTTTTAACCCAGCCCAACCAAGTGTTTACAGTCTAGACAAGGTGCAGGCTTGGGCCTTTATAAATGAGCCCAAGACCATGAATAGGGCGGTCAACGGAGCAAACAAAACGCCCTGGTTTTGAAAAGAGACAAAAGATATGAAACTGTACAAAAGGAGAAAGAAAAGCACACGATGGTATCCAGTACGGAGGTGACACTCTGCCAGCATGAGTGTCTCAAGAAAAGTGGATCCTTTCCAGCTCTTTCGACTGGACAATACCTGTGTGGACTGACCATTGGGTGATAAATTTGACAGGAAAGGAATTTGTTATTAAGTTTGGCTTTAAATTGCATTTTATGTTTTTCATCTGTAACCGTATGTTTCCAATCCTTATACTTGCCTCTATCTGAATCTTTATCTTGTGCATTGTCAAATAACCTTGTATAGCAGGGGTCTCAAACTCAGTTTACCTTAGGGCCGGTGCCAGTCCTCAAATCCTCCCAGCGGGCCAATAATGTCACTCATGCCACCCAGAACCTGCCCCCCCCCAACTCCACCCCCCACCTGCCTAAGCCTCTGGGAGGGAGTTTGGGGTAGGGGATTGGGGTGCAGGCTCTGAGAGGGAGTTTGGGTGCAGAAGGGGTGAGAGGTTGGGCTCTGGGAAGGAGTTTGGGTGGGGGAAGGGTTATGGGGTGCAGGCTCTGCAATGGAGTTTGGGTGCTGGGTGCAGGTTCTGGGCTGGGGCAGGGGGTGGGGGTGCAGGATGGATGCAGGCTCTGGGAGGGAGTTTGGGGGCGGGGAGGCATGTGGAAGGGGTGCAGGCTCTGGGAGGGAGTTTGGGGGTGGGAGGGGATGCAGGCTCTGGGAGGGGGTGTGGTGCTTACCTGGGGCTCCAAGGCGGAGCAGGCCTGGGGGCCTCCGCATGTTGCTGCCCCCAGGCACCACCCGCAGGCACCGCTCCCGCAGCTTCCCATTGGCTGCAGGGGCACTCGGGGCGGGGGCAGCACGTGGAGGCACAGCCCCGCCCCGGGGCCGCAGGGAGGGGCCAGCAGCCATGTGGAGTGAGCGCAGGAAGCTGCTCAGCTCCGCTGTGCTGCCAGTGGTGGGTGAGGCCCAGGCCATTTTAAATCGCCCGTGGGATGTGCGGGGGGGGGGAGCACCCAGGGCGGCAGGCGGGACCAAGGGAGAGACCCGGCCCCAAAATTGCTGGAGCCCTGCGGGCCACATTGGGGAAGTTCTTGGGCCACAGATGTCCCGCGGGCCGGGACTTTGAGACCCCTGTTCTATAGGGTTTTACTATAGGCACAAGCACATGCTATGTGCTAAGATGAGTGTTGAACTGAGGTGAAGCTAGTGACTTGGGGTGCAGCAGTGCCGGAAGCTCCCTAGAAGTGGGGTGGCCATTGGCAGCGGAACCGTGGCCCTGCTCTCCCACACCGCCTCTTTCCCCCCAAAGCCCGCCCTCGCACTGCCTCTTCCCCCTAAGACCCCGTCCCTGTTTGCTCCTCTCCGCCCTCTCCCACTCCCATTGCTCGCCTTTAAGGCAGGTAAAAAGTGATGGGACCATGGCCCTCTGACCCCCCTGTTCTGGTGCCCTGGTGTACAGATAGGTTGGAGGGACCTGTGCCTGGAGGCGGGAGCAGAACTCTGGAGGCTCTCTCTCTCCATAGAGTTAGGCCCAAGTTACCTCTGTTCCACTTCAAGGCAGAGCCTAAGGGCTGGGGTGTGCAAATTGCTAGCCTGCAGAGGGAAAGAGCGTGGCTTGCGGAGCCAGAAGTGGGGTGCTTATGTTGCCAGCAGCCGACGGTGTTGGGTGAGTTCCCCCAAAGGGCACAGACAAGGCTCCCTTGCACTATAGCACTAAGCAGCCGGTAGCAATTCACCCTGTACCTCTTGGGTAACCCTGAATGTGTTACATTTAAGTAGTACTTAATGTTTCCTATTTACTTTTTTAGATACAGTAGATTATTTTCATCTCTAAAATTAAGGGGAAAAAATGGGCTGGATCATCGGCTGGTGTAAATCCGCATAACTCCATGGAAATCAATGAATACTGATTTACGCCATCTGAGGATCTGGTGCACTGTCTTTTTATGAGACTGTTGATGTGTACCACCATTAATATCTCTACTTGATTTTTTTTTTCTGTCTGTCTCAAAGAAAATGGTAAAAACCTATTTTAATTTGCAGTTCTTGAGGCTCAAAAACTTCAGGAATCATAGAATAGTAGGACTGGAAGGGACCTTGAGAGGTCTGTACAGTCTGGGGTGTACAAGTTATATGTGATTTATTTATTTCATATATTCTCCTCTGCTTCATGAATCTTATCCCAGCTCCCAAGAAATGGACTGTACTTGAGTACAGACTCTGGTAGATTTTTGTGAATAAGACTTTTCGTTGTGAAAGAACACTGAGCCAACTTCTGCCTTCAATTACTTAGAAATGAATTCCATTGAAGCCAGTGGGAATTGCATGTGAGTATCTGACAGAATCTGGCTGACTGACAAACGATGAAAACCTTGGGACAAATCCTACTTGCTTTATTCATGCATCCATGAGTACCATACACCCCGTGGGTACATTCACATTCGTGGAATCATTACATCTAATTACAAAGAGAAATCAAACACTAAAAGGGTTCCTTGTCTTTTCTCTGCAGACAAGGGGGATGACCATGGAGTGTCACTGCTGCAGCGTCATTGCCTTCCTCCAGACCCTGCAAAAGCCCATCCACAAGGAACTGAATCTGTGATTGGAGAGCGGGGTCCTCTCCATCAGTTGTCCCTCCATCAACCCCAAAGGCATTCTTCCCACCACTAATATTTATTATTAATCGATATTCATTTTCTGTGGACTATTTGCATGCTGTTGAACCTTTCCCCGCTCCGTCCCCAGGGGGACCGCTCTGGCATATTGGCTCTTGAGTAGTTATAAATTGGGCTTCTGCTGAGATGTTCTGCCGAGGGGCTGCAGACAGCACCAGCTTTTTCGTTTCATGTTTGTACAGCACCCAGCACAGTGGGGCTCCTCGGTGCTACAGGAATACAAGTAATGGAGTACAGAGACATGAGAGTTGATTCTCAGGTACAACTGAGCTCCATTTGCCACAGGTCCTAAGTGGGGAGAGCACAGGTGACTGACCCAACTTTGTGCCTTTCCTATTCTGAGACTGGACTTGCAACCAGAAGCCTGTGGCTCCCCGGGGCTGTTGCAGCTGGGAATAGGAGGAATGCAGCTGTGCTACAGCCATGCCCCTTTCCCCTCCACCACTTGGCCCTTATGCTAACAGCTGTGAGAAGGGTGTAATAGGGTCACTACCCCCAGCCCACCACACAGAGAGCCCATTACACCAGGTGAATTCCCTAATGACCAGCTCTATCTTCAGGAAGATTATTTTCAATTGCAATATATTTTTGTTTTCTTTTGATTTGATTTATCTGGTGCCTGTATAATCTTTAGGCTGACTATTTCACCACTTGTTAACTGTGCGTTGACACCCTACAGTTGTCACATGGGACTTTTGGACTGTGGACACACGGAAACAGTGAAGGGAGGAAGGGCAGAAAGAATTCAGGAATAGTGTTTCATTAATTTGATTTACAAAGATCCAATCCTATGAAAATCACCCGTTCCATAAAATCCACTTTTAAGGGCAAGATGGCATCTGGCTGAAACTCTTACCGTAAGATCTAACCAGGACTAAGGACTAAGCCCTAAGCAGAAAGTTCCTGAACACTAGCTTTTTAATTCCTTTTGATTGCATACAATCATCACTATCCACCTCCCCATGATGTTGAAAATTTCCCCTCCCACCTTCTCTCTCTTATTTGTGTATGAGTTTTCCATTTTCCACCTTACTTTCCGCTGGCAAGGGGGAAGTTAGGGGTCACCACTGACAAACCACCCATCTAAATGAACCAACCAGAATTAAAACAAACCAGCCAATGAGGTTGCCTTCCTGGCAATACTGCATTCCGAAAAACAAATGGTCCTGGGAAACGGCATAAAAACACAGCACACGCAAGACTCCTCTTATGTGACCCAAAATGGAGTCTCACAGCCACCAGTTAATACTGCAGCTTCTTCCGGTTCCAGGGAAACCCTGCCAAAATTATTCCCCTAAGGTAAGAATTTCCAACTCTCTCCTTTTTGAAATATGGACAACTGGAAAAAGGAAGACACCAACTCTGCAGAATGCACCCTGCAATTGGGTTCTCCTTCTCTCACTTCCCCTTGAGATACTGCATATAAGTCACTATGAGCTTTAAATGCAAGTAACAGACTGTTTTAGCTATTATTTATTAATTAATCCTTCAACAGCTCTATCTCTTGAGTTACTATGCTCTCTATAGTAGCTTACTCCATCACAGAGATAATGCTACTTATCTGCCTAACAAGAGTATTGTGAGTCTAAGTTCATGAATATTTATTAAGCACTCTGAGCCCCTTGGAAAGACTATGCTATGAAGTGCAAAGTATGAATAATATTATCTTTCTCTGAGAGTTCTGTTTTGTTTCAATGATCCCAGAGATAGAGAGGGTCATGCCCACTTGTATTGAACTTAGGGTAGTTGGTATTAGATTTAATACATGATAGGCAGGTCAGAGACCACTGCCTATCATGCTGACCAATATTATCTAATTATTTTCTGATACTCTCCCATCTGTCTATTCATCAGTTGTCTCTTGTCTTATACTTAGATTGTAAGCTCCGGGGGCAGGGACAATCCTTTTGTTCTGTGTTTGTACAGTGCCTAGCACAATGGGGTCCCCAGGCACTATGATAATACAAATAATGGTGATCGTAATAATACAGTATGGCAATTCCTATGTTCTTCATATATGGCCAGTGATTGGGCAACTGAAGGAGACAGTTGCTTCACTGAAAGCAATTGCACATTTACTACATCCATTAAACTGCTCATTATCAATTAATCTAATGCCACATGGGAGATGTCAGGCTCACAAACAACCTTTTTAACTACTAACAGTTAAATAGCTACTGCCCTCCTACTCTTTTTTTTTTTTTTTAATAATTTAAGGCTACATCTACAGCTACAATCTATGTCTGCAAAACTTATGTCTCTCAGGTGTGTAAATATTACACACACACACCCCCAGAGCGACATAAGTTAGATGACATAGGCATTTGCGTGCACAGCGCTATGTCAGCAGGAAAGCTTCTCCCACTGACATAGCTTATGCTATTCGCAGAGGTGGGTTTTTTTATGCCAACCAGAATGCTCTCTCCTGTCAGCAGAGAGCATCTTCACCAGACATGCTGTGCCGCTACAGTGCAGTACGTATAGACAGGGCCGGCGCAACCCATTAGGCGACCTAGGCGGTCGCCTAGGGCACTACAATTTGGGGGGCAATGACCACGGTGGTATTTCGGCGGCAAAACCTTCTGCTGCCTCTGTGGGGGGCGGCATTTTGGGGTGGGACCTTCCGCAACCTAGGGCGGCAGAAAAGCTGGCGGCACTCCTGCGTATAGACATACATACCCTAACATTTTTATTGTTTTTGTTCTATTTTTTCTAACCTTAGAGATCCTTAGTCCCTTTAAAGGCTACTTAGAGGTGCAGTAAGTGGCTCTGGGTGCGATTCACAAAAATATTTAGGCACCTATCTCTTTGTGAATCTCATCTTCTGTTGCTAACTGATCCAACTTGACATTCTCTTTATCACTCAGAGAAATGTCTCTCTTTTCTTCCCTAAGAAGGCAGGCTGCTTCAGGAATGCAGGGGTGGAAAAACCTTGCAAAAACAGACTTTTTTTTTTCTCCCCATGATTTCCAGTATGTGATGGTATCTGCTGGGTTTGAAATACCACGAGAATAGCCTTATTCTTGGTATTTCCTGTCCT
The DNA here is from genome assembly GCF_011386835.1 of Chrysemys picta bellii. NCBI lineage: Eukaryota > Metazoa > Chordata > Testudines > Emydidae > Chrysemys > Chrysemys picta. The sequence goes on from NC_088793.1 coordinate 145,337,547, forward strand.
GGCTAATATCCATATACATCTACACTTGATGGTTTATATATTTGTTTAATCACCAAACTTTTTCTAAATACAGAAAAGCTTCCAGTCAGTTGTTATTTTATCTGAATTGCTGTAGCCTAGAAAAATTCAGATGGAGACAAAACGACACAAGAAGTAGAATTTAAATGCTGATCTTCAACCTCCTCAGTGCTACAAGAAGTTTTTATTGTTTTTGATTTATGAAATTATTTTGTTCATTCAAGCTCAAACTACAACTAGGTGAAATGTTAAACGGCCTGCTTAAATGACCCCCGTCTCCTCCAGCCGTGTTTGGGAAATCTCCCACCATTGACTCTATCCCTGCTGGAAATACTAATGTTGATCAACCAGCAGCAAGAAGGGATGGCCATAGTTGGGGGAAATCTCAGCTGTTTATAAGGCATGTACCTTGTAACATTTTGCCCATCTGTCTATTACTGTGTGTCTTTTTTCGACGGTATGCTATTGGGGACAGGGATTGTGTCATTGTATGTGTGTGGAATGCCGTTAGCATGCCCTGGGTGCTCCTGCAATCCAAATAATAATAAAATAAATGCCCAATATTGGTCTTTTCAACACAGTAACAGTGTGATACTCCCTGTGCTCTGACATGCAAACACAGATGTCAGGGAAAGGTCAAATTTAGGCCGATTCAATTAAGTGTGAACAGGTGCCTCCAGACCACCATGAAATAGCTGTCTGAGTAAGCCACTCTAATAGGGTTTGTGGGATTCTCTCCTATCATTGTGTGTAACTTGAAACCATCCTGTGACAACAGAGACTTTAATGAACCAGACTGCTTGACACGGACATCCTTACAATTCCCATTCAGTTATAAAAATTAATCTGTAAAAAAAAACATTTTATTCTGACAGTAGTCTGGATTGCCCCTGCTGTTGAAGTACTCTTGGGAGGGACCATGATGAAGGGAGTAAAACTTCTGCTATGGAGTTTCTGGGTGGGGCGAAACTAGAACCTTTCCCCCCAAATCATTTCAGTAGCAGGGGGTGGGGTTTATTTGACTCCATGTGGAACAAGCAGGGGTTCAGATACCCAAATTCTGTAGCTCTCCCAGAATCTGCAGGAGGCTGGGATCTTCCACGCTGGGTGGGTGGGGTGTGCGCTGTACTAATCTATACCCCACACTGAAGTTGTGTGGAGTATAAAGAAATCAAGAGTTTGGCCCAGCACATTGAGATTAAAATGTATGTTACCTAATGCTAATAACTGCTCAATTTTGGAATGTTTGTTCACATTTCTTAAGGATTCTTTCAATCCACTGTGAGCAGTTCTGTCACTTCCTTTTTAGGAAATGTCTTTAATTTAAACGGACTCAACAAATATTCTTCATTGTCAAGCAGTGATGTGTACAATTGTGCTTGTACATGGCTATTTCTATAAACAGTTTCCTTTTAGGGGAAAAAAATCAATTTACAATGCAGAATACCATTAGTCTTCATTCATGGGAGGTGGATGTGTGACGGTTGCTGTATACTCTACCTGCTAGCTGAAATTCAATATACTTTGCGAGCTCTGCCACAAAGAAGTTTATAATAAAATTATCACCTGCCATATCCCAGCTTTCCAGCTCAACCAAATCTTTTCACTTGTATAAGCAAAAAGTCTGCAGATGATAGATTTGATGTAGGGCAGCCACACATTAATCTATAATCTTCAATTTTAACTTTCCCCTTCAGTGACTCACTGAGTAATCCACTTGAGGAGATTTTCTATACTGAAATCTTCTTTTCCATTGAACTAATCTTCCCAGTCCTGTTAAGTGCTTTCTGTAATTAGGGGTATGTATATGATAGAAGAAAGTTAAAAAAAAATTGTTGGGTAGGTGGGGGTTATCCCAAAAAGAAAATTGTACTATAAGGAAAATATTACCAAAGATGCTGGACATTCAGAAACTGGACAAAGCAGGAATTAATCACTGCTCCTACAGAAGAATGTTTTAGAAAATAAACTATGACAATTGTGATGTTTCTTTTTTCTCATTATAGTAGTGTTTGTATATTTCCTTAAAATTAAATCAAATGTCTGAATTATTAAAAGAAAAGGAAAAAAAGAAAGCGGGTCAGATCCTCAGTTGGTGTAAATTGTCACAGGTCCATCAATGGACCTGTGACAATTTATACAAGTGAGGATCTGCCTCAGTATCAGGTAGACTCCACTAATTTAGGCCCAGATTGTCTCCTAAACTGTAAAGCTCTGTAATAGACTGGAAATTCTCGACCTGATTCAAAGCTCTTTGAAGTGAATGGCCCTCTGTGAAGTTTTCCTTGTATAAAGAAGAACAGGAGTACTTGTGGCACCTTAGAGACTAACAAATTTATTAGAGCATAAGCTTTCGTGGACTACAGCCCACTTCTTCGGATGCATAGTAGTCTGTAGTCATAGTGGGCTGTAGTCCACGAAAGCTTATGCTCTAATAAATTTGTTAGTCTCTAAGGTGCCACAAGTACTCCTGTTCTTCTTTTTGCGGATACAGACTAACACGGCTGCTACTCTGAAACCTTTCCTTGTATAGTATCCTTGCAATCTTTTCCCCATTGGGGTAAGGTTTGGCCCTTGTGGAACGCACAGGGAAGTTTCATCCCAAAATGTGGGGGTGGTTCAGATCTCAGTGGACCCATCAGAAATCAGGTCTCTCCACAAAGAAGTGCTCTGTGAGGCCTGGGTATGTCTATACTGCAAATGGGTCTCGGGCTAAGGGGCAGTTTAATTGCAGTATAGATGTTCAGGCTTGGGCTGGAGCCTGAGCTCTTAGAGTCCCAGCCAATCTCCAGCCCAACCCCAGATGTCTGCCCCACAAGCCCAAGTCAGCTGGCATGGGCCAGCTGCAGATGTCTAATTAAAGTGCAGACGTACCCTGTGAGTTTCTATATTGTCTCAGGGGTTGTTGGCTGATCTCTAAGCTCCATGGCAACACAATTGCAGGAGAGCGCTGCTGCAAAGGCCATCCCTAGCCACTGCCCCAGGAGCTTTCCACAGCGCTGAGGAGTGCACTGCAGAGAAAAGTTAATACTGTATCAGAGTGCCACCTATGCACTCATCAATAGTATTTCTAGTCATATATAAGTGTCCCTCGGAGTTCTCCCAGCCATGTACTGCCTCAGCCCAGCCCAGTGTGATTGCTGATCTGAAATCCAGCCCTGACAGGATTCTAGTATGGGATGGGTGCCTGTTGAACTCATATATACCTGGCATTTCAATTGTTTTCTCTGGTAATTTATTCCTGATGTTTATGTTGGGGGAATTTCATAAATCTTTAATTCTTAATTTATAGGATCATTCCCGCCAACCCCACCCCCGCCCCCTCCTGTCTGCAGAGCTAGAGCCAATAGGCCTCAAGTCCTCCCTGACATCAGTGGAATTACACCAGGGATGAATTTGGCCCACTATATTTTATAAATAACAGCTAAGCTGTGTGTATAAAATTACTGACTAGCTAAGTATACTGAAGGAGAGTGTAAAACATTCTTTTAGAGACTGCCTGTGTGAGGACTTACTCCAATAGCTGAGCAAAATATAAGAATTTTCAAAAAGAAAACGGAACCTGATCTTAAATGATATTGGTTCTAAGGTACTGTTTTTCATTATCTATTTAAGAGTACTGCAGAGGTCTCATTCCTTACAGGCCAAACCAGCCATAAAAACAAGTGGAGCCTCTGCATTTCATCGAAGCTCTGCAACCCATGGGGTATCCCTGTGTCCCTTTTAGGACTGGATGGGAAGGAAACAACATACCTACTTTAGAGATTCCCTTCGCCTCCTCCAGCAATAGAACAGGAAGAGAAGGCCACTAGTGACCTGATTTCCCCTTTCTAGCAGCTTAGGGCCCCATCCATCCTTGGAACCTCATGAATTATAGCCAGCCTCATGAATTATAAGGCCAGCCCTGTTTATTTGCTTTACTGCAGCTCAGTTTAAGGTTTTTTAGCTTAATTTTTTTGTTGCAGTTAAAAAAAGCCAAGAAGAATCATTTCAGAAAACCTAAACTAAGTGACTCTAAATTGCTTCCAAGAACTCAGTGTCAACGGAATGACAAGACAAAGAACAAAGTACAAGTAATTATAGCTAATGGCCAGTTCTAGAGTCTTGTATGCCTATTAATTCTTATATGTGGATTTTGTAAAGCCCTTTTTTATTAAGTCATCTATTAATACAATGGTGCAAAATTTAAAATATCTCTAAAATGATTTTTTTCTAGTTCCTGAGTCATATCAGTGGCATCTTGCATCTGGAGCCAAAGAACACACATCACAGGAGTAATCTCCCTATAAAAACAGCTAATACTCCTTGTATAAAATAAGATCCATGTGGTAAATGGATTAAAATAAAATGAATAAATATGTGTATTTAATTATAGCAGTGGATTCTGAAATCAGAGGCAAAGAGAAAGTTACTCTGGGTTTCAAAAGATAACAAAGGTCCATGCACTAAAACATCTGCTCATCTCTAAACATTTGTAGTGATTCTATCTATCTTGGTATTTACAGTATGTCTGCCATCACAATAATATCAGAACATTTCCCAAGTGTTCAGAAAATCACAAAAACACCCTCTCTGTTTTGTCCCCATTTATAGAACTAACAATTGACCTGGACTGTGGGGAAGGTCTCTGGGCTGTTCCCCAACCCACATGGTGAATCTCTGAGGCAAGAAAATCCGCCAATAAGCGCAGGACCCACCAAGATAGAGGAGGAACTTTGTCACAGTATATAGAGCTTATTGAGGGAATTCAAGGACATGAATTTTGTATTTATAGTCTTGAATGCACTGAGATCTATGGTTCATTCTTATTTCTGAAAGTAGAATGTTCTACTGATAGTAAGGTTGAGACTATTGCGTTGCTCGTGAGAGAGCCTTTACTGGTTTCATTGTTCCAATGGAGCATAGCTGTTGTGGAAGGTCATGATCACAGTTGGAGAGGTGATGGAGCTAGTTATTTCCGTGCATGTTTGTATGTAGACAAGCCCCTAGATAGCTAGCTCCACTCCCATGGGCGTTTTTGACTTTCAGTACTAATACTTTGTATATCTTGCATTTGGTATTGAACAGGGAGCCACTATAGAAAGTGGAGCATTGAGGTGATGTGCTCTTGCTATACCTTTGTTGCTAAGCAGATAGGCTGCTGTACCAAATGGCGCTTTTTCCAGGTACGTGGCTTCCTTTCTAGAGAAGAGTTGCAGTAATTGAACCTTGAGTTCCCAAATGCATGTCTAGGGCTTAGTCTACACTATGAAGTTTTGCTGGCATAGGTATGTCAGGTAGGAGTATGAAAAAATCAGAACACCTAGTCAGCGTAGCTATGTTGGCAAAACCCCTGGTGCAGATGCAACTATGCTGACAGGAGAGTGCTTCAGTGGGTTTAGCTAACGTTGTTTAGGGCACACCAGAACTGGGCATAGTGTTCCAGCTGCGGTCACACCAGTGCCAAATACAGATGTAAAATAACCTCTTTACTCCTACTCAAGATTCCCCTTTTACTCATCCTAGAACTGCATTAGCTCTTTTGGCCACAGCATCAAACTGGGACCTCATGTTCTGCTGATTATCAGTGTCAGGTTTACAATGGCTTCATGGAGCTGAGCTTGCACTGCGCCCTGAGACCCTGCCAGCCTGCTGGCTCTCCCCCCCAATCACTTACTCCTCTCCGCCCCCTGGCCTAGAGTGACCGGACAGCAAGTGTGAAAAATTGGGACAGGGGGCGGGGAGTAATAGGAGCCTATATAAGAAAAAGACCCAAAAATCGGGACATTTGGTCACCCTACCTGGCCCCATCTGCCAGCTCCACTCTGCCCCCTGGTCGGACCCCAGTGCATCTCTGGCTCTGGGCAGTCTCTGCTTCCCATTCCCACCTGAGCCTGGCCAGTCTTGTCCAGATGGGGGCGAGGGTGCGGGGGGCTTGGCTGGGCCCCTCCAGGCAAGTGAGTCCTGAGGGAGCCCTCAGTTAGTTAGGGCAGGCCCTGGCCTGGCTGATTGTGCAACTTCCAAGGAGCCAGAGCGATTCCTGGTCCTGGAACCAGCCCTGGCTGTGCTGCTGGCTCAGCCCAGCAGACACAGTCGACTCCCAGCAGGGCCGGTGAGTGCGGCCAGGAGGCAGGGCGTGGGGGAGTGGGTCTCTGGGGAGGTGCTGGGCTGTGAGGGGGCGGGGAAGGTGTGTGTGTTGGGGCACTGGGGAGTCAGGGTTCTGTGGGGGGTGCTGGGCAGTTGTGGTGGGGCTGTGGGTAGGGGGGCGCTGGGCAGGGGTGGTGGTGTGCAGGGTCTGGGAGTGGGCACTGGGCATAATGGGTTCAGGGGGACTCTGGCCATAGGGAATCAGGGATGTTTGGGTGGGGGGAGGAGCTGTGTGGTGTGGCATGGGCCCACCCCCAATGGGAAGGGGCATGCTGGCAGCACAGGGCCGGGTGGGCCAGTGTGTGTCTGGCAACTGCCGGTTTGTAAATAGTGGCCTTGCACTGGGCCCGGTTGTCAGGGATAGCAGCCAAACATATTGGGGGGGGGGCAGGTGCAGCGGGAGAAGGACAGAGCACCACCCCACCCCCACAGGTAACTCTGGTGGGGTGGGAACAGCACAGCAGCCCCGGGCTGGGCACAGGGCAGGGTGTCACTGGGGAATGCACCGGAAGCAGGTTCTCTGGCCTCTGCTCAGCCAGAGGTAGGGGCATTGCCTATGCCCTGCGTCTCCCTTGATGAGGTGTCTGCGAGCTCTGGGGAGACACTGGTGTTGTGAGTCTCCTCAGGCCGGGACTGGCCCCAGCCAGGCCCGGAGGCACCTGCTCCCCGCTCCTGTGGTCCAGGCCCCCAGAAGCCAGTGGGATTGGCCGCCCTGACCCAAGGAGGTGGAGCTGGAAGTTCCTCACAGAGGAGACGTGGGGCAATAGGTGTCCTTCCCTTTACATTGTGTCCCCTCCCTTCCCCCCCTTTCAGGAGGCATGAGTCGTCTATGGAACAGCAAGAGATGGGCACTTAAGAATGGGATCTACAAAAGACAGCACACTAAACTGAGAGCTGCCTAAGCTAGCCAGTGACAGATGGTAAGAAGAAGGGTGTGTCCTCACAGAGTTCGGCACCTAAAGCTGCAGGTATGCACTGATCTCTGCTAGTGATCCACATGCAGTACCTAAAACATTCTTGTAACTCCACAATGAATTGCTGGGGAGAGGCAGGGGCCTCCTTTATAATCTTTATTCCAGTGGCTCAATTCTTCCCTTCTTCTGATGAGAAGGGATTTGAACAGGAGACTCCCATCTCTGAATGGGGTGCCCTAGCCAGGGGACTATAGAGTTAATCTCACTGTGTTTTAGGCCTAATTAATACTTAATTATTCAATTAATGTGGAATGGCTTCAACAGGAGAGATTGACAGAGCCCCACATCAGGAAGTTCCATAGCTCAATAGTTAAGCAGTGGGAAATCTCTGTTCAAATTCTATCTCCTTGTCAGTCAGAGGGAGGAACTGAAGTGGGGTATCCCACCTCCTGGGCGAGTGCTCTAACTATTGTGCTACAGCAGGCTATAAGGGACAGTGTCTCTTCATTTTGTATGGAGATAAATGTACTCAGGCCCCACAGGAGAAAGGCAGAGGAATACCTATCTTCCCCTCCTTTGAGGATTGTGGTATGGTTTAGGCATGAGATAAGCATCCAGACACCTGCCTGAGGAAGCAGTGAGCATGCCCAGAGGTAAAAATGTAGGCTCCTAGGGAACTTTTACAGTAAAAATTTAGGCACAGAGTGTGTTTACGTGTCTAAAAGGGTAGATGGCAGCTGAGCCAGGGGTTTTGTGATCACATTAGTGCCTAAAACTGGGACTAGGGTGCCTTTGTGATTCTCTTTGTCCCTCCATTATTTTTACCTGGCTCCCCAAGGCCCCTTGTCAACATAACTGCTTCAAGAGTCAGGCTAATGCTTCCAAGAAGACCCACACACACACACACTCACACTCACTTTCCCTAGCCAACCACTGCTCCTGGAATCCTACTTCCCTCCATCCCCCCAAGAGGGGCCTTCATAGCATGGAGAGGGAAGCAATGTAAGTTTTACTTATGCTACCACTCCAGAGGCTTGGAGAGTGTAGAAATCTGGTAGACCTGGACCATCGCTAGGTGTTTCCTCAGGATTGGGAAAGAGGGGAGCATGCCACAGCTGCAGCACTCCTTCTTTTCAGGAGTGTTTTGTTTCTTTGCATGTTTTGTGTGGATATGGCCATTTGTGCTAATTCTCATTTTCCTTGAGTTTATTTTTCCTTATGAACAGGGAAAAATCAATGCTGAGTCTACTTAGATGGATCCAATTTCAAAATCCTGGCCCCCCTGAAAACATTGGCAAAACTCCCATTGAGTTCAGTGGGGCCACCATTTCACCCCTAGAGGATAATGCTGCAGCTGCCGTTTGTTATCCTCTTTGGCAAAACAACAAACCTTGCGTGTGGTTTATTTCCATGGCCAGTTTTCATATTGGTAACAGAAGGTGCATTAGAGAGAGCTGTGACAACAAAAAGGCACATCCTCAGCTGGTGTAAATTGTCAGAGCTTCTGGAAACCAACTTACACCAGCTGAGGATCTGCCCCAGAGATTTAAAATGGAGGAACAGCCCATGTTTTAGGAAATCTAAATGTGTGAGAAATTATTTAATAGCTGACTTCGTTTTAAAGTCCGGCAACCACTAACTGCTTCATTTTTTGTTGTGGAAGTTCTGTTTCCCTCTTCTCCCCTGCAACACTCAGGACTATACTCAAGGATCTGAATAAAGTATATTGTAAAGCATATCAGAGTTTGCATGAAATGAAGCTATTGTTGTATGTTATTGGTTATAAATATAGACCCACAAGCAAGGGAGTAATGTGGAAAAACTGATGGAAACTTGTATTAAAATATGATACCTTGCAACTTAACATCTACAGGCAGCAAGAACTAATGCATTGTGAGCAAAACAGTGCTTTCACTATAAATCTTTTAAAAGAAAAAAACGGGTTCAGAGGAAAATGTCCGCAGTGAAATCGCTGATGGCTTTGGCCTTTACAATATTAGGTATTACTAATTAAAGAGCTGAAGAGTTTTAGATTAATAACTTCATGGTAAGTCATTTTGAAGCAGCTTGGGGTTTTTTTCTGATGTTTTTAATTTATTCTGGTTGCACTACAATGTGATCGTTTTATTTAAGTAGGGGGGGAAATAAACTGAGGTGGTTTTGGTTTTTTTAGGATATAAATAGTTCAATGTGATATGAATAATGAAGTGAGATGCAACCAGAGGTCGCTGGTGTTAGAGCTTAGTGACATTAAAATGGAATTTCACTCTTTCCTCCATAGTTCAGCACCTGAAAGGTGATGATTTTGTGGAAAAAAGCTGCATAAAAATACCACTTTTTGCAGAACATAATTTATACCTCTTACTATAATAAATAAAAGCCACATAAGTTTAGCAACAAAGTTTAAAGTTATTTTAAGAAGTGAAAGGGATTCCCTTCAACGTGTTAAGGAATGTCACAGGAGACAATGAAATAACCAATGCATAGTGTTTACACTGCAATTAATACTGTACTTCTGTTTCTTTTAATAAAACTAGCAACTGTATTTTAAATTTGTTTTATTTAAAAGGGTATAAAATATTATTTTGTCCTTATTCAAGGAAGTATGAATAAATTGATTTAAATGTGGAGGTGCAGACATGCTAACTTGCTGTCTTCAGTTCTTACTTTTACTTCCCTCTCAATTGAGTCTTAAAGAATAATTGAGTAGCAAAGGGTGTCTTGATTGAAATAACAGAACATTGCAATAACATTCTCTCCAACTCCTCTCCTGTCATTTAACACTTTATCACACTTAATTTGTATTTTCCATAACAGTACAAGATGTGACAACTTGAAATAAATATAAAAAGTTTTATATCATTGATGGAGATCCTTTCTTTTTAAGTTAAAAACCAAAGAGTCAGTACCAACTTTAAAAAGTAGGTTTCAGAGTAGCAGCCGTGTTAGTCTGTATCCGCAAAAAGAACAGGAGTACTTGTGGCACCTTAGAGACTAACAAATTTGTTAGTCTCTAAGGTGCCACAAGTACTCCTGTTCTTTTTAAAAAGTAGGTGACAAACGACATTTAGCAGCTCATTCATTGTCTTTGACAGAGTCCCTTTTGTAAGAGAATAAAGGTCATTTGATGGTAGCTGCATTTAAATGGCTTTTCTTCAAATTGTATTGCACAATAATATCTGACAAGAAGGGGGGGAGATAGCTCAGTGGTTTGAGCATTGGCCTGCTAAACCCAGGGTTGTGAGTTCAATCCTTGAGGGGGGCCACTTGGGGATCTGGGGCAAAATCAGTACTTGGTCCTGCTAGTGAAGGCACAGGGCTGGACTCAATGACCTTTCAAGGTCCCTTCCAGTTCTAGGAGATGGGATATTTCTAACAGGGAAAGGGACCGCTGTTTTATTTATTTATTTATTTATTTATTTTATTCTTGGATGTGCCACAATTTGCTTAGGCTTTGTCTATAGAAGCTTTTGCTGATTTTAACTATAGTGGTGTAATTAGAGCTGCAAACCCCACTTCATGTGGATGCAGTTATATTAATATGAAAGTGCTTATAATGGTATTGCTTATTCTGGTTTGGGAAGTATGTTATCTTTATATACTGGTATAACTATGTCTACACGAGGGGCTTTACCAGTATAACTATTTTGGTTAAAAGTCTCACCCCTAACCAGAATAGTTATATCAGAACAACCTTTACACCAGACCTTAGAGCTAGATGCACAATACCTAACCCCTAGGTGGCCTGCTGGCCAAGTGAATTCTCAGCTCTGGATGCCTAACTCAGGGCATGTCTGTCTACACAGCCCATACAAGTGAGCCTTCCTTCTCAGCTGTAAACCCTCTCCTGGAGTTAGGTACCTAAGTCAGGGCAGCTGCTTAGATAGCCCATGTCCTAGCAGCTGAAACAGACTTTCTTGCAGGGGGAGAAAGCAAGGAACATGCTCACCCTAGTATAGCCAATAATCCAGTGGTTAGGGCACTCACCTGGGATATGAGAGACCTGGGTTCAGGTCCCTGCTCTGCCTGATTGGGAGTAGGCATTTAAATCCACCTGTGTTCTAGGTGAATCCCCTAAGCACCAGGCTGTTGGCTATTCTGAGGCATGTCTTTCTCAATTTCTCCTTTGGAAGCTGTTCACCTTCATATAAGTAGTGGACCAGTGACTGGAGCTCCCACATTTTAGGTGAGTGACCTAACCACCAGGAGATATGCATGCACATAAACAACCTACTACCCTGCCTGTCTTTTGTGACAGTTATCAGGTCCGAGGTATGCTCTGAGAGAGCCTACAGAATCAGGTCCCACTGGTGAGAGCAGCAGGGGAACATCTAGTTGGAGAATCTCACTTAAGGGCTTCAGCTTGAGGTAGAGCTCTGAGCAGCTCATTAGTTATGGGGTGGCATCAGCACTTAAGTAGTTTTGTGAATGCCTACTGTGGAAAGCTAGGTGCCTGCGGTGTTAGGTGGCAGCTGAGCAGTGGTTTTGAGAATATCGGTGGTACCTAAATGTTGAACTTGGGCACCTAAGTCCCTTTGTGGATCTTTCCCTTAGACTTGTCAAATCGCTTAACTTCTCTAAAAAAGTGAGATCTTGTCTCCTCTTGGAAATCACTCTGATTCACCAAGTCATGTAGCTCCACTAGTGCTGATTCTTAGACAAGGGCAAGATGATTTGAGCTAATCAAGTTTTATGTGACAATTGCATCTGATATTGTTCCAGAGGCTGTTCGTATGAGTTGAGCCTCAGGGCTCATGACACAGGAAATGCCTCTACAGATGAACCACAGACTCTGAGTGACGATTGCAGCCACAATATTACTATATATTCCTGACATCTTCCCTCTTTATTAGGTATCTATTCATGGTATTATAATCCTATAGGTGTTGGCTAATAATATTTAGCATTTATATAACACTGTCCAACTTCAAAGCATTGGGTCAACATTACCTAACTAATCTATCTATCAAGGGTCCTGTGTACATTAATATTGCTATCACCATTTTTTTAGGTGGGAAAACTAAGACAAAAGTTGTGACTAGTCCAAGTCGACAGTATTTCAGTGTTTGAGTTAGCATTCGAGTTTAGAAGATCCTGGCTCTCAGTCTTATGCTTAGTGGCAACACCAGAGAACAGGTGTTGTCTATCTGTAAGGAGAAGGGCAGACAAGGCATCCAAAACCCTAACTGTCTGATGTCTACACTGCAATTAAACACATACAGCTGGCCTGTGTCAGCTGATGCAGGCTCAGACTAAGAGGTTGTAAAATTGCAGCCCAAGCCTGAATAGCTACACCACAATTTTCCAGCCCTCTAGCCTGAGCCCTGTGAGCCTAAGTCAATTGACATACCCAAAGAGAACTGGGTCAGCTCCACTGATCTGCATGCTGCCGGTAGAGGAAAAGGGAATGATCATACACAGACCGTTTAAGATTTAGAAGGATCAGTTGTTTAAGGCACAATCCTTGCACTGAACCTTCGTTAGGGACACTACTGCATTCTTCTGTCATGCTGTGTGATCCTTAGACTTTTACTGGCATAGGTGGAATCGACTGCAAGGAAAGGAGTGGTGGGGCTGCCAATTCCATGCCAGGGGCAGAAGCAAGTCTAATAGATGAAAAATGCCTGATACTTGGGGTTTTGTGCTTCTGTTCTGGTGGAGGCTCTAAGGTTGGTGCTTCTCTACCTTTCTTAGGGGGCAGCAGCTTGAACCTGTGCATGCAGGTCAGCTGGTCCCTCCCACAACAGGAGACAGGAGAGCCCACTCTAGCAACAGCCTGGAAGGGGTAAAGCAGAGATGAAGTTCTCTTGCCTCTGTGGCAAAGTCCCAGTATAGCAGCTGGAGCCCTGCCTGTCAGCAGCTCCTGCTGTCTTCTGCCCCCAGCTTAATTTTTAAAAAATCTTAGCTTTGATCCACATTTAGTTATATTGGCGCATAGAGCAATAATGAAAATTCAGCCTTACAACCTACAGACTGCGTCCGTGCTAGCAGGTAGCAACAGAGCGTAAATACTATTGACGACAATAGGAATTTCACCCTGAGGGCAAAATTGGTGCAGGTACCCACTGATTCATATGACAGCTTATCTTTCAAAATATATTGATGACTTAATATGTTAACCTCAGTGGGGAACTGTCTATTTAAATGCTGCCTAAACATTACTCTCTGTGTCAAACAGAATGGTCTCAGGTAATATAGATAAATGCCTAAAATAGCCTCTCTTTTTTTTTTTTTTTATTGTTTTCAGTAGTTTCTGCATTGTGCTAGGCACTGTACAAACAAATAGGATGACGGGCACACACTCAGGGCTATCTCTGTCCCCTCCTCCTTATGTCCTGTGCAGAGTATAGCTCAGTTGGACCTCATTTTGGCACCAGACATTTGTACATGTACTTAATTTTAAGTAGGTGAGTAATCGGTTGAAGTTAAATCAAGTCAAGCATATGGGTAAGATCAGGCCTTTTACTGTTACACCAATGCAACCCTATTAAAATACAGGGGGCTGTCCTGATGTAAATATGATAAAAATACTGGCCCAGTCTTCTCTTGTGAGTGTTTTATAGGAGAAGAAAATATATTGTCAGCTAGTAGGGGCTGAATCCCATGGCTTTGCCACAAGAGCTGAGAAAGCAAGGAACAGCATGTTGTTGCACTGTCCCTAGAGCAGCCTAGGAGGGAGATTAGGGTTGGATGTGACCTTTTATGGGAGCTGGGTAGGGCCATAACTGTAACTATTCAGCTGCCTTCTAATTGATGAGATGATAAACCAGGAGGCAGCTCAGTTAAGTGGGAGGCTCCTTCAAGAGACCCTGGATCAGGGAAAGGAGCTGGAGGGCTTGCCACATATGCTGGATGAAAAGCCTGATTGGGGATATCTGCTGTGTAGGCAGCTGCAAAAGACCTCTGAAGCAAAGGTCTGAGGAAGGGTCAGGTGGTAGGACCTGCTTTACCTGCCTTGACTGATGTCAAACTGTTTGTGTTTGAACAATAATGCATCTCTTGGAAAAGGAAATGAAATACTGATCCTGGTAGTAGCCTCATTGATGCACTGGCTAATTAGTTGGCCTGCTTGCTTACATGACAGTAAGGAAACTGAGGCAGAGACAGGGTCTGATGCCAGGTTTAAGGCAACCCTGTTACACATGCATTCTGGCTTCTGATTCTCTGGCTGCTACAGGGAGGAAATGCATTGTGCCAGGTATAGACCCAACAATTTATGTTCCCTGGTATACTGGCACAGCTATGCTGACTAGCACACTGGGGCGGGGGATGACAGAATGAAGATTCTAGCCCAATTCCATCTCTCTCCACCCACCTGCCTGGGATAGGAGAACGTAGCAGCTTTGCAAAGCTGCCATTTCCTCTCCTGTGCTACTGCCCATGATGCAGGTAGCGGGTACAGGGGCCTAAGAGGCGTTATCTGACACTACTGTGCCACGGTGCTAGCTGGGCCACAATTGGCCCTAAAATGTAGTAATAAAAATTAACTTGTGGACAAATATATTGAAGAATCACTACTGAGGCAGAATAACCATATTTTATGGAATGGTTTTATTATGAATGCAAACAAGATAATATCAGCTAACAAAAATCTTCAGCTGTCACTTTATTAGTAAATAAAAAAAATATGCTGCTGGTTTTGCAAGCGAGTTTCAGAACTGAGCAATTTCAGAGGGTGATTATGTAGCAGAGTTCTGGAAACCTTCTGTCCGTTGCAGCTCCCAGATATTAACACAAGCTGCAGACTAAACATTTGTACCCTGCTTGTGCTGCCAGCTGACAAATGAAGGTAATTAATGAGTAGTTATAAGGTGGAAGAGTCTGGAAAATTGCAAGCTTTGTCATCTGAAATGCCCAGCACTGACGCCAGCATATTGGTTCAATTGCATTAGTTTTTCGAAGTAATCTGGTATGGTTGTCTGTTGTATATTGAGATTTACAGATTTTTTTTTTCTTTCCTGTTTCCTTTATATAAAATTCTCCTACCCCTACATTTATTGCTGGCAGGGTAGTAGGTGAAAGAAATATCACATGCACTGATTCCAGCTATACGAGTCAGCTGGTGACAGGATTAGACACTATTCAATTTTTATGAAGTTGGGTGTCAGCTCTCCATTTTTTTTTAAAAGACATTTGTAATGAATGGTTACAATGGAAGCTCTCAGCAAAGATAAAATCAGTAGCATCTGCTTCAGTGTCTCACAGTTCCTGTTGGGAAATTGCCACTGCTGGTTTAATATGCTTTCCAAACTCTCTCTTGTAAGGGTTTATGATAGTAACTCTAACAAAAGAAGCAAAAAGGTTGGGCTAAATCCTGCTTGCCTTAGTCATTTACATAATACCACTAAAGCCCATAGAAATATTAACACAAAGAAAGCAAGATGCATTTGACCATAAACTTAATTGTAGAACACCTTATGAATTCTTACTCTTCTCCCTGGGTTTCCCTTCCATTTTGGAGCCAGGAGAAGTACCTCAACTTCAGTCTGCAATTTAAGGTGTTGGTTGAGGATTATCTTTGGAGAGTACCAGCATTTGGCCTCATGGATCACGGATGAGTCATAGGTGTGTTTGTTTTTGTTTTGTTTTTTGTTTTGTTTTTTTAAGGGAAGAAGGGATCATCTGTTCTGATCTCTTGCGCAATACAGGCCAAAGAATTTCACCCAGTAATTCCTGCACTGAGCCCAACAGCTCATGATTGACCTAGAGTATATCTTTTAAAAAGATATCCCGTTACATTCTAAGGACTGTAAGTGATACAGAATTTACCACATCCCTTTACAAACTGTTCCCAGGGTTAATTACTCAAACCATTAAAAATATGCATCTTGTTTGAACTTTGCTGACTTCAACTTCCAGCCACTGGATCTTATGACTTTATCTCTTAGATTAAAGAGCATTCTAGCATCCAATATCTTCTGCCCAATGAGAGCCGGGGGGAAGGGAAAGAGGGAGATAAAGCCGTAGCCTAAGGAGCAAAGACCTAGCAATAGATTTTTCCAAAGAGCAGTAGTGTACAAATAAACAGATTGTGTGTATTTTTACCATGTTTTGGAAGACCTTTCTGGGATTAAACCAACATGAATGTGCTATACAGATCAATTCATACTTTCTAACATTTTCCCCTTTGTAGAGCTTTCTTCTCTTGAATCACACTATGGTTTTAAGAAAAATTTCTAAGACCCCAATTCAGAAAAGCACATAAGCAGATGTTTGACTCCCATGCTTGAAGCTAAGCACTTGCTTAAGTGCTATTCTGAATAGGGATGTGTTCCTGAACTGGGACCTAAATGTATTAATAAGGATTACGGCAGAGTCCATTTTCTTTCATGAAGAAACTGCAGCATGATAGTAAAATCAACTTCTCTGTTACCAGCAAAAGCTGATTTCTACCTGAAATCCATGATTGTGCAAATGATGAGATTTCTACATTTGTGGAAACATACACTTGTGTACTGCAGATCAGTAAATGAGCACTTGAATTTAGAAGTGAGCCCTTTGAGTTCAAACATCGTAAGTATTAAGTAACTTGTGACAGCTGCAATGTCAGTTGAGCTCACAGGTGCTAGATACAATATGTCTGTGTGTTTGAATTATAGAAGACTACACCTTAATAAATGTTATTGGATTCTGATTTTTACCACCACTTTACATATTAGAAATCTTAAATTTGGACTGCATGTTGGTTTTGAAAATGTAAATTGTTCCTGGAATCATCCTATAGCATGTACATTAAAAACAGTGTCACACTGACCAGAGAAAATTGAAACTAGAAAATATTTATTTAAATTGCAATATACTTTGCCAGTAGTTGTCTGTGTCCTACTACATCTATTGCAGTTGCATGTTTGAATGGAAGCTTCATCTTACCCAGCCAATTTTAGTTTCTTCCTGGTGTGCCATCATATTTTTGGTACCTTTTTGTTTTTTGTTTTGTTTTTTAAATTATCATTAAACTGTTGCTTCCATTCATCTACTTTTTTTTTGAAGCTTTTCATTCACTGTTAAATTCACTCACTACAGCCTTTTATGTAGCCATAATTCCACAGAAGGCTCAATTAATCTGAGGCATTATTTTTCTCTTGCAGAATGTAACAGTGCAAGCCAAGATTTGATTTCACGGAAAGGTGTCTGTGAGGTGCTGTGTTGTTGCAGCAGTGGACAGATCCTAGTCATAATGTCCTTCAGAAGTAGTTTAGCACACTACAATAGCCCTAAATTGCATATAGAATATAATATGGCTGCCATTCAATTGTTTGGTTCTGGTGGTGACAAACCTCGAGACTAAAGTTGACTAAAACAGAAATGAGACGCAATTACAGTCTTTTATGCTCTGTTATAGATGATCCTTTTTTATATAAGATTAATAAAAGTGGGGTGGTTTTTTTTGTTTGTTTTGTTTTGTTTTTTTGTTTGCTACTCTTTAAAACTTATTTCCTGGCTCACTCCATGTCCTTTCTGCCTGCCAACTGCTGTAACTGAGAGTTGTGAGTTTCAGTAGTCTTTACAAGCAGCTTTTAAAGTTTTTATTTTTTTGTGCAAAAATACTGCATCAGGACATTTTTAAACCCCAAAATGTAGCTCTTTTAAATAGGAAAAAAAAATAGGAAGTCCAGGAGCTGTAGGGGAGTGGAACCTGTGACTAGCTAACATTTATTTTAAACCTGTTTTAAAGCACTGACCATTCTTCAGTAAAGACATCAATACTAAATTGCACTATAATTATACAATAACTTGAACACTTCCTATTTACACAATAATAACTGTGTCCTGGGCTGAAGAAGCACCAAGATCGAGGTCTTCAATGAAAATAGTCCTCTCCACTATAATATGCCAATTTTGCTTTTCTCCCTTCTCTCCCTACCCCTTATAAGTCTTTTCTGGTAGTACATTTGATCCAGCCAGTTTAACCATGAAAGGGACAGTACTGACAATCCCACGTGTTCAAAAATTCTGAGTCGGGTCCCAATAAAATGATGCAAATGGCTTAGAAACTGAGATTTTAAAAAGTGTGTGGGGGCGTAAGGAGGTGTGTTGACTTCCAGGGTCATGTTTTCAAACTTTACTGTGCAGCGATGAGGGCTGCAAACTTACTATTTTAAATGGAAGCATTGTATGACTCCAGGAGTTAGGGCTTTAAGATAGACCCAATACTGCAAGAATTTAAATTAAAACTATGAGAGTTGGCAACAGGGCGTGGGGAGTCTCCATGCTGCCCCTACACCTGCATCTCAGCCTACTCTGTGTGCTGTTGGGTCCTACCCATTTCCCTCCCCTGGGCTGATATGCACTTAATCCCCAGGGCACACAGCGTAGTCCCTATGCTTCCCCCACACAGAAAATCTATGGTGGTCTCCAGCCCTTGAATGGGGTAGGCAAACGAGTGAAGGTTCATCGAGCCCTGTCCCCTTCCACACACATCTACACAAGGCCAAAAGGCAGTCTGGCCCTCCATAAGCTTGACATTTCACAGTACCAAAATGAGATCCTGACTGGCCAGTTATTGATAAGGGACGTTGAAATAGTTAAAGTGTAATTTTACTTCTTTTAAGACAAGCTGTTTCTTAAGGACTTTTCTGTTTGCTCACCTCCACTGGATCTTAAACAGAGACATTGTGGTTGCTATGGAGAACTGTGAGCAAGCAGTGACAAATGTTCCCTCACATAAAGCAAAGCGCCCTGTTAACCATCAGCCATTCAGATATGACTGACAGAGTGGAAAGGAAAGTCTGTGGGAAAAATATGAAACCAGTCCCAGCTTTCATTTTCTTAATATGTAAAGATGACCTCATGTTCTTTCAGCACAGCATGGTGGCACTCATATGATCTTGTGGTAGAGCATGATTTGCTGGTAGCTATTTCATTATTCAGGCATACCCATCACTGTGATAGACATCATTCTGAAACGGGAGACATTGAAAAGCCAGGCCTGAGTTTAATTTCACACACCCACATTTCACACCAAGCTAAAAGAATAAGGAGATTGTTTTTCTCTGGCTTTCTAAAAGTCACAAAATTTTTCTTCATAGTATATTTGTGAGAATATAACATCCCAGATCCTGTCAGTCCTTTCCTTTCCTCCAGACACTGAAGGCATTTGAGTAATATAAACTGTAAAATCTGGCATTACCGTTGATCTTTGCTTTCCACCTAAGATGCTTTCCAGGGCCAGCCTTGAAATTCAACACAACACCATTTTGTTGGAAGGAAGCTAAAGTCATAACAGTATAGCTATTTTCTTTCACAAAATATGAATATTATAGCTTTCATTTATTAAAAATGATTTTGGTCACATAGGGCTTAATATGTTTATTTTAAAATGATTAATCTTTTCATTCTAAATACTCACTCTTTTTCTGTCTAGCTCCTGGTTCTTTAATGTTTTTGACCCAGAGCAAAAAAGATTAAAATAAAAGTTAATATTTGTATACAGTGTACTGTAGATGAAATTGTAGACCCTGAAGGCCTGTTATAAAAAGGCCTCTTGGGATGTGACAATCTAGGAATGCTTCCTAGCTATGTTATTAATGAAGACCAAGAAAACTAGATGAGATTCTATAGTCCTTACTCCGGCAAAACTCCCAATGAAATTTTGTCTAAGTTCATACTGGAAGCATGTAGGAGAGCCAGGGATGGAATACAGGTCCTTTTCCCCCAACTGTACCTTAAGAACCTTACATCATCCTTCTTCTCAATTACGTCTGGTAAGTAAGCATTGATTCTAAGATGTATTCATTAAAGTGTAAAAACATGTCTGAAAGGACTCTTAACTAAGCCCTAAATAAAATTCCATTCATCATTTAACTGAAATCTAGTAAGAGTAGTAGGAAACGCTATTGGTAGCCACAGTTGAATTGATTGGTGGAACAATAAATAGTTGAATACAGGTCCGGCTCCAGGGTTTTTGCCGTCTCAAGCGGTGGAAAAAAAAAAAAAAAAAAAGCCACGATCGCAATTGCGATCAGCGGCACTCCACGGCAGCTCCACTGCGCCGCTTTCTTCTTTGGCGGGAATTTGATAGCAGGTGCTTCCCTCCCAGAGGGACCCGCCTCCAAATTGCCGCCAAACAGCCCTACGTGCTGCCCCTTTCCCTTGGCTGCCCCAAGCACCTGCTTGCTGGGCTGGTGCCTGGAGCCGGCCCTGGTTGAATAGAACTTTGAAAAATTACTATCTGGGAAAGTGAAACAGAGCATCAACTCTGTCTGCAACAGTTGCAGTATATCCGTCTCACCAGCGACAGAAACACATCTGTGTGGCAGAACAAGTAAATCATAAATTGGACTTTACAGCTCTGAACAGATGCCTAAGTCAGAAACACTACAGTCTTTAGGTATGAGTGACATCATCCTTAGTTTATTTCCAGTTCTAAAGATACTAATGTGGATCAATACTTAACTGTACTAATTTACCTCTTCTCCAAAACATTATCCTTATATGGTATCCCTTATTTTTTTAAAAGGGAATAGCGTGCCTACATTCCTTTTTCAGTAACATATCCCCATTTTTAATATATGTTTGAAGTAATTTAATTTGCTATGGAAAGCTCAGGTTGGTGTTCAGCAATGCCCAACTTTTGACCTAAATTTCTAGCTGCAGTGCGTGATGCAACAAGAGGTCCAAAGATATGAATAATGTTTGGCTCCCATCTTTTGCTCAGTATTAGTCATGATGACACTGTCCCCAAACAAAACTGTTTTTCCTTAAGTGCTTTATATTGAGTCCAACTTTATGACTTGATCCCTTTGCTCCAAACTTCTGTACCAGAAAAATACATTTGTCCTCATATCAATCAGGGAGGTGTCATGTGCCTCTGATATAGCAATGAAGGCTTGTAGAACAGGTACCAGCACAAAGAGTCCTGGACGTCAAAAACGTGCAGTAATATTTCACTTCTTTGTGGGTACTGAATGAAAGGGTGTCTCAGCTATGCCAGTTCAAACCACATCACAGCTGCAGTGTCCAAAGAGACTCTAAAGTTTCAGACTCAGCCACTGCTATGTAAAATAATGCCACAGAAACATTCCCATGTCAAAAACACAACTTTTTATAGTACATTAAATAGCTCTCTCAAGCACTAAGGGAGCAGATCAAATAAATATCCTATTCCAAGTAAGACAGAGATCCACTGTGTATCTCTTCAGGAAGAGTATGCCGTCTAAAGTTTCATCTCTGCAAAGTGAGGTAATTTTGAAAATCCATCTACACTTCAAAAAGCTCAATTTTCAGTTTGTTAAAATAGTAAATAGAGTAGACTCCTCATAACTGAGGTAGCTCTTCCCCCAATTATGCTGCTGTCACAATTAAACAAAGGAGCCATTTTTAACAAAAAGAAGAACAGGAGTACTTGTGGCACCTTAGAGACTAACAAATTTATTAGAGCATAAGCTTTCGTGGACTACAGCCCACTTCTTCGGATGCATAAGTGGGCTGTAGTCCACGAAAGCTTATGCTCTAATAAATTTGTTAGTCTCTAAGGTGCCACAAGTACTCCTGTTCTTCTTTTTGCGGATACAGACTAACACGGCTGTTACTCTGAAACCCATTTTTAACAAAATAATTTTTAAAGCCTGAAAAGAATTTAAGGCCCAGTTTGTCCTATTGGTGAGCTAAGGCGAGGTCTGCAGATCCAGCTTGGGGAAGTACAGAAGTTGGGAGAGTATGTTTCCCCTTCTCACCTAAGAAGCCCTTCTGTGGGTTCACCAGGGATTTGTATGGGTTCCAGATTGGGATGGGGTGGGCCAAGGAAGAAGCACTGTCGCCTTCTAAGCCTGAGACAGTCAGGTACAAATGGATACAGATCCAGTCTGTATTAACTTGCACTGTGTTGCCAGAGGGAGAAGAAGAGGTTCCAAGTCTGTGCAGGAAGGCTGGCAGCTGCTTGTGAGTTAGGGCTCTGCCTTCCAACTCCTTGAGTTCAGATACCAGCAGGATAGGAAAGCATTCATACCCAGAGTGCCTGTTCTGCAAAGGGCAGGAGGCCACCTCTTCCCAACATCCTTCCTAGACAGCACGACGGAGTGGCAGCAATAAACAGAGACCAGAGAAGAGTCAAAGACTGAAAGGGGGCCAAATGGAGGTTGGAAGTACAGTACCAAAAGAGGAAAATCAGAAAGGAGAACATAGAAAAGGGGCAAAATGAGGGGAAGGAGGAGGACACACAAAAGGCACAGATAGAAAGGCAGAGAGGAACACAATTAGGAAGACACACGCACACACACACTCCATACCCCTATTCACAGAAAGGTGACAAAAATGAGAGGAGATAAACTGGATTTCAGTAGTGGAAAAAGGGGGTATATCAAGGCAAGAAGGAAAAAATGGGGACTCCCCCGGTATGAGAGGGTTTATGCTTTCCCCAAGGAGGAGCAGGAAGAGGGGGGAAGCCCAGTTTCCAACTCTTGTGCTATGAATCACATCTTGCATTATCAGGTGTTTTTTTTTTTTTAAAAAGTTCCTTCTCACTCTCTATATTGGGCTTTAAGGGCCATTGAGTTCAGTGCCTACGTGCTTCTGAAAATCCCCCTAGGTGCCTATCTGCATCTTGAGGCACATAAATACCTTTACAAATCTGTCTCAGAGTGGTGTGAGCAGACGCCAGACTACGGGCTTTAGCAGAGAGCTAGAGAATAATCTCCTGCCAGGAATCCCTCACTTAATAAAGTTTCTTCAGCACCGTATGCCAGTCCTCTCTGGCCACTGTGGGTATGTCTACACTACACTGGGTAGCGAGTGTCTCAGTACGGGCCCACAGATTTGGCCTAGTGGGTTTGTACTAGAAATAGATGAGTAGACATTGGGGCTGGGGCTGGAGCCAGGCTCTGAAGCCTGGGTCGGGTGAGGTGGACTTAAGTGCCTGAGCTCCAGCCTGAGTTACAATGTCGAGGCACAATCTACACAGCTATTTTTAAAGAGCTAGCACAAGCCCTTCTAGCATAAGTCTGTGGACATGGGCTTGCTCCCAGAGGTAGGGAAGACAAGTCCTGGAAGACCAAGAAATCTATGAGTGTAACTTTTTGCCACATTTTACCTCCATCCATTTTAGGCCTGTCTACACAGGACAGTTTTAGCAGTTTTACCAATACACCGATACAATCCCCCCTCCCCCCGTCCCCCCCCCCCCGTCCCCGTCCCCGTCCCCCATGCAAATGCTCTTGTTCTGGAATACTCAGTTTAGCTTCCCAAGTGACATACGGAAAAAAGGAAAAAATCACTCCTATAGTGGAATAAGCATGTCTAGAGGACCTGGGGTTATACTGGCATAACTATATCAATTTAAAGTCACACCTTAAGGTTTTTCAGTATAACCTTCCTGTGCATGCCCAGTCTTTGAGTTTTGCACTGATACCCATTACCATCATAACTAAGCAGCACAAAACAATGTGCTTTATTTTTTAAAATCTCATGATTTTTAAGCCAACCTCACAATTTTGGGGGAACTGACTAATTGTATTTGAAGAATTGGCACTGTGATGACAGAAGATTCCTATTCCCTCATGGGAAAGTCCATATGAGAAGGGAAACACTTCAGGTGAGGGAACAGGAGTACTCATGGAGGCATGGACCTGTTGTCTGTCCCCTCCCTCCCCTTGAGGAGACATTCAAAGGGAAAGTCATTTGAGTAGGGCTTCCATTGTTTTGGATAAATATCCAAACTTCTGGAGTTTCTTCCGGACCCCAAACATTTTGAGGCCCTTAAATAGGTTATTTAAATTAATCTAAAATTTACGTGCACCCTTCCAGCATCTGGAAGCCTCCCAGCTCCTTAACTTATTTGGATAATTGTCCCTGACAACAGGTATACAATGTCCAAAATTCTGTCCGTAAATGAAAACCTGTAGCCTTTTCCAGACCCTACTTGGAAATACCCCTCAAAAGAGAGCAGCAGACCTGGGATGAAGTAAAATTCTGTAATGCATAAAAGTAATAATCACTGCATTACATCTACATTTCTTCTTTTAAATTGTTATTTGGCAACTTTTCTATCAAAAGATTGAAGCTTAGAATTTCACACACCTTTAACACCTGGGTAAAATACACCTTCATTAAAATTTGCTACTACTGTCCTAATTAAGCAGCAGTCATTATCATTACTGTCATAGATTGGTTCCCTGGGAGCTGTTTCAACAAAGCGTCTGTCCCGATTAAATATGTCCAAATTAAGTGGAACGTATTTTACTGAAATAACTACCTCCATCTGGGGCTCTTTCTATCATTTTGAAAAAATGTTTCTAATAATGACCCTTACAACACACCAGAGTACAAATGTTTTTACAGAGTTAAAAAAATATATATATTGATGCTGTAACAGAGATAACACTTCTTGACATCTGCCACACTTGAGCCCTGTGTCTGTCATTTCCCTTGTTCTTTTGACTTGTCCCATGTGCCAGCTGATTATAGCCAGCATCTTGGCAGCACTCTGGCTTCATGTCTTTTACAGAGTGCTTTAGGCCAAGTACCTTTTACCTCCCCAGCTTTCGCCAGACGTCAGAAGTTTACTTTACATCTCTTTGGAACAGCCTGCCGTGGTTACCTCAGTAACAAGAATGTGAAACAAAATGATCTGAAAGAAAGCAATGTTTATTATATTAGAAACTAAACAGAAAATAGAAGTTAAACAGAATAAATGTGGCTGTGCTAGTACATACACAAGGCCTAGCTCAACAAGTTACAGCTAGGGCTGTCAAGCGATTAAAAAAATTAATTGTGATTAATGACGCAATTAAAAAAATTGTGATTAATCATGCTATTAATCGCACTGTTAAACAATAATAGAATACCATTTATTTAAATATTTTTGAATGTATTTTCAAATATATTGATTTCAATTACAACACAGAATACAAAGTGTACAGTGCTTACTTTATAATTTATTTTGGATTACAAATGTTTGCATTGTAAAAAACAGAAGAAATAGTATTTTTCAATTCCTCCATTACAAGTACTGTAGTGCAATCTCTTTATCATGGAAGTTGAACTTACAAATGTAGAATTATGTACAAAAAAACCTGCATTCAAAAACAAAACAATGTAAAACTTTAGAGCCTACACGTCCACTCAGTCCTACTTCTTGTTCAGCGAATTGCTCAGACAAACAAGTTTGTTTACATTTGCGGGAGATAATGCTGCCCGCTTCTTGTTTACAATGTCACCAGAAAGTGAGAACAGGCATTTTCATGGCACTGTTGTAGCCAGCATCGCAAGATATTTACGTGCCAGATGCGCTAAAGATTCACATGTCCCTTTGTGCTTCAACCACCATTCCAGAGGACATGCGTCCATGCAGACATTGTAAACAAGGTTCTGCTCGATAATGATCCAAAACACTGCAGACTGACGCATGTTCATTTTCATCATCTGAGTCAGATGCCACCGGCAGAAGGTTGATTTTCTTTTTTGGTGGTTTGGGTTCTGTAGTTTCCGCATCGGAGTGCTGCTCTTTTAAGACTTCTGAAAGCATGCTTCACACCTCGTCCCTCTCAGATTTTGGAAGGCACTTTAGATTCTTATGCCTTGGGTTGAGTGCTGCATCTAACTTTAGAAATCTCATACTGGTACCTTCTTTGCGTTTTGTCAAATCTGCAGTGAAAGTGTTCTTAAAATGATATGTGCTGGGTCATCATCCAAGACATAAAATATATGGCAGAATGCAGGTAAAACAGAACAGGAGACGTACAATTCTCCCCCAAGGAGTTAATTAAATTTGTGACTGAACGCATTATTTTTTAAACGAGCATCATCAGCATGGAAGCATGTCCTCTGGAACGGTGGCTGAAGTATGAAGGGGCATACAAATGTTTAGCGTAACTGGTACGTAAATACCTTGCCATGCCAGCTACAAAACTGCTATGTGAATGCCTGTTCTCACTTTCAGGTGACAATGTAAATAAGAAGCGGGCAGCATTATCACCCATAAATGTAAACAAACTTGATTGGCTGAATAAGAAGTAGGACTGAGTGGACTCGTAGGCTCTAAAGCTTTACATTGTTTGGTTTTTGAGTGCAGATACGTAACAAAAAAAAAATCTACGTTGTAAACTGCACTTTCACGATAAAGAGATTGCACTACAGTACTTGTATGAGGCGAACTGAAAAATACTATTTCTTTTATCATTTTTACAATGCAAATATTTGTAATAAAAAATAATAATATAAAGTGATCATTGTACACTTTGTATTCTGTATTGTAACTGAAATCAATATATTTAAAAATAAATTTAAAAAAATAATAAATGGAGATATACCTATCTCATAGAATTGGAAGGGACCCTGAAAGGTCATCAAGTTCATCCCCCTGCCTTCACTAGCAGGACCATGTACTGATTTTGCCCCAGATCCCTAAGTGGCCCCATCAAGGATTAAACTCACAACCCTGGGTTAAGCAGGCCAATGCTCAAACCATTAACAAGTAAACTATTAAAGGACCACTGAAAGAAAAAAAAATTCTAAATGGAAGGTGACTGTATTAATTATAAATTGGTCCAACAATATAGGGTCAAAACCTGCTCACCGAAAGCCAATGGGATCACTTAGTGAGTAACAATTTAACATTATTTTTTGTATTTACATAAACATCTCTTATTATTATTCATCCTTTCTAGAGTCAATACATGTTTTTTTTCCCCCATCAAACTACCAAGTATACCACAAAATTGCCCCTTCAGTGAGCAAAGTCTGGATTTGATTATCTAGGTATTAAAATAACCCCAAATATCACTGATATGAAGCATGCTAACTTCAAAATAATTGGAAAGAAGATTACAGGCAATGGAACAAACTCCCTCTCTCATGGATGGGGAGGGCAGCTGTCATTATGATCACAGTCTTGCCAAGGATATTTTATGTTCTACAGATGGTTCCCTTCCTCTTCAACTCTAAAGATAGAGATGTGCTGAACAAGCATTTTGTAAAATTCCTCTTGAAAGGAAAAAAGCCAAAGATCAAATTAGAGCAAAGAAAATGGTGGGATACCGTTCCCAAATTTAAAGATCTATCTGCCTTTTAACAACAACAAAAGGTGGTTATTTCCTAAACAAGGACTTGATTGATTTGACTTGGAAAGGATAATGTTTTAAAATATAAAACTGAGGTGGACTTTATATCATTGCTGATTATAGTGGATCCTTGGCTGCTCCAGTTATACTTGGCCTTTGTCTGAAGATAAACATTTCATAAATGTACCAGGAGGAGAGAAAATTGGAGCAAATCCTTTCAGACATCTTTTAATTCAAGATGGTTTTTCCATACAAAAATTGTATGTTTTTTCCATACAAAACATAATCCTCGTGAAGGAATAGCACCTTTGCTTAGTTTGAAAAACTAATTAACAAAATTGTGAGCATTGAAAATTACATCTGATCCTGTGTAGTAGAAAATTTCTGTCAAATCATTATGTGCACCATGAGTATGAGTGCACGCTTCCTTGTATGTACATGTTCCATCTAGACTCGGGGGCATACCATAGAGTTAGGGTGACCAGACAGCAAATGTGAAAAATCGGGACGGGGGTGGGGGGTAATAGGAGCCTATATAAGAAAAAAACCCAAATATCGAGACTGTCCCTATAAAATCAGGACATCTGGTCACCCTACATAGAGTTGTGTTCTCCATGCAACTGAGCCCTCACAGTGCTTGTATAGGAGTAATTAAAAGGCAGAAGTCGGAGGTGGGCAGATAGGAGAAGTCAGCATGAACATGGTCCTCAAGGAAGAGTGCATGATTTGCTACATGTAAGGGGTGGGGGAAAAGAATAGTGTTAAAGAGCTAAATAGGGACTCTGACAATGCTGGACTAAGCATATGTAGTAAACATTCCTTTTAAGGTAGCTGTACACATAAAGGCAAGTGTGAATTAATGAAAGAGCTGGACAAATAATGTAAAATATTTTTCACAATTTTATTTTCCATTTTTCAAACAGAATTTTTAGTTGTAACAAATATTGTCCAGCTAGCTGGAAAGTGCAGCTAGCTCACAGTGTGGCTAAACTCCACAGACTCCTTGCAGCAATTTTTTTCTCCAGCCTCCATAGCAGCAGACAAAGGAGAGGGGAAATGGAAACGGCCAACACTTGGAGTCTAAATGAGAGCTTAAAAGCTCACTGCTCTGTTGCTTTCAATGGCCATCCACTGACAGATGGCATCACTATTACAAATCTTGAAAGATATCTGTTTCTGCTCCACCAATGAGACGCGCCCAGTAGAATGAGGAACACCATACCAGCCTCTTCCAGTAGTAAAGAGAAAGGGCTCTTTCCTTTTCAGCAGGAGCCAGCTAGTAGTTTATTTGGTGCTCTGCTCAGCAGATCACTGTTGGTATTCCACAAACAACACATAACTGTAATGATATACATTGAACGGGGGGGGGGGGGGGCAGAATGGAGCCTCACAGAACCCTATCTTGTTGGGGTAGATGAACAGTTACCTAGTACTACTCTCTGAAATCCCTCAAAGAAATGAATGCAGCCATTAAAGAAAGAATCACCGCTAAGAAGCCCTGCTATAAGCACTTACCCTTGTAAACTTATTCTGTGGGTATTCAGACATTTTGTGCGCTGAAGACTGTAGAACATGAGACTTGGGTCAATTGGACTCACTATACATTAAGTAAGTGATAGTGTGTTGATGTGATTCAAGTTCTTTTTTGCTGAGGTACAGCCAGTTTCTGGCTTAGTTATCTTTTATCAGGTACCCATTTTCTATTCAATATCTCCCCAACATTGTTTCTGATCAGTCTGCTGCCTCTCTGACATAGATTTGCCTTCATGATGCAAGGAATGTCAAAAATACTCAGCTTTTTATTTGAAACATTATGACCCTGAGGTGCTTTCAGTGCTAGTTAATTGTTGCTGAGAAACCCACAGTTGGATAACCAGCAGTATTCTGAAGCAGCAAGTGGAATTTGGCAAAGACTGAGGCCATTCATATTAGTTCTAGGAGAAATTAAGCTTCATGATCATTTGACTCTGTGGTATTTGAGGGTGGTTGTCAAAAATTCAGTGTTTTTCTTTAAAAGATCCCTCTTTCGGACTGAAAAATGACTTTTGATACTTATATTGGTTTGCCTGCAGTTATCTTTCCCCCCATTATTCAAACAAAAATACAGTCATCTTGTGCTCTCTCTCTCTGCATACACATACTGCCAGAACTGATCTTTTCCTTCATTATTTCTAAGATATTATATTACCTTATTGGCTGGACTCCCCAAAACGGCCTTGCTACCAGTCTGCATTGCAAACAAAATTGTACATATAAACTCAGTCTCACTAAAACCTTATTTCAAATTAATCTGAAATAAAGTTGTGGAGTTTTAATATGGCCTTGCTTTAGTTTTTGCTTTTTAAGATTTTGATACTTATGATTTTACTAAACTCATTGGGCCAGACCCTGCGCCCATGCATATAGTGGAAATTTTGCCATTGGCTTTAAGGGAAGCAGGCTCTGGCCCTATAAATATTTCATTTGTAGCTATATTAACTGCCACACAAATTCTCTATCTGCCAGTGGATACCTGTTCTTAGTTAAGAAAGGTGCTCCAATTATTTTATTTGGAAGTATGGAGGGAAAAATCCTACCTTCTGCTGTATGCTTGTAGTAATGGGGGAAGAACATGTAAAGACCTCCCCACACCCTCTTCTCCCATGCAGTAGCATCATGTTGCATCCAAGCTCTCAAGAGCAGTAGGATACTGTATCTGCTGGCAGCCAAGATAAAGCCACAGGGATGATCTGTTATCTTGTGAGTGGCTAGGCATCCCAGCCCTTGCACATATGCTACAGCTTATAGGACATAGTATGGCAGGAGCATACTGTGCCCCTTTTCAAGGTCCAGATCCAACTTCTGTTGGCATCAGTTATAGTCAGGTCCTTAATTGTCCATGTACAAAGTGATATCTATTACTCTAATAGTCCCATTTCCCTGGGACTGGAGGAGGCAGAAATTGAGTTTAATTCTGTTTCTTTGTGAAAATATTTTGGTTCAAATTATCCTGATGGCTTTTTCTAATGATAGTCTTGTGCATACCTGGTTTGTTATATGCGTGTAATCAGATATTTCAGTCAGTTTAATAAAATAACTGGAAATGACATGCCATGGTTAGAGTAAAGATGCTCACTCTCTAACATGGGAACACTTCGTTAAATGGAGAGATCGGATGATTGAATTACCGTATAATGTTTCTCTAAACAAAAGCTCACTGTTGTAATTATTATTGTAATGTCTCTGATATTTACATGGCAAGGATTTGTTAACCTTTTAAAACTTCCTTAATAAAAAGATGTGGCCAGTGTCACAGCTTTCATGGGTTCCCAGTGTTTCACTTTTAGGCAATGTACAACATTCACTGTTTATTTTTTTCCAGAAGTATAGAAACAGCAATAGAGAAAGCAACACTGGGGACTTGTTCCAGATTTACACCCATGTTTCCAAGATCAGAATCTGGCCAGGACCGGCTTTAGTAAGTGCGGGGCCTGATTCCCAGGACGGCACTTCGGATTGCTGGCTGGGGGAGGAGGGGCCGCGGGGTTTGCTGCGCTCCAGCCGGAGCTCCAGCCGGAGCTCCAGCCGGGAGAGCGGGGCTCCCGAAGACGACCACCGCCGGGGTGAGTGCGCGGGGCCCTCTTAGGCACGGGGCCCGATTCCGGGGAATCGGGCGAATCGGCCTAAAGCCGGCCCTGAATCTGGCCCATTGTTTTATTTTGTTCTGAGTTACCCCCTATTTATGAGACAGCACAGAAGCTTTTTCCTTTGTATTTGCACACTTTCTTTACGATAACTGACGGGATGACTCACTTCTCATATTTGTAATATATATTCAAGACTCCACCTGGTCAAATCCCACCTTCATGATGTTATGCCGATAAATGCTTCCAGTACTTAGAGTGTGGAATGCTGGGTAGAGCACACACCAAGTCAGTTATCTATAGAGATGCTTCACAATCACTAAAAATCAGAATAAAGCCCCAGCGGTGTGAATCTGCACCAATTTAGATTTATATTTATATTTCATATTAAGCAATACATTCTTGTTCTATTTTAGCTTTCAGAATACCAAAGAACATGGTCGGAACATGATTTATTCTGAAACCCAGAGAAAATTCCTCATTTTCCTATCCTATAAACCTTCTAATCATTTGTAGATAAGATTGCTAAAGTACACGCAAGTTAGAGTGTAGAATCTAAATTTTTCTGTCATCAGTTGACCATTTATGAAAATGTTTTTAAAAGTCCTTCAATAAATAACATTTATCAATTCTAGGAATGTGTTCTTGGTTTTTTTGTTTGTTTGTTTTGTTTTGTTTTGTTTTTAACAAGGGAAGAGAGAGCTTAACTCAAAACCTATTACTTAAGTTATAAAACTACTTTCCAAAAATGATTTATTGTACAAGATATATTCCAGAAAGCTTATCTTTGTTTAACCATGTAAAAATCTACTTGTTCAGAGTCTGCATCCAATTATCTTCCCCTGTCTAGAGAACAACAAAAGTGATTAAGGGGCTGAAGGGGACTGTGTTATGAAAGGAGATTAAAAAAACAAAATATATATAGCTTGGCCAAATTACCACTAAAGAAAAATATGACAAATATGTACATGTATTTGAAAGGTATAAATACTAAGAAGAAAGAGGAAATGTGTAGCATGGACCAAGGAAATAGAGCTCAGGAAAAAATCCTACCAGTGAGGACTATAAATATATGGAGTAGTCTCAGAATAGTGGTGATGAAAACACGGAGCTAGATCTTCTGGTGCAGTGTAGCCACTTATTGCTGCATCATTAACAGCACCTCATGCTTCCAAACAATGACATATAAGGCCAGGTCTATATTCAAAAGTTAAGTTGACCCAGCTACATCGCTCAAGGGTGTGAAAAATCCACACCCTTGAGCAAGGCAATTAATTCAAATTAATTCTACCCAGTGTAGACAGCATAAGGTTGATGGAAGAATTCTTCCATTGACCTAGCTACTGCCTCTCAGGGAGGTGGGTTAACTATGCCAACAGGAGAACCCCTGCTGTTGCTGTAGCGAGAGCCTATGCTGAAGTGCTACAGTGGCACAGCCACAGTGCTGCACCTGTGCCGCTGTAGCATTTCAAGTGTAGACGAGACCTAAGGAGGTATGGACCCACCACTGCTCAGTTCCTTCTCAACAGCCTGCGACTCAAGATGAAGCAATTCCGTGTCCACTGTTCTGAGCTTGCTGCCTTTCTTAACATAGACACTTTATTCTTATTTTTTTATTTAGTTTGTTGAGTTATTTTATTTCTCTTTTTCCTCAAACCTCCTTCACCTCTCTGTGGCAATGCCTCTCCTCCAGAAGGATCTCCTGTCACTGAATTCTGGAATCCTGATCCTTCCCAACCTCTCTTCCTTGACCCTCAGAGCATGGTTCCTAGATGGTTCTCAAGTATGGAGCCAACCTGTTCGGATAGCATTCAGTCAGTTCTTCTATCTAGTAGGAAACCTAGTACTTGCAAAACTTATCTTCAGAAGTGGAAATGCTTCCATTCCTGGTGTTCTCTTCACTGTTCTCAAGAAGTCCTGCTCTCCAAAATCCTAAACTACCTTTAAAGACACAATGTTTATCAATGAGCTCAGTCAGAGTACATTTGGCTGCTATCATAGCTTTCCACTTGCCCACCAAGGACTTCTCAGTTTTTGCCCACCCTAGTATGCCCAGATTCTTCACAGACTTACACAACTTGTTTCCCCTTGTATGGAACCCTGCCCCACAGTGGGACCTTAATTTGGTTCTCAGTGTCCTGAGGAAACCCCCTTTGAACTGATGGCAACATGTTCTTTCCTCCATCTCTCCCTCAGGACTTCATTCCTTATAGCCATCACTTTGGCTAGACCAATGGGAGAGCCCGGTGCTCTCATGGTGAGCCCACATTTACTGTCTTCTACACAGATAAAGTTACACTGCGTCCCCATCCTCGATTCCTTCTTAAGGTCTCTTCAGAATACCATATTAATCAGAGGTCTACCTACCAGTGTTCTACCCCAGAGAGGAAACCAGCTTATCTACACTAGATGTCAGGAGGCCCTTGCCTTCTTTCTCAGCAGGACTAAGACATTCAGGGTCTTTCCCAGATTATTTGTTTCTTTTTTGCAGAGAGGATAAAGGGACAACCTATTTCCATTCAAAGACTGTTGAAGTGGGTTTTGGGTTGCATTTTAACTAATTATGAGTCTGCTGGGAAGAGTCCCCTCACAGAGCGACAGCACAATCCACTAGGACTCAGTCCACATCTATGGCTCTACTAAAAGATATTCCCATAGCAGAAAGCTATAGGACTGCAACTTGGTCTTTCTTTAACACTTTGGCCAAGAATTATGCCATCTGACCTGCTTCCAGGGATGGTACTAACTTTGGTGACACAGTCCTCTGCACTGTTGCCTCCTCAACACTCACCTCCTTGTTGATTTACTGCTTGTGAGCCTTCTATGGTGGAGCACTTTTAGGGACAAAATATCTCTAAGAATTCAAGTCACTGCAAGGTAAGTAACCTCTCCCATATCCAGCCCCAAGCAGATCACCCAACTGTAAGGGTGATCCTCCACTGGCACAGAGCCAATGTAGGGACTCTTCCACTACCTTCCCACCCTGTGTAGGATGTATGACTGGTGACACAAAGTATGCCCAGGACATACCTACACTGCACTGATCCTTAGCTGTAGTTTGGACCCCACTGTTAGCCAGGAGAAGTCAGAGCAGGCTCTAGGTTGCTCTAACTCATGCTGAAGACCTGACTTGCACAGAGCCACCTTGGGAGCAGGAGAGTGCAAATGAGTTTTTTTGCTCCCATCATTAGTGATATGTGCTGTGTGCAGGTCAGTCAGACCTCAGAATCTGGCTCACCAACAATAGCCTATGATTTAATAGGTCTTTCCATTTCTAATTTCTGTGCTTTAAGATTAAAGAGTGGGATTATGGAAATGATTCTAACAAACTAACTAACATTCTTATCTGGGAAACCCACAAAGCCCTGTGGACTTGTTGACCAATACATGGAGTCTTTAAAGTAATTCATTCTGTATTTTTCCACTTTCCTGATTAATTTTTGTGCGTGAGTGTGTGCGCGTGTGTATAAAAAATATGTATGTCTTCAGCCATGCCTGTTTATGGTGAATGTCTCAAATAGACATATAATGTAATTTATTACTATACATAATGGCCTACATTTTCTAATGTGATTCTAGAGTGACTAGTGATTTTTTGGATTTGAACTTGATACACCTTAAAGGATCCTGATTTTCAAATGGCAGGTAGCTAATTACTTTCTGTAAGTCTTTAGGACGCCCCTTTAAGGTGTCAAATGGGGAACCAAAAATTGAAGCATCCACAGTCAGTGATCATTTTTGAAAATTCAGCCATTACTTTTTAAGTTTAGCTCCCTCCTCAGAGTACAAACACCTGTATGTACACTCCAAGTTTAGGTGGAACCCTTATATGTACTTCCTTTACTAAGTATTTATTAGCGTACAGCACCATTATTAAATATAGGGTCTGATCCTAAAAATCCATATTTACATGAATAGGGACTATATTGTACTACAACTGAAGCATGGGAATTATGGGTCATAGGCTCTTAAATACAATGAAGAAAGAAAGGGCAAAAAGGCCAGAAATCCATTATAAATAACAAATATGCACTTTTAGTTTAAGAGCCCATTAAAATGTAAATAGCAACTTACAGTGTTCCAGTAACAGTAA
Organism: Chrysemys picta bellii; assembly: GCF_011386835.1. NCBI lineage: Eukaryota > Metazoa > Chordata > Testudines > Emydidae > Chrysemys > Chrysemys picta. Next base: position 145,372,315 of record NC_088793.1, read on the forward strand.
TCATAGGAACTCACCAGCCTGTCTTAAAATCTGCCTTTAAGGACTCTCCTAGTCCTTAGTTGAAATCCTTGAGGTAAGGTCTAACAAGAATGAAGGACATTTGAGCTAAGCTCTGGGCTGGAGACCAGTTTTACAGTTCCTTAGCTCAAACCTTTCTTGTTTTAGTCAATCAGTCCCCTATACCTTTCCCTGATATTTCCCTCCTTAGCCCTCCCCTCCTTGCCCATATATTTCTTCCCCTTATTAAAACATTTTTCTATCTTGTTACTTCCAGCCTAGAGCCAACCACTAACAAGCCCCCCATATAAACAAAGAAACCCAAACTAGAATATACAAACCACCTAATATACAGCATTTTCTGCTCTGCCCTGGGAAGTTGCAGTGTTGTTTTCCTTGCAATACTGCACTCCTAACATAAGATGGTATCAAGGTCCATCCGGCCATCCCCCTCACATGATCTAAAATGGAGTCCAACAGGCAGTAACAAACACTGCAGCTTTTCTTACTTTCAGAGTGATCTCTGCAAAAAAATTATAGCAAGGTAAGAGTTCCCACATCTTTGCACACTTCTATTCAGCTGTACTTACTTGGTTTCTTTTTTTGGCTCCCTTCACCACAACCAAAGAACTCTTAGGAGGAGTATAAAATGGCAGTAGTGATTTTTTTTTTCTTCCTTACCTACAGGCAAGAGGCAGACTTCATTTTTTTAAATATAAAAGTATGAGAATAAGGGTAATATTGAGGGAAAGTTTGGGCAAAGGGGAAGAGTTTGCATTTTGCTCTGAATGCAGTGAGTTTAGTGCACATTCAAGATCAACTTTCACATGGTTTCTGTGTGAAAATTCTGTACAGTTTGGAGGGTTACGGCCAAAATCTGATCTCAGTGAAGTCAGTGGAGTTACACCATGGATGAATATGGTTCTTTGCTTCCGAGATAACTTTTTAGAGTCAATGCATTTGAAATAAGCCACTATATATATGGTAGGAGCCAGTTCCTCAGCTGGTGCAAATTGTGAATTTGCATCCGCTGAGGATCTGGCCCCAGGAGTCCTATTTCTTTGTATCCGTTTAGATAAGCTAGACTGATAATTCTTTATTTCTTAACAATTCTGCACATTAAAGTTGTAATAACATCTGTTCATCTGTACATTTCTATATTTTGACAAAGCAAGTACTGATATCATACATTTGAAATGACAGTTTTTAAGCCAAATATATCAGTTTTATATTACTTTTTTTATTAATTAGAATACCCCCTGCTTCCCTTCAACTATTTATCTTCCAGATATTTTTCACTAACACTCTTATGCCTTCTATTCACATAAATATTTAGCACAGAATGAGATATCTGATGTGCTGATCCTTACATGTAAATCTGTACCAAATATGTAATCCAAGCTAAGTATAAAACCTGTGATTGGATAATACAATTATAAATGTTTGGAATGTTGTGATACAAGATGAAGTTAAATAGGGCTTCACATAGTCAAAGTTGACTCATCTCATACTCTAGAGAAGACCCACAAGCAGAAGAAAGATTTTGGTTTTTTGATAATGCCAATCCTTACACAGATTGAATATAGTCACATCTTTTGGTCATTCCAGGAAGCACTTCTGGCAAGAATATAACACCCCGAAGAACAACATTACGATGTCAGCAACATTGATTTTCTGGCACTGCAACTCCATTTACAAAATTATATTATTCTTTATATCCAGTACCCAAAGGAATGACAGCATGAAAAGTCTGCCAATTCCACAGCGCTAGCAGGCAGGCGGTATTTCTTTGGCAACCCATCTCTATTTCCATATCCTCTTGCTTTAAAAATAACCATTTATGATTAATTCTATATCTTGAGAGACACATTAATGGCTCTCCTTTCCAACTGGCTTTGGTGAAAAAAAGTCTCATAGCCTAAAACAAGGGTATCAGGTATGGCATATGTATCTTTCTTTCTGGCAGCATAACACAATATTCAAACAATTAATATTAACATTTATAGAAAATACATATTTATTTTACACATGGTTGTGTCAAATTCACCACTGGCATAAGTGGGAGATGTTATGCAAGATAATTAAGCCCAAAAGCTAATTGTGAAGAGTTGCAAAGGGATCTCACTAAACTGGATGACTGGACAACAAAATGGCAGATGAAATTCAGTGCTGATAAGTGCAAAGTAAAGCACGTTGGGAAAAATAATCCCAACTACACATACAACTGATGGGATCTAAATTAGCTGTTACCACTCAAGAAAGATATCTTGGCGTCATCATGGATAGTTCTCTTAAAATATCTGCTTAATGTGCAGCAGCAGTCAAAAATGCTAAAAGAATGTTAGGAGCCATCACAAAAGGGATAGATAATAAGACAGAAAATATCCTGATGTATCTGTGTTAATCCATGGTGTTTCCACACCTTGAATATTGTGTGCAGTTCTGGTCTCCCCATCTCAAAAAAGATTGGAATTAGTATTGGAAAAGGTACAGAGAAGGGAAATAAAAATTATTAGGGGTAGGGAACAGTTTCCATACAAGGAGAGATTAAAAAGACTGGCACTGTTCATCTTAGAAAAGAGATGAATAAGGGGAGATATGACTGAGGTCTATAAAATCATGAAGGGTGTGGAGAAAGTGAATAAGAAGGTGTTTTTTACCCCCTTCATATAACATAAGAACCAGGGTCACCCAATGAAATTAAGAGGCAATGGGTTTAAAGCAAAACATAAGGAAGTACTTCTTCACACAATACACAGTCAACCTGTGGAACTCGTTACCAGGGGATGTTGTGAAGGTGAAAAGTATAATTGGGTTCAAAAAAGAATTAGATAAATTCATGGAGGATAGATTCATCAATGGCTATTAGCCAAGACGGTCAGGGATGTAACCCCATACTCTGGATGTCCCTAAACCTCTGACTGCCAAAAGCTGGGACTGGAATACAGGGGATGGAGCACTTGAAATTGCCCTGTTCTGTTCATTTCCTCTGACGCATCTGAAGTGGCCACTGTCAGAAGACAGAATATTGGTATAGATGGACCATTGGTCTGTCCCAGTTCTTATGTTCTTCCATTGAAGTCAGCACAACTGGTGAGCAGTCAGAGAACAGAATTGCCAATTCGTAGAATCCTTCATCAAATGGCTGCATAACACACATTACTGCAATTGAAACCTGTAGCAGGATCCTCCTGATCCATAGGCAGCAGTCCTAATGTGGAAGGCAACTGGAGGACATGTCCTCTTGCTAAACTCTTCTTGTCGGCAAGTCATCCTTACCATATCTTACCTTCACATATAATGTGTTGCAATGCATTGCTGGGATGTGGTATTGATGCAACGTGGCATAAAAAACAATTAAAAGCATGTTTTTCCTCAGAGGGCTTGGAGGAGCACCCTTGTGGACAGAATGGAAAGGGAGAGTGTATAGAGGAGAAATGTGCAGCAAAAGGGAAGAGACAGGCAGCAGGACATGGTAGCACTTTTCAAGCACCAGATGGATATGCTGGAGACTATTACAGACCCTCAGGTACAAGTCACCCATGTTCAACTCCTGCTAGAGCCTCTCAATAACTGCATTCTGGGACCTTCCTACATGCCCATCCTCACATACCACATATGTTCTGGGGCCACTGCAGTATCCTACCACTCCACCCTGAGGGAGAGTACACAAAATCACAGTCACACATACTCTGACCTGTGAGACACTCAACTGGTGAATGTGTTTTTGAAATGAGAATGACTGTTTTTTCCCCTTCAAAGGTTCTTTTCACGGTACTTATACAGTTTCATGCAGTTACAATTAAAAGTCTATTTATGGAAAATTAATTAATCTGTATTAGTTCACAACATAAAGTGGCCTGGGATGATATCATTCAAAGATAATAGCAATAGGTGCATTTGCCCTGTTATATTACCATGCACACAGGACTCATTACAAGGTTCATACCGGAATGCTAAAAAACAATGCCAAGCAGAACACACTACAACACACATTACTGTGATTCACTATTGAAATGGTCTTTCAAAGCCTCCCTGATCTGTATAGGTGAACTCTTCTTATAGCCCTGGTATCTGGCTGCTCAAAACCAGCAGCCAGGCATTCCCCCTCCACACTCCACCCCAGTGGAAACTTTCCTCTCTTTGCTTCACAGATATTATCAAGCGCACAGCAGGCAGCTATAACCATGGCGATATTTTTTTCACTAAAGTCTAATTGTGTGAGCCAGCACCCTTCAACAGTCATTCTGCACCTGCTGAGCCTGTAATTGAAATTGTCCTTGGTGCTGTCAAAGTGGCCAGTGAATGGCTTCATGAGCCACAGAAGAAAGGGGTAGCCTTGGTCTCCAAGGATCACTATTGGCATTTCCATATCCCCAGTGGTAATCCGCCAGTCTGGAAAGAAAGTCCTTGCTTGCATCTTTCTGAACAGGCCTGTTTTTTTAAAGTGGCGTGTGTCATGCACCTTCCCTGACCATCCTGCATTGATGTCTGTAAAATGTTCCCGGTGATCCACCAGCACTTGCAATACTATAGAAAAGTAACCCTTTCTGTTGATATACTCCTTGGCAAGGTGGTCTGGTGCCAAAATAGGGATATGCGTGCCAGCTATCGCCCCACCACAGTTCAGGAAACCCATTACTGCAAAACCATTCAGAATGGTTGTCAAGAGTCACAGTCCTTTGTAGCAGGATGCAATTAATGGCCCTGCACACTTGCATCATAGCAACCCCCACAGTGGATTTCTCATCTCCAAGTTGATTCCCAGCTGATTGGTAGCACTCTGTCATGGCCGGCTTCCACACAGTGATCGCCACTTGTTTCTCCACCGTTAGTGTAGCTCTTATTTTGGTGTTGCTGCATCAGAGGTCTGGGGCAAGCTCCTCACAGTTCCATGAATGTGACCTTGTGCATCCAAAAGTTCTGTAGCCACTACTCATCATCCTGTGCTTGCATAATGATGCAATCCCACCAGTTTGCGCTTGTTTCTCAGGCCCAGAACCAGCACTCAGCTGTCTGCAACTGCTCCATGAATGCCAGCAACAACCTTGAATTGACTCTTTCTGTGTCTATGCAAGGCAGCCTACAAGGTATCGTCATATCCCTCCTGGCTCCTCTGGCAGCTCTGAAGGACCAGGTACATTGTGTTCATAACAGTCAGCACAATATTGAAAAGCAGCGCAGGATCCATGCTTCTCACAGAGGTGGCGGATGCGCGGGTTTGCGGGGCTTTTGAAAAGAGCTGCAGATAATATTATGGGATGGAGAAAACTGCATCATGGGACATTGAAACTGTGTTCCCAGTCACCTCTGCATGACTCATTTGCCTGCATGAAGCTTTTCAAACCCTTCCCAAAACACCCTGTGCCAGATGGTGGTGCATTGCACGGCAGGATAGCTACTCACAGTGCACTGCTCTCTGCATTGATTCAAGCGCTGCTAGAGAGGATGTGCACCGCTGACACAAGGACTGTAGTGTAGACATGCAAAAGTGATTTATTATTGCGGCGGCTGTAGATCATTGTAATTTATGTCGACTTAATTTTGTAGTGTAGACTTGCCCTTAGTCAAGGTCCCAAAAGAACTCTGTGGCAGAGCTGGGAACAGATTTCCTGAGTCTGAGTCTAGTGTGTTAACCACAAGACCATTCTTTTGTCCCTTAGTGCCTTTGACAGAGACAGAGTAACAAAAGCCTTCATTTGTCTTACAACACACACCTGAAAAAGTAAGAAAGGGCAAATATTTTGCCAACCTCAGCCCACTGTCTCTTAAAAAAAAATCCCTCTCATGCTAACCCTGGCTTCTGAAGGAGTCAGTTTTAAGATACCAACCACAGTGGGAATAACGGAATTAATCAAAATAATTAAAAATATTTCTTTGTGAATCTCATAATGACTAGTTAGGTTCAGGGAGAATAAGAAATGTCCATATTATCTCTGAACCTGGGCATTATTCATTATTTTAACTGTGTCCAATTTTATATACTTTGACACTGGAAAGTCTGTGACCCTTTAATACCAAGTAAGCATTTGTGGTGTTTTGTTAAAGTTTTTATCTTGTCTACACATGAACAGTTATTAACTCTATTTTCTTCGTATTCTTTTATTTTAATTTCATAGTTGTTTGTTTAGGATATATTTTAATACTTGACATTTTTTTTTTTTAAATTCACGATTACATAGACAGAGAGCGTAAGTGAAATATAATCGCTCTTCCAATAATTTTAGATGAGGCATTCATAAATAGAAAGGGCAAATATTTGGACCCCTGACCCACCATGGTTGAAAATCACAGAAGAAAATGAAAGGCCAAAGACTAGTGAACAACACTTTCATTCACCCCTGTTGAGAAGGAGTAAGACAGACTGATGGCTTTTCTTGAAGGGGTGGAAAATGAGTATTATCTAGGATCAAAAAAAAATTCTACAAGAATGTGGGCATCATCACAAGAAAAACATATATAGTATCTTATTACTCACTGCATGATTATTACAGAGCACACTATACACGCTATAAAATGGGTCAGGTTGACTTACGTATGCTGGAGGGGCTGGAATGAAATAATGAATGACTAAAGGGGCTGGGATGAATCTAATGGGAATGCCCAAGACTCCAGTCTTGCACAAAAGAGTGTTGAATGACTTCCTGGATGATGCTGAACTGTTCAGGGAGGGGGTGCCAAAGATCTTTGGCATGATGGGGGGATGCTTGTGGATGAGGATGAAAAACAAATGCCTGTGGAGTGGTTTGAGCAGGAGGCTAGCCATGAATATCCAGATGGGTACAGGGAATAAGAGCAGGGGTCCTGGTTGGAGGTGCTCCTTAAAGGACTCCATCAGATACCTTTGCAAGTTCAGATTTGGTTTAGACATGGGCTGAGAGTGGAGCTGGTTCTCATCTTATTGGAATTGCCTTCCATCCTTAAACTATATACATCTGAGGTCACAATCTGGCTCTCTCAGAAGTACAGCAACTATTGTATGGGACACTAGATGTGAAACTGGGCAGTCCTCCTGCCATCTATCCTTCCTCCACTCACATGTTGTTGTGGAAAACAGTTGTTCTGCTAGTGTGAACAGGGTCAACTGAGTTCAACACCTGTTGTAGTAAAGCGTGCCAGAAACCTAGCATACTTTGCTACTGTGGGTGTTGAACTCAGCTGACCCCGTTCAAAAGAGCAGGACAACTGTTTTCAACAGTATCTTGTGGGATGAATGGGCTCTGGTATGTTTGACACTCTGTGTCAATATGGCAATTTCTATACTGTAGACACTTCCTCTTAGTCTGCTGGAAACAAGTGTTCTAACTGCATTGCTTGTACAGACTCAGTCTCTCCACACAGGCCTAAAATTTCTGTGGTGTTGCATGACAGGCTAAGAAGCCTGATCCTCACCTATTGTTGTATCTATGAGAAATTATTCCACAGAGTGAACTAAAAGATATAGGGCAGATACCAGCTTATAGAGTGTCTGCCTAACCTATGTTGACATTGCAAATGTCCTATTTACATTAAAAACAAGACTAAGAAGAAAAGGCAAAAAAGATGTCATCAAGGCCACCTTAGTTACATTTAAACACTGCTGTGATTGAATAGGTCCACATACAATTTATAAACACTTAGACTGGTGCACTTAAATTTACAGTGATATTTATTTTACTCCTATGCATCAGAGTAAAGAAAAAAGTGTTTTTTGTTATCAGGCGGCTGGAGGCCCCACAGTCCTACTACACCATGTCCTAGGAAAGGAGCAGCAAAGGTGGATCCTCCAGGCCTGCCTAGAGAGGCTGCATGGAAGCATCCAATCAGAGCTCAGCAGCCTCAGATAAAAGGAGCTGCAGGAGTTTAGCTGCTCAGTTCCTGGATGGGACTTGGGTAAGCTCTTTTCTGCCACAGGAGCGCCACTGGCTGTGTTTGCTTAAGCTGGGAGAGAGAGGATTTACGAATTGTAATCATTAGGTAAGGGGTGAAGATAAAGGGGCCAGGTAGGAAGAGGCCCAGGAAGTAGCAGCAATGAACTGAAGTGAGCAGTATGTGGCTGCTGTTTATAGGGTCTCTGGGATGGAACCCAAAGTAGTGGGTGGGCCTGGGTTTGACCGCTGGTGAAGTGGTGTAACCCCAAGAAGCGGGACAAGGCTTCTTAGGAAGCCCAAGTGAAGGGGTGAATTTAAAGGGCCCAGAGCCTGGGCTGAAGACCATGGTGAGGGTAAATAGACTGTTTCTGATGGACTCTTTCCTTACCCCAGAAGGGGTTCATTTTGACTGTGACACCCAGCTGGAGGGCTGAGCCACTGGGAACCTGCCAAATGAGGTCAACAACCTATAGGGGTGCCAGGAGTGGGGAAAAGGACTGCAGGGGTGCCAGATGCTTCAGAGGGAGTGAACAGAACAAGGCAATTAATCGAGTGATCCATCCATGTAATCCAATTCCTGATTCTAGCCATCAGAGGTTTAAGGACACCAAGAGTCTTAGGGACACCAACATTGTAATATCTGTAATGGGGTTTGATAAAACACTGAAGGCAATACATACTTTAAAAGGAAAAGAGTCTCATAGATTCCAAGGCCAGAAAGGACCATTGTGATCATCTGGTCTGACTTCCCGTATGACACAGGCCATAGAATTTCCCCCCACAATAATTCCTAGAGCATATCTTTTAGAAAAACATCCATTCTGGTGTAACCCCTTTGGAGGAGTGCTCCTGAAATACCACACTGATACTGTAGGGGACTTGCACCTGGATTACAGAAGTAATGGGGTCAGAGGCACAGAACTCTGTTTCTCAGATTGCCTAAGATCCAGAGCAGAGAAAGAACAGGCTGGCAATGCTACTAGGACCAGTCATGAGCTAGGACTCAGAGAAAAGGGGCTGATTTTATTTTCATTTGGCTGTTGGAGTTGAGCAGAGAGAGAAGCATTACAGGTAGGGAGGACCTTTTTCTACCCTCCACACCCCTACCCAAGGGAAGACTGATTCCTTTGGGGATTTCTGGGACATTGAACACTGTCAGCGCAGCAGAGACCAGAAACCCAGGAGGCTGAGGAGGGAGTCAAGGTCACGCTACCAAGCACCAGCCTAACTGCACATTTGAATCCAGACCCGAGAGCCACAAAGACAATCTCTCCATCCTAGGTATGGAGACTTTGTAACATCCTCATTTATTTTGACATTGTGTCTTTAAGGCAGCCACCAATTTCAGCACTTTGAAACCTATCAAAGACTGAGCCTGAACTCACTACTTGCCTAGGCAGGTGCTGGGAGGAAGAAGGGAAGTATGCATTGGCTGTATATGTTGGAAGGGGTGGCATTTGTGTATTGGTAAGTTTTTCCCAATTGTTCGCTATTCTGAGTTTCCCTGTACCTGATAAAACCCTGGTTATTGTTTTATTATTCTAGCAGTTGTGATAGCTACTTTATTTTTGTGTGCACTAACACTCATCTGTATGAGATTGGGTGTTTAATATTTTCCTAAGGAACGGGCCCTCTGCAGTAGGAAGGGGTTCCTTGGGTAGAAGCACCAGGGGCCCTTATGGATGAACCCAGGAAAGGGAGAAGGCTGCAGCCCCACCTCATGGGTTATAGTTGGTTTAAAAACTGTCAGTGGTGGAGACTGCCCCATGAGCCTTAATAAGTTTAAAGGTGTTGGTGTAGTTGTTGTGCTGATCACACTGCAGAGGCAAAGTGGCAGAAGCAAATTAGCTCACCCCTGGTTAATGTCAATGGATTTAAGCCCTGATTAAGTAAAGTACTTAAGTGCTTGCTTAAGTTCCATTGAAATCACTGCGGTGTAAACACAAGGTTAAGTGCTTTGCTGAATCAAGGCCTTCAATTGTTACCTCTGATTGCCAGTTGGTGGACACTGCCGCTTCAGTTTTAGTAGTACAGAGGGGGGAAACTGAACTCCTTGGAGACCTGTTTAGACTATGTGGCAGAACCAACTTAGTGGACGTGAACTAGATAGGCTCTGTTTCAGAGTAGCAGCCGTGTTAGTCTGTATCCGCAAAAAGAAGAACAGGAGTACTTGTGGCACCTTAGAGACTCCGAAGAAGTGGGCTGTAGTCCACAAAAGCTTATGCTCTAATAAATTTGTTAGTCTCTAAGGTGCCACAAGTACTCCTGTTCTTCTTTTTGTAGATAGGCTCTACTTCCCTTCCCCTTGAGTTGGCTTAATGCACTCTCCCCAAAATGATGTGTGGGAGTTGTATTTGGATCCTGCTATCCCGTAGCAGGCCACTAAGGAAGCAGAACGACAAATATATATTTTTTAAGCCTGCGGGTGTTGCTGTCAGGGTTTAAGAGAGGGATAATAATCCTCTAACAGGCCGATAGTTTTCCTGAAACACCCGACCCTGTTAGCAGGTGTCTATTCTGCTGCGAAAGGGGTAAGTGCAAGTTGCTGACTTTCAGACACACACTATAAGGGACGTTGGAATGGTTCTCTGGGGAGTAAGTACTGAGTGTGGCCTCAACGTACTGAGTGTGCTGGGGGAGGAATCCTAGGGGCAGCCAGCCTAGGCAGAAAGTATGAGAAGTTGTTTGTTATCGTCTTGGGGGGTTTATTATTATTATTTTATTTTATTAAAGTCAAACACCTGGAAGGGGGTGGTTTGGAAGTGGCATGCTGTATGGACGGTGTTTGTAGAGCAGATTAGAAAAGATATCTGCTTTCATATCCTTACAAACATTGGAAACAGCCTCTTCTATTTTACGGCCAATGGTTACTGAGATGATTAAGGAGCTTACTGTAAAAATATACTATTTTACAAATCCCTGGATGACTTCTAAAAAGCACTATGACAATAATCAATGCTATACTTCAGCAGGGCTGCCCAGAGGATTCAGGGAGCCTGGGGGAAAGCAATTTCGGGGACCCCTTCCATAAAAAAAAGTTGCAATACTATAGTAAAATGTATTTGGAAATGTAAAAAATAACCAGTGAAATACATTCAAAAATTAATTTTTAATAATTTGAAAATACACAAAATACATTATTTAAAAACATTAAATGCTTTAATGGTATGTATACATTTGCAATTACATAATGGGCTGTTGCTGGGTGATGGTGGTTGGTGCCAATGGGCTGTCGCTGCCTGGGGGTGGTGCTGCTGTTGCCCAGGGCTGGGTGGGGAGCTGGGCTCTGGGTCAGGGGGTGCCCGGCTCAGAGGGGCTGGGCTCGGAGCTGGGGGTCAGAGCTGTGGGGGGTGGAGTCAGGGAGGTGTCCGGCTCAGAGGGGCTGGGCTCGGAGCTGCGCGTCAGAGCTGTGGAGGTGGTGTCGGTGGGGTGTCTGGCTCAGAGGGGCTGGGCTCGGAGCTGGGGGTCAGGGCTGTTGGGGGGTAGGGTCAGGGGTTGTCCAGCTCAAAGGGGATTACCGTGCTGCTTACTCCCGCCTCCCCCCTCTCCCAGAGCCTCAGCACGCCGCGTCCAGGAGCGGCCCTGGACAGCGCGGCAGCGGCGTGGCTCTACGGGACCTGAGCTCCCGCCGCTTGGCCCGGAGCTCGGAGCCCCACCCCCTTACCACACGGCTCCGAGCAGGAGGAGCTCGGGCCATGCAGCTGCAGTGCTGTCCAGGGCCGCTCCTGGATGCGGCGCGCTGAGGCGCCAGGGGAAGGCGGAGGCGGAGGTGGGGGGGAGCCTCCGACATTCTCGTGGGGGCCCCTGTGGGGCCCGGGGCCTGGGGCAAATTGCCCCAGTTGCCCACCCCCCGGGCGGCCCTGTACTTCAGAGCCATAATGACCAGGTTACTGAATTGAGACCATAGCTTATGTTTGTGGAAGAGCCTTTCCAAAAACATGAGAGTCTGGGGATGAAAATATTTTTGAGACCTTACACACAGCATGTATAGAGGTTAGAGAATTGCCTAAAGATGTAGAGTATAAGGACCACTGCATTTCAGTATAAACTATCAGGAGAGGATTGAGGGACTGTGCAAACTAGCTTCTCTGAAACTAGAGCAGTTTGGGCTAATTTGGAAGCAAGTCCTTCTGCGTGAAAGACTACTTCTGGATGGAAACCTGTGATGAAAGAAAGCAGGTCTGGTGCAGGATAGACCAGGAAAAGCGGGGACAAAGATAGTTCTCTGCCACCCTGGAACATGGGCTATTCTGAAGGCCAAAAATTCAGATATATCATCAAAATTACCCTGGCAGCTCCAATTTATGATAGTGCATCCTACGCTGCCTATTGTCTTCTGCACAGCCCAGAATCCCATAGCACCCAGTCCATCTTCCTGCCTGTGACATGCCCTCCCCACTAGGGCTAGTAAACAGATCAATACTGTATCTGCAGCAGGAAACTTCTTCCCTGGCCAGTTGCAGCACATTCACTGCTCCTACTAATTGCCAGAATGGCATCTATCCAGTCATATACAGGGATGTGTAGGTAATGGAAAGCCAACCACAGGTACAAAAAATGTGCCCCGCTTGGCCACCTCTTAATTTGCATATGTGAAGGAAGTGGCCTAAATCTGACACATACACTCTTATTTGTTATAGATTCACATAAATATAAAACTTTACACTGCATGCAATGTTTTGACAGCTTTAGCAGGTTAGTGAGCACTGACTGCTAACTTGCTTCAATCAAAATAGATGTTTGATATCTGGTTCTGGTTTTATTCAGATAATTGGGTTTATTTTTCTTTTCCAGCAAGATAACTGTACATATTACTTCAGTCTCTGGTATGTGTTAATCTTGTCCAGGTTTTTTCTAATGCACTTATATTAGAATTTCATAGAGCATCTATGTCAGTGAAGGGGGAGAGAATTGAGGACCTATTGTGTCTGACTGGCAAAGGCCTTGCTTGATTCAGAATTAAACAGTGTATTCTAGATTGGGTGCCTTCAGTGTCACTGGCATCTCAGGGTATATTTCGATGACCATGTGGAATCTATTTACTTACTTACTCTCTCCATCTCCTTCATTCCCCACCATTATTTTTCTTTTCCGATCACTTGCTTCTTTCTGCTGCACTATTTCCACTGCCTCTTCCTCACTCTAGTTCAGTCGCTGAGCCTTTTAGTTCTTTCCCTCCCCTCCATTTCTCCTTCTCTCCCCACAATTTGCTGGGCACAGACCCTGTTTCTCTCTCAAAAGTTACTCCCATCAAGTCCTTTCTCTCCTGCACACACCTACGCAATCCTCTCTCTGGGGTAGGTTGTGTTGCTCCTCAGGGGCAGGAGGAAAATGGGCAAGTGTGAGGCAGCCAGTGCTGGGCGACACCTCCTCTCCATTGTCTGTAGCTCCTCCCCACTGCCTGCCCCAAGGTGCTACATTATGAAGCACACTGTGGGTGAAGGAGCCAGAAGGAAGTGGGATCCTCAATAGAGAGACCAGATTTTCAAAGTTGGGGGGAGGGGAAAACTAGGACAGCTGTTTTAAGGTAGGGGACCAACAGCAAAGGAGAGAAGCTGGGACTCATGCTAGGGAAGCAGGGTATTTTAATAGGAAGTCTCATGAGGAGACTGGGAAGAGGAGGATGGGGAGTGCAGCTTTGCAGCGTCACAGACCTGCCACTGGGAAGCCCTGAAGCATACCAGCACTCAGTCAGCCTTTTGTCAGTTTCACAAGTGCTGCCAGCCAGTTGTTCCTTCTGGTTGCTTAAGACTGCAGGGGTAACAAAAACAGCTTTAAAAATATTCATACAGCCAATAGGGATTCTCTGGAAATACAGATGTTTCAGTAGTACACAGACATCCTAAGGATGAGGAAGGCTTGGCTACCTGGAGCACCCCCAGAGAATAGCCCCTAGCAGCTGGGTGGAGGAACCTGCTCATTTCCCACAGTCCTGCTTATGTGTGAAATTTCAAATTACCATGAGTGATAGAGCAACAGCAGGGACAAAGATTTGATACCTATCACGTGCCTTTCAGATGGAGTGAGTTTATAAATGACCTTCCCGTGGTCTTTGTAATTTCCCGCCCCCCATCACAGAGACTCTCTACTAGGTTTATAATAAAGTGGATTGTGTTACTTCAGTAACAGGTGAGCAATAGTACATGATGGACCTGCTTCTGCAGCCTTTCTGCAGACAAAATTGTATGATGGACAAGTCGAGACTTCTAGTCTGGAGCCTTCGGAGTAAATTTTCTGATGGGAGTTCTTGCTTTTGCAGACACAATTTGCACCCACAAAATCTGTATCTGCATTTTTGGACATACAATTCTAAGGCAGGCACAAACCTGAGTAGTTTTGTTATACCACCTGACTTCAGGTGGAAAGGGGCGGTTACTTAGATTCATTCTGTGAGCACAAAAATGTAGGAACAAATTATACCTGCACATAAAGAGACCAGTCCTTATACCTGCTGAGAATATACTCCTCATACATTCATAATCATATAATGGGTCTGATGCTGCTGCCACTGAAGCCAATAGATGCTGCCTTCAATGAGAACAAATTGGGGCCCAAAGTGAGAGAAATATCCAATTTTCTAGTGGAAAAATCCACTGTGATGCAAGATTCATGAGCAAAAATGTGTAATATAAGGTGGAGAACATTTTGTCCTGCTTTGGGATTCTTTGAGAAAACAGGAATGAAGGGCTGTAATGAAAGGGTCTTAGATTGCTATACCACTGTGGTTGCATTTATATTCAGAAATGCATTTCTTTGCAGCCACAAAGCCTTTGAGAAGTGAATTCTAATATTCTAATTAGATATGCATAGCAGAGCATTTTTCATTACATTTAAAAAAAAAAGGGAGGGTGGGGGGGACCAAAATCCACACCATCCTCCTGGAGTAAAGACTTTAAAGTCTCTCCCTGCAAGTTGCCGTAGAATGCACACACGCAAGCCCAAAAAAGTACTCAGAAAATGTATAAATAAACCCTGGATCCCTAAAGAACCAGATCCTGTTAGCCATTCAACCTTCTATAATGCCCAAAGCCTCAGTAATAAATAGAGAATGTTTTTCGTATTCCATGAGCTACTTTTTTCTTTTGTGGATAACTCTGAAACAATACTTTAGAAATATCAAGGAGATTTTACTACTTTTCCTGTCAAAATCAGATGTTTGACACCTCCCACCAGCATAACTCACTCATCACCCCACTGAAGCTATGACAATGTAGCTTTTATAATACATGCATGTTGTTATATAAAAATGGAGAACTGGCTTCACTTTGTAAAAACAAATTTGGGGATTCTGCGCATGCTTACGTCAAAGGGGGCCTGTCTAAGTTAAGTCAGCCTTCCTGGGCTGCCCTATGTTTAGCAATGTTGTCTGGAATCTCTGCAGCAATGTGGCTCACCCCAAGATGGCCCTCTAATCCACAGCCCTGTCCCCAGTTTACCCCTTACACCAGTGCTAGTAAGGAATCCTTGGGAGAAAGCCTTATGTCTGTTTCCATTGTTCTTGCACCAGGGGACTCCTCTCTTGGCCAGATGTGAGGCTTTTTGGACCCCTTTGTGCTTCTCAGCCCCTCTTAAATGGTATAAAGGGCCTGGCACGGGGGCACAGGATCCCACCCCAGGAGTTCAGTTTGGGACAGGTTGAATTTAAAATGACAGTGAGATATCCAGGAGGAGAAGGTGTAGAGATAGCCTGTGGTTTGGGACTGGATAGAAATTGAAAGGTCAGAGTGGAAAGGTAGATTTGTGAGTCAACCACATAGATAGCGGAGAGTCTGTGCTCCATCCTGACCAAGCCACAACAACTACACAACTATTTTTAGTGTGCTAGTGTGAACCTTGCCAACTGAAGTCTGTAGACCCAGACTCGAAGGCTTGCTCCCAGGTGTACAATAGGCATACCCTGTGAGACCTGCAAAGAAAACAGGAGAGGAATGTACGTGGACCCACCAAAAGAGACTCTTAAATAACCAAGGAAATAATCTGGATTGCCAAATATAATTGTGAATTTCTTGACTCTTATCCTTTTGTATCACTGCCCAATAGTATCATTTAAGTTTGGGATGACACTTAATACTGGCATCTTCAAATATTAACTGTAAATGTCAACAAGTTCATGAAATATGATAGTTAGGTGGCAACACTACAAAGCGTCTTTTGTGAAAGAAAGTGTTTTAAAATGCATACCTGAGCAAAAATTCTTCACTTTCTACTACTCTAATACTACTCTACATGCTGACTGCATATGTCACATAAGCATACTTCTAGTTCTAAATAATTAATCTCACATTATCCAGTATGTTAAGCCTCTTTGGGAGTTCATGCTTTGTGTATTTGGCTGACAAAGCAATATTTTCCTTCAAGATTCAATACTTTGCCTCACAATGTTAATCACAGCTGTTCAACAATACATGATGATTTTGGTTAGATTTTAAAGACAGTGGTTTAGCACTGTATTTTATGGTCATTCTAAAGGAATCTAAGATTTCCAAGATACCTTGTTGAATTTACTATTCTGTCTAATTATCCCCAATGCAGAGAGCATCTTATTGTACTAGCAATACGGAATTCTTTCATAGCTGAGAAACCAAGACTCTTTCCTTCAGTTTAAAAAAACAAAACAATTGAAATGAGAGTAATTAATGGACAAAATGATCTGGGGAAAGTAAAATTTTTAGAATATTATATTTGAACCCAGTCTTTAAGTGAAGTTACACTTGAATCTGGTTAATCCAAAGAGCCCCCTTTTCAGATAATAATTATTTGAAACTATTTTTATTGATGATCATTATAAATCAAGAAACCAACATGAACTGGGCTTAGACATGATAGGAGACATACAGGTAAGTAATCCAGATAAGGAGCTAGGTTCTGAAAAGGTCTAGTGAACACATATTTAAAAGGCTACATGTAATATTTATTATTTGTATTACAGTAGTACCTAGAGGCCCCAACCAAGTACATTGTCCTAAACACTGTATGTACGCATAGCAAGAGACAGTTCCTTCCTGTCCCAAATAGCTTCCAAGCTCAATAAACAAGACAGACAAAGGGATGAAAGGGCATGGAGAAGTGAAGTGACTTGCCCAAGATCACACAGCAGGTCAGTTGGAAATAAAACCAAGGTCTCCTGAGACTCAGTTGTAGCCTTAATTTTAAATTGAATTGATTAATATTTCTGTGTTAAATCAGCGAGTCCAGCTCCTGTGTGGCCACAGCTTTAAGATCAGTAGGCTGGAAATCACCCTTAGGCTATGTCTCACTACAGCCTATGTCAGCATAACTTATGTCCCTCAGGGATGTGACTAAACCACCCCCCTGAATGACATAGAATCATAGAATATCCGGGTTGGAAGGGACCTCAGGAGGTCATCTAGTCCAACCCCCTGCTCAAAGCAGGATCAATCCCCAACTAAATCATCCCAGGCAGGGCCCCAGGACCAACCCTTGGGGCACTCCACTTGATACCGGCTGCCAACTAGACATGGAGCCATTGATCACTACCCATTGAGCCCAATGATCTAGCCAGCTTTCTATCCACCTTCTAGTCCATTCATGCAGCCCATACTTCTTTAACTTGCTGGCAAGAATACTGTGGGAGACAGTATCAAAAGCTTTGCTAAAATCAAGGAATAACATGTCCACCGCTTTCCCCTCATCCACAGAGCCAGTTATCTCGTCATAGAAGGCAATTAGGTTAGTCAGGCATGACTTGCCCTTGGTGAATCCATGCTGACTGTTCCTGATCACTTTCCTCTCCTGTAAGTGCTTCAAAATTGATTCCTTGAGAACCTGCTTCATGATTTTTCCAGGGACTGAGGTGAGGCTGACTGGCCTGTAGTTCCCCTGATCCTCCTCCTTCCCTTTTTTAAAAATGGGCACTACATTAGCCTTTTTCCGGTCATCTGGGACCTCCCCCGATCACCAGGAGTTTTCAAAGATAATGGCCAATGGCTCTGCAATCACATCCGCCAACTCCTTTAGCACTCTCGGATGCAGTGCATCTGGCCCCATGGACTTGTACTCGTCCAGCTTTTCTAAATAGTCCTGAACCACTTCTTTCTCCTCCCCATACTGTGCTGCCCAGTGCAGTAGACGGGGCGCTGACCTTCATGAAGACAAAGGCAAAAAAAAAATTGACTACATTAGCTTTTTCCACATCCTCTGTCGCTAGGTTGTCTCCCCCATTCAATAAGGGGCCCCAACTTTCCCTGACCTTCTTCTTGTTGCTAACACACCTGACGAAACCCTTCTTGTTACTCTTAACAATCCTTGCTAGCTGCAACTCCAAGTGTGATTTGGCCTTCCTGATTTCACTCCTGCATGCCTGACCAATATTTTTATACTCCTCCCTGGTCATTTGTCCAATCTTCCACTTCTTGTAACCTTCTTTTTTGTGTTTAAGATCAGCAAGGATTTCACTGTTAAGCCAAGTTGGTCGCCTGCCATATTTATTATTCTTTCTACACATGGGGATGGTTTGTTCCTGCAACCTCAGTAAGGATTCTTTAAAATACAGCCAGCTCTCCTGGACTCCTTTCCCCCTCATGTTATTCTCCCAGGGGATCCTGCCCATCAGTTCCCTGAGAGAGTCAAAGTCTGCTTCTCTGAAGTCCAGGGTCCGTATTCTGCTGCTCTCCTTTCTTCCTTGTGTCAGGATCCTGAACTCGACCATCTCATGGTCACTGCCTCCCAGGTTCCCATCCACTTTTGCTTCCCCTACTAATTCTTCCCTGTTTGTGAGCAGCAGGTCAAGAAGAGCTCTTCCCCTAGTTTGTTCCTCCAGCACTTGCACCAGGAAATTGTCCCCTACACTTTCCAAAAACTTCCTGGATTGTCTGTGCACTGCTGTATTGTTGTCCCAGCAGATGATAGGGTGATTGAAGTCCCCCATGAGAACCAGGGCCTGTGATCTAGTAACTTCTGTTAGTTGCCTGAAGAAAGCCTCGTCCACCTCATCCCCCTGCTCTGGTGGTCTATAGCTGACTTCCACCACATCACCCTTGTTGCTCACACTTCTAAACTTAATCCAGAGACTCTCAGGTTTTTCTGCAATTTCATACTAGAGCTCTGAGCAGTTATACTGCTCTCTTACATACAATGCAACTCCACCCCCTTTTCTGCCCTGCCTGTCCTTCCTGAACAGTTTATATCCATCCATGACAGTATTCCAGTCATGTGAGTTATCCCACCAAGTCTCTGTTATTCCAATCACATCACAATTCCTTGACTGTGCCAGGACTTCCAGTTCTCCTTGCTTGTTTCCCAGGCTTCTTGCATTTGTGTATAGGCACTTAAGATAACTCGCTGATCGTCCTGCTTTCTCAGTATGAAGCAGGAGTCCTCCCCTCTTGTGCTCTCCTGCTCATGCTTCCTCCTGGTATCCCACTTCCCCACTTACCTCAGGACTTTGGTCTCCTTCCCCTGGTGAATCTAGTTTAAAGTCCTCCTCACTAGGTTAGCCAGCCTGCTTGCAAAGATGTTCTTCCCTCTCTTCGTTAGGTGGAGCCCGTCTCTGCCTAGCAATCCTTCTTCTTGGAACACCATCCCATGGTGTAAGAATCCAAAGTCTTCTTTCCGATACCACCTGTGTAGCCATTTGTTGACTTCCATGATTCGATGGTCTCTTCCTGGGCCTTTTCCTTCCACAGGAAGGATGGACGAGAACACCATTTGCGCCTCAAACTCCTTTATCCTTCTTCCAGAGCCACATAGTCTGCAGTGATTCGCTCAAGGTCATTCTTGGCAGTATCATTGATGCCCACATGGAGAAGCAGGAAGGGGTAGTGATCCGAGGGCTTGATGAGTCTCAGCAGTCACTCTATCACATTGTGAATCCTAGCTCCTGGCAAGCAGCACACTCGGTTTTTCCAGTCAGGAGGGCAGATAGATGATTCAGTCCCCCTTAGGAGGAAGTTCCTGACCACCACTACCCGCCTCCTTCTCTTGGGAGCGGTGGTCATGGAATCCCCATCCCCTGGACAGTGCATCTCATGCCTTCCAATCGGTGGAGTCTCCTTCTGCTCCCTTCCTTCAGATGTATCATCTAGTCCACTCTCTGCATTAGTACCTGTGGAGAGAACATGAAAACGGTTGCTCACCTGTATCTGCATTACTGATACATGGATGCTCCCCTTTCTTCTTCTGGAGGTCACATGCTGCCACTTTTCTTCTCCATCCTTCTGTCCCTGCTTCGCAGCCTGCTCTGATTCTTCAGAATGTTGTGCCCATAGAAGCATATCCTGATATCTGTCCAGGAAATCTTAGTTTTTCTCTTTTGCAATGCAGGGTTGATGCTTGTTTCTCCAGACCTTGAACCTTCTCTTCCATTATGGAGACCAGCTTGCACTTTGTACAGACAAAGTTGCTTCTGTCCTGTGGAAGAAAGACAAACATGGCACATCCTGTGCAGGTCATAACAGCTGATCGCTCACCATCCATATTACCTTCCTTCTAAGAGCTTCCTCAGCTGTTGGAGTAACTACTCAGAGAAGCCTGCAAGAAGAAAGCCTCAGTGGGCTCTCCCCAGGCGAAGTCCCAGTCAAACTCCCTCTGTTCGCCGCTCAGCTGGTTCGCAACTGGCTGCCTTTTTATAACGATCAGGCCCACCTGGAACAAAGCACTCCCAATTCACACTTTTCAAACAATCAAGCACATGGTCAAACTGACGAACTGTCCCCACAACAGACAGATACTCACCAACACAGCCCCCGTAATGCAGCCCTTAGTGTACCTATTCTCAGACAGATCCCAGTCAAACTCCCTCTGTTAGCCTCTCCGCTGTTACACCAACATAAGTGCTCATGTGCACAGCACTATGTTGGTGGGAGAGCTTCTCCCGTCAGCATAGAGTATTTTCACCAGATGTGCTGCAGAAGCACTGTACCTGTAAACAAGGCCTTAGATTTGGAGGCTCTAGGAACACACAAAGAATGGTCTTGTCTGTATTGTTTTACTAAGTAGATTATTAAGGTTACAATCACAAACAAAGACCAAAACCTAAGTGAGCTCACACGCTAGCAAATGCTGTATTCATACTCACATACTCAAAGATATTATCAAGTCTGGTGGATCTCTCAACAAGTGGTCAATGACAGAGGGGTAGTAGCGTAGCTAGTGGGGTGCAGGGGAAGCAGCCGCTTCCCCTCAGCACATTTTCGAAAAGCGGGGCCCACGCTCCGCTCTGAAGCTTGGTCTGCCGGGCAGCGCTGGGCTCCTGCAGGCAAAGGAGGGCAACACACCTGGAGGAGCCATGGGGAGAGGGCGGCACGGCCGGAGGAGCGAGGGGGGGCGCAGCATGGCGGCCCGCAAGTCCCCCTTCCCTCCCCGCCGCTGCAGACAACTTTGATGCGGACGGTTTGGCGGCCGGGCCCCTTGGAGCACTCCGCGGTGCAGAGGCAGCAGTTCCCGCTGGCTCAGGAGAGCCCCGCCAGCGCGGCCGCAAAGCAGAGGCAGTGGCAGAGCCCGTGCATGGTGGAGGAGCGGACGCCGCAGCTCTGCGCTGCTCATGGCAAGCTCCATGCACAGCCCGCTGTGAGGGCAGCTCGGTGCCCGCCCCGCCTCCTGCACTGACCGGGTCCCGGGACACCCCCAGGGCAGGGAGGGTCTCCCCCGCCTCCTCGCGGCAGCCACACTGGGCGGACCCGCAGCCGGTCACTCCCAGCAGGAGCCTTGGCACCGCCCTCAGCTCACCGGAATAAAACTCCCCCGAGGAGGGGAGAGCGCTTTCCCCCCTACCGCTGCGGCCTGTCAGCGTGACCCGCCCACAGCCAGGCTCCGCCAGCAGCCCCGGGCAGGGCAGCGCCCCCGGGCTGAGCGGGCGAGCCGGGCTGCAGCTTGCTCGGACCACGCCTGGTGGGGATCGCTGCCTTTTGCCCCCACCCCCCAAGGGGTAGGGCCAGCGCTGAGCCTGGGTTGGTGCTGCACGCGGCGAGCCCCTCCGAGGCAGTGACAGCGGGGTTTGCTTTCTGCTGCTGGCTGGGCCGGGCCTAGCGGCCGGGCCCTGGAAAGAAGCAGCAGAAGGGCAGGCAGCGGACTCCCAGGCTCTCCCGGTCCCAGGGGCAGCTCCAGCCCCCTCTGCACAGAGAGCCCCAGGGACCCCAGCCCACTCCCATCCCCGGTAACGCCTCCCCAAGCTCCATACCCGTGTACCCCTCCCATGTGCCCCTGCCTTTCCCTCTCTTTCACCTCCCCTCGTACCCCCATCCTCTGCCACCCTCCCTCCACATCCCTCCCCTCCACGTCCCCTCAAACCCCCTGTCCTCTGCCAGCCTCCCTCTACAGCCACGGGGGGGGGGGTGGCACAGCCGGAGGAGCGAGGGGGGGCGCAGCATGGCCGCAGTGTGGCCGGAGGAGCCAGCCAAGGGGGGCACGGCATGGCTGGAGGAGCCAGGGGGCGTGGCCAGAGGAGGAGCCAGGGGGGGGCACCTTTTTTATGTTTGCTCCCCCTGCTCTTAGAACCTGGCTATGCCACTGCAGAGGGGAGGTTCCTGCTGGGGACTTCCCTCAGGGTCTTCCCTCTCTAGCCCAGCCAGGGAACTTCTCATATTGTTCTGACCATGCATGAGAGTTCCTGGGGTCCCTGAAGGATCTGTGCTGGAACCTGTGCTATTCAACGTATTCATAAATCATCCAGAAAAGCAGGTAAACAATGAGGTGGCAAGGTTTGCAGATGCTACAAAATTATTCAAGCTAGTTAGGTCCAAAACTGCCTGCAAAGAATTACAAAGGGATCTTACAAAACTGGGTAACTGGGCAACAAAATGGCAGATGAAATTCAATGTTCATAAATGCAAAATTATGCACATTGGAAAACATCATCTCAACTATACATATAAAATGGCAGGGTCTAAATTAGCTGTTACCACTCAAGAAAGAGATCTGAGTCATCATGGGTATTTCTCTAAAAACATCTGCCCAATGTGCAGCAACAGTCAAAAAAGCTAACTATGTTAGGAACTGCTGGGAAAGTGATAGACAATCAGACAGGAAATTTCATATTACCATTATATAAATTCATGGTATGTCCACACCTTGAGCACTGCATGCAGTTCTGGTTGCCCTATGTAAAAAAAAAATATATTAAAATAAATACAGAGAAGGGCAACAAAAATTATTAGGAGTATGAAAAAGCTGCTGTACTAGGAGAGATTAAAAAGACTGGCACTGTTCAACTTAGCCCTTGGCTACACTTACCCGGTAGTTCGGCGGCGAGCGATCGAACTTCTGGGTTCGACTTATCGCGTCTAGTCTGGACGCGATAAGTCGAACCCGGAAGTGCTCGCCGTCGACTGCGGTACTCCAGCTCGGCGAGAGGAGTACCGTGGAGTCGACGGGGGAGCCTGCCTGCCGAGTGTGGACCAAGGTAAGTTCGAACTAAGGTACTTCGAACTTCAGCTACGTTATTCACGTAGCTGAAGTTCCGTACCTTAGTTTGAATTAAGGGGTTAGTGTAGACCTGGCCTTAGACGAGAGATAAGTAAGGAGCCAGGGATATGATAGAAGTCATAAAATCATGAATGGTCTGGAGAAAATAAATATATCCTGCAATTGCCACCAGTGTTACAAAGGGAGTTGGACAAGATGTGCAAAAAGTATTGGACTGAGTATGCATTCCTGTTGGACTCCAGTTTGCTCTTCAAACCACTCTGTCAGCTTTCCCCTGCATGCATTATGCATGTCAAGCTATGCTATAGGGAGTCTTTAGTATTTGAATCAACTTGCTGCTAAATGTGTACTTTTTGTTTTAACACTTTTGTTATATTAAACTTTTTGTGAATACTTTCCACAAAGCCTTTCTGTTAAGGTAATTGAATACTCTCCTCAAGTTACTGAATGTGATATACAGGGGTTCGTTGAACTCTGGCTCTGCAAGATTTGATGAAAAACAAATCTGATCTATGCTGGAACATCCAGATCTAAAGCCAGCTTGTGACTCAGAAAGGATTTCCTGTGCTCTTCTTTTCATTCGGCCGAGAATCCCTCTACATAATACCTTGCTTAGAAAATACTTATAAGAGTTGTTCCTCTGTAGTTGCTGCAGTCTTTCGGGTCACCTTTCTTAAAGTGATACAACAATTGAGTGTTGCCAGTCTTCAGGGATGTCACCCTTCATCCCAATGAGGTTAAATAGTTTCAACAGAGCATGACCATGTCTCATCCACCGTGTTTTAACACTGCAGGTGATATATCAGCTAGATCAGGAGCCTTGTTGTTTTTCAAGGACCTGATTGTGGATTCAATTTCTGCTTCCAGTATGTGGTGGCCTTTGTTGTTGCCTCTGCAGTTGATGACCCAACTGTCCTTGAGGCTAACTTAACTATTCATTTTCAGTACCCAGCGAAAATATTCTTTGCGTTTTTAAGCTTTTGATCTTCATCAACAACATAGTTTTCCTAAGCATCACATATTACTAGTCATAATTCATACCATTCATATTAAAGAGGAGTGTGGTTGTATGGTTGAAGCACAAGACTTGGAGTCAGATCTGTTATCTACTTGTGACTGGACCACAAACTTCCTGTGTAACCTAGTGCAAATCACTTACGATCTGATTCTGCCACCCGCACGCTAAATAGTACCTTACTCTGCGAGTATGGTACTACTCAATGTGAATCTGTTATTTAACAACTCTATTCGCTATTTTACAGCTTGGTAAGCGGGAATAGAATAGTTCCCTAAGTCACAAGGTAAGTATACATTCAGATACATATAAATCTCTATTATAAATATAGCACCTATTAAGGGTATGCAGTGTATTTTATCATCACAAGGATACTAGTAAAATTAACATGTCTATTTAATAATATTTTGGACCTTGGCTCACTTCTTGTAAATCCAAATTGTGAAATTCTCCTTCCCGCACTGGCATGGAAAGACCCACACAGTGTAATGACCAAGTTTCTGCTGATAGCTTGTCCCCACTGGTTCAGCAATGGAGAAGTCCCACAGGTGCATCAGCCCCTGTGGAGTGGAGATTGGGGGGAGGAGGTGTTGGAAGAGGAGCAAGAATGTGTCCAGTCGGTCTGTGATTATGTGGATCTGTGGCCCAACCATCTTGTATCTCAAGTGGCTGGTGAGGAAACACAGTGGCATTGGCTACTGCTATAGCCCATGGAGTGCTGTGCTGATGCTCTGCACCTTGGGAGGGGAGATTCAGGTTGAGATTGTGCTGTGCCTCTGAGAGTGGGTGGGGGCCTATGGTGGTTTTAAACCATCCTTGCACCCTCCTGGGTGGTTTCAGGGGCTGGAGAGGCCCCTGGCATAACTTGGAGAGAGGCCCCTGGGCCTAGTTAAGGGTATGTCTACACTGAAATTAGAGGGGCTTGCAAGGAGCTCCTCAGAAGGTAGTTTTATGGCAGTCTTCCACGATGCCTGAGCTGCAGCAATACTCCCCTGCCAGCTAGGTAGCTTTTAGGGCTCATTTATGCCACTCTGGTCCTCTTATGCAGCATAACCGGGCCAATGCGGGTGTGAGGCTCTGGTCCTCAATCTTTTCCTGACATTTACAGAGATCCCCTGCACTAAGTTGGCTTAGATATTGTAGGCACTCCAGATTTTACCCATATTAAAGGTTCTCTACTATTTTTAATATATTGCTTGGGCAGCATCCTAGAGAACTTGGCAGACCTTTCTATGGTATTTTTTAACCTGTCTGTAGAACTGAATAGAGCATTTTGTCCTTGCCATAGCATTCCATATAGGATGGCTTAAATAAACCTATACAAAATATCTCCTCCTCTGTGAAATTCTACAAATTTTGTGAATGGCTTTGGTGAACCCTATTGATTTCATTCCTTTTAAATTCTATAGGACTCTTCCACAAAGAGTATCTCCTCCTGGTTGGGAAAATCTTATAAAGACTCTGAGTTTTAAAGTTCTCTGGAACTCAGGGCCGCCCAGAGGGGGGGGCAAGTAGGGCAATTTGCCCCGGGCCCCGCAGGAGCCCCCACGAGAATGTGGGAGGTTCTCCTCCGCCTCCGCCTTTCCCCAGCACCTCAGCATGCTGCGTCCAGGAGCGGCCCTGGACAGCGCTGCAGCCGCGTGGCCTGAGCTCCTCCCGCTCGGAGACGCGTGGTAAGGGGACGGGGCTCCAAGCTCCAGGCCAAGCGGCAGGAGCTCAGGTCCCATGGAGCCAAGCCGCTGCAGCGCTGTCCAGGGCCACTCCTGGACGCAGTGCACTGAGGTTCCAGGAGAGAGGGGAGGCAGGAGTAAGCAGCATGGTAAGCCCCTCTGAGCCAGACACCCCCCTACCCCATCCCCCCACAGCCCTGACCCCCAGCTCCGAGCCCAGCCCCTCTGAGCCGGACACCCCCCGATCCCATCCCCCCACAGCCCTGACCCCCAGCTCCGAGCTCAGCCCCTCTGAGCCGGGCACCCCCCTCAACCCCATCCCCCCCATAGCCCTGACCCCCAGCTCCGAGCCCAGCCCCTCTGAGCTGGGCACCCCCAACCACATCCCCCCACAGCCCTGACCCCCAGCTCTGAGCACAGCCCCTCTGAGCCTGGCACCCCCCTGACCCCATCCCCCCCACAGCCCTGACCCCCAGCTCCGAGCCCAGCCCCTCTGAGCCAGACACCCCCCCACACACAGCCCTGACTCCCAGCTCCGAGCCCAGCCACTCTGAGCCTGGCACCCCCCTGACCCCATCCCCCCCCCAGCCCTGACTCCCAGCTCTGAGCACAGCCCCTCTGAGCCAGGCACCCCCTGACCCTACCCCCCACAGCCCTGACCCCCAGCTCTGAGCCCAGCCCCTGTGAGCTGGGCACCCTTGACCCAGAGCCCAGCTCCGCACCCAGCCCTGGGCAACAGTAGCGCCACCCCCAGGCAGCAACAGCTCATTGGCACCAACCATCACCATCACCCAGCGACAGCCCATTATGTAATTGCAAATGTATACATACCATTAAAGCATTTAATGTTTTTAAATAATGTATTTTGTGTATTTTCAAATTATTAAAAATTAATTTTTGAATGTATTTCACTGGTTATTTGTTACATTTCCAAATACATGTTACTATAGTATTGCAAGTTTTTTTTTATGGAAGGGGCCCCCGAAATTGCTTTGCCCCAGGCCCCCTGAATCCTCTGGGCGGCCCTGCTGGAACTGTTCGAAGTTACAATGCCTCGTGGACAAGTTATAGAAAATGTTGCTTTGAATCAGAAGTTTATAACATAGATGACTGTCCTAGTACCACATCCTGTCTTCTCAAATACTTCTAGAGCCCTACCCCTTCGCTTTCTGTCTCTCATCTGGACCATAATTCTCTGTACTATGAAAGAAGGCCTTGTAATTTCTCAGTGCTTACAGGTCTTCAATTGTCTGTCTCTTTCTCAAGCATCTCCCTCAGCTTTCAGATCTGCACTATAAGCTGTGGGCCAAATCCTGTTCTCACATACACCAGTGCAACAGGGAGTAAAACATGGGCCCCCTTGCTCTTCTCCACTCACTGCAGTTTTTCCAGCACTGCCTTGTTCTCCATTCAGTCCTGATTCACTATTGCCCTGCACCTCATGCCATTATTTACAATGTGAAAAGTGGGTGTAAAACACTACTTTTCTGATCTAATAGTGTTACACCTACCGGGCCCTCACTTTGCTCTTGTGTAAATGACTATGCAAGATGCAGGACAATGGTGAATCAGGCACATTGTGCTCAGTGCACTCCTCTTTTGACAGCACAGAGCTGCTTCTTTTATCCATATAAAGTAAACACAATTCAATGTCAAATGTGAGGAATGGATCAGATGCTATTTTACAGAGCACTAGAATCCACCTTTGACATGAAATGTCCTCTTTCTTTTCATAATAAAATGAACCTCTCCAAATTTGAATTGGGATGGCAGTGAAAGAGAGAAGTCAGTTAAACCACATTTGTAGTAAGAAAACAACACCCTTTCTTCCCTCAAGCAATATATACCAAAGTTTAAATCAAGCTTCATGTTTCTTTTACATAATCTTTAAACCTGCCTCAATGACAAAATTTTTCCAAAGTTTAAAAATATCCCCTATCAAGTTATTTATGCACTCAAAATATTTTTCCAGGACCATCTATTATTTCTGAGTTTGTTTTCCCAAGGGTCCTATTGTGAATGAACTCAAAAGCTACAGTTGGAAGGTATGGATTTAATCCATGTGCATAGGATCTCAGGCTCAGTCCTGAAAACACTTAGGCATATGTGCCTAGTATTAAGCATATGAGTACTTCCATTGAAGTTAATGGGACTACCCATGAGCTTAAAGTTACGTACATGCATCAGTGTTTGCAATGTAGGGTCCTAAAGAACTATAATAATTTTCAGTAAATATTTCTACGGCCTTTCTTTTCTCTGAAATGTTTAATATCTTTATTGTCCCTTGAAGACTTACCTAGCTTAATAAGCCTGTTTTGCAACATCATTTATGTTACCTGTGATTAAAAGCTAGGACTGGGAAAGCTTTGTGAATTTTAATTCACACAAGTTCCAGCTTATTTTGCTATTTCTGATTCTGGTGTCTTAGCACCCTATGAATTTCAATTAGAGTTTTGGGGTCAACCTAACGCAGAGCAGGAAAACCCAGCAACATTAATTAAGCACTGTGAATTACACATGGGATCATTTGACTTTTGATTGAAACCAGAAATAGAATTAATGTCTGTCTTGGAAATTCCTATTTGCAGGTTGAATTTAGGTGAGAGAAGTTGAATTTGGAAAGGACAAAAAGGCCCCATCTAGACTAGGAAAATAGGTCACATTTTGAAAATGTTTAAACTAACGCTTTTTTAAACACAACTTTGCAACAAACGTGGACAGAGAGTAACATCTTTTTAAGAGATGTTAGCGAGCATGTGTCCAGCTAATTCATTTTAAGGGTGTTAAGCTGTTTCTACAGTAGTGCAAAGTAATGTTTAAAAATGTATCGGCTAACACATTTTCAGACATGATCTAGTCTAGATAGGGCCAGGGAGGAAGAAGGAAGTTTTCTTTTTAAATGTACATATGACACATTTACCAACACTTCTGTTTTATAAGATTCCTTTTCAGTTAGAATGATAAGTTTCATTGTGTACGGTTTTTAATAACGCTTTTTAAAAGAGATGTGTAAGGAGGAGAAAAGAAGGCAGATGCTTTCCTTCCCCTGCACTCCTGGGTAGGCAAAGATCAGATTCTATGGAAACCATTCCTCATGGTTGTGGCTAAAATCTAATATGTCAAAAATGCAATAGAACTGAGTCATGTTCTATCAGGAATTTTATGTAGGATCCACAATTCAGTAGGAGCACATCTGCTCAAGCCACAGAGAGATGTCTGAGGGTCTGTCACACACAGAAGAGTGCCTAGATAGCTGCAGGCTAACATCAAGAGGTGCATGCACCCATGGTGTAGCTGCAGCAGAGGCATCGGGTTGTTTTGGAAGCAAAGTGGGCCTGGCTGCTGGAGGATATGAAGATGGTGGTTGAGTCTGTTAGCCTATGTGAGTGTCAATGACGAGTGAATGCAGGCTGTGTACAGTCAGACATGAGGCAGTGACCATCCCAGAAAGAATTATAACAGGAAGCCAGTTTCAAACTTAATTGTGAAGGGAACTGATGCCCCTCCATAACAGCAGGTGAGCCAATAGTGGAAAAGATACTCTTTAAAACTTGGAAGTGGATTTCTGTTTGAGAACAGGACTTGTTTTCTGTGGACAGTTGAGCATTTGCTAAGAGTCATAAATGGGCCCTCTGGTGAAAGTTTTGTTGTTGTTTTTTATTAAATGGACTTGCAGACCTCAGCTCAACATTATCCCCCGGAGAGAGCCCCACAGCAAATAGAAATGCTGATCTACCACATTACACTGGGAAAGTTCAAGAAAATAGGCTCCCAGAAGCTATCATGTGACTCATACCATGTGACTTCTGGTATCCGTGAACCTAAAAAACAAACTGCTAAGCTCAGTTTCTTTAAAAAAAAAAAAAAAAAAAAAAGGCTGTCTATCCAAATCAATTCTTTTTGATGAATGGGTTCCGTACTTGCCACCGTCTTGTGACAAAAAAGTATATTTTAAATTTGCATAATCCTATCTCAATGCCTGAAAGCGGCGCACCGGTGACCCTGGCTTGTCTGACAGTGATGATAACGGAGTGTATTCTCCAGTAGGTCCTACCATGGTATTAAGGTGCCAGGGAGGGGACAGTTGTCCTCCTTCTTGAGGTTGGGTACTAGCTAAGTTGAGGAGGTAAACCTGCCACTGACAGCATAGCCAGCATGTGGCTGAAGAAATGGCTAAAACAACATGAATAAATAGGCCCCAGTTCCTTGCATGTCCCTCGATCCATTCTGCAGCAACGGTGCTGAGTTCGATTGACGAGAGGCTGTTAAGAATCTCAGGGGCCAGAAAAAGGACTGCCCTCTCAGTGTGTACCTACAACTGCAAGACACTAATGAGGGATGACTCGATCAACCATATAATGGAGGAGAAGGCAAGGACAGCCTGCGCTGTCCTTGGTCTCTCTGAAACATAACAAAGAAAGGAGATGGAAGTGAAGTGGAGAGACAGAGGCACCATCATGTTGGGAAAAGGAGAAGGCATGAGAACTGTTGGAGGAATTGGTTTTATCATCAACAAGGAATGGTCTTCAAAAATCATCTCCTGCAAGTTCAAGTCATCACGCATTGGAGTGCTGTACCTCCAACTGAACAAGAACAGCACCCTCAAGATTATCTAGATCTACGCTCCCCCAAGCACAAATGAAGATGATGATGTGGAAGAATTCTATCAGAAACTTGAGGAAACCCTTGCTCAAAAATTCACATATACAATTGTGATGGGAGACTTCAACGCCAAAGTTGGAAGAGGGAAAGAAGGCGAAAAGTTCATTGGAAGGTCTGGCATCGGCAAACGGAATTCATGAGGAGAGTGACTGGCAACTCTGGCAGAGACAAAAGAAATGTTCATTGGTAACACCTGGTTTAAGAAAAAGGCCAAGAGATGGTGAATATGGATCACACCCAATGTGAAGAACAAGAAGGAGATCGACTATATTCTGATCGACAAGTGGTGCATTGTACAAGACATCTGAGTAGTGCCATCATTCAACACCGGTAGTGACCATCACTTGCTCAGAGCGAAGCTTAACTTCAATGTCAAGGTGGAGAAGAAAGCGCTACAGATGGCAAATCAGAGACAGTGGCCAAAAATGTTAAACAAGGCAATCCTGAAAGCCAGCATTTCCAAGGACGATTGGAATCTCATAGATAACTGCAGTGAGGACTGTAAAAACTTCACTGATAAGTTGAGACAATATGTGAAATTAGCCAAGAAAGAAAGTCCAAAAAGAGAGAAGGGAAGAATCTCGGAGGAAACGAGGAATTTGCTAGAGAAGTGAAGGAATATGAATCGAAATGATGGCGATAAACTTGAGTACTCCCTCCTCTGCAAGCTAGATAAGAAGACTAAAGGAGGACTTAGAAGTACTGAAATGAAAGGCTCTTAATGACCACTGAAGATCGCAGAAGCCTCAAAAAATGCAAATGGGAATTGACACTGTACAAGTCGACAATAATGGTGCTGAAGAACAAGGACGGAAAACCAGTCATTGACAGAACAGGGGTGGAAGCGGTCTGCAAAGATTTCTACACCAAACTGTTCATATCTCAAATAAATGTCCTACTACCAACACTTCAACAGACCAACAAGCATGCACTCCCGGTCTTCATCAGCAAAGTTCGACATGCAATTTACCAAATGAAGGAAGGGAAAGCTCCAGGAAAAGCTGGACTAACAACCAAAATGATAAGATCTGAAGGCCATGACCTCTGAAAAACCCTTGCTCAGAGGTTTAGCTGTTACTTGGAAAAGCAGAAAATACCATTCAGGTGGAAGGAGTCCAACACCATTTTGCTGTAGAAGAAAGATGATTGTGAAGATCTAAAGAATTATCCTCCAATATGCCTGCTCTCACATGTCTACAAGCTAGCTACCAAAATAATAACAAAATGACTAACAGAGTCTGGACGAGCAGCAGCAGAGAGGGCAGGCAGGTTTTCGAAGGAATTTCAGTACATTGGACCATATCTTCACTATAAACCAGCTATTGGAGTGCTCAAGGGAATACAAATTCCTTTTATGCATTGCCTTCATCAACTATAAAAAAGCATTCAACAGCGTAGAGATCAATGCAGTGCTGAAAGCTCTTGCAGAACTGAGCATCGACACAAACTACATCAAACTACTAAAGGAAGCAAACTCTGACTGCTCGATGGATATAACTCTGTTTGACACTCTCCTTCACATCCCAGTCAAAAAGGGTGTGAAGCAAGGAGACATAGTTTCACTGAAACTCTTCACAGTCTGCCTCGAAATGGTAATGAGGCGGATGAACTGGAAGGGTGGAATCAGCATCAACGGAGAGCATTTAAACCACCTCTGATTCGCGGACAATATCATGTTGATTGCCAAAAACACTATCGAAGTACAGAAAGTGCTGCGAGAACGACACAAAAAGCAGCCATGTCGGACTGAAAATGAACTGCTCTAAAACGAAATGTATACGGTCTGATGCTTTGCCAAAAGCCCAAATAATAGTCAAGGAAGAACAAATATCAGAAGTTGAACAATACGTCTATTTGGGCCAAGAAATTAACATGCGCCACAATCAGGAAGGCAAACTCTCACGAAAAAAGAAAGCTGGTTGGCACACATTCAATTCTATCAAGGATGTCCTCCAAGGAAAAACCAACAACGCAACACATGCCAGCCTCTTCAACTCAACAGTACTGCCAGCAATGTTGTATGGCAGTGAAATATGGGCACTGACGAAGATAGAGGAGCAACAACTGTCTGTCACGGAGAGGGCGATGGAAAGAAGAATTTGGGGAATTTCAATCCATGACTGAGTCCCCAGTGAAGTGATCAGACAGCAGAGTGGAGTGCAGGATGTCACTGAAAGCAGGTACAGTAAAATGCGATGGGCCGAGCATATAGCTAGGCTCACTGACAATCAATGGACTACAGCTGTTGCTGAGTGGTACCCACAGGAACTGAAACGACCACTCGGCCGACCTCCAAAGAGATGGAAAGATTTTATTATGAAAAGGCATGGCCACATATAGAGAAGGAAGGCCAAGATAAGAGAAGAATGGAAGACGTGTTGTGATCGGCGCAATCTATATGAGGGCTGAAGGACCAATTGATCAAGGTGATAAAATTGCACAAATTTGCATGAAGTGCTGCCTGGTGGCTCGGAAGCTTCTAGCCCATTCCAAAAAATAAAATCACCTATTATAGATGCCCCAAATCCCATACCAATAATGCACACCCCACATTTGCCCTTTTGCTCCCAGCACATTTATGCTCCCCCTGCATCTCTGGAGCATTCTTCTACACAAAGGCGATGTCTACACAGCAGCTGGGAGGACATGTGATAGCTCTGCTCCAGCTAGTATCTAAAAATAGCTATCATATGTGCATCGAGGAAGCGGCGAATTACACCTCCCAGCTACTACACAGACATACCCAGTTAAGATCAGACCTGAAGGAGGAGGGGTTAGAAGTTCTTTTTTATTCCCCCACCCAGACCTGAGAGGTAGCTCCAGAAAGGACCTCTTCTCACTCTTCCCAGACCTGAGGTAGAAGTTCTAGCAGGGCTCTTGACCCTATTTCCAGGCTTGGGTCTACAGGGGTGGAAAGTTCCTTCTCCCTAACACATTATGAGGAGACAGAGGCAGCAAAGTTGCCCTAAGCTGCTGGGTTCTTTGTTACGTTCTCAAGCCTCTCTACCCCTTGTGAAAATGGTATCAACTCCTTCCTATTCCCTATCCAAAATCTTCTGTTGGCTCTTAAGAACCAGTGGAGGGCTCTGTTTGCAATATACAACAGCTCTGACTGGCTTCCCTTACCTATCTCCCCCACATCCTGGGGAAGGGAAGCCCACCAGTCTGAGGGAGTCTTCCCCACAGACTGCAGAATCTCTGAGGAACACCCATAGAAATGTCAGACCTCCTAATTTTATTTCTATGTTTGAACCCCATTTTTAATGGGTTTGGGTTTTGTAACAAAATTTGTTCTGCTCCAGTAAAATCTCTTTACTTGGTGCAGGAAAGTTAGGCTTTTGCCAAGAAAATATATACATAGTTCAAAAGTTTAACAAGACATTTTTGTTCCTAGCTTCACACAAAATAACATCACTCAAAATTGTTTTGGAAATACGCAGCAAAATTAAAATACATCGAGTGTAAATCAGAGAGAGTGTGTTTATCGTAGCCTTTGAAATGTTCTAAAGCAGCCTGAGCTGAAAGGAAAGGGCCTCTACCTTAGCTTAATGCCAAGTGATTAGTCCTGTCCAAGACAATCAATTTATGATTAAGATCTTACAGAAAACCCTTGTCCTTTTGTGTTTCAATTACAGAAAATATTACAGTGCTAGCATATATATTGTTTAAAGTGAAAAAGCATCCAGAAGTAATAACTAATAACAGCAAATGGTGCGTGATGACCTGCTGGGAAAGGGCTGCTTCAGCCCCTGACTCTGCTCACATCCTTGCTGTTAAACTAGTTTTGAAGATAGAAAATACCTTGTTGGGGTGTGTGTATGGAAATAATATAAATAGGTTCAACAGCAAAGAGTAGCGACAGCAAGATCCCTTATTTCAACCTCATCTAGGGGGAAGGTTGGGTGATGAGGAGAGGGCAGAAGATTGCCCCCTGTTTCAGTAAAAACCTCACAAGGGAGCTCTTCATGGAGAAAGATTGTGTGAAATTTCTCTTGGAGTTTTTTTCCCTTCCCCTCAGAATGAGCATCGGTTCGGTCCCTAAACATGGGAGTGAAATCCTAGGCCCATTGAAGTCAACACGCAAACTCCCATTGACTTCAATGAGGCCAAGCTCTGGACATATCTCAAGGGATCTGCTAGAGTCCCAAGATCAGCTCAAAGCAACAGAGAGTCCTGTGGCACCTTTAAGACTAACAGATGTATTGGAGCATAAGCTTTCGTGGGTGAATGCCCACTTCGTCGGATGCATGTGGGCATTCACTCACGAAAGCTTATGCTCCAATACATCTGTTAGTCTTAAAGGTGCCACAGGACCCTCTGTTGCTTTTTACAGATCCAGATCAACACGGCTACCCCTCTGATACTTAAGATCAGCTCAGAGGCCCAGTGTCTCTGCACAGACTCTGGGGGATTCCTGCCTGCCCTCCTCTGGCTCCCTGGCACTGACAGGGCTTCCTTCACCAGCAGACATTCTCACAGATCTCACCTGGAGAAGAAGCAGTGTTTGCCCAGTGAGGGTGAGAGGCACCATGCAAAAGCCAGAGACATTAACTGCTGGTGTTCAGGAGTCATAGTGAACATTCCCCTTCCTTTTGTCTTTACCTCCCCTGCATCCCTGCACCTACAGAAGAACCATCACGGTGTTAGAGGTAGGGGGAGATTGTGCAGTGGCTGACTCTCACCACCTCCAAAAGGGAAAATCAATGTGCAGAAGTTTTTGTATGTGTGATGATACCTCCATGCCATTGCCACCTCCCTTTGACTGAAGCAGTTGTGGCAATCAAAAAATGTTCTTTATTTGCAGACAGTGGGTGCTATTTCTGAAATTATGTTCTGTCTGTGCAAAAACTGATTCAGGATCTCAGTATGAGGGAGTGAAGTGAGGGCAGTGTAAATATTTTTACACCTTTTTGACCTAATTAGTTAGCCGAAATTCGGGGTATAGTGCATTGTTTCAGTTAGGAGGAGAAATTGATTTTGGAGTCAAGTTTTTTTTTTATGCAATCCTGTTTACTTACAACAAATGTACAAAGTGCTGTTTCCCAGAACACAGCAGGAATCAAACAGCAGGAGACAGTTTCTTTGCTCACAGTTCCAAGCCTCTTTCCAGCCAGTACTTAGCCCAAAAGCTCTGTATCCAGGCTTTCCCCAGGGACATGTTCCTAGTGCTTGTTTTGGCTGGGTCATTGGCTTTCTGCTGCTTCTCTTTCAGCTTCCCTGCTGTTTCTCCTGCTTCTCACACAAATACACACCTCCACCAAACAATACCCAGCAACATTCCCACACCCACATGTGCTTCTGTTTTAGGAGTTGGCTGCTATTAGTTTCAGCTAACTGGTTCCATAAAGGAACTTAATTGTTTCTTACATTTATTAACAATTAAGCCTGGCTGTTACACTCACCAGTTTCTATGAGGCTTAACCCAATCCAAAACAACATAAATGTAACGGGCCCTCAACTTTAATAGCTATATATGAACAATAAATATATTCTGTGAAGGACAACATTCCAGTCTCCAAAAGATACATGTAGAAACAACCTTAAAGACTGTAAAATTCCCTGAATGTGTAAAAAGGGCAACCTCTCTAAATTTCTGTAAATGGCAAATCTAGTGACAGTATAAATATTAGGACATTTGGGAAATGAGTTGACAGGCCTATAGTCATTTTTAGTCTATGGATCTTACCTACTAGATTCCTGCCATGTGTAAAGTCAGTCTAGTCTGTAGTTATAGCCTAGTTTATCACTTTATGCTGCCTACCACAATATTAACAAGAACATAGATATTTAAAATGTATACCATATGTGCACCTTTTGGAGAGGATTCAAATGAAAATGGATAATAGATCCACGATGAAATAATTCTCAGTAAAGAAATTCTTTGGTATTCTCTCTTCTGCCAATTTACATGAAGTTATATTATATGGAAAAATACTGGGTTTTGTCACATTCCAAGATGATTGAGTAGGATATTAATAAGGGTCTGATGTGACCAGCCTATATAAGTATCTGGCAATGTAATTATGAGGTAGATCAATTTATTTTAAATAATCAATACA
The DNA here is from genome assembly GCF_011386835.1 of Chrysemys picta bellii. Classification (NCBI taxonomy): domain Eukaryota; kingdom Metazoa; phylum Chordata; order Testudines; family Emydidae; genus Chrysemys; species Chrysemys picta. The sequence goes on from NC_088793.1 coordinate 145,408,949, forward strand.
GGATCTTTCAACTGAGAAAGAAAGGAAGCAAGTTCAGAGTAGACATGTAATATGGATCAAATGAACTGAATACTTAGATTTTCTTATTTTTGGTGATACCTAGCCAAATAGAGAGAGAGTTCTTTGCAAAATTGAACAACAAGGCAGTGAAGTTCATGTAGGCAAGTAAAAAATTGTAATAAAATCAGAACTGGAGGGGAAGGAGTACTACTACTCACCTTTGGAAAGTATTAGATGGCTGTACAATTCTTATGGTACTCTGTGATCATCTTTTCCTCTTAATAATTTATGTATAGGTATTTATGTTAAAAATAATTCTTCTTAATATATTTAATCTTTGAAAGTTATTGTTTTTGTATATAGTCTATATACATAGTATATTTTTTATAAAGTAAAGGGAACAATAAACATTAGTGACAATGGTGACAATATTGGGTCTGATTCTCCTTTCACAATAGAGCTAAGGTGTTTTCAAAAAAGCAAATGGGCGCCTAATGCTAGGCTGTTAAATCCATATTTAATATAAACAATTGAGAAGAAGAAAAACAGGGAACCACCTTTTAACTCTTGGAAAATATGTTGGAATAGGAGCAGTGTAGCAGGCAGAGTGAGAAAAACTATGGATATTCTTTAAAAGGTAGAGACTGCCTTTCTTAAATAGACAGTTAACATGACACTTATTCTTGAAGTATACTAAAGCACTTCTAAACCACTGGTGTGCAGCCATCTGTGAGTGGAAAGAAACAGTTGTTTACCATGGATTGAAACTCTGCACAAAAGATCTTAAAATCCAGTTCTGCAAACACTATTGAGTGAACCTTGAGTAGAGCCATTGGTTTCAGGGTAGTAACCACTATGCTTAATAGTAAGTGTTTTCAGACCCTGTGTCAGGAAATGAAGAATACCGTATCCTTTTAAAACTGCAAGAGGAATTTAGATAGAATGTAGATACCAAATAGTACTTTTGGTCAAAATACAGGAGTCAAGACCTCCGGAGTTGCAAACAAGTTCCATAAAATTGTTGATGATCACTGTGGTCAGGACTTCAGATTTGTCTCACCAGAAATAGATCAACTGCAACAGCACAATGCTTGCTTATTCTATGATGGGGCTTTGGATGAAATTTCTAGGTTTTCTTTGAAGGTTTCCTATCCAAGTATTGAGCCTACTTAGTTTGTGAGAGCTAAAAATATCACAACATGAAGGGGTAAGGTGGCTGCAGAAATAAACAGAAAACTGGAATCGAACAAGATGTACCATAGATAGGCCTGGAGGCTTCATTCTGCCAGGTGTTGAACAGTCTGACTTTGATCCAGCAAAGCCCTTAAGAACAGACTTAATTTGAAGTATATGAGTAGCCCCACTGAAGTCAATAAGACTACGCACGTGCCTCAATGCTTTTCTGGATCAGGGCCAGAATGTTCAATACCTTGCAAGACTGAGATCTCGGTGAACAATTTAGGAACTGAATGTAAATGTTCACTTTCTAATCCATCCACTCCTTCCTTCATCTTTGATCAGCCATCTCTGTTTCAGTTGTAGTTATGAGTAACATTTGTAAGCAACATACTTTTTTTTAAGGTAAGTAAATAAGCTCCCTTCCTTTCACTGTTCTTGCTGCCTTTGATGTTCTGCTCAGTTGCAGCTGCTCTCCAATGCAATCCCATTTTTCTGCAAGAAATCTATTAAAGTACCCAGTGCCAAAAGCTCTCTTTATACATCATATACTTGGCACTGTAGGGATTATGAGCATCTTACAGGTCTCAGAATGGCAAATCTCATGTTCAAATACCAACCTGCCATTTAGCTGTGCAGGTGCTATAACTCAGCTCCTGTGTTTGTTCCTGTTCTCCTACTTCCCCTGAATAAAACCTGAGATTTTTCTTGATGAATTTCAGCTTAAAGTTGAACCCCAGGAAGAAAAGTCCAGCTTGAATAAATAGACAACCAGGTGAAGAACATTCTTATTTCATGAATAAGACTTTGTGTTTGCAGACAGGAGTCAGCTATTTTATTGAATACTTTCTCCAGCTAGGAAATGGAATTCCTTGCCTATTATGTCCCAGACTGCAATCCACTTCTCAGGGCCGACTCCAGCATTTCTGCCGCCCCAAGCAAAAAAAAAATTGCCGCCCGCGATTGGCGGCGGCAATTGGAAAAAAAAAAAGCCGCGATCGGCGGTGGCAGTTCAGCGGCAGGTCCTTTGCTCCTAGAGGGAGTGAGGGGCCTGCTGCCCCCGAATTGCCGCAGGTGCCGCCCCTCTCCCTTGGCCGCCCCAGGCACCTGCTTGTTAAGCTGGTGCCTGGAGCCGGCCCTGCCACCTCTGTGCAGGTGTACAAAGGGGAAGGAGGCAAGAAGCCTTGCCCCCCTTGTTCCCTAGAGGGCAGCCAAGTACAATCAGTCGCTGCAGCCCCCAGAGCTGAAGGGGCTATTTGACCCTATTGATCTTTGTGTTCTGCACATTGGATGATCTCTTGCCTACTCTTGCTCATTCCTGTGTGGCCACACAGGGTGCTGATATGGATTGGGGGGCGGGGTGGGGGTGGGCTTCTGCACACAGTCTTTTTACCGTGTCCTGCAGCAGAGATACATGGCTTATGCTGCAAAGGGCTTTTTGTGTCTGTGGAAAAGGGAACTGAATTTGCCCCTTATAGCCTACTAATGCATATCCTTTTTAGCTTATTGCTATATTGACCAAGGGAGAATCGCAATGGTCAAATGATCCCAGCGCGCTCAAGTGTACTTAAGCATGTTAAGTTAAGACATTTTCATGGTGTGGAGCCAAAAGAGACAAGTTACCTTCAAATTAGCCACTTGAAAATAATCACTGTGGATCTTCCATGGGGGACATCTGCTTCACAACAGAAATGCTATTCCATGAGACAATTCAGTTGTCTTTGACAGGTACTGAGAGTGCCAGAGAGCGGAAATTACATGGTACGTAGGCCAGTAGCCCCTTGACTGATGCCTCTGACTTTGCTGTACAAACAGAGATCCTGCCAGTAAATAGGTACTAGAAGAGTATGTATTCACTGTCACAGAATGTTACAGGGAAAGGCGCTTGAGAAGTAAATACACTGGCTAGAAAATTAACTGGATCTAATTCTGTCATACACTAGCCATGGAAACAAAACTATGCTATTATTCACTCTCTTGACCTGAAATACATTTTACAACTATGATACTAAAGCCTATCATGTATTTGTTAATAAGTTGTGTTCAAGCATCTTAAGGAGAGGCTGATGTGTCCATATGCACACAGCAAGATGGCAATGTTTTGAAAATGTAATTCTATCCTAAGTCATTTTGGCTGATAGAAAAGATGTTTTTCACTATTTTCCGTTTTTTGAGTGATTAATAATTGCATATATATGTGACCCATATATGCCAATCCAAATGCTCAAAAATCATGAGTCAGGCCCCCAAACTCATGAGATTTAAAAAAAAATCGGTTTCATTTTGTCTCTCTCCTGCTGTCAAAATGTTTGGAAATGTGAATCAATCTTCTCTCTGCAGCCATGAGGGTTAGAAACTTACTCTCATTAGACATGAGAGCTGAGATTCTCAGGTAATAAGCTGATTCAAGCAGCTGGGACTTAAAGAAAATGCCAAATATTATGAGATTCATAATGAAATGTTGAGAGTTAGCAGCAACGGTGGCCATTTGTCCCACAGTTACTGTTTCCAAGATAGGTGAATTCTTACTGTTAGCTTTCAAATCTGGAGAATCAATAAGGGACCACCTTTTCTCTTTTTTTCTTCAATCTAACTAGGTGGGAGGCACTCACGCTATGGTGGTGAGGGCTAATATAAGACCCTAACAAAAATAACAGCTTGAGCCCTGCTGACATCTGATCACAACAGTGCAGATGACAGAAAAAAGAGAAGCAGTGAAAGAGGAGGCACCCACAATAGAAATGGTCTTCAATCTGAACAGTGTCTTATAGCACAGCGGCTATAAGCAGTGCTGAGAGTGATGTTCCACCTCTTCTGTTATCACATTCTAGTGAGGGAGCAATTTAGTGCAGACGGTAGTCACAGCCCAGCAGTGGATTCAGCCATGAATGAGGCATTTGAAAGAGCATGGAATGTGTGGCAGATAGGGTGACCAGATGTCCCGATTTTATAGGGACAGTCCCGATATTCAAGGCTTTTTCTTATATAGGCGCCTATTACCCCCCACCTCCTGTCCTGGTTTTTTTACACTTTCTATCTGGTTGCCCTAGTGGCAGACCAAAGCAAAGTTAACTCATACTCTGAATTAATTGGATGCAAATTTGAAGACTCCCAGCAGAGTATTTTGGTCCCACTCTGGCTTTTAAAAAGCCCAATTCACTGGCGAGTTTTCAAACTGCTGCTGTGGCAATAAGGAAGAATGAGCTCCCTTTCCAGAGGCCCAGGGCTACCAAATACACAGGCAAGGATCCAGTAAGATCTTTAGACATGCCACTGACAAATCTAATGATGCAGAACGCTGAGTGAGGCAGGAGTCCTGCAGGGGGGAAAAAAGAGCAATCTTCTAATTAAAGACTATATTGTAATGCAAATGCATAAAACAGCTGAATTAAAGATGCATGGCTGATATCTAAGATCCTCAAACTTTAATGTTTTTAATATAGTTTTATAATGAAATATATACTTTCTAAATTCCATGTACATACTTTAGCTCTAACAACATCTGTCCTCCCTGTGCATTATGAAATGTGACTGAAAATTATACCTTGGAGGAAGAATTGTCCATATATTCACTGTTTATTACATTAACCAGTAATGTTTATTAAATTGTGCCCATCTCAATTTTATATGTATATAATCAGGAGGAAAAACATAAGGATTGATTGGAACACTGACAAAAGACCACATCAAAACAAACCCAAGTAAGTTGCTTTAATAAATCCTAATAATTTATATACCATAACACTGTAATATGGTTGTAAGCTCATTAGAACATGCTCCTCTCCATATTCAGGCCTGGGCTACACTAGAAAATTAGGTCAGTTTAACAATGTTAGTCAGGGGTTGTGAAAAATCCACACCCCTGAGCAGTGTAGTTAAGATGACCTATGTCCCCATGACAGCACTAGGTCATTGGAAGAATTATTCCCTTGACCTACCTACTGCTTTTCAGGGAGATGGATTAACTATGCTGATGGGAGAATTCCCCGGCAGTATAGGTAGTGTCTTATACTGAAGTGCTACAGTGGCGCAGCTGTGCCGCTGTAGTGGTTTTAAGTGTAGACAAGCCCAAGGCCTGGTCTACACTATATAGTTTGGTCAGCATAAACCGCCTTGCATCGACCTAGTTTTGCATGTGTCTACACTTAAAATTGTCTCCTACCGATGTAAGTGCCCCATTACACCAACATAGTAAAACCAGCTTGAACAGAAACCCACAGAGACTGCATATAGTACATTTCATTTTGTCAATAATCAGAGAAAAAAGAGCAAATGCAACTGATGGATTTTGTTCAGACACTTTTTTGGCCTCTCTTTCTCTTAGACCATTTATCATCTTTTCCCCATGATCTGTTTCCTGTGACCCTGTTAGCCTTTTGTAACAGCTGAATAAAGGCCAAGTGTATTACATCATGAAAGCCCAGAAAGCCCCTCCAACTTCATGCAGAAGAAAATGCAGTATTAAATTATGCAGGAGGACTTCAGGAGACACTTAGGCTCCGATTTAGACCATCTGCTTGTCAAATGTCTTGTCAGTATATCTTCATATTAACAAAAGCTTTTTCATCATGAGTGATAGGTCTGATGACTGAACAAGACAAAGAAGTGCCAGTGATACTGATGTATCCCCAAAGGTTCTGCCAGTGATTAAATACAAGTTTGAATTTAGCTGATGTCAGAGTTGTTGTGACTTTCCAAACCTGGAAAATAAACACTCGCACAGACACAATTCTCTCCCTCTCTTCCCCCCAAAAAGAAGAGACCACTGTGAAAATGCACCAGTGGTTTATTAAATGAAATGCACAAGCACCTACTTTGTAAGTATATTTACACTTTTTCCAAAATAAAAAGTTTGCAGTTCTGTACGTAAAACTCAAGAACACACAATCAAGTCTCCCAGTCGACTTACTAGTTATAGGTTTAACTGTTTTATACCTGCCCCATTTTTGCCAACTCATTTGCTTTTCCCACACTTAGCTTATTAAGAAGTTTTGATCAAATCAATTCGAATATGTTAAACACAATGGATGCTGAACTGGCTGTACAAGCTATAGATCATATTAAAAATTGAAAACATTTTGAATTCCTGTCTGATTTTTAATTCCACAATTTTCCACCATTTTGATACAAACACAATAACCTCTGTCACAAACAGATGGGATAGAAATCTGACTCCCATTGTAAATGTGAGAAGAGAAGAAAAGTTCAGAGTCCCCAAAGAACAAATTTTCTTCTTCCAATTCTTCATTCAGCATCAGGCTTTATATTTGGAGTCAGACACATTCATTAACTAATGGAAAGATTCTATAACTTTTCTCCCATTTTTCAATTTTGTCCTTGTGTGGTTTGTCCTTTGTTAATTATACCAAGCCAGTTTCCCACTGAAACTGTGACATCAGCATCATTGGCCCATAATCTCCCATTCCTCCTTCAATTGCCTTTGATAATGGAGTACCTCTCTGTAGGGTCCATTGTTTGTGTGTAAAATGTCCCTGTGTAATCAGCAAAGTCATCCCCGTGCTCAGGGAAATATTTAATATACGTATGGTAGTTGGATGCAAGAGGAGAGATGATTCTTCTTGAGAATTCCACTGTGTGTCATTTGGAAGCTGGAACATCAGTTCTCCTCTTTCATTCAACCAACCATGAGGGATGTAGAAGAATTTTCTTTTTTAACTTCCACAATGTGTTTTATGACTGTTGGAGATGTTCTTTCTCAATTAAGCTTAAATAGGTGGCTGAGCACCCAGGGGTCAGAAGTTTAGGATGATGATTGCACCTGAGAATCTCCCTTTTTTCTTTTATTATTGTTGTCTGAGCAAATAGTAAAGCCCTTCATCGTCATATTTTTCTGTGCGTTCTTGGGTGGCATCTTCAAAAACTTGGCCACAACATTTTGTGGTTTTCTATTTAGATACAATATCAATAGTTTGAAGATGGAATGTGGTGTTGTTTTTTCCATGTGGATGCTTGTAGCCAGTACTAGGTCCTTTCTCATGTTTGAACTTTTCTGAGTTACTGTCAATGTTGATTCTTTTAGGTCTTCCTTTTAATATTTCCTGTTTCTTTGCTTGCTGAATCTAATTATGGACCTCAACATTTAAGCCTCCTCAGTGACTACTATTCTAATTACAGGAGCAAATTCAAATACTGGTTAGTTTCAGAACTGATCATAATGATCCTGAAGAAATCCATGCATATAGAAACTCTAAATTATGTTTTGATGCTATTTCAGAGCCATTAAAATATGAAAATAATTGTAATCATCCCATTAATCTCATTAAGATGTAGATGTTCAAACTAAACATATTGATTAGACTTCTCTCCAGTTCAGAGCTCTCATGTATGGGTGAATTAGTTTAGGAAAAGAGTCAGCAGAGCACTAATTGTGCCTATTCATGGAGTCTTTACCCAAGAAAAACTCATACTGATGTTCAACCAAATCTATTTAAAACCTTTTTCTAACATCACTGTTTTTCTAGGTATGATTTTATAGTTCAGAGTCCTCCTATATGTGAAATGCTTTGTCTCTCTCTCTCCCGCACTGAGTAACACTAAATTTCCAAGTGGCATCCAAGATTTGTTTTTAAACTATATGGCCTGAAAAAGTTTGGGATCTGGTTACCTGCAAGATGGCTTTTCTCCCTATGACGTACTGCTATAGCTGCAATCAGTAGAGGCACTTCAGCTGCCTCTTCCTCCATTTAAATCACTGGGAGCTGCTGGTTAGGCTTTCTTCATTGATGGGTCCTCATTTATGGATCTTGCTCCCCAGTTTGGTCTATTAGAACCTGGATTTGATAACTATCTTGGCGTGTTGTGCGGCCTATTATTTATTCCAGGTATTTGGGGAGGTGATAGATGACACAGTAGGATTTTAAGGGGATAGAGGAGTGGTTGTTTGCTATAAAAATGTTAATTTTAATTTGTGAAGCTCCTAGAATCTAAGTGACATGTAGCTACAGCAATAAGTATACAACTGTTTACTCCTGAGGGCATTCTGCGCCAAAAAAAATAAAAATTCTGCACACAATATTTAAAAATTCTGCAAATTTTATTTGTCAAATAAATGTGGAGGCTCCATTATGGCATTAGGGAGCTTCCCCCCAGGACACGGACTCAGCAGTGAGGCTGCACCCAACCCTGACACAGCGCATGGACCAGGCCTGCCCCAGGAAAACCCCATGGCCCTGCCCCTCTGTGCCAGGCTCATCAGTTGTGGGCAGGCAGCCTCAGCAAGGCAAGATCCAAGTGTGGAGGGGATTAGTACGGGGGGATCCAGGTGTGGGTTGAGAGGGGTCTGTGAGGGCAATCTGGGTGCGGGCAGCTGTGTGGAGGATCCAGGTGTGGGGGGATCTGGATGCTCAGGGGCTTATTGGGGGGTCTGGATGCAAAGGTAATGGGATTCTGCAGAGGAGTCCAGGTGAAGGTAGTTGGGGCTCAACAGTAGGGGGTCTGGGTGTGGGGAGCTGACACAGCCCCAGATGCCATGCAGGGGAAGAGGAAGTCCTGTTCTCCCCAGCCCAGCCAGGATTAGCAGCTGAGCCCAGCACAGGATAGAAGTTACCAGCTGGGTCTGGCTTTTGTGGACTGCATTCTTAGGGTCCTCCATCCCCACCCTAATCAATGTTAGTAAAGGTCCCCAAGGAGGGACAGGAGCAGAAGGCTGCCACCTTCTCACTGGGACTACACATCTTAGCAATAACCCTGCCTCAAACAGAGGCAGGCTGTAACAAGCTCTTTTTTCCCTTTCAAAAATTACCTCCATAAGCTTGTCAAGCAACCCTCAGGTTTAAGCTGCATCCTCTCCTCCACAGATAATCTCATTGCTCCCTTCCCTTGGAGGTTCTTATCCCACAACCGCACCGTCAGATAATTACAGCTGGGAAATCTTATTGCAACTGTATAATGAGGGGGTGGAGGGAACTTTCTGCCCAGCAATGAAATGGGGGAAGAGATCTCCAGCCCAACCTCTTCTGGAACTCTAGTCTTGGGGTTGTAAAAGGGGGGGGGAATATGATGGGGTTACTAACACCACCAGCATGTTTCCCTGGGTAATCTCCCACTTAATTGACGGCGAACGCTCAGCTATTTTTAAGCTGATGTTCATGTGTGTTTCATTTACCTTGCACTGCAGTAGTGCTGTGGTGGGTATGTACCCCATATTGGTACTAAAAGACTTAACTGGAGACACAAAGTAACCAGTGCAGCTGGTTGCACCTGGATGGTGGGTCAGGCATAACTGAAGATGAAGACCAACTGAGGGAGGAGCTGGATGGTGAATGTAAAGGGAGGAATCCCAAATAAGAAAGCGTCTCCAAAGAGAAGAACTCTGTAGTTGCTCTCTGGTTGCTAGAGTGTGGCGGGGAAAGAGAGGCAGATGTATAGAAAGACCAGGGAGGGCTGTGGGAAAAGGCTTGAAGGAGTCTAAGGTAAAGAAGTCCAGGAAGGCAGCAAGGAGTGTGTAGGAGCGGACATTAGCAGCTTGCCACAGGGTCCCTGGACTGGAACCCTGAAGAGAAGAAGGGGCTAGCTTTCTTTATTGGTCCACTCCAAAAGGTAGTGCAGAAACACCCTGACAAAAGGAAGAGAAGGACCAGATCTCCTGGAAGAAAGCCGTAGGAGCCGTCACTCTGAACAAGAGTGGGAGGACAACCCTGCAGAGCCTGGGAAGGGGTGAAGAGTTATGTTTATTTGTGTTTAGTTTATTAGATTCTTGGCTTGCTCCAGAAGGGGAGGCACTAAATGTGACCTGACCTGAGGGCCAACTCACAAAAAGGCAGATAACTGCAGTGCCAGGGCAGCTTTTGGTAAGAGGGGCTAAAGGAGGAGAGCCTACTGTGCCACACCTAGCCAAGAGGATGGTGTACCAGCAACGAGGCCTCTCAGTGTGACTGCCCTGTTTATCGTCTTTCATATTTTGATGGTGTTAATAAACACAATTGCTTAATTTAAACCAGACTTCACCTGTGGGTCATTATTTCAATCCCACCTTCTTCTATAATAAATCTGAGATCTCCCTCTCTAAGAATAGTGCCGACTGGATTCTGTTAGATACAATGGTGTAAATCCAGAGTAATTCCATTGATTTCATTTGAGTTACTCCAGATTTACATCAGCATACATGAGTTTTGATTATCTGACCCACAATGGACAAAAAAATAGAGCAAATATCTCATGCCACAACAATTATGGTCTATGTTAAAAATAATTGTGATTATTTATTACAAGGATGCTGCATGGGACAAAGGTGTAAGGAGCATTTTAACAGAATTCTGCTGCAAATAAGAATGTACTGACGATTATTTGGGTGCAATCCAAGTAGGCACACAGCTTCTATTAAGAGTCACAGGAACTGTGCTTCTAGGTTTCACTGCACTATAATAAAAATGTCATTCTGTGGGCCTGCCCCATCTTCCACTGAAGTTAGCAGGACTCATTCCATTGACTTCATCAGGGGTTGGATCGAGCTCTGTGTGTCTGAGAAAAGCTAATATGGAATTCAACTGAATAAACAGTTTAGTGATGAAGATTACAAAGTAACCTTTTACTTGCTCTTTTTTTAAACAGGGGAGAGATGTTTTGCTGCCAGTTTGTGTGTTTATTTTCCAGTTACCATAGGAAATAACTGACCTATTTTCTTCCAACAATAAATACCTTTACTGAAGCTTCCTAAAATGAGCACACAGCCAAGACTTGCACTGAGGGCCCCACCCACACTGTCTACTGCTAGAGCCTACTGTGGACTGATTTAAGCATTACCATTTTTACTTGCGGCTGTGAACTGTTGGATGAGTGTTTTTTCTTACTGTATGTTTATCCTGCTGACTCTGCTGTTCCAGATCAGAGATACAATTCTAATAGGAAACCTACAGCATTGTAGGCTGTAAAGAGGCCAAGGAGCCCAGCAATGCCACTGCCCCTCATTCGTAATTGTATCCCCACAATTTTGTTTAGCTCCAACTGTGCACCTTTAAAATGTTTATTCTGATTATTCTTATTTCTCTTCTTGATCCAGATGTTCAGGTCCTGATCCAAAGCCCATTGAAGTTATGGGGAGTGTTTCACTTGACTTAAATAGCTTTTGGATCAGGCCTTCAATGCTAATGCTTTTCCTCTTTGTTTCCAGTTTAGTTAATGTAGCATCTTTTCTTTTGTTAAAAAAAAAAAAAAGAATCTGTGCAACTTTTTCAATGGGTGTTTAGCACTTCTGAAAAATAGGCTAATAGTTTCTTTAACCTATGTTATAACATTTGATTTGGCATCAATCTCGTAGCTCTTCTCCCTTGTGCTTTTTCATTTCTATTATTAGAGTAATGTCTGTGTATATATTACTCATATTGGCTTATCATGGTTTACTCAAAACAGTGCTAGAATTATTTCTGCCAAATGATAGCCAGCATTTCTATTTGTATATCATATTTGTTTTTCTTACTGCTGCTAAGCACTGTGCTGAATCTTTCAGAGTCTTATCTATCACTTTGTCCAGACACCAGTCCTGTTCAGTGTTGTACAGTATGGACAGCGAATGAGGCAAGTTTGTGTAATGAATGAGGCTGTCCAAAGGGGAATTTGAAAAGCATGTAATGAATGAGGCACAAAGAAGTGAAAGGAGAGTCTTGTGATTAAGTCATTGGACTGAGACCCAGAAAAACTGGAAGAGCCACTGATATTTTGCCCCTGCAAATATGCATTTGAAATGAATTGTTTAAAACTGTATGTCACAACTGGCCCAGTACCACACTGTACAAACACAAGTCTGTTGCAGGTGTACCCAAACACTGGGTTCCACATGCTTTGAAGCCAACTGGCCCTGGGCAGAGCATCAACTATGTTTCTAGCTCTGGAATTCTAGGGCACGCTCCCAGGCTCAGACTTCTTATCTAAGCCCCTCTTTGTGACATGAGACTTTGCAGTCCAGCTATGCTAGACTCCAAAACCACTGCCTCAGACCTCAGCCCCCGTAGTTGTTTGCAGATTCTTTTGTCCTGGAAAAAAGCAAAAGGCACATCCCTGACACAGTCCACTTCTCTGCCAAATTTCAAGCCCTCGCTCCAAAGCCTGAAGGCACAAAAGCTTCTAAGAGAAACACTTGTAAGAATTTTTATAACCTGGACAAAACATTGTATTCTTACACACACACACACACACACACACACACACACACACACACATACAATCAGCCTAACAGGGTCATATAATGGGAAGTGTTGGGCAACCTTCATTGTAAGTGGCACTACCAACCATTGTACATTAATAATCTGAGGTGCAGAGCAGTCAGGATCTTAAGTGTGTTCTGTAACTAGGCAAAAACCTGCCTCAGTTGTATTGGTGGTGTAGGTAAAAGGGGACCAGGATGGTTCATAGCAAATTCTCAAGCAGCATGTGCATTGCTACACTAAGCATATCCCAAATCCATCAGTCACATCTTTAAGTGGATTTTATAGCAATATCGAGTCAGTCTCCCCAGTAGCTGGTACAGAACATTCATAGATTCTTTAAAAGGCATTTGTTTAATCAAAACTAGTTTGCTTATAAAAAAAAATTAAATATGCAAATATACAAAAAGTACCTTTAAGATATGTACAATAGTGCATATTGCAAGAGTGTTTCATAAATTCAGTTACAATTAAGCATGACTGGAATTCTTGAGGTGGGACTGACATCCACTGGGAAGAGGAAAGGGAAATTATTTACTCAGCACTAAGAAGAGCAGGAGTACTTGTGGCACCTTAGAGTGCCACGAGTACTCCTGTTCTGTTTGCGGATACAGACTAACACGGCTGCTACTCTGAAACCTGTCATTATACTCAGCACTGGATCTCACACCAATAAAAAAAGACACATGGTTTTGATTGCTTGTCTCCCCACTAAATTCCCTTGTATAAAAGTGAAGTGATCCTAAAGATGCTCGGGGATCTGACCATTCCAGCATCTACAAATTATTTATCCAGCTAAATAGAACCCAGTGTTTATTTTAACATTCATCAGCTCTTTCGTATGTTGTTATTGTGGCATTTTTCCTTCGTTTCACTTTATTTCAAGTGGAATTCTATTTAAGATTATAGGTCACTGCCTTGTGTCCTTGGGCTGAATTTAAATCTTTAACTGAGCCACTACAAATAAATTGTAATAATTTTTATGTGATTTCAGATCATGGTTGTGCTGTTGAGAACATTTTATTTAAACGCCCTGTCACTTTTGCCTACTGCTTGAAGGCCAGTTCATGAAATGCAATAGGTGTCAGTAGAAATGTTACATCTGCAAGAAAGAACTCATGCAAATGTAAAACTAGAATGTGGAAAAATGGTGTAATACACTCTGTAATCTAATACTGTTCTGTCTTCAAGGAGATGTTTTCTATATTGTGAAGTGTGGTTTACTGGTACGATTGGTGCTTCATGTCAGTGGTGACTAAGTATATTTGATAATTTCCCTTTTCTTGGGATGTTCCTGTTAGGGCAGCTCCATTCTAGCCTCCTGTACATTTTGAAGAATGTTTTTCAATCTAATTAGGTAGAAATCTTTAGCAACACAAACTCAGAACATAATTAGAAGGGGAATTAGATCCATTTTCCTTATGGAAAAAAATAGAATTCCACCCTGTCAGAGAATGGCTGGAACTTCCAGGGAGTTGGGCCCCAGGTCACCTATGATTGGTTAGCTACCTCCCAGCTGAGACTGATCAGCTAGGAATCCGGTGATTATAAAAGCCAGCAAGTGGCTCAGTGGGGATAGAGAGCTGCTAGGAGGAGGGAAGCTCTTGGTTTGGGGAAGAGAAGCTACAGGAAATTGGTTGGCTTGCTCTGGTGTGAGGTCCTGGAGTAGGGTAGGACTTTTTCAGAGGTGGTCTGTAGAGTGGAAACCTGTAGTGAATAGATGGACCCCAGGTAGGGGGAAGGGATAATTGATATTCAGCTTGTGGAAGAAATAAAGCTGAACCAGACCCTGCACATGGCATCACTCCTTTCTGGGCTGAGGGGACAGGCCAGCATTGTATGCCCCCAAGGATCCAAAGGAAATACTCCAGATATCCATGCCCCTTGATGCATTGTTTTAAACTGAATTATATACCTAATGAAACAGTCCGAAGAAGTTATTCCCCCCCACACACACACTGTTTCCTGGACTAGTCATTCATTGTAGCAGCACAGAGAGCTCAAGAGGCAATGAACACAGGGGAAAAAATGAAGAGGAAAACCATTATATGATAGTGATGTCAGCCACATCAATGGTCATCTGGCCAGCTGGCAGCTATTCCTCCGCTTTAAATCTTAGCCATTCAATTAATGTCACTAGCATTCTTTCCCTTCCCAAGGTCTCTCTCCAGCCCCTGAGATCTGTCTCTGAATGAGGTCCCCTTGATGGTGCCTTCTTTATCTCACTCCTCTGTAAAGTTACTTTCTTCCATCCACTTAGGGAGGCTCCTGTTGGCCAGGCCTCTTCTTCTTATGTTGCCTCCTCTACACACACCCAGCTGGGTTGTTGCTGCCTTTACTGAGAGTGGAAGAATCCAGAGCTCCCCAGTCTTATAGTCCCTAAATGGCATCTCTTCTGCCTTCCCCCACCCTTGCTGCTGAGGTTTAGAGTCCCCTCTTCTGCTTCATTTTTCCTGAACCCAAATAAATCCTGCCACTGAGCTGCCCCTTCTTATGTCTGAATGCCAGAGGGGTGGTGGTGACCATAAATGATGGAACAGGCTCAGTTGGATGGCACAAGGAGGAAGCCAATCACACAGTGAACAGTGCCTTAGGTGGTCCAAAATTTAATTAAAATCCAGATGGAATCTGCTTTTGAAAAAGTGGGATGCCAGTGGCTTTATGGACTCCAAACACCAGCTTTACGCAGCTTTAACAAAGACTGTAAGTGACCCAGGATTTTTAGGAAATATTATCTTGGCAAACTTTCCTTCCTAGCAAACACTTTACATTTGGAAGGCTATAGTCACAAGGGAAAAAAAACCTAAACACTTTTCTTCAAAATGGAAAACAGATTTTTCAGGGGCAGAAATGAGTCTCTTCACCTCTCTCACACACACACTCCTGATCAAACACTGAAGAAAACTGCATTATTCATTTCCCCCATTGTTCCATTAATGATAAAAATGCATTTAATTAGACTACAGTTTGGGTTGAAATATACATATCAACAACTTAAGGCCAAATAAACTTTAAAAGAACCCTGAAGTTTAAACAAAAACGAATGAAACAAACAAAATTTAGAAGCTGAAAAATGTGAATTACTCTTTAAAAAATATGTTGCAAAGTATGGAAAATCAGTTAAGATCCCCTAAATAATCTTAACTCTGCTTCTGTAACCCTGTTTAGTGTCCCCACCTGTGTTCTCTCAATGTAAGGCTGTTTATGACAAGTACCACAATATCACAGCTACAGTAGTCTAGACAAGGGTGGCTCTATGTTTTTTGTTGCCCGAAGCACGGCAGTCAGGCGGCCTTCGGTGGCACGCCTGCGGGCAGTCCGCTGGTCACGCGGATTCGGCGGCGTTTCTGCAGGTGATCTGCTGGTCCCGCGCCTGCGGCGTACCCGCCGCCGAATTGCTGCCGAAACCGCGGGACTGGCGAACCTCCCACAGGCATGCCGCCGAAGGCTGCCTGACTGCTGCCCTCACAGCGACCAGCACGCTGCCCCCGCGGCTTGCCGCCCCAGGAACGCGCTTGCTGCGCTGGTGCCTGGAGCCACCCCTGAGTCTAGATCTGAAACCCTACATACTGAGCTAAGAAACCTGATGGCTGGGGACACATTAAACTCCATAGATATTAAGGCCAGAAAGCACCATTATAATCACTTAGTCTGACCTCCTACATACCATAGAACCTCGCCGAGCAATTTCTGCATAAAGCCCATAATGTCTGTTTGAGCTATAGCATATTTTTTTAGAAAGATATTCTGTCTTGATTCAAAGACTTCAGGTGATGGAGAATCCATTGCATCCCTAGGCAAGATGTTCCAGTGGATACCTACCCTCACTATTAAAATTTTGCATCTTATTTCTAGTCTAAAATTGTCCATTTTCAGCTTCCAACTACTGGATCGCATTATGCCCTTTTCTGCTAGATTAAAAACCATCTACTATCAGAAATACCTTCCCAATGGTAGGTACTTTATAGACCATATTTGTCACCTCTTAGCTTTCTCTCAGACAAACTAAATAGATTGAACTTCTTAAATGTCTCACTGCAAGGCAGGCTTTCCAGACCTCAAATAATTATTTTCTGGCCCTTTCCAATTTTTCAACATTTTTTTAAAGTGTGGACAGCAGAACTGGATACAGTATTCCAGTAATGGCCTCAGGACTGTGGAATACGGGGTAATACCACTTCCCTACTCCGACTTGTTATCCCCCCCTTTGTACATCCAAGGATCACATTCACCTTCTTAATTACAGTATCACAAGGGGAGGGGGGTCATTTCAACTTGTTATCTACCATGACCCCAAAATCCTGTTCAATGTCATTGTAGTCCACCATCTTGTAAGAGTGACCTACATTCTTTGTTCATAGATATATGACCTTGCATTTGGCTGTATTAAACGGCATGTGGTCAAAATGAGTCCATCTTACCAAGTGAGGCAGATTGCTCTGTAGAACTGACCTGTTCCCCTGACTCTACCAATATCTGTGTCATCTGAAAATTTTATGAGTAATGATTTTGTTTTCTTACAGAACACTGATAAACATACTGAATAGCATTTGGCAAACAATAGATCCCTCTGGGACCTCACTGGAAGCAACCCCATTGGATGATGAAATTCCCCCTTCTACAATTCTTTGTTGAGATCTATTAGTTAACTAATAACTATTTTTAATCCATTTAACATGAGCCACACTGGTTTTGTATGGAGGAAATTTTTACCAGAATATTATGTGGGATCAAGTCAAATGCCTTAGAGAAATCTAAATATATATTGTCAACAGGTTTACCTTTTTCAACCAAATTTGTGATCTCAAAAAATTATAGCAAGTTTTGTTTGTTTGACCTATCTTCCATAAAACCATGTTACCTGGTGCTAATTATGCTAGCAACCTTTAATTCTTTATTGATTACATCCTATATCAGCCTTCTCATGATTTTGCCCTGGATTGATGTCAGACTAACCAGTCTGTAGTTATGAATTTTAGTCTATAGCTATTAATTTTCATGGTTCATTAAACAATAAGTATAGTGAGTTTAGCAAAGAGTCCTGTGGCACCTTATAGAGAAACAGACGTATTGGAGCATGAGCTTTCGTGGGTGAATACCCACTTCGTCGGATGCAAGTGGGTATTCACCCACGAAATCTCATGCTTCAATACATCTGTTAGTCTATAAGGTGCCACAGGACTCTTTGCTGCTTTTACAGATCCAGACTAACACGGCTACCCCTCTGATACTATAGTAAGTTTGCAGCTGTGGACCTCTTGAACAAGATTCCCTCATAGCTTAGGGATGCAAGTATACATAGCCAAACCATGAGGTTATATAGAGTTTAAGTTGCCTGCTGTTGAAGAGAGCTTGACTACTGTGGATAGCAAAAAGCTTAAAGCAGGTTTAGAGGCCAAACGACACATTCATCTCTACTAGTGATCTCCAGAACAAATGTGAGACTCAGCGGCAATGTGATCTGGGGGATGCAAGTGCTGTTGCTTATGCTCTGCACCTTTTCTGTGGATAAACAGAGGAATTCATTCCCTACATGTACCAACCCAGCACTTTTAATGGGCATTGTTTTCTCTTTAAAGATACTTATGCCAATGTATAGAGCAGGAGCAGGAGGAATAGAGCTGGATCTTTTGACGCCTGCGTGAATGCCCCAACCACCAAGCTATAGAGTAATTCTCTCTCGCTGGCCAAATGACTCTTTAATTATTTAATCCAAAGTGGAACAGCTTCAACAGGAGAGGCTGAAGGAGCCCTACATCAGAATATCCCCTAGCCCAGAGGTTAGGCATCTCTCTTAGAGAGGGAAGGACCTTCAAATACTTTCTCCCCAACAGGCAGAGGAGACAATTGAACGTGGGGGTCTCCCACATCCGGGATAATGATCTTACCAGTGGGCTAAAAGTTATAAGGCAGCAGCTAAGCAGGGGGGTTGTGGATCACAGTGGTGCCTAAAACTGGGCCCTAGGCACCTAAGTATCTTTGTGTATCTGGGCCCAAACCCCTAAGCTTCAAAAGAATTTGAAGACTGCATGTAACTATAGTGGTCACTTGTGACATGTCAAAAGGTAAATGAAAATTAAAAAGATAATGGGTCAGATGCTCAGCTGGTTTAAATCAGTGCAGTTATATTGAAGTCACTGGACCTAGACTGATTTACCTCAACTGAGGATCCAGTTGTGGTTTGGTTTGGTCTTTTTCCTTCTGTGCCCCCTCTCAAAAATCTGACACAAAATTCCACACCTGACCCAAAGACCAATACAAATGGGATTCACTGATTTGCACCTACATTTTATTCCAGGGAAATGTTTCCACTCGTTCCTTACTAGCAACTATTCAAATTCCCTCATGCAAGTGCTATTTCAGTGCTTTACTCACAGCTGGGAATATGGGGCTTCCTCCTGGAACACCATCCTTTATTGACTCTATCAGTCATTTAACTATCACCATGGTGTCTGTACATCACACTGGATACATCAGTCTAGTCAGGAGGAGCACAGCGAAAGTGTTCTTGCGAACATCACTTACCACCTCTAACCCCAAGCTGCCTAATTTGAGCATCTCTGCAATGTACCAGTTCAACTGATCTCGAAAGCAAGAGTCCCCTAAACTTGACTCTCCTACATAAAAGTGTGAAGCACCGTGATGGGCTCCTGACTTCACTGGATATTGTTAATGAACAAATAAATTATTAAAATCATACCCAGAGAAAGGAAACTGCGCTATAAATATAACAAGCTGCTGCTTGCACTCAAGAGTTAAGCAGTCATCCATACCCTAGCTCATGTTCTAAATTATATAACTAGCTCACCCCGGTGGTTTATCCATTCCCTTCAAACATTATATATCTGCATTTGCTTCTATGGCAGTGTTATATTTTAGATCCATAGAATTTAATTGAAGACTTAGCCCCATTACCCAAGAGGGGGCAGGTTTTGTAGCTTTAATCATAACCTCGAAGCCTAGGTTTATCTTTATTTTTCAAATATGTGCTGTGGGGTCAGCACTGGGTCTTTGCGTTGATGACAACTACAAACACACACAGTAGAAAAATGAACAAGGGAGGTTTAAAATGGTTTCATCGGGATGTTGCAGCCACAGGAACCTTGATATAAACCAGCTGTGAGGCACTCAGGGTAAAACAGCATTAAGATGAATCAATTTTAATAAAACTTCTAGTTTGTCTGCCATTCTCACTGTCTCTATAAGGCTGCCAGGTTTGTTGGGTTCAAGGGATATGTTCATTATTTAAATAGTTTTATTATTTGCATTCATCCAATAAAACTTAAGAAATAAGTTCCTCACATGCTAACTATGTATGCTGCCGACTCCTAAGAGACTAGTAAAGGAGCTGATAGGCCTACTTCATGTCTCAAAGTTAGCAGACGGGTCCAAGTATAAATGTAAAGCGCAGAACAAGTCTTGTAAATAAACCCTCCAAACAGGAGAAAGAAAAGTCTTCTGAGTCATTTCTGTAACCTTAATTCTGACTGAGGGCTAGATCTGAAATAATCAGCCTCCCAGGATATCTGCAAGTACCATGAAACTAAAACATCCAGCGGTAACCTAAGGTGCCTCAGCTTGTTTCAGGTACAATAAATGTGGGAATTTTCAATTAATATATTTTTCCTAATTTACACTAAATTATTCTATGTGCATTCTATTTATTGTCTAAAAATGAACAAACGTATATAGTGTTCAAAAAGTTTCACTTGTTGCAAAACGCAAATTTTTGCAGTTGTATTGTTTTTAGTGCTGATTGTGAATGGGCTGAGGAGATGGGATTTGGGACTGGCTCTGAATTAGGTTTAGGTTTGGGTTCAGAGTCTGGATCGGAAGCCAAACCAAGACTAGCAGTTCAAGTTTGATGATGCTATAATCCTGCTAAGTATTCCCTGAAGATTTTGTCCCCAAATTGGTGGAATGCTGACTTCTTGAGATTGTCACCATTTAGGGGCTGATCAAAAATAGATTTGGAAAATTAAGTCCCTTCAAGTTTTGGTCTGATCACAAGCCAAGATCATACAGGCAAGTTTGGGTCTGGGGAGTTGAATCTGAACCCACCCACCCACCAATCATCTAAAACGTGTTTGAAATTTGAGATTCTAGTGTTACAGTGTGTCTTGCACGCCAGCAAAGTCCTGGGCTGCGTTAATACCACATCTTCCCTGCAGTTAGTTGAAGGAGAGGAAAACTCATATGAGCCACTCCTCATTGCAACCCTTGGGTGTATGCAAACCTGCAAAAGATAAGAAACTCTACGTGCAAGTACTTGGCAGTTAAGTACACCATGGAAATACGATTAATTACTGCACTGTTAAACACAGCATGCAACCTGATTATCTGTCACCCCACCTTGGAATTGTAAACAAACTAAAATGTGGGGCAAATGCGACAGGGTATAGCATCCTAAACATTTTCTTGTGCTTCAATTAATGCATCTAGCTTTCGATACAAGGAATTCAGCAGTAGGAATTTTGATGTGCCAATTAATTAAGGTGTTCAATAGTGAAAAAGAAAATGACTGATTGGTAAAAATGAATGTAACACAGTAAGGGCTTGTGTATACTTTAGCACAGCTACACCTGTGTAGTTGCTTAGTAAAGACACTGCCTACGCCAACGGGAGAGCTTCGCTCGTTGGTATAGGTACTCCATCTCCCCAAGTGGCAGTAGCTATGTTGACGGAAGAAGCCTGCTCATCAATATAGCACTGTCTACACTGGGAGTAAGTTCAGTATAACTGCGTCACACAGGGCGTGGAAAATCCACACCTCTAAGCAACGTAGTTATACTAATATAAACTGGTAGTGTAGACCAAGCCTTAGTCAAACAAATTGTCAGAGACAGTCCTGGGAAGAGTAGCAGCTTCCCAAGAAAGGGAGTTCACCCCAGCAAGGGACCCTGGCCTACCTCAGTGCTGGACCCCAAAACACCCAGTCTGCAGCACAGGACCCCTGGCCCCAATGTACACGTGTACAGGACCCCAGACTCCAATGTAGGTCTCCAGTGAAAGATCCCAGTGAGAGACCCCAGTGTACACACTTGCAGGACCCCAGCACACATCAGTGCAGGATCCAGGACTCCCCAGAGGGGGACTCCAGTGCACCTGCATTGGCATCTGTCAGTTTTGGTGTCAATCTTCTATGATGTCCATGTGTTTAGGCTTTGCCTATGGGGGCATCTGCTCACTTCCATTGTATCTGAGCACATTGGTGTTGAGTGGCCACAGCTTAGGAGAGCACAGCCACCTATTTTTCCCCAGTGTGATCCCTGTATGTGAGTGTGTATAGCTCATGGGAGCAGTTCCCAAGCAATGGAGGAATGATTCAAAAGTGGGTTATGAGACGGCACCCAGTGAGTCACATACACTAGCCAAGAAATGCAAAATCTCACAGTCAATAGGACCTAGTGGGAACTGAGGTATTGGCAGGGAGGAGCAAGTCTCTCCTCCTGGTTTCTTCTGCAGTAGCAGCTCCATCTGCCCCACCCATCATCCAATTCTATAATAGGTCCTTGTCTTCCACAGGGTTCAGTTCAGCTCCAGGTTGGGGGAGTGGTGGCTCGAGGAGCTATGGGGCAACTTCACAGCCTCTTGGAGCCAGGCTGCAACCCTCTAAGCAGCTATTACACTGCACAGTATCATTTTTTAAACCTAAATATTTCAGCCATAGTCATTCACATATTTTTGTTTAAAACCTCGTCTATATTAGGGATTTGCAGCCTGCAGAATTTCATTTTAGAAAACAAAGGTGATTTCTCTTACAGAGGATTAAACTAGTTAAACTAAAAGATTTTTTTCTGTTTCTTTGCCCTCTCAGTTTCCTCCATCAGAGCAAAACCATGTTACTGAAGAGGACTGAAAATGGCAATTTTAGAGTACTTTTGTGCAATTGACCATATTTTTTAAATGGTCATTTAAGAAAGAATTCCATTCTCAAGTACAAAATATTTAGAGGCTAAATTTCAGCCTGAAGTTACAATTTATGGCTGTTATGACCCTCTTAAAAGTGAGGGACCTTTAAATGCAATGGTGGTAACAGGCACCAGTATCTTGCTGTAATAATTTAACACTTGCAGACATTGGACAGATGTATACAAGTGCCTCTTCATACTCAGGCATCCACTAATTTTTGTAGCAAATGAACTGCAAATATAAGAGAAATATAAACTGGAATTACAGATGAAAAAACCCATGATGGTTTCAGAAGTCACAATTAGAGATATGTACAAACCAAATGACTGGGCGACATTTTTCCAGGGTATCTGAAAGTAGACTGCTCAGTACACAGTAGGCAGTACACTTCTTCCTTCCAATGTAGTCAGTTGGAGTTTTGGCCAATAGTTACATATAGCAATGCAAGTATTATATACATTATGTGAATTATCTGTGTTTCACTCATCTGATGGGCAGTAGTTTCCCTGACAAACCAATCCCTTTTAGCCTCACCTATGGAGAAACAGTGACATCCAGTGGCTAAATTGACCATAAATGTAATTATTAGACTCTAAATAGGTCAGGGCTGTTTCACAGAAGATTGACCATTCTCTTAATATCCTAAGAGTCTCTTAATATCCATAGTTTCCTATCAGCTGGTCAAGTATGAAAACCACGTTAATGGCAGGATCAAGTTGTGCTGCTGTAAAACCAGTATGAGTTCAGAATCAGCCCAATATCTTTATTTCCACTTAAAAGTCAAATTTTAAATCTGGCATCAATTGTTTGTATTTTTCAATCTGAGTAAAATACCATGCTAACGAAATTCCCCTTACAGCAGGAAAATTGTGGGTCATGTGCTCCCCTCCCACAGAAAATCCCATGAGTGGGGAAAATTACTTTTAAACAGAAAGCAGCCTGTGAATGTGAATTTGCAGTTTCAGGTACATGTTCCCTTTAAAGAAAAGGGATTTGTGACCTTGCAGAGGGGACAGGAGATACAGTCCTCAAATTTCCACAAGGAAATTAGCCTTCAAGCCACAGATTCCAGAACAACCATGAGTAGGATTGTCCATCCTTCCATGCTGCTATGAGAGCCATATGTAACACACACACCATCTGGGTGTGGTGTTCTGTCCCATCTAGTGGCACCAAGACCACTTAGGGGGGGGGGGGGGAAAGGGAGGGAGGGAGGGAGGGAGGGGGGGTGTGTGTGTGTGTGTGTGTGTGTGTGTGTGTGTGTGTGTGTGTGTGTGTGTGTGTGTGTGTGTGTGTGTGTGTGTGTGTGTGTGTGTGTGTGTGTGTGTGTGTGTGTGTGTGTGTGTGTGTGTGTGTGTGTGTGTGTGTGTGTGTGTGTGTGTGTGTGTACGCTCTACAGCCTTAGCTAACAGGCATTTGGCTTTTAGCTCATGCGGTAGAGGCTCATGCACTAAGCTCTAGAGGTCCCCGGTTCAATCCTGGCGACCAGGGTCTGTTGCCGTTACACGTACATTTGCTAGGGGGAGCAGGTCAGGCTTTTAGGTTGACTGGTATCTGTTCCAGGTTGTGACGAAGCAAAGAAACTGCCCACCAACACAGCAAAGCTTAAAGAAAGCCTTTGGGCCCTGCTCTGCTCTACCTGCAGCCAATGCCAGGCCTGGAGGGGGGATAAAAGAAGGGAGCCTGGCTTAGTTCAAGGCTGAGTGGTGAAGAGGCAGGAGCCTATCTGTCTCCCTGCCTGAAGGGATGGACCACCAGCCTGAGCAGTCACCTGGAAGAAAGCCACCAAGGGAGACTGTGAAGGAACTCCAGCACTGGAGGGAACTGACTGAGTGAACCACTGAGACTATGGGGCTCACCCTCACCAGCTTGCAGCTGCCCCACATGAAGGAGCCTGGGACTGCATCCAGGTGCCAGAGAGAATCCTGTGGGAAGCAAACTGCCTGGTAGATTGTACTAGAGGATCCATGCCTCAAACTAAATGGGCTGGTAGGAAGTAGCATAGGGCAGTAAATTCTGGGTCCCTGCTGAGAGGGATGCCAACCCTCCTGTTAAGGGATTGACATCCACAGGGCTCTAGGCTGGGCCCAGGTCTCCATCCTGTGTTTTACCCTCCTCTTCCCTGCCCTTAAAGGCTGAGGCCACTCACCCAGCCCCGAGCTGAGAGTCAGCTGATCTAAGCACTCTGCCACACAAGCCCAGTTACACAGGTCCTCAAAGGTTCTGAATCCACACTGCTTATTGAAAGAAATGTGACTCAGTATCAGTTTCTATCTTATACATTTTATTAAATCCCTTAAACTATAATAAAACTGAGAAAACATATAACCAGAGCTAGGTGACTAATTATACTTAACTAAGAATAAAACACTCTACCACATTAAGATAAAAATCAAACCAGTTATTTTCAATATTTGAGTGGAGTTAAATCTTCATATACATTCTAAGAAGGCTGTTTGTTTGATTATAAAGCCCAACTGAAGAACTTCACCAAAGTCAGTCAAATCTGGTTCAGTTTAATACTGAAACCAAATTTTCTAATCTCTGAGCCACAACCTCAGAGCCAGTTATAAAACTTCTGTTTAATACTTGAAATGGGATGGCTAATCCTTTCCTTCCCCCCTCAACAGAGATATTATAATACAAATGTTATCAGAACATTTTTGAGAAGCGGAAGTTAGTTACAGAGACCTGTTTGTTGATGTCATGACTTCCTCTTCCCAAGATGGTTGGTCTTGTTCGTTCTGGAAGGTCAGACTTTCCTCGGGTGGCTTATTGACCTGAAAGGCTAGGCCTCACAGCCTTACCCTTCATTCTTATGGTTTATTAATTGCTCTCATTCTGACTTAGGGTGCCTGCCTCCAAGATTTTTGGATAAATCACGTGTGAGACCTACTTTGGAGCCATGCATCTTGGTCCAATCAAATTTGAATTAGGTCATTATCTTTTCTGATGCTTGCTAACAAAGTCCCACTTAAGCTACCAATTTTTCAAATGTGCAGTGTTGTCCATATTACAGAGACTGTTGGTTTGTGACCTCCAGTAACATAAAGAATCTGACACACACAACCACTTTTGAGAATGTTTACAGAACATTCAAATAACGGGGAAAACCCTAGCACAACAAAACCAGTTACTCAACACTCATTCATCAGCAAAAGAAACAAACTCATACCTTTCAATGTCATCATCTCCGCTTTCTATTTTGCTCTATTTCTTAGGGTGTCATCAGTTGAAACTATATTTTCTAGAAAAATTCTGCCCCTGCTCCAATTTTGAGGCTAATATAGGGGGTTTATTGTGGATTTCAGAGGGGGGCAAAATCAGGCTTATAAGGGAAACTCAGTGGCAACCTTAACTATTAACTCCAAAATGACATCATAAAAAAATTTCCTGCTTGAAATGAAGTGAATTACAAGGTTTCCTGGCTAAAAGCTAATCTCTCTTTTTATCAAGAGAGCGGATGATGATTTCAGAAGAGGGAAAGCATTGTAATTCACTTCAGACAAGAAACATTTTAATTACTGTTGCAATATACTTGTAAGGTATGTATTGTGTACTTCTCTAGAGGCTAGTCTATATAGAGGACAATGTTCTGCCTACTGGTGCCAGCTAATTGAATTACTCCTTAGCTCAAGTGATCTATGCTTTGGGTCTGAAGGTCCTAGGTTTAAACCCTTCTAAAAGTTCACCACAGGGGTTGTTACACTGTAACATATGTCAGTGCCTTATAGCACTGCAACAAGTGAGGTGTGATTGCATATTACATGCACAAAGCTAGCTTTAATAACATGTTACGGTTGAGAAACTCAGAAGTTGGGGGATGAAATCCTGCCTCCATCCATGTCCATGACAAAACTCCCATTAACTTAAATGGGTATGTCTACACTGCAAAGAAAAACCCATGTCACTGAGTCTCAGAGCTTGGACCAATTGACTCAGGCTTATGAGGGTTGGGCTGCAGGGCTAAAAATAGCAGTGCAACTGCAGACATTCTCAAACCTCACCTGGCAGGCAGTGTTAGCCTAAGTGTGGATGGGAAATCAGTGAAAGCATAGCTCCTGAGGGACCCTTGCTGCCATGGGGAAATGTGTGGGTCTAGGACTTAGCTGGGCTTCTGCTGATGCTCCCACCATCTGTGGGATTTCCTTATGTATGTCAGCTATAACCACTACCCCTTTACCTTACCAGCTGTGTGATTTGGGAAAAAAATCTGAGAGTTAAAATTGAGAGTTGTTAGACCTTATCAGAGGTTTTTCTGCGGGGGGGGGGGGGGGAGTGGGGAGTGGGGTGGCATGACTTGACCGTAAAGCACAAATGATTGTCCTGGGCCAAATGCCAAGAAAATTTGAGTATCTGCACTGAAGTCATTGGGAATGGCAGATGCTCAGCGCCAATGGCCTTGTGTGTTTAATTAAAGGCTCTTAAGATTAGAGGAAAAAGGAAAGAGCACAGCAACAAGTAGGGGGGGAGAATTGTTTTTGGGAGGAGAAAAGTTTTTTTTCCACTTTTTTAAAAGATACTTTTCTTCCACAAGAATGCATTAGGTTTGCATACAACAGGGCTAATACAGAGAGGAGGTTAATGATCTTCTTGCGTGCTAGCTGGTCATTAGAGCCTCAAAGTGAAGAAAGTGATCAGAGAATACATGTCACATGCCCAGGCTCCCCTAATTCAAAGCAGCTGCCACCTCAGTGCATCATATGAGGCAGGTCAAGCCCAGGGTGAAGCAAGCTTTCTGTGTAAGAATTTTAATTAGCAATGAGCACAATGAAATCCATAAGCTGTTGAAAGTTAACAAGTGCTACTGTCTGGGATTTATGCTTAAAGCCAGTTTGTGCACGCACCCCCATCATGGATTAGCCATCTATTGGATAGTCATCTACAAATATTGCAGTCATCCCTCCTAATCTTATTAGCCAGCCGCTAAGAAGCATTAAGGACACATTTATACCACTTATGGGAAATAGTCCAAATAAAACTAACTAAAAAGCTACTTATTCATAAGCAAAAGCAGCCTTTTATGACTGATGGAGTCCAAGTTAATCAAATATATCAGGGGCCTAATTCAGGTCCTAAGTCTGGGAAGGTGACATGATTGTACATAAATCAGTGAAGGCTCACACCATAATTTATTGTAAAGACAAACCATGAGCTTATGTATTCTGCAGTTTGCCCCTTTTATGCATTTATTTTGACATTTTAAGTATTTCGTCAGCATCTTTTCACCTTACAAATTGGCACTGTTCTGCAATAGAATTGTAACAGGCTGTCAAGGTCCTAGGAAAAAGGGGGTACACAGTAAAATACAATTCTAAAAAATGTTAATAAAGTTTCCAAGAACATTGAAAGACCTCAGTATTTTTGTCTTCAACAAGTGTCATGAAGCTGATAACCGAACAACATCCATGACTTTGTGGAGCAAAACTTGAAGCAAATGAGGAGGGAAAGGGTGCAAAGGTGGCTTTGTGTTTCTCTGAGCCTGAGGCCATTGTTACTTTTTTATTTAAAGAGGGATGCATGGGATGGGTCAAATGTGCTGTATCAGCAGATTAACAGACACACAGAAGATTGTGCAGTCTGCTCTGCCGACTTGGAACCAACCTTCCATGGCTCTGCTGTTATGTGTGTCTGACTTTTAGGGCCCAGGCCTATTGACTTCACTTGATGAAGGATCTGACCTTCTGTGTAGTCTTCCCCCCACCCCCGCTGCTTCCTCTGCACCTTCAACCCCTACTTGCAGCCAATCATTCACAGAGGGTGAAAGACTTGACCTAGGTCCTCTGCTCACCCTCTGAGCTTTCAAAACAAGTGTCTGAATCTTTTATGCTTCCTCATCACTAATTCATATGTAATGAGAAACTCTCTTCTAGGAGGCATCATACCATGAACAGCGCTGTAAACTCCCTAGATTCACAGATTCTAGGACTGGAAGGGCCCTTGAGAGGTCATCGAGTCCAGTCCCCTGCCCTCATGCCTTCCTCACTAGGTTAGCCAGTCTGTGTCCAAATAGGGGCTTTCCCCTCCCCGAAAGGTGAACGCCATCTCTGTCTAGCAGTCCTTCCTGGAATAGCATCCCATGGTCGAGGAAGCCAAAGCCCTCCTGGTGACACCATCTTCGCAGCCAGGCATTCACCTCCACAATGCACCTGTCTCTGCCCAGGCCCCTACCTTTGACAGGAAGAATCGAAGAGAATACCACCTGCGCTCCAAACTCCTTCACCCATACTCCCAGAGCCCTGTAATCACTCTTGAGCCGCTCAGTGTCACACTCGCAGTATCATTTGTGCCCACATGGATGAGTAACATGGGGTAGTAGTCAGAGGGCTGGATAATCCTTGACAATGCCTCCGTAACGTCTCAGATACAGGCCCCCAGCAGGCAGCATACTTCCTGAGATGAAATGTCAGGGCAACAGACAGGCACCTCCATCCCCCCCAGAAGAGAGTCTCCGACCACCTCTACCCTACATTTCCTATTCACAGTGGTGGCAGCAGACCTCCCAGCCTTAGGGGTATGAGGCTTCTCCTCCTCTACTGTAGTGGGGTGATTCCTTCTCTCGTGTATCAAAAAGAGCATAACGGTTACCTATTACCACGGTGGGAGGGCTCGGGGCAGGGGTGGTGCACTGCCTGCTACCAGAAGTAACCAGCTGCCAGTGTGTACCCTGAGCCATCTCCTCCACCAGTGGTGTGTCAGTAGTCCCGTGTACTGGGACAGCTACTTCAGCTGTCTCCACAGGGACACTGTCCAGGAATTGTTTGTGGATTCAGATGCTCCTCAACCTAGCCACCTCCTTCTGTAGCTCCCCCACCTGCTGCCTGAGAGATTTCACCAGCAGGCACCTTTCATATTGGATGGTCCCCACAGCCTCAATGTCACTAAGTGGGAATTGCAAATCACCGTCTCTGCAAAACCACACCAGGATCTGGGTAGAAGCATTCATGCTCAGGCACTCTGTCTGGCTACAGGCACAACTGTTGCAGGTCTTCCTAACCATCATAGGCCTCCATCTGTCAAACTCCCCTGTCTGCAGCCCCCTGGTTGCTCTGGCTTTTAAAGCCTGCTTGCCTATGTCAGTCCCACTCCCCCGTGAGTCACACTGGGGAAGGCCAATCAAAGGCAATCAAGGGAACAAGGTCAGGCACTCAGTCCCAACTGCCACAGCAGCTGTAACTGAAACTGAAGTCACCTGAAATCAGAATTAAAATTAAAATTCAAACAGTCAAGCAAACTCACTCACACCAACAGCTAGTACTCTCACTCTCACCTGGTAGCCTATTCGGCAGTGGGATCTCTTGCTCTCCCTCTCAAACTTCCCTGTCTACAGAAAGAAGAAATATTTAATCATAAACAGAATTTGTACCTAGCACTACTTCAGCCTCTAAATGTGAGTAGGTTCTGTGATGCTAAGTGAACAAGAACATGAAGGGTGAGGACATGGGGAGGCAGGAGAGAGACCAGAGGGCTGGGCGTGAGTGTGACAAGCCACCTGGGAGCTGGAGCAAGGAAGCTGAGAGCCGTGCAAGGAAGCTGGCTATGCTGGTTGGAAGCCAGCAACGGGAGACAGGCCAGCAAGCAGGATATGTGAGACAACTGCAGTGAGGGCTGGAAGAGGAAAGGCTAAAACTGCTTGGTTAACGGTCCCTGAACCATAACCCAGAGTAGTGGGCGGACCGGGGTTCCCCTGCTGACCATTGGGGAAGTGGCACCATCAGGTCAGTATTAGAGAAGACTGCCTTTGGGTAACCCCCAGAAGGGGAAACCAAGTAGTGACCCAGCAGGAGTCATGAAGAAAAGGATGTGAAAGGAGCTGCAGGGTGGGATGACAATGAGAGGGACACTGCCAGAGGAGGGTGCAACACCTAGCCAGAGCTAATTCCCAGGTGCCACCTGCAGTGAGTGCAGCCTGTGACAAGGATGTGCTGTGATGGTTCTCGGGATACCCAGAAATGACAGCCACCTTGTTATCCACTGCCCCCTGTGAGATTTTTTTTTTTTTGTGGCAGTTGGGTGTCTGCTCTCTGACAGTGTCAGCCCTTCACTCACTCAAGCACACTCCTCTGGACTGTGTCAGTCCTAATTTTGCCTTAAAGGTTAACAATAGGTGCACCCCAACCCTTGAGTCCCTTGAATCACACTTCTGTGATATCCAGCCCCTGAGACTGGCTACTCACAGAAATCCCAGATTCTTGGAACCCAAAGATGCAGTGTAACCCAATTTACCAGTTTGACTTTAAACCACCGCTCCTGTAAGCCTTACAGCACGTGTGAACTAATAGTAAAACATAGGAAGATTTATTTAAGTAAGAATAAAAATTTAACTAGAAACAAGAGAGAGTGATGGAAACAACTGGTTAAAATACAAAACAAAATCATAAAACATGAATCTGGGTCTGCCTTCATCAGTGGTTACTCTTCCTAGCTAATATAGTAGATTTCCCCCAAAGTCAATCTTTTGCAGAGTTGGCTGGTTTCAGACAAATCAGGATCCAAGTGTTCATAAATGCCCTTTGTTCTTTAAGGGGGTTTCTCAGTTATGGATCCAGAGGGTCTTTTCCCCCCTCCTCTATTATACTGAAAACAGTATTTCATTTCTATTCACAGCCAGGGAAAAAGTCAGAAGGAACCATTGTGATCATCTAGTCTGACCTACTGCACATTGCAGGCCACAGAACCTCACCCGCCCACTCCTGAAATAGACCCCTAATCTCTGGCTGAGTTACTGAAGTCCTCAAATCATGGCTTAAAGGCTTCAAGTTACAGAGAATTCACCATATACGCTAGTTTAAATGTGCAAATGACCGGTGCCCCAAGCTGCAGAGGAAGGCGAAAACCCCCCAGGGTCTCTGCCAATCTGATGCAGGGGGAAATTCCTTCTGACCCCAAATATGGCAACCAGTTTATATATATATATATATATATATATATATATATATATATATATATATATATATATATATATATATATGGCAACCCTGAACATGTGGGCAAGACCCACCACCAGGCAGATATCTGGGAAAGAATTCTCTGTAGTAACTCAGAACCCTCCCCATCTAGTGTCCCGGCCATTGGGGATTTTTGCTACTGGCAGTCGCTGATGGGCCAAGTGCCATTGTAGGCAGTCCCATCATACCACCCTCTCCATAAAATTATCAAGCTCAGTCTTGAAGCCAGTTAGCTTTTTGCCCTAACTTCTCTTGGAAGATTGTTCCAGAACTTCACTCCTCTGACATTTAGAAACCTTCACCTAATTTTGAGCCTAAACTTGTTGATGGCCAGTTTATATCCACATGTTTTTTGTGTCCACATTGACACTTAACATGGGCAGCTGGTATTAAAGGCGGGGGAAGGCTCAGCCTACCCAAACTGCCTGCATTGTCCCACCCGAACTCCACCCCAAGACTCCCTCCTGCTTTGCGCTCTTCCTTCTCCTTTGGCCAGGGCCCTGGGCCTGTGGCGCCAGAACTGTGAGGACCAGGTGGCCATACCCCTCCCACTTTTTAAAAGTGTATGGGCCTGGCCCATCCACTTTTGGTCGGGGCAGATCCCGCCCCCTTCCCCTCCTCCTGTTCCCCCTGGGGCCCCACCCCCCAGCCAGGCCAGCATGGAGCCCAGCCGGGGAGCCTGGGCAGCTGTGGGGAACCACAGCAGACCCTCCACCTGCCTGGCATGCGAGGGAGGGAGGGGGGCTGAGAGCAGCCCCTGCCCGTGTCCCCACTCCCTGGCTACCCGGGGCAGGAGAAGGGTTCACGACTCCATGCCAGCTCCCCACAGCTGCCCGCATGGCTCTCCCCAACCCGGCTCCAGCTGGGGGGGGGGGGGCCTCAGAGAGCAGCCCAGCCTGGTAAGAGAACCAGGTCGAGGAGAGCCGTGTGGGCAGCTGTGAGGAGCCGTGGAGTCGCAGACCCTTCACCTGTCCCGGGTGGGTGGGGAACCTGGGGGATGGGGACATGGGACGGGGGCTGCTCGGGCCCCCTGCATTGCAGGCAGGTAGAGGGTCCGCCGCGGCTACCCACAACTGCCCGTCCAGCTCTTATCATAGCCAGGCTGTGGCTCTGAAGCCCCCACCTGGCCGGAGCCGGCTCGGGAAGAGCTGTGTGGGTAGCTCTGGGGAGCTGCAGTGGACCCTCCACTTGCTCGGGGTGGGGGGGGCTGAGAGCAGCCTCTGGCCCATGTCCCTGCCTCCTTGGCTGCCCAGGGCAGGAGGAGGGTCCGCGACTCCACGCTGACTCCCCACAGTTGTCCATGCGGCTCTCCTGGACCTGCCTCCAGCAAGGAGGGAGGGTCTCGGAGCTGCAGCCTGGCCATGGTAAGAGCCGCATGGGTAGCTCTGAGGAGCCGTAGCGCTGCAGACCCTCGATCTGCTCTGGGCAGGCAGGGGGTGGGGATATGGGCCAGGGGCTGCTGCCCCCTCCCACCACTGTGGGCAGGTAGAGGGACTACTGCAAATCCACAAAGCTGACCGCTCAGTTCTTATCATGGCCGGGCTGAGGCTCCTCCCCTGGCTGGAGTCAGGTTGGGGAGAGCCATGCGGGCAGGCATGAGGAGCCACAGAGTCGCAGACCCTCCACCTGCCCTGGGTGGGTGGGGAGCCCAGGGGGTGGGGACATGGGCCGGGGGCTGCTCAACCTGCACCCCCACTGCGGGCAGGTAGAGGGTTTGCCACAGCTCCCCACAGCTAATCGCGTAATTCTTATCATGGCCAGGCTGTGGCTCTGAGTCTCCTCCCCTGGCCAGAGCCAGGCAGGGGAGAGCTGTGTGGGCAGCTGTGAGGAGCCTGGGTCCCTCCACCTGCCCTGGGTGGGGGGCCTAGGACACGGGCAGGAGGCTGCTTTTGCCTCCACCTCGGATGGGGGCCGCTGCCCTCCCCCCCACACTTTTGGGAGGGCACAGCGCCCTTGCCCCGGGCTGGGGCTAGTGGGGGCTGGCTTGAAGCCAGGGACTCCAGGCAGCTGGAGCCGATGCTAGCATGCTGCCCACCCACCCAGTGCTCTGCGGTGGGAGAGGGCCTGCACTGCCTGCCTGCCCTCTGCACTGGGGGCCACGATCAGCTGCCTGCCCACTTGCCTCTCTGGGGCTCCGGCGGGGGGCTGTGCTACCTGCCCACCTGCCCATTGGACGCTCCAGGGCTGGTGGGGGGGAGCTCTGGTCTCCAGGCTCCGGTGGGGAAACAGAGGTGGGAGGGGCAGGGCCCTGGGCAGAAGGGATGGGCTGGCTGGGGGCTAGCCTCCCAAAGCCTGCAGTTCATCCACCACCCATGGCACTTAACTTAATTCCTCTCCTTCCCTGATATTTAGCCCTCTGATGTATTTATAAAGAGCAATCATATCTCCCCATAGCTTTATTTTGGTTAGGCTAGGGATAGCTCAGTGGTTTGAGCATTGGTCTGCTAAACCCAGGATTGTGAGTTCAATCCTTGAGGGGGCTACTTAGGGATGTGGGGCAGAATTGGTCCTGCTAATCAAGGCAAGGGGCTGGACTTGATAACCTTTCAGGGTCCCTTCTAGCTCTATGAGGTAGAGCTTATATATGGAGATATACCTGAGTCTCCTCTCATAAGCTAGGTTTTCCATTCCATGAATCATCCTAGTAGCTCTTTGCTGCACCTGTTCCAGTTTGAAATCATCTTTCTTAAACATGGGAGACCAGAATTGCATACAGTATTCCAGATGAGGTTTCACCAGTGCCTTGTATAATGGTACTAACACTTACCCATCTCTATTGGAAATACCTTGCCTAGGATGACATTTAACCTTTTTCACAGCTGATGGCTCATGGTCATCCTGTGATCAATCAATACACCCAGGTCTTTCTCTTCCTCTGTTGCTTTCAACTGATAAATCCCCAGCTTATAGCAAAAACTCTTGTTATTAGTCCCTAAATACATTACCTTGCACTTTGCACCTCTAAGATGTTTTAATTGTTTGTCATTGCCTCTGATGAAGTGAGGTTTTTACCCACAAAAGCTTATGCCCAAATAAATCGGTTAGTCTTTAAGGTGCCACCAGACTCCTTGTTGTTTTTGTAGATACAGACTAACACAGCTACCCCCTGATAATTGCCTCTGATGGTTTCCCATTTAAAGTTTTAGTATTGTGCAAGGCTAAACATTTAAGCTAACCAGGGCAGGGTGACAACTCCCCCTTGCCCAAATGGGACATTACCAAAACATCCTTTTACTCCAAGTCCATAAAACAAACTTTCAACAGAAATACATTATTTATTAATTATTACCCATATATAAATCTCACAATGATTGTGAATTGTGACAAGTTACAAGCTTTCTGTAGATACCTCACATAGAATCATAGGACCTGGAAAGGACCTTGAGAGGTCATCTAGTCCAGTCCTCTGCACTCATGGCAGGACTAAGTATTACTTAGACTCTCCCTGACACGTGTTTGTCTATATGTATATGACATACCATCTGATTCCAGACTTCCCTCTATTGAGAAGAGCACCAATGCTTGTGACTTTCCAGCCACATTGTGGAGAAACCAGTTCAGAGTGTTCTGATTTGTTTCCTGTGCTGCATGCTGTGTAATAACATGAGAGGCCTCAGCATTTCTAAAACTAAACTGGGTCTTTATTAAGAGAACCATTTACAGAGTTGCTGCACTGCAGCTACCATTTAAGCCACATGTACACAGACTGGCTTCCTGGTGCCTCCTCCAAATTCTTCCCTCCTGCCACTTATGCTCTTCCCTCCAAGTTCCATGAAGATTGCTGCACATTTCAGCCAGAGCTGAGACAAATACATTGTCCCAGGCATTGCAACCAACACTTGTAAACACTGTTATACCCCTGGAGTGGTTGTTGTGTGTTGACAGATGCAAGCCAATGTACAACATGGCAGGCTTGAGCCACAGCAACAAATGGTTGTTCCCAACACTTTTAAGACAATTGTAGTCTGGGCTGAAGTCACCTAATAGTAACTAGTTAAGGAAAATTACTTAAACAGCATGTGCTTTATCTTTCTCAGGGACCACCCTGGACATGATCCATTGGCAAGCTTTGGTGTAGCAAAAGTAGTACTATGGTGCTCTCTGGTGGCTTAAACGAAAAAGAGAAAATCAGGTCCCAAACATGATCAACAGAAAACAAAAGAAGAGAGAGTGATCAGTGCAAATGCTGGAGGAAAGGCAAAGTCCCTCCTTCATATCTCTTATATGATATGGCATCAAAAGGCATTTATAGAGTAAAGGCTGCCTAGCCAGAAAATCCACTGCTTTCCTGCTCTATATAAGCATGGATAAGAGGTCTTTCTTCCTCCTTTCCTAATAGCTATGCGTGTCAGCTCAACCGGGTCTAAAGACTGCCTATGAAGAGGAAGAAGAAAAAAGTTTCTTTTTATCATTGAGAGCCCTTTTCAACAAAGAATGTAGGGAATATGAATTAATCTGTTTTTAAATGGAGTTATGGAAGTAGAGAGAAGTTAAGTGACTTATCTTAGTCCATACAATAAATCACTGTCAGAACTACAGCTCATAAGAAATTTTTTTAAAAATTGTCAAAATTGTCACAAAAATGTATCCTGTTTTTAATTAAAAAATAAACACCTTTCTTGTGGAAATTTTATAACAGCACTAGTTACAACCAGGTCCCCTAGTTACAACCTAGGTCTATAACTAAGGGTACGTCTATACTTACCTCCGGGTTCGGCGGTAAGCAATCGATGTTCTGGGATCAATTTATTGCGTCTTGTCTAGACGCGATAAATCAATCCCAGAAGTGCTCGCCGTCGACGCCGGTACTCCTGCTCCGCGAGAGGAGTACGCAGAGTCGACGGGGGAGCCTGCCTGCCGCGTGGGGACCGCGGTAAGTACCTTGTAGTTCGAACTAAGGTACTTCGACTTCAGCTACGTTATTCACATAGCTGAAGTTGCGTATCTTAGTTCGAACTGGGGGGTTAGTGTGGACCAGCCCTAAGGGAGAGAGAACAGCTGATTATCCACACATCTATCACATCCCTTAGCTTGTGCAACTGATGATAAGATGCATGTGATTTCTGTGTGCCATCCTGCTGGATACCTCTGCATCACTAACACCCCTTGTCCTCACATTGTCCAAGTTTCCTCCTCAAAGATGATCCAATGTGTGAGCTCACACATATAACATCAATGGACTGATAACTGCTTCTCAGTAACAGGTATGTTATTTTTCACACGCACCCCCTACAATGTCCTGCAATGAACTCTGTCTTGGGAGATCGTCAGGGGACTTGCACAGAACTCACTGAAAGATTGGGCCCTAAGTCATCAAATGAGAATTCCAGTAAATCAAGTGCCAGCTTTGCATTAAGCAAAAAGAGCATGGTACGCTGGGTTGTTATCCCCATTTTACAGGTAGGAAAACTGAGCTAGTGAGCAAGTAATTTGACTTGGCCAGGTGTTAAATGTGATTTTCATGGGCTGGAAGAAGCAGAGCTTGACCACCGAGAGTGAAGCCCACCCCCAGAAAAAGCAGGGACTTTCCCAACAACAGCAGAGAGCAGCAGTGGGACAGGGACAGTCCCTGCTTTAGACCTCTTCCCTTGCCCAGACCTGTGTAGTCCTGGATGCCAGTGATGGGAACAGATTGCTTTTTCAATTAGTACTTTGGACATAATTTTCTTTTTTTAGTAAAAAGTTTGTATTACTTCAAGAACATGTGTGAACAACCAATAGGCAAACAAGCATAATAATACAATTATGTATGTTACATTTTTTTGTAGCTGAATTTTTTCCAAAATAAAATAAAATAGTACAACAAAAAGACATATGAGAGACAAAACAGCACAATCATAAAACTATAGTGAATGTAAGCCTTGCAATGACAGAGCCAGAGGACGACGACGTACCAGAAAGAAAAAGCGGGCCTACATGTATAATAAGGGCTTAAAAACAACACAAGGCCCATATCCATATCATAATGTTAAAAAGCAATTACATTTATCAGGATTCTTCATTACTTTTTCAGAGTTCTTCACTAAAAAGGGGCACTGAATTGTACCAAAATCACTACGAGCCATTTTTGTGCTAACAATAAGCTTTTCAATAGGAAATATATCCCATATACTTTTAAACCAAATAATTGTATCTGGAGGTTCCTTCTTTTGCCATCTCACAATTAAGGAGCATTTTGCCAGTAGATTAGAAATAAACTTAGATTTTTTCAGTGGCCACTTGCCTTTCACAGAAGGTAGCATTCAGAGGCCCACAAAATGAATTTAAGTCCAGTGGTTTAAAAGATTAAATGAAGGCTAGATGTAAAAAAAAAAAAGGCTATATTTGGACATCCTGTTGGACATGATTTTAAAAGCACCTTGCACACTATACTCACTCCAGCATATGTATTTGAGAAAGAACTTCTGGTGATTTGTTTAATAGAACACATATAGAGGAGCTAGCTGCTCTGTTCTAAATTTGGGACCAGTGCTCCAAAGAGGTCTCTTCCAATGTTGTTCCCATTTTGACATATAGCCATTTCTATCCTCCATATCACTTTTAAGAGTTCAATTAAGCCTTTATAGTCTTAATATTGGGACATTATGGCTTCCACTGCTGAAAAAGTCTTTCAAGCCTCTTTCTATCTTGAGTATTAAGTGCACAATGCTTTAACTGTAGTCTGGGAAGAAAAAGGATCTGGAGTAAATAAAGATTTATTTATTTAATTGTTTTAAAAGTAGCAGCTGTGAAAGAGATTATGCCAGATTTCCTCCCAGAACAAGGGAATTCTGGAACTTGTAGTCCAGGGACCATTGGAGTTGTAGGCCAGAGAGCAAGGTCTGCTGGGAAAGGAAGTGGTATAAATGCAAGTCACTTGTCTTAGAATGGGGAGAAACTTGTGGAGAATAAGTGCTTCTAAGGACTCTTAAGTAATTGGGGACTGGTCAAGAGTTGTGGTGGGCTCTCTGCTGAGATGGAACTAAGGAAGGGCTGGGCTGCGCTCCGCTGCGCTGTGCTGTAGAAATGTGTGGAAGGGCTAGGATTGAGGTCTGAGGCAATCAAGGGAAAGAAGTAGCCCTGAGGAAAGATTGAATCAAACAGTTGAGTTTGGAGCAGATGTCTGTTTCATTGGTTGGAGCTTCAGGGCTTGAGCCTGTGGTAGGAGGGCTCCTCTATGCCCTAGAGTGCTGCCTTAGGATGGTATCCTGAGACCCCTGTAGCTAAGGAAAAAGATCATGGATACCTAATACAAATTGGAGAAGGTCATGGTCTCAGACATCCTGGAGGAAGGATGAAGGACTTTGTGGTGCCTTGGCACTGAGGGGTGAACCTTAGATTTGTGATTTTATTTTTTTTTCAGGGGAGGGGAGACTTTTTTTCCCCATTTTTTTAGGCTGGTGGACTAACCTACCATTAGAAAAGAGAAACTGAGGCACAGAAGAGGGGAAAACTGAGACAGTGGCTGAACCTGATGGTGGAGAGGTTAAAAAAAAATCTTAAACCACTTTTTTTATTAATTGTGTTAGATCCTAAACTCTTCGATATTGTCTCCTTATGTAATCTGTAGAGTCCAGTACAATGGGGCTCTGATTCTGACTGGGATCTTTGGGCACTACTGAAATATAAATAATAATGTTAGTGAACTAGATGTGACTGGGAGTGTGGAACACTCCAAAGGTGATTTGTTGTGAGACTTTTGGTAAGTTACTTAACCTGCCTGCCTTGGTTTCCCCATCTCTAAAACAGGAACTACTATTATTAAACATGTTTGTTATGGGGGTGCCTAAGACTAATCAAGAATGGGGTCCAATCTGCCAGGCATGTGCTTACACACACTGATTAGTCCCTGCTGTGAGGATCTTACAATCTAAATAAAGAGAAACAAAAGGTGGGAGGAAAGAGGTATGACAAACAGAGCAATAGCAGCAAACATCATGTTAATGCCAAGATTTTTTTTTTCTTTTTTTTGTAAGGTGGGTTTAGTTAGGAGGGGATAAGACCTCATTAGGAACAGAACTTGCAAGTTTCTGGGTTTGTAATTTTCTTGTCCTTCTTTTAGGACATCTGGACCTCTGATAAGTGGGTGGTAGTTAAGAGGGAGGCAGACTGTCTGGCTGTGCCAAGTAGTACATTGGGATGGTGAGACAATAGTGGTAGGAAAAGACAGATGGTGCCTACTTGAGAGACCTGATGATGGGGGAGGAAAGGGCTGGATGGTGGGATGCAGGTGGATAATGGGAGGTGATAATGGGTAGCCGGGTAATGGTGTGTGTCTAGGTAACCAACAGTAGTGGACAGTGGGAAACTGTTGCAAAGCATGGTGACAGGTGGCAGTTATGGGCAAGCAGTGGAAGATGATGGTAAGTGGGAAGCAGCAGCAGCCGCCACCTGCCTGGACTTGGGCTTCATCAGCTAAAATGACTTGTGGTTATGGGAGGCAGTAGACAAGGCCCTATTTACTTGGCAGTAATTCCAAAATTCTACTTCAGCACTAACTTATTTTATTGCTTCATTTCCATCCCCACTGCAAACTGGATTCCAACTATTTCCTCAACTTGCTGCTGCTCTGTGGAAGAGGGCAAGGGGCCTGTGTTATAATCTAATTTACTCCCCCTTGTAGGAAGACCTGAGGAACAGTAAGCCTGGGAGGCAGGCAGGGTAGATTGGTTATAGGGAAAATGCTGAACTCTGCAGCATCTCTGAAAAATTCTGTATTTCAGAAAAATCCACAGGGCCCTGAATGAGATGAATGTGGAAGGTCACGTCTTAACTATTTTTTCAGGCTGTTTGCAGGCTCAGCAGGGCAAGGTTGCATTGACTTATTGCTTGGCTCATTCTCATGGTTGTCTCTGCAACCCATAAAAGCCAGAAACATAATCTAACAAAGAGATTCTGGAGCCCAGCTCTGCAGCGAGGGGTGGATTCAAGGGCCATGGGGGGGCTTGCTAGGCGTGGGAGGCAGCCTGTGGGAGCAAGAAAGGGGAGTGCATGGTGGCGTGTGAGGGGAAGGGTGCAGGCCGATCAGCCAGGCAGAAAGGTGATGGGAAGCAATGGGAGGTGGGGGTGATTTGGGGGAGGGGGAGTGAAGAAGGGTAGGTGGCAGTGTCAGGAGGGGTGGGGCTCGCTAGGGGCAGCACTGAGCTGTGTTGAGTGACAGCTGCAGGCACCGACTCTTCTTCTGGAAGAAACCAAACAGCTGTATGTGGATGGGGTGATATAGAACAAAATAGCCCCCCGCCACAGAGTTATTTCCTCTTCCCACCCCCTGGGGTTGTTTCCACCAACCAGAAGGTTTTTTACAGTCAGGTCAATGAGT
The DNA here is from genome assembly GCF_011386835.1 of Chrysemys picta bellii. Taxonomy (NCBI): domain Eukaryota; kingdom Metazoa; phylum Chordata; order Testudines; family Emydidae; genus Chrysemys; species Chrysemys picta. The sequence continues at coordinate 145,449,442 of NC_088793.1, forward strand.
CACTGCCCTAAAATACGGCCGGAGAGCCAATCGGAATGGGCGCTCGAGCAACCAATCAGACAGCGCTTTACAAACAGCCAATCGGAAGGGCAGTGGCATTGTTGTTGTCCTGTCACAGGGGGTTGGGCCGTGGAGCAGCTCGCCCGGCCCGCTGCCGCTGAGTGAGAGTCTTGGGGAGGCCCGAGGCCCGCGCCCCTTCCTCTCGGTCGCGCCTTCGCCGGCCCCGCAGCGGGCGGGGCGATGCAGCCTCCGGGCCCCCAGCAGCCGCCCCTCTACGCGCCCAGCAACGGGGACTTCACCTTCGTCTCCTCGGCCGAGGCGGAAGGTGAGAGCGGGGCTGGGCGGGTTCGCGGCTCCCGGCCCGGGAGTGGCCGAGCGGGCGGCCCGGGGGCGCCTCTGTCTCTGGCGGAAGAGGTGGCCCCTGCCCCGTTAAACTTGTGGGTGTCGGGGGCTTCTGCGGGACCCGGCAGCGTCTCTCCGTCTGGGCACTTGAGGTGGGTGGGAATAAAACGTAACCGCTTCCCTGCGAAATCCCAGCTACGCACCCGGCCCCGGGCTGCGGCTCCGTCTGCGTGGCACAGGCAGTGCCTGTGGGGCTGGTCTCCTCCTCCGGCAGCGGTGCTATCCAGGCCTGCGCCGCGCAGTGACACAGCCGTGCTTGTGACGAGTGTGGAGGTTGGGCGCCCTCCCCCCCCCCCCCCCCCCCCCGCGGCATGCCTGGGTTTGCTGCTTAGGTGGTGCTGTGAGTAGCTTGGGGCCACCATCTCCAAGGCTCAGTAACTCGGCGCTGAGCAGTAGGTATCTGAAAGCGAGTATTGTGCGGGATGCGTGGCCAGCACACTACGGTATAGTGTGGTGAATAGGCTGACGCTGCGTGAGCGGCTGTAATGTATTATCAAAATGTGCCTCGGGAGAATGCTGTCTTTATGTCAAGATATGCACTCGTGTTTAGTACAGCAGAATTATGCCACCTGTAGTTCGACTAGCAGCTGTATTCTCCTCCCCCCACCCCCCCAGCAATATCTACCCTAGGAGTATGAATGATCATTGCATGTGTATAAACATAACTGGTGGCTCTGAGAACATGTGTATGCAGACGTAATTCAGGACTTATATACAGCCCATCCTGAAACTAGAACCAGCATGGAAATCTACCAGAAAACTGAAGACTAAAGGGGGTGTGCTTATTCATGTATTAATGAACATAAACTGTGGTGAGTCAAGTGTAAAGGTAGAATTATGTAGGCCAAAAAAGAATTTGAAGAGCAACTAGCAAAAGACTCAAAAACTAGCAGCAAAAAATTGTTTTACGTACACCAGAAACAGAACCTGCCAAACAATCCGTGGCGCCACTGGATGAGTGAGGTGGTAAAGGAGCACTCAAGGAAGACAAGGCCATCGTGGAAAATACTCCAGCGGGAATTCTGTGCCATTGCACAAGTGCAGAATTAATGTCCTCTGCAGATGTTTGGTTTCTTTTTGTTTTGTTTTCCCCAAAGAATAATTGATTCTGATGGGGAGGCGAAGAGAAGCCATGAGAGGAATGTCATGCATCCCTCCCAGGCAGCGGTCCCAAGCGGGTGCATCTGTTCAGGCATCAGAAGCAGACAGGGGAGATGTAAATCACTGCCTCGGGGCTGCCCATGTGTGCATGCAAGACTCTGTCCCTCTTGCTTGCTATTGCGCTATGCCCGGTGCAGAAGGGCAGGATGCTGGGATGTTTCTGGCGCAGGCATGGGGTGGGTCAGGCCCGTGCACTGGGTCAGGGTTGGGTACAGCCTTGCCACCAAGTCCATGTCCAGGGGAGGTGAGGGGGGCTGGAGGATGAGCCCCCACCTCTGTGCAGCCAATGACCTGTGCCTTTCTAATCTAGGATGCCTTTCTTATCTAGGACACCTGGGAATCAGCTGGGGACATTAATTGGTGTTGCTTTATTTTTTGATTTGTATTATTAGATCTCACTGTCTTGATTCCTTCCTCCTATGTGCAATTCTTGCATGTCTCCAGAGTGTATACTTGCTGATTGCATGACTCCCTTTCTCCTCCAGGAAAGTTTTCCCACCCCCTTCTGCTTTTGAGATGGACACCAAGATAAGCCTGCTTACATTCTTGCCCTACCTTGTGCTAAGGATCAAATACACCTTCCTCTAATGTGGTGATTCACTGACCATTCATTTAGAAAAACATATCGGCTTTATTTTAAACATACTCAGTATTTTTCTTTCTATTTTAAGAATTTGTTTAAATTAGCCAGTCTGAGCAGAAATGTAATTCTAAAATGCACCGTTTTGCACCATTTAAAAATCAGGAGCTTAAGGGAATATTTCTTTTCTTTTTTTTTAATTTATATATAAATTTAATTTTTTAAAAACTGATTTTATACAAGGTCTCATTATTTAGCTTGCTGAGTATAAAAGAACATAAGAATGGCCATACTGGGTCAGACCAAAGGTCCATCCAGCCCAGTATCCTGTCTACTGACAGTGAACAATGCCAGGTATCCCAGAGGGAGTGAACCTAACAGGGAAGTGAACCTAACAGGAAATGATCAAGTGATCTCTCTCCTGCCATCCATCTCCACCCTCTGACAAACAGAGACTAAAGACACCATTCCTTACCCTTCCTGGCTAATAGCCATTAATGGATTTAACCGCCATGAATTTATCTAGTTCTCTTTTAAACGCTGTTATAGTCCTAGCCTTCACAACTTCCTCAGGCAAGGAATTCCACAAGTTGACTGTGTGCTGTGTGAAGAGGAACTTCCTTTTATTTGTTTTAAACCTGCTCCCATTAATTTCATTTGGTGACCCCTAGTTCTTATATTATGGGAACAAGTAAATAACTTTCTCCACACCACTCATGATTTTATATACCTCTATCATATCCCCCCTTAGTCTCCTCTTTTCCAAGCTGAAATGTCCTAGCCTCTTTAATCTTTCCTCATATGGGACCCGTTCCAAACCCCTAATCATTTTAGTTGCCCATCTCTGAACCTTTTCTAATGCCAGGATATCTTTTTTGAGATGAGGAGACCACATCTGTACGCAGTATTCAAGATGTGGGCATACCATCGATTTATATAAGGGCAATAAGATATTCTCCGTCTTATTCTCTATCCCTTTTTGAATGATTCCTAACATTGTTTGCTTTTTTGACTGCCGCTGCACACTGCATGGACGTCTTCAAAGAACTATCCACGATGACTCCAAGATCTTTTTCCTGATTAGTTGTAGCTAAATTAGCCCCCATGTACAATTGGGGTTATTTTTTCCAATGTGCATTACTTTACATTTATCCACATTAAATTTCATTTGCCATTTTGTTGCCCAATCACTTAGTTTTCTGAGATCTTTTTGAAGTTCTTCACAGTCTGCTTTGGTCTTAACTATCTTGAGCAGTTTAGTATCGTCTGCAAACTTTGCCACCTCACTGTTTACCCCTTTCTCCAGATCATTTATGAATAAGTTGAATAGGATTGATCCTAGGACTGACCCTTGGGGAACACCACTAGTTACCCCTCTCTGAAAATTTACCATTTATTCCTACTCTTTGTTCCCTGTCTTTTAACCAATTCTCAGTCCATGAAAGGATCTTCCCTGTTATCCCATGACAACTTAATTTATGTAAGAGACTTTGGTGAGGGACCTTGTCAAAGGCTTTCTGGAAATCTAAGTACACTATGTTCACTGGATCCCCCTTGTCCACATGTTTGACCCCTTCAAAGAACTCTAATAGATTACTAAGACATGATTTGCCCTTACAAAAATCATGTTGACTTTTGCCCAACAATTTGTTCTTCAATGTATCTGTCAATTTTATTCTTTATTATCGTTTCAACTAATTTGTCTGGTACTGACGTTAGACTTACCGGTCTGTAATTGCCGGGATCACCTCTAGAGCTCTTTTTAAATATTGATGTTACATTAGCTATCTTCCAGTCATTGGGTACAGAAGCTGATTTAAAGGACAGGTTACAAACCATAGTTAATAGTTCGGCGATTTCACATTTGGGTGCTTTCAGAACTCTTGGGTGAATACCATCTGGTCCCGGTGACTTGTTAATGTTAAGTTTATCAATTAATTCCAAAACCTCCTCTGGTGACACTTCAATCTGTGACAATTCCTCAGATTTGTCACCTACAAAGGACAGCTCAGGTTTGGGAATCTCCCTAACATCCTCAGCCATGAAGACTGAAGCAAAGAATTCATTCAGTTAGTCCGCAGTGACTTTATCGTCTTTAAGTGCTCTTTTTGTATCTCGATCGTCCAGAAGCCCGACTGGTTGTTTAGCAGGCTTCCTGCTTCTGATGTACTTAAAAAAACATTTTGTTGTTACCTTTTGAGTTTTTGGTTAGCTGTTCTTCAAACTACTTTTTTGGCTTTTCTTATTACATTTTTACACTTAATTTGGCAGTGTTTATGTTCCTTTCTATTTACCTCACTAGGATCTGAGTTCCACTTTTTAAAAGATGCCTTTTTGTCTCGCACTGCTTCTTTTACACGGTTGTTAAGCCACGGTGGCTCATGTTTTTTAATTTAATTTTAAAGCTCCAGTGTATGCCTCTTGTTTTGACATTCATGGCCTGTTTTGAATGTGCATCCCCCCCAATGCATCATTTTACATATAAATCATCTCTGAATTACATTGCTAGTGTTTCTGACTTCTCTGTGCAGAAATGTGTAACTTGTGCCAACATAAAATGTTTCTGAACTGTTTCAACATTGTCTTGTTCAGTGAGTGCCAAGGAGCCACTATTTGTTGCTGGGTTCTATATTGCCTTAATCCAGGTACACTTATGTTGCAAACTCTGGTTGAGAAACTAACAGTAGCTCTGCCTATGTGTTTAGGAAATGCTGAATAGGTATTGTGAGGTTATTTTTATGTATTGTAGTTTAATTATTACTTGTATTCCTTACTACACATAATACAGAATTTTAATCTGTCAAAAAACATTTCCTAAATCTTTTTTGTCTATAGTGTTACAGACATATTTGCTGATAGGTATGTTGAAATAAATTACCAAAATAATTGAAACTGGCATGATTATATTGTTTTGAAAAATAAAATATGCAGAATTTTAAAATTGTGCACAGAATTTTTAATTTTTGGTGCAGAATTCCCCCAGGATTAAGAGAGGCTAAATGAAGTCTTTGCATCTGTCTTAGTCGCAGAGGATGTGAAGGAGATTCTCACACTGGAGTCATTCTTTTTAGTTGACAAATCTGAGGGACTGTCCTAGATTGAGGTATCAATAGAGGAGTTTGGAACAAATTGATAAATTAAACCATAATAATCCACTGGATCAGATGGTATTTACCCAAGAGTTTTGAAGGAACTCATGTATGAAATTGCAGAAGTACTAACTGTGGTATGTAACCTATCACTTAAATCAGCTTCTGTACCAGATGACTGAACGATAGCTAATGTGATGCCAATTTTTAAAAAAGGCATCAGAGGTGATTCTGGCAATTACAGGCCTGTAAGCCTAACTGCCAGACCAGGCAAATTGGTTGAAACTATAGTAAAGAACAGATTTATCAAACATGTGGATGAACACAACTTGTTGGGGAAGCGTCAACACAATTTTTGTAAAGGGAAAGCATACCTCACCAATCTGTTAGTGTTCTTTGGGGGAGTGAACAAGAGTGACAATGCACATAGTGTACTTGGACTTCAAAAAAACCCTTTGACAAGGTTCCTCACTAAAGGCTCTTAAGCAAAGTAAGCAGTCAGGGGATAAGAAGGAAGATCCTCTCATTGATCAGTAACTGGTTAGACAAAGGATAGGATCATTCTTCAGAATGGATAGAAGCAAATAGCGGTGTCCAAGGATCTGTATTGGGACCATTGCTGTTCTACATATTCATAAAAGATTTGGAAAAAGGGGTAGAACAGTAAAGTGGCAGAATTTGAAGATGATATGAAATTACTCAACATAGTTAAGTCCAAAGCAGATTGCGAAGAGTTACAAAGGGATCTCACAAATGGCAGCTGAAATTCAATGGTGATAAATGCAAAGTAATGCACATGGCAAACATAATCCCAACTGTGTACAAAACGATGGGGTCTAAATTAGCTGTTACCACTCAACAAAAAGATCTTGGAGTCTTTGTGGATGGTTTTCTGAAAATGTGTTCAATGTGCAGTGTCAGTCAAAAAAAAGTTAATGTTTGGAACCATTAGGAAAGGGATAGATAATAAGATGGTAAATATACTTCTGCTATATAAATCTATGGTACACCCACACCTTAAATACTGCGTGCAGTTCTACTCACCCCAACTCAAAAAAGGTATATTAGAAATGGAAAAGGTTCAGAGAAGGGCAACAAAAATGATTTAAATATATGGAACGGTTTCCATTTGAGGAGAGACTAAAAAGACTAGGACTGTTTAGCTTAAAAAAAGAGATGGAGGGGGGGAGGCTTATGACAGGTCCATAAAATCATGAATGATGTGGAAAAAGTGAATGAGGAAGTGCTATTAACCCCTTCACATGACACACGAAGCAGGGGTTGCCCAATGAAATAAATAGGCAGCAGGTTTAAAAAAAGTACTACTTCACACAATGCACAGTCAACCTGTGGAACTTGTTGCCGGGAGATGTTGTGAAGGCCAAAAGTATACTGTGTTCAAGAAAGAATTAGGTGAGTTCAAGGAGGATGAGTCCATCAATGGCTATTAGCCAAGATGATCAGGGACACAGCCCCGTGCTCTGGGTGTCCCTAAGCAGCTGACCTCCAGATGCTGGGACTGGACAACAGAGGATGGATCACTTGATGCCTTTAAACCATCTGGCATTGACTACCATTGGATGCCAATACTGGGCTACGTGGACCATTGGTCTGACCCAATATGGCCATTCTTAATTTCTAGCTAAAAGACCCTGCAGGATTACAAAAAGCTGTGTTTGTTTTTTCTTTGTGTGTGTATGTGTCACTATTAATATGACGAAGTAAAAGTTTAAACAGGATTACGCAACACGAGTGGTTTCGATACCTGCATCATATCCACACCAGCACATCCATTGATGGAGCCAACTTGCACAGAAAAATTAGTTACACATTTTCTCCAATGTAGATTTATTGTAACGGGCAAAAATTGCTGTCTGGTGTAAAAACTATGCTCTTTTTCCACTCCTTTATTTGTCTATCTTCCTTGTCTCTGACTTCTTATTTCTTTTGGAAGATTCCTTCTCTCAGTGGGCAAAGGATACAAGAGCCACATTGTTCTCCCATCCATTGTATTGCTGCTTCATAACAGGAGCAGAGAAGATTCTGCTTTGAAAGCCAGCTTTCAAGTTGACTGTCTGCGAAAGATCTCGGTACCACTTGCACAGAATGCTCTGCCTCAGTGAGGCACCACAAACACAAGTTTTTGAAAGGTTCCGTAGCATCATACCATTACCAGTAACTGCAGGACTTGCTTGTTGGAGGCAGATTGGTGGCTTTTGATTCCTTGTGGGCCCATGTCCTTTCTATCATATGTCCTGAACATGGTTCAGTAGGACTACATGGTTAGGCGTGTAGGATTCATGATGGACTATTCAAAGTCACAGCTTGTCAGTAACAGACAACTGATATAAAGTAGTCAAAGGTCAGAAGGGACCAGTGTGATCATCTAGTCTGACTTCTGGTATTCTACAGACTATAGAACTTCCCCAAAATAAATCTTAGAGCATACCTCTTAGAAAAACATACAATCTCAGTTTAAAAATTGCCAATGATGGATGAGGACAACCTCTGAGGGGCTCTCCAGGTGCCAGTCCAGGGACAACTTTGTTATAAACTTCCAAATGCCTCTCCCAGTCCATTTCTCCTTCAGAAATGATACTGAATAGGGGGCCTTGCTTGCACGTACACCCCTCTACTGCTCAAGCTATTGCTATCAAGAGCTAGGGGAGTTCTGTCAGACTAGTTCTAAATTGCTGAAATCGGAGGAAAAAAAAGTCCTGCACAGGTTAGTGTGATGTCTTGCTCAGGTCACCCTCAAAACTGTGTGTCAGTTTCCTGTGAGCACACCAGCTTGTCTGCCTTGCCGGCAACCTTCAAGACTCTGCCAGTCCATACCTTGCCTTGCCGGTGACAGTCAGTGAACCCCAGTTCCCAGGTTTTCTTGAGATGTCTTTTGCTGCATCTAGACCTCTGACTGGACCCTCGGAGAAGGTGTTAAGTTTGCTGCCTCCAAAGAGACAACACACACTAGCCTGTTAATACACAACATGGAGATGGTTTTGTAATAAAACAAGAATAAGTTTATTAACAAAGAACATAGGGTTATGTGATTTCAAGTAAGTGAAAGAGATAGGAAAGGTTAGAAATGAAACAAACAAAACATACTTTCTAGTGACTAAAATTAACTTCAGCAAGTTATTTCTGTCTAAATAGGTTTTTCATCTATAGTCAGTTCGCAAAGACTTCAGCCTCTTTGATTGAAGGATCCACCTTTCTCAGATTTCAGGAGCTCTGGGCCCTTTTGCCCACCTAGTGATGGATGCCAAAATGGCATTCTGTTTCTGCTTGTATTTTCCAAAGTCTGTTGTCTTTGATGCCAGAGCCAGGAAGGCTTTGTGGTGGAGCAGGCTTCATTCCTATTGTGATCATTAAGTGGCCTCCCCCTCTCCCCCACTTGTTTTGCTTGAAGACTGTGTGTGCTGCCTAAGTAGGGGTACTTTACTTTGTCTTCTGACATATTACCTGGCTCAGTTTACATTGGAAATATAGGAAGAGAGGTGAAACAACATTCCTTTGTCTAAGACAGGCTGGGCTTATAGTTGCAAAACACCTTCTAACAACATATTTCCAAACACACATACATCACATAATATTAATGACCAGCATGTCATCAGTTTGCATAAGGTACCTAACATGTCACCTTTTAGATACAGATTATAACAACAGTGGGTTGGGGCAATAAGTGTGTCAGGTGTGATGTGAGTTGTGGTATGGTATGTCCTCTGCCAGCTGGCATTAGGGAGGCTTCCTGGCTCACAGTGATGTTGTCAGAAACAAAATTACAAATCAGTAAATATTTCCTTTTGTAATTTAAAAATGGCTGAACAGCAGACACAGGGAAAACTTAAGTTCCAAAAGTGAATCGTTTAGCTAACTGAGTTTAAGGCAGAATTCTAAATTGGTCTTAACATTGGGTGTTAAGTGAAAACTTTATGCATACAAACAGAATAGACTAAGTCGTTATACCATCATTATAAGTTGCATCTTGACTTTTTAAAAACTTAGTTGTATTTGCATAGTCTCTTATCCTATATCATTCACATAAAAATATAACAACAATAGACATTGTCAAATTTAAAATCCCTAGATACTATGTCTATACCCAGGATTGCTGTCAATTATATGGTTCATAGACACTATTCTTATGTTCCCTGTTCCCCGCCCCCTTTCTTTTGCTGTGTGAAAGGCCCACATAAACAGAGAAAAATGACTTTTCCCCTAGCATTGGCAGGGCAAGATTCTTAAAGACTGGAGGTGCCTCCAGGTTCCATATTGTAAATATTTGCAGAAATGCCACTGTGATCTATCTGTACTCTGTGCTAACTATGCTTACTGCTGTAAAGCTCTCAAAAAGAAGAGTTTCTGTACAAAAGATGTCACAATCTGACAAAAGGAGAGGAAAGACACCTGGGAATAGAAATACTTTAAATTGTTTTTGTTTTTTGTTTTAAACAACTTGATTTGGTTTAGATTCTACTCCTGGGCATTGCAGAAGTGCCTTTCAGATAGATTTGACTGCTGAGAGATTGGTTTCTTGGTGAACAAGTGTGTATATAGAGAGAATTTCATGAGGAAGGGATGGTATGGATAAGGCAGGAAGGTGGGAGGAAGGAAATGGAGTTTCTTTAAAGAAAAGCTGTGAAACAAAGGGGTTGAAGTCAACCAAATGAGTTCACAGTTCTCGCTTGCAAGGTTCTACACCAGTGTACTCAGCACAAGCTTTCTACAAAAGTTGTGCTTTTTCTAGTAACAAATAGTGATTGAGACTGTGTTCTTGGAAGATAGAGAATACCGTGTGGAGAAGTATCAAACTTTTTAACACAAAATGCAGCCTAGAATGGCATCCCTTCTTTTATGATCTTTCTTTCCCATAATTTCCTACTTCTTCCTTGCCTTTGTTCTGTTTTCAGTTATTACTCTGCTACTCTGTCATTCTAGTTTGTCTGTACCTCATTGCAAAGTAAGTGAAACATGCCAATACATTTTAGTTTGCCTTTTGTGGCATGTATACATAAACAGACAGAAAGCTTCCTTGCTTTGCTCCTTTTTTGTTTCTTTTAGTGTTGTGCCAGGGCTAGATCATTCTATGTTAGAGAAGTCTGAGAATCTCTTCTGACGATAGCTCTGAATAAATAAAAGCAGGGCCTATGGAGTTCTGGTAGTTTTCTTTTTTAAAATGTCTGTGTAAAATCCAGGTTACAAATTGAAATGCATCTATGAAAGGTTTTCCTGTTGTAACCAGTCACACATACAAGGGAAAAATGAGGTGGAATAGAAAGGTGCTGGAATGCAAATAGGTTGCGTTTAGTGCACTTGAAATACTAAGCAAATTGCTACTATTGTGGCATACGATAGTAATGTCATTTAACTATCAATAATATAACACAAAGTAAGTCCAAACTGTCAAACCATAATGTCTACAGTTAGACATCTAAATGAATGGGGTAACTTTAGACACCGAAGTTGGACAGTTTTGGCCCTAGAGCAATAATTGATATAGTTTTGTCAACATTTTCTGCCTATATAAAATATTTTATCACTTTCAAATTATGCATCTTATAGTGTACAATTTTATTCTATAACTTTGAATATTTCTCGGTATTACTCTGTGTAGGGTAGACCTACTGGAATACAGAAAAAATAGGCGAAGCAGTTCAAACTGGCTTTTGTGAAGGTATAAACATAGTCTTTCTCTCCTTTTTGTTCCAAGATCTTAGTGGCTCTATAGCATCTCCAGATGTTAAGCTAAATCTTGGAGGAGGAGGAGAAGGAGGAGGAGGAGAGTTCATCAAAGAATCTACTGCAACAACATTCTTGAGACAGAGAGGATATGGCTGGCTTCTGGAAGTAGAAGATGATGACCCAGAAGATAACAAGCCACTTCTGTATGTCAGAATTGCTCTTTGATATCTATCTTCATTTTCTGGTTAATAACTTTTTGTTTGTTTGTTTTCCTGAACATTGGTGAGCAGTTAGTCTTTTTGCTGTGACTAGGATTCCACAGTGATAAATGGCTTAACTTTAAGTCTGTCATTGTATTTGTAACATTGTACATCATTATCTTTATTCAAGTTTTATTTTTGTGTTGTGGGGAAGAAGAAGCTAAAACATGTTGCTTGTCTTGCTTTCGGGGAGGGTGGAAAGGATGAGGTAAAACTTGAGTATAACTGGCCATGGCTCATATAGAGTACCACAAAACGTTGTTTTCTCACTGCTTCTTTTAAACTTTTTTGTTCTTTTAATAATTAACAAAAAATCAAATCTTAAGCTTGGTCTATACTACAGAGTTAGGTCAACGTAAGCTGCCTTATGTTGACCTATGTCAGTGCCTACACTGCAGCCTTGCTCTCACTGATGTAAGTGCCCTACTACACTGACATTATAACTCCACCTCCAGGAGAGGCATAGTGCTCATGTTGGTGTAGTTAGGCAACACTGTTGCTGTAGAGGCTGCATTACCTACCTCAGCTGTTGGCTACAATTCTTGTCAATTCTGCTGGAGCTGTGAAATTGACAAGAAAGGCTGTTAGGTTCCCTGCTGTGAACCCTGAGCCAGGCTTACAGCTTGGGCTGTCTTCCTTGGACAGGTGTGGGGCTTCAGCTAGAACCCGGCTGCCCCCTAGGCTCCTGGCAGCCACTCTGAGCCCAGCTACCGGGCACCGAGAGCCGGGGCTCCCAGAGCTGTCAGAATGTGGCTGCTCTGAGCAGAGACAATAGCAGTGTGAAATTGCCAAGAATGTCAATTTCACTGCTGGTAGGCTCTGTGCTGTGAAATTGAGCCTGCGCGAGTCTCACAGCTGGGGCTTTCACCCTGGGGCAGATGGGGGGGCTCCAGCTGTGAGCCCCATGTGGCTATCAGTGCCCCACACTCAGCTGTCAGTGCCCCACAATGCCCCACTTCAGTCAATGCAAGTGCTCCTGGTGAGGACATGCTCCACTGGCAGGAGGAGGGTAGTGTGGACACCAACAGCCAATTGAGTTACTGCAGTGACTGTAGGATGACCTAAATTAAGTCGACCTAATTTTGTAGTGTAGACAAGCCCTTAGATTGTGACCTTTCTGTCCTCCTCTGTTGTGCTGCTATTAAGCTGAGTTTGTTTAGCATTGTTAAACAATCAACAACACTGACTTACTGCTAGTGTTCACTTGATATTTTGTTACTGTCTGAAATGAAGGTATTGGAAATAGTGGTGGTCATCACCATAGTCTTGAAGTAAGTGGACAGAGATTTGGATTTAATTCGGGTTTAACTCCTCTGATATATACTGACTTCATCAGGGCTTTTAAATGCTAGAGAAAAAAATATTCCTGCACTGTAGTCTTGTATACTAGGATTTTTCAGATCAAGGCTGTTTCACCGAAACTCAGTTTTAAAAGTATTATAAATGAAGTACAGTTCTTTTCCCACATCCTTTCATGTTACGTCAAAGGCACACAATCTGTTTAAAGCCAAAAATTACCATGATGCTGATAAACCCATGCTTCCCACTGTGTAAAGAGGTATGGTTGGGTTTTGTGATCTAATGGCTAGTGCACTTTGAAGCAGGTGATTTTGGTTCTGTTCCTAGTTCTGCCACTGATTTGCTGTGTGGCCTTGGCAAGACACTTAATATCTGTCCCGCAGTTTCCTCTCTGCAAAACAAGGATAATACTTGCCATTTTTTGTAAAGCAGTTGGAGATCCTCAAACAGAAAGAGCTGGGAGACAACAGATATTTCTGGAGACATTAAAACTCCATCTGCATCTCCTAGAGTAGTGAAACCCAAATATCTTTTCATATGATAAAAGTTGCACGCTAACCTTTTGTTTCAAAAAACTAAGACCACATTTCATCTCTTTTCCTAGAGAGCTAGACTGCTACATTGGGGGTGACAAAGCATCGGTGCTCTCTGTCACATAAGACTGTACACTATAAAAGCCAACTCTGTGCACCAAAAGGTGATCTGTGCATTCTTAATGTTTATTACACCTCACAATTGGAGGACAAAGCTCCTAACCTTAATGCTTCTATGGATTTAAAACATGGCAGGCTGCCAGAGAGCCAGCACTGACTCTGTTAAATTGAGTCAAGGTCAGACTTCATAGGATAAACCCGTCTTTATTGAGGGATGGCCTTATTCATGGCCCACCTCTAATGACAGCCACCACCCTCTTGAATGAGAGAAAAGTCAACGTCAGGCAACAGACAGATGCATATACACGATGGAACCTGTTGAGTGGTGGGGCTATGAATTTCACTCCAGAATTTAAATGATCATATCACATGACCTTCAGAATGAAATGTAAAACAAATAGTTGCTGACTTTAGGATGGATGGAGAGACATGCATGCTCCTGTCCTTTAGACAGTGGAAGGTACTAAAAATGTTGTGGCAAAGTTCAGTAAAAATACCTTGCTATAACAGAAGGAGATAAATTGCCCTAAGATTTGCATATACAAAAATAACTTCACTAGACTCAATAAAGAATATTCCCTGTCTGGGGAGACAGTGTAACTGCCTGTTTTCACTGGACTTAACTCATGGTCCAGCTTTTCTGAGAGAAGGCTATAAAACAAAGACCCTCTTATTTCCAGAGTACATTGTAAATGAGCATCATGGGACAAAAATCAAGCAATAACTTATTCTAATCATATTTAGCAGTTCTGTAATGATTTTCATCTGTAGAACTGAAAGTCCTTTACAAAGGAGGCCAGTATCATTACCTTCATTTTATAGAGGTGGAAGTTGAGGCACAGCATGGAGAGGGATATGCCCAAGATCACCCAGCAAACCAGTGGTAGAGCTGGGAATTGAACCCAGATCTGTGCCTTCTAATATAGTGGTCGTGATTCTGTACTTTCAGACCTATGCTCAGATGGGCAGCTGCAGGAAGTCTCTTGAAGCTCCCTACTTCAGAGCCGCCTAGTTCCAACTGCGCAGGGGCAGCCCTAACTTGCACTAGAGTCCATCGGCAACTTTACACCAATAGAGGATCAGATATAGCAGAGTTCTGCTTTGCCTCACCTCTCCCTGTCATATCTGTGCTCTGCCCCTTGAATGCTCCCTCCTTTCCCTTATGCCATGGTTGAGGGGAGCAGCAAAGCTAAACTCTGCCAGATCTATACCAATGGAGAGTTTTGCAGAGGGCAACTCTCCACTGGCCATCCCTGTCTGTTTTAAGGCTAATTTGTGGCCTGGAAGTGGGGGAGGGAGGTTGGAGAGTAGCAAGATCTGCTGCTAGAACATCTTTTACTGGTTTGATCAGCCCTTAGTTATTGCTGTTTACTCATGCTGGAAACCAGCCAGTTGAACTATTGGCATAAACTGGCCTGGGGGAAACTACCCAGTTGAAGCAACTACCTTTCCTTTAATTAAAAGACCATCTACTTCAGCTTGTTGGTATGCTTTTTTTAAACACTTTGAGGATTAATGAATCCTATGCTTTTGTTCCCTGTTGGGAGCATGTATTATTTTTAGTTGCATTATAAATAAATGTAATGTGTCTATGTGGTTGCATATTTCAATGTATATAATCTTTAAAATAGCATGACAATAAAAAAAACCTTGACAGATGAATATGGCATATATGTGCCTAGATGCTGGAGGACAGAAGCTTTGCTTTAATTCAGACTGCAGGGTATTTTACCCTTCTTTTGTGTTCCCAACCACAGTATTTATTTCAATATAGTTAATGATAAAATTGCATTAATGTTGAATAAAGTTGTTAGAAATTTAACAAGGGTTTCTTGAAGAAATATTTAAACAGTAAAAATAATTTTTATCTCACTAGGATGTTGAGATTTCATTTTATGCTGCCGGTATATCTTGGAAGTATTCCACGTCTTGTGTGTCACTGCACCTGAAAGCATGTTCATAATGAACAAACTACAGACTCACTGCTTAATTAACCTGCTCTCACAGATTAATTATGAGATGAATGATTCTCTTTACACAAACTGTTCCAGTACCAAAATATGTAGTAAAGCTTTTGTTTTACAATTGTAGGGAGGAACTGGACATTGATCTGAAGGATATTTACTACAAAATTCGATGCGTGTTGATGCCTATGCCATCTCTTGGGTTTAATAGACAGGTAGTGAGAGATAACCCTGATTTTTGGGGCCCTCTGGCAGTTGTCCTCTTCTTCTCAATGGTTTCATTATATGGACAGTTCAAGGTAGGTATAAACCTTTTATCTAAAGAGAACTTTAAATATTGTGACTTGAATGCTAAACAGTTTATCATATTTATAGACCAGTAGAAAGCCTCTTCTCCCCTTGCCATGAGTATAGTGAGAAGAATGGAACATCTAGTTCCAAATATATTTCTTTCATGGGTGTCTTTCTGCATATTAAAAAACTTGTAATACTATACTAAATGTTCCTTGAACTACATCTCTAAGGCTAATTAGAATAAAAATGTCAAGTTTTGTCTCTGAAATGGAAGTGAAGGAAGGGTGGGATTTCTGGAGGCTTGTAATGATATGCAATCTGTCAGATGCTCAGCTGTATACTAACTGGAATGACTAAAACATAAAACCTACATAATAAGTATATTTCATTACAATGCTAAAGCAAAAGACGGCACCTTTACAATGCTGGTTCATGTATGTTAAATAAAATGTAAATTGTGACTGAAATTGAGGGACCCATAGGAATCAGTGATGAAAGTGAATGTCACTTAAATTTCTGTAGTTGGGGCATGATTATAGAGTAGAAAGTCTGCACCATGTTTTTCTGTATGAACACATTCCCTCCTCTGAAATCTTCTCCCATCTTTAATTTAGTTCTCAAATACAATTTACATTGATTGTACTATTAACTTCGTAATGTTTCAGTTCCCCCTACCACTGTCCTCTTTTTGCATTGCACAGTGAAAAAGATAGTTGGCTTTCCTACATGCTTCACAAAAAAGTTTGGGGACAGGAAACCATTAGAAGATTCCCCCCGCCCAACCATGTTACCCAGCCACATACTCTTGCAAACATCTTTAGTAAGGATATCTCTTCTAGAGAGGGGAAAAATTAGCTCTGTGTCCGGACATATTAGTAATAAGTTGTTAACTAAGAATTCTAATTCAAAAGTGGCTTATTCAGTTGGCAGTTAGATACTTGCTGGTTGAACCTTCTGCATTCTAGTCATACTAGTAAGCTTTTTTTCAGATAATTTTAAACTTATTTACTGGTTTTATTACCAGAAAACCTTTGTATAAAGATCTTGAATTTATTGTGGTTACAAATAATGCCATAACTGTCTGGTACTTTTTTGTCACCTCAGCTACCTTTTCCTTCTCTTGCTCCCACCCCCATAATTAAATAACTTCTGTCTTCTTAATACCTCTGTCTCTTGTCACTTGACTTCTCCTATGATTCCTTCAGAACTCAGGGAATGCAGCTTTTGATTGGCCAGCAAGAATTATAGTATAGAGATGCTTGGCCTTTCTTCCGCTTTTCCAGTATTGCCCAAGCATAACATCCCTTGTAGTGCTTCTAATCACTGCCACCTTTAAAAAGTGACAGAACTTAGATATGAACCTAGGTCTTCTCTTGGTAGCACCTAAGTGAGCCCCCATGCAAGCTCCACTTATAATAATGAGTAAACACCTTTAACCTTATCTTTAAATATAGCAATAAGTAAGGCGGTGTTTTAGTCACGGGTATTTTAGTAAAAGTCATGGACCGGTCACGGGCAGCAAACAAAAATTCACAGCCCATGACTTGTACTATATACCTAACTAAAACTTGGGTGCTCAGGGGCAGCCCAGGGTCCTACTCGGGGGTGGGGGGTTTGGCATGACTGGCAGGCACTCTACCTGGCTCTGCGTGGCTCCCCAGAAGTGGCGAAATGTCCCTTGGCTCCTAGGCAGAGGTGCGGCCAGGAGGGCTCCACGTGCTGCCCCCACCCTGAGCGCCCACTCCATAGCTCCCATTGGCTGCAGTTCCTGGCCAATGGGAGCTTTGGTGGTGGTGCCTGCAGGTGGAGGCAGCGCACAGAGCTGCCTGGCCACGCCTCCGCCTAGGAGCTGAGAGAGAGAGAGAGAGACATGTTGCCATTTCTGGGGAGCCCCCCCAGGGAAGCGCCGCCCAGAGCCCTTACCCCCTTCTGCACTCCAGCTCCCTGCCTCAGCCCGGAGCCCCCCTCCCACATTCCCAGCAGTGTCCGGTGTGGCTGGGCCCAGGGGCTGCCAGAGCTGCTCAGGCGGCCTCCGGGCCAGACACTTCAGAAGACATGGAGGTCACAGAAAGTCATGGAATACGTGACATCTGTGACCTCTGTGACAGAATCGCAGCCTGAGCAATAAGCTATACCAGGATGTGTGGTATTACAGTATGCTATTAGTTGAGGTAATTAATTTTGAGATATTAAGGGCGTTCCTTCAACCTCCATAAGGTGTGCCCTAAAAGCTGACGAACGCGCACTCTTGAATGGCTTATTTCTATGAGTATAACTGACTAATTTTACATATGACACATTTAATGTGATTTGTTCTTTTGGATGGGAGAAAGGTGCGGGGAAAGAAAGACAGGTATGCACTGTTTCTTTCCATAGTGAAACATAATGGTTTTATGATGTGTTCTTTTTAAAATTATTACAGAATTTTAGCTGAAGAGACAAAATCTATAGTTATACCAGCTTCATGCTCTTTTCACCTTCCCCATTTGATTTTTACAGTGCATATGAAACCTTAAATCACTACCCACTTTAGGTTTGTAGCCTAAACTTGAGTTTTAAATGCAACCATACTTTGAAGCTCAGAGGCTGTCCTGGGAGCGCGGGTTCCCACTGTAGAAGTGCTATTTTCAAAGGGAAAGCAATATTTCCCTTATTCTGCTTAGCAGCTGCACTCCATATCAGCTGGGCTGCGATTTAATTTAAGTGTAGGCTAGGGACCTGAATTGCGTGATAATTTAAGCCAGTTTCATATTCATATTAAGAACTGAGGAGAGGAGGAAACCTGGGAGGAAGACTACCGCCTAAACTAGAAGTACTGTCAAGGTGTAGAAAGAGTTAGGAGTCATAACATAGATCTCTATTCTTTTGATTTTGTATTTTAAGGGTGACACACAGTATTCTGCCATCCCTAGAGACGATCTTCATCAACGAAGAAAGGAGATACAAGCTGAACATTGATTTTTCTTTGTTTTGTTGGTTTAAGCCAACAGCTCAATGTTGTCTGGGCATGCTTTTCATTGGGTGTGAAGAGATATTGATTTCCTTTTGTGTTTCAGAGTAGAATGAAAACAAACATGTTACCATCTTATAAAATCTGAGACTCAGTTGAACCCTCTCATCAGTGGATTCACTAAAATTTAGCCAGAGTTCTTTTAATTCCAAAATTTTTACTGACACTTTCCTGTTCTGATAACAAAACCACACTACGGGTAAAATACTGGTTTTACCATATTTTCTTGTTTGAGCATTCCAAACACACGAGCAAACTTGTCAGAAAAGATATTGTATAAATAATAAAATATCTGAATTTTATTTCTAAATTCCATTGTAATACTGAATAATACAAGGTTTGCTGCAGTTGACTTTCTTATGAAACCAAAATTAATTCTGAATTATAATAAAAATAATTGACTGATAAGAATTAATTGTTCTCTCTCTTTTAAGGTGGTTTCTTGGATTATAACTATATGGATATTTGGATCCCTGACAATTTTTTTATTGGCCAGGGTTCTTGGAGGAGAAGTAAGTAGCATGTGAAAGTGTGATTGATATATAAAATATTCAGAAGTGACTTGGCTTTTTGGATGCTCAACTTGCGGCACTTTAAAATCACCTAGCTACTTTCTCAAAAATCTTGACCTCCCAATATTTAGACATGAATTATAGCACAGTGTGGAACACATTGGTCTCTGTTGAAATTGAGTTTCAAGATAAATTCTTAGAGTTAGATCTAGTCAGAGAGCTGCTAGCTAGTGAACAGGTTTTGATTAAAAATAAGAACCAATCCAACTCATTTGTTCATGTAAGTCTGGATTTAAAAAACAAAACCAGACCCTTGGTCAATTTCACGTGCATTATTTAAACTGCTGGCATTTACTTACAACCTGGCCAGAACCAGAAATATATCAGAAATACTACTAGACTTCTAGAGCATCCTTACTACAATTTTCACTGCTAACATGAACTTCTATCATTAATTTAGGCATCCCAGTGGAAGAGTTACTTTGTGTGGTGGTTAATTGCAGATATTCAGAATTAATGACTATTGTCGAGTTGATTATTAATTTGAAATCTGACTGTGTATTTCATACATACTATACTAATTTCTAAATGCTGCAGTAATTATGTAATAATGATTTGAAATGCATTACTCTGTCATTACCAGTAAAGAACTTTGCATTAAAAAAGACTGGAAGTAACCAATTGTTATAATTTGCATAAATATATTACCCTGTGAATTTACATTTAATGACAGTAATATCAAAAAAAAAAAAAAAAAAAAAAAAAAGTTGCACATGTTAACAACTTTAATTCTGAGCCACAAGACAGATGCATGTACTCAACACTACACTTACTGGAATAGCTACTAATTCCATCATGACAAAATGTAAGTGTTTTCTCTGTTGACAAAACTTATGAGCTAGATTGAAGAAATTTTTTTTATTCTTTACTAATTGATTTATAATTTTCAGGTTGCATATGGGCAAGTTCTTGGTGTGATAGGATATTCTCTACTTCCACTCATTGTAATAGCACCTGTCCTCTTGGTGATTGGATCATTTGAAGTTGTATCTACACTAATAAAAGTGAGTTCAGTAATGTTTATTGTTTGTCACTATGCTTCAAAATATTATGTTGCCCTGAACAAAGTAATAATTTTAGTAACTTGTAATAGAATTTTAAAAGTACTGCTTGAATTCTTGTGACCCTCTTGTTCAGAAACATAGGTCAGGAAGTCACTCTGTCTTCCCCATAATTCAGTATAAGATATGTTTAGTTATTGCAATGTGAATGGTAACGTCAGTCATGTTCAGAGAGATGGTAGTAGAAGTAGTAATCTCAAAACACTTCTACAAAGAAGGTAAGTATTGTTATCCCCATAACACAAATGGAAAACTGAGGCAGAGAGAGCCAAAACTGACCAGCCCAAAGTCAACTACCAGTAGAGCTGGGCAAAATTTTTCAAACAAAACTTTTTTTAGCAACAAAATGCAGATTTGGTAACACTGAAATGTTTCGCAAATTGGTGTTGGTTTTGCCAAATTTGTGTCCAAAAATTTTTAGGAAAAGTAGAAATGTTTCATTTTGATACTTCTGAAATGAAACTAGGGCTGTCAATTAATCACCGTTAACTGAAGCGATTAATGCAAAATACATTAACTAGGTTAAAAAAAGGCACAATGAATCGTAGTTTTAATCACATTGTTAAACAATAATACAATACCAATTTGAAATTTATTATAAATATTTTGGATGTTTTTCTATCATTTCAAATATATTTATTTCAATTACAACAGAATACAAAGTGTACCATGCTCACTTTATATTATTATTTTTATTACAAATATTTGCACTGTAAAGAGATAAACAAAACAAATAGTATTTTTCAGTTCACCTCATACAAGTACTGTAGTGCAACTTACAAATGTAAATTTTTTTTTACATAACCGCATTCAAAAACAAAATAATGTAAAATTTTAAAACCTACAAGTCCACTCAGTCAGTCCTACTTCTTGTTCAGCCAATTGCTCAGATAAACATTGTTTACATTTGCAGGAGATAATGCTGCCTGATTCTTATTTACAATGTCACCTGTAAGTGAGAACAGGTGTTTGCATGGCACTGTTGTAGCCAGTTTTGGTATTTATGTGCCAGATGCGCTAAACATGTGTATGCCCCTTCGTGCTTTGACCACCATTCCAGAGAACATGTTTCCATGCTGAATTTAAATTGATATTCTATTATTGTTTAACTGTGTGATTAAAACTGTGATTAATTGCGACGATTTTTTAATCTCGCGATTAATTGTGATTTTAAAAAATCATTTGAGAGCCCTAAATGAAACATTTTGATTTTTCAATTTAAAAAAAAAACTAAACGAAACACTCAAAATTGAAACAAAACATTTTTTCAACTTTTCAGTTTGCTGAAAGGTTCTAAAAAGTGTTGGGTTTTTTTGTTTTGTTTTTTGATTCGCACCAAAACAATTTTTCGTTTTTGAATTGCCAGTGAACCAAAAAAATCTTTTATTTGCCCAGCTTTACCTACCAGGCCTGTGGCAGTAGAGAGTAATGAACTGTACTAGTATGGCAAAAGTTTCCTGAGGGTTTGCCTACCCAGCAATTAAAAATGCGTGTCTGACCCATGCCAGTTGACTCAGGCATGTGGGGCTTAGGGTACAGGGCTGTTTAATTGCAGTGTAGATGTTTGAGCTTTAGCTGGAGCCTGGGCTCTAGGACTCAGTGAGGTGGGATGGTCCCAGAACTCAGTCAGCAGCCCAAGCCCAAACATCTACACTGCAATTAAACAGCCCCCCTTAGCCCAAGTCAGCTGGCACGGGCCAGCCATGGGTGTCTGATTGCACTGTAGACATACCCTGAGAGGTCTCAGAGCTATGTGTGATTCTTTAAAGGCTATGCTATCTGAGTACAACTGCATGAATCTTTACTTGCAACTGTTGCCAGAGTTCAGGGAGGTGGCGGGTTGTCAATCAAAAGGTAACCTTGCTAGCTTTGTCCTGTATTCCTTTTGTATTGCTCTGTTTTGTTAGTTTATCTTTAGTTAGCTACCAGTAACCACTCTAATTTCCTCAAACTTGAATTACACTTTAGTTACCTTGCAGTTGCACCGTGGTTGAGGTTTTGCTACCTGTAATTACCACTAATTTGTATACTCAGAAGGTTAATCATTTTTTAATTACTTGTCTGTCCATTAATTAATACATAATTCTAAAAATAGGGTTACATTAATTAAATTTTAGTTACATGGTCATTATTTTATTGTCTTATGGTAACTTTAAGCAGATATGTGCACAATTCACTTGAGTTTCCGGTGCAAAAAATGCAGGGCCAAAGCCCTGTATCGAAGACATTTTAGCCCTGTGAAGCACCTATAGGTTGGCTTGAGGGTCTGTACTAGTGAGAATCTTCCAACCTGAGGGTGCTCAGGAACATTCCAGCGAGTTCTTTTCCAATTTCAGTCGGCAAAGGAGCTCCCTAACAATTCCAAATGATGTAGCTCAAGCCTTTACTATCGCAGCTTTGCTAAAGGCTATGAATATCTTACTGAATTCCAGTCACTAACCTCTTCTCCTTCCTGACACTGCCTACACAGAGCCCCAGTTTAGGAGTCACATGCGTGAGCATATAATCAAAGGACTTTTTGAGGCTATGTGCGTATTCCACTACTTATGTGAACAGATCCTTGGGAATATTGCTTGCAACAGGCTAAGGTCCTTTGACAGTCCCTCCAATTCATAGATTTCATTTTACACCAGTGTGCTAAACCTTCTTGCTTGAGGACAGTGGGTAGAGCCCTGCAAATCTACGGATATCTGCTTTATATCCGCAGATCATTTTTGCGGATTGGATGCAGACACAATTTTTGTATCCATGCAGGGTTCTAACAATGGGTGTTTGATTATATTTTACGCTATGACCCAGTTAGCTTGAGACTAGAGGTTTGTATCAGGGCTCACTTGGTCTGAGGCAAGGCAGCCAATACTGCTTGCCTCAAGATGTGTCAGTGACAAGCACATGCACACTAACTAGTTATGAGACACGCTGCATATTCACTAAGCACTGCTGCTTGTGTTCAGTCTTTTTAAAGCATTCCTGCCTTGACTTTACAAATACGATTGTGCATCCAAAGCAGAGGAATCCAAACTTGCCTGTACTTGGAGGTTTTGTTTTTTCCAGTGGGCAATGTGTTGGAACAGTTTTGTTATTTGGGGAGACATTTTACAGCCTGTACAGTGTTTGGGCCAGATGTGTTCTAGGAGAAGTAGCGTAGCTAGGGGGGGAGCAGGGGAGCAGCCGCTCCCCCACTGAGCATAAGTGGCGCCATGTCAATTTCTTGGCGTCTTTTTACTCACCCAGGGGAGTGATTTTTAAAAAAAAAAAAGGTGCCACCCGCTGCGGTGCTTTTATTTTATCACCCGGAGGCGCTCTGGGTCTTCGGCGGCGGGACCTTCACTCGCTCCAGGTCTTCGGCGGCATTTCGGCGGCGGGACCTTCAGTGCTGCCGAAGACACCTGGAGCGAGTGAAGGGCCCGCCGCCGAAGACCTGGAGTGCTGCCGGGTGAGTAAAAGCGCCGCAGCGGGTGGCGCCTTTTTTTTTTTTTTTTTTTTTTTTTAATTGCTCCCCCTGTTCCCTCCACCTGGCTACGCCACTGTCTAGGAGTTCTTAAATCCCATTTCTAAGATAACCAATATGAGTTTCTTGTAGTAGTTATTGCCTCATTTTTCCACTGGTACACCGTGGAGCTTTGTAGTCTCCAAGAGTGAGACTTCTGCCATAGATGACATCTTTAGGGAAGGGAAAACTACTTATGTGCAGGGAAGAATTCACAGATATAGGGTAAGATGTCCAAAGTTGCTTACGTACAAGGTCACTTAAGTCCTTTAGAAAACTTAACCCATAATCTTTCAGGATTCTCTCCCACTCTTCTACCCTGCTCCACTTCAGAGTGAGAGGATTCTGGATATGATGTTTTCTTGATTCAGGCTGGGATTTTCAAAGAGGCCATAGTATAGGCACCGAACTTCCATTAACTTCCTTCAGCCCCTTTGAAAATCCCAGTCTCATGCTCTAGGCCACGGGTGGGTAAACGACGGCCCGCGGGCCAGATCCAGCCTGCCAGCCATTTTAATCCAGCCCTCGAGCTCCCGCTGGGGAGTGGGGTCTGGGGCTTGCCCTGCTCTGGTGCTCCAGCTGAGGAGCAGGGTTGGAGGGCGCTCCACGTGGCTCCCGGAAGCAGCAGCATGGTCCCGCTCTGGCTCCTACGCATAGGGGCAGCCAAGGGGCTCCTCTCTGCACACTGCCCCTGACCCAAGCACCGCCCCCACAGCTCCCATTGGCGGGAACTGCAGCCAATGGGAGCTGCAGGGGCAGTGCCTGCAGACGGAGCAGCGCGCAGAGCCACCTGGATGCAGCTCTGTGTAGGAGCTGGAGGGGGGACGTGGCCGCTGCTTCCAGGAGCCGCTTGAGGTAAGCACCACCTGGAACGTGCACCCCTGAGCCTCTCCCTGTGCCCCAACCCCCTGCCCTAGCCCTGATTCCCCTCCCACCCCCTTGATCCCAGCCCAGAGCACCATCCTGCATCCCAGTCCCTCATCCCCCGCACCCCCAGCCGGAGTCTGCACCCTGTCCCGCACCCCACTCCTCTGCTCCACACCAGAGCCCTTACCCCCTCCCACACGCCAACCCCAATTTTGTGAGCATTCATGGCCCGCCATAAAATTTCTATTCCAAGATGTGGCCCTCGGGCCAAAAAGTTTACCCACCCTGCTGTAGGCAATCATGTATATATTGCTGTTACCTCTGGGATGTTAATATCAAAAGAATATTTTACAAAAATATTCTTTTTATGTCTATGCCTAAGGGAAGCTCTTGCTTCTTCTTGTTATTGAAATAAATTGGTTAGTATGTTCCAGAGCCCTTGAGGTAGGAGAATGCTCAGTAAAGTGACTAAGGTCACCAGCCAACAGGTGCTTGAGGAGACCACATTTTTTTAGTTTTTCCCATGATTTGCATTGGAGGTACAAGACCCAAGGGTAAGAATCTTGCAAGATGACATTCAGAGAAGCAGAATTACAGGTAATAATCATGAAAAAAGTTCAAGTTGAAGAGGACTAAAACAGAATGAAGAGTTGTCAAATAGTGCTCCCCTGGTATAAAGATCTATACTATCTGAATATGTACACTTACTATTTGCTTTATTGTAGCTATAGACTCTTAAATTCAAATGAGTGCACGTGCAGATGCTTGACGCCACATGATGACCTTCATTGTAAAGTGCTTTGAGATCTGTTGAGGAAAACCAGTACATAAGAGCTGGAGATTATTAGTACGAATACATGTAGGTAAAATCTCTCAAATATCCATGAATGAAAATACTTAGAGACCAACATGGTGCATCTCTCTCTGAACACAAAGAAAATAACATACTATGTGTTCTCAATATAACACTCAGTAAAAAATGTAAGGTTTCTTTCCTAATTACCTTAAAAAAAAAAGTACTGATTTTTGTATTGGTATCTGGACAGATTTTCTTGTACTGTCAGCTAACACTGTACCTTTTTTCTTTTTAAGCTGTTTGGAGTCTTTTGGGCTGCATACAGTGCTGCTTCATTACTAGTCGGAGAAGAATTTAAGACTAAGAAGCCCCTTCTGATTTATCCAATCTTTTTATTATACATCTACTTCTTGTCCTTATACACTGGGGTGTGACCTGAAGTGTTGGATGTGGCCAGAAACAATATTTTATTCACATGCAGACTGGTAAAACATAAGATTAAGGAGGCTGGAGAAAATAGGAGTGACTGTTTTGTATCCAGTTGTTGAAAAGTTTTAAGACCTAAACACACATTTGTGTATATTATTTAATTAAGCAATTATAGCTATGTGGATTTGTATCAGAGTTCTAGGTTTAAGATTCTTTAGATTTTCATGAAATAATATAAGAACTTTGTGTTTTATAAGATTGTGTAGCAAAAATACAGCTTGATACCTGTGCCATAAGCACCAGGACCAAATTACTATATTACATTGAACGGGAATATGAAAAAATATTGGTAATGGTCTCAAAGTGCAATTTTTCTTTTCAGTTAAACACAGCTGGCTTTTTTGGCACAGCAAATTCTGTATATATTTATGAAACAATCCTGATGGTTCACAGAATAGGCTCTATAATTGAGACATGAAGATATTAGTATTTTTATGTTAGAGCCCCAGATTTATTTGATTTGGCTTTTGCGATTTTATAAATTCTAATTTACTTTGGGGAAAAAAGTGTACATGTGTATTTTGTATCTATTGCTTATGTGTAGCAGATATACTCCTTGTTTAAGGATGTACATTGGGTTTTCAACACTTGAAGACCCAAGCATTTGAATTAAAATTCGCATTTATATCTCTGCCCAACGGAGCAAGACATATACTGTGTGACATTAATTCATTAAATGGCTTATTTGTGGAATCAAATTATTTCATATTTAACAAGATCTGAATTTGAAGTCACACAAAACAACTTTCAACTGCAGCATTGGAGTAAGGTGTGGGAGAAGGAAGATAATGTATCAAATTTGTGACCTTGAGCAATGTTTTAAAATGACAAAATAAACAGAATGCTTCCCTAACCTTGTATCTGTTTTGTAACAGCTTGTTCTGTATTGCTTTTAATGGTATGTAATTTAACCAGTCAGGAGTGTTTTTCTAATATACTGTTCACCTTTTGTAAAATGAAATATTAAGATTCTTAAAAGCCTGATTCTGCCTCCATTGAGTAAGTAAGGCAGAATTAGGGACTTAGCAACACATTTTCACACTAATTTTGACTATCAAATTAGGTAATATTGTGATAACATTAAATACTTCCTGTATATACTATATAAATTGTTTATGTAATAGTTTATGTTGATAATATTAATGGAAATTATGGAAAGAAAAAAATTATTGAAGGTAACTTAGCATGATATTTACTTTATTGAAAGTAAAGTTGTTTGTTATCTTTAGTAGGTAATATTTGGAAATAGGTTTTGACTGACTTGCAATTTTTTTTTTTGCTAACTTTTGTCTCTTAAAAATAATAGTAATAGTACAACCAGAGATCCTTACTGCAAATAATAAAAACTTATCAACCATTACAAGGTGATATGAGGAACTGCCTATTCTCTGTAGTAGTCAGACTACTGTGATTTAGCTTAATTCTGCAATATTTTTAATAAAATTATCCATATAACTTGAAACTTTAATTATTAATTTCATATAATTTATAATAATACTCATTAATTAAAATTTAAAGTTAAATTCTCAGCCTCCAAAAGAAACTTTGGTTTCTGTAACTTGCTTCTCTGCATGGGTACCTGGTAGTTTTAAATTAAACTACTTAAAGTTGGTGCTGGACAAATGTTGTGATAGCAAATCCCAGCTATGCTAAGTCTTACAATACTGTAAACCCAGAAAAACTTTAGTTTAAAAGTTGATCATGATACCAATCTTTGACTTCAGTGGAAGTTTTTGTTGAATAAGAACTGCAAGATTTTGTACTAAACAAATAGTATGGTTTCTAAAAATAGATTATATATCTACAGCTTAGTGAACCTTAACCTATACTAGTGTATTTTACCAATTACCTTGTTGCATAATAATCTATAGTAAATGAAATTCATATCCCAAAGTGTTTTGAAAGTATTTGTACTGTTTTAAAATAATATACGCATTAGCAGTGCAGCTCTATCAGATATGATTCTGGAAGAAGTCAGAATAATGTGCTTCCGATCTTTATAATTTATCATTATATTAGTGTTTCATGAGAAGATCCAATTAGCATTTTAAACTTTAAAGAAACCAAGTCAGTGTGAATGAATGTAGTTAACTGCATCATAAACACTAGGGGTTAACCCACTTAAAGACTGGTAGGTATTTAATGAGTTTTTACCATTTCTTGTCTGTCCTTTCCAAGTTGTGTTATAGACAACTTTATAACATGTTTATGGTTCTGAGATGACAATATGAACTTGGGTACTGATTGAGACAGTTTAAAATCACTCTTTCTACACACCCAGCTTCCTTTTCATAAGGGACTATGATCACATTTCTTTAAAAATCTTAGTTTCTTTTATGCTACTATTCTCTTAAAACTATAGTTTTTGCTGTTTTAACAGTTCCCTCCTGCAAACTAGAGGGAGGGAGGGGTGTGTGTGTGTGTGTGTGTGTGTGTAATACCCAGTGTATATATGCATATAACATAGTAAGTCTTTTATAGACAACTGCAGAATTGCACCTTTTAAAGTCAATATATTTAGTTTCATCTTTCGCATATGCTATTCAAAGAAACATACTTAAACAGTTCTCAAATGGTTCCAATAGTTTGTTATAACTTTGCATTCAATTAACTCATATTTTTAGACCAGGTATATATGTAAATACAGCATAAGATGTATTTTATAAAGATTTTGAATTAAATTTGTTTACCAAATGTATAAAGCGTATTTATATTCACTGAATCAAAACACATACATCTACATTCCTATATATGTAATCAATTTCATGTTCTAAAATTGTAAATAAATTTTTAGGATTATGAAGTATACAAACTTCTGTTTCGTACTTGAAAATGTAATGCAGATTTCCTATCATTAGTGCTGAAGCAATTATTTTCCAGCTAAGCTTATTTGCAATGGCATGGATGCAACAGTATGGGACTTGCACGTGCACAGTGAAAATTGTGTTCTGACAAACTTGTGTGCATAGTGAACAGACATGTACAAAGAAGTATTTTCCTTTCTTCCCTCATTTGCAAAACTGGTACCATTTGATGAAAAAGGCAGTACAGTTGTTGGAATTACTCTGTGTTGCCATATAATTGCTTTTACTAGGCGAAGATGACACAGTTTGACTTTTGCATGGAAGAAATCACCACCTTTTCTCTAAGTTCTATTTTAAAATTACACACCTGAATTTTTCATACTCCACTGAAATAACGAGAGGTTGCCTAAAAGTTACTATCATTTGGCCTTTAAAGCACACTTTTCTGGCTTCTCTTTTCACTGTCCTGCATCCAGTCTTCATACTATATATACTTTCTCTGCCTGCTCCCTCCATTTGCGTACACAGTCTCTGTTCAAAGATAAACCCTGATGTTGGTTCAGCTACAGGGGCAGATACTATCTATCTCATTGGCTTCTACCATAAAACAAATCCTTTTGTATCAATGGAACCCTGTAGCTTTTGTCTGCAATAACTGATCATCTCAAGTGCATTCTTACAAAGCGACAGCAGTATATTTTTAAATGTCAAATGTCCATCTTCAACTATAGATGACCCAAAAGTGCGTGTTTGTATTGTGTATCTATGCAAGCTAAAACTGCTAGCTCCTGCTGCTGGAAATTGTTCCAGTTTGGGAAAAGTAAGGGAGGGTCCTGTTGTCATAAAGACAGTTGACTACAAAGCTTAGTCCACCAGCTCTCAATAATTCAGTATTTTAAGCTATTTTTGATATGAAAAAGTAATGTTTATAAAACTGCTTGAGTTGTAACTAGAATTTAAAGAGCATAGCTATTTCTTCAGCATTGGACAAGCACTGCTTTCATCTTGAAGCTTTTAGGGCCTTACGCAAAGGCGACTGAACCCAGTGAGAGTATGACTGCAATGGGCTTTAGACCATGGACTTGACTATGGGTACATCTACACAGAGATAAAAAACCTGTGAGTGGTCTGGGTCAGCTGACTCCATCTCACAGGGTTCCGTGGCTGAAAAATTGCTCTGTAGACATTCAAGCTTGGACCCTGCAGAGCTCAGGCTTCAGCCTGAGCCCAAACCTCTACACAGCAACTTTTAGCCTCGCACACTTAGCTCCATGAGCTTCATTCAGTTGACTCAGGCCAGTCACGGCTATGCTGCAGGTCTTCTATCCCTAGGTAGGTGGGGAGACAGATTTTCAGAAGAGCTCAGCATTGTTCTCAGTGGGTGCTGCTGCACGCAGAGCATTTTTCCATAGCTGGGTGCTTCCCTTAGGTGCATAAATGGGAGCTGAGCTCTTTAAATATCTCACCCCAATTGTCATTTCCTCACACTTTGGATTTTTGCAGTGGCACTGCAAGAGTAGAGGCTGTCTTCTTTCATCCCAGTAGATTCATGAATAGCATCGTCCTCACACCATCCTTCAAGATCAGTAAGGCATTCTTAAAAGAGCATATTCTTGGAAAATAAAGTGTAGCAGTCACTTTTGATTATTTAGATCAATAGACATCTAGGATTTAATATTCGGGCACTCTTGCATCTACAGCTGCATGTAAACTGGATAATTGCTTACCTCATCAGGAATTCTGCTTCTCACTGCTCATTATATGCAACGTCCTAGAAATAGCATTTTGAAAATAAACATAACATTTCATATACATTATGTATATGAGGGCATGTCAACACTGCAATGTAAGCCCAACATTTGAACTTAGGCTGAAGACTCCCCCACTCCAACAATACACAGATTTTGCTAACCCCGGGCTTGGTTCCAGGGTCCCAGGACCCTATGGGGGTGGAGGGTCCCAGCCTGAGTCAAGCCGGGACCCAGGGTTCAAGCCCTATTGCTTTGCAGTGTAGACACGGCACTACTGGACTTACACTCCTTGAGTCTGCCAAAACTAGCCCACAATCTCACAGCCTGACTTTCTTTGTTCTCTGGACAGTCAAGTTCCCCACACTGCACCATGAAGAAAGGGCTAGAGCAGCCACATTTTGGGAGGGCACTAGGAAGTCTGGGCTATGGCTGACTGAAATCGGGCCCACATAATGCAGTGTAGACACTAGAGCCCCAGGTTAGGATCCAGCGTTTAACAATTCCTATCTGAGGTTATAAACTACCTCAAGCCCTAGGTTAACAGACGGGGGGTAGACATATCCCAAGTGTCCTGAGTAGACATATCCCAAGTGTCAGAAATTTAGGCCACTGATATAAAAATTAGATCTAGCAAATAAAACTTGCTTTCTCAGCCCTTTCCTGGGATGGATAAGAACATTGGTTTCCAATACAAGGCTTTTGATAGCAAACAAAAATTTTATAGAATCTAGAGCTGGAGAAGAATACATTTGAATAAATAATTGAAATATTTGATTTTTTAAAAGTTCAGTTTTATTCATACATATAATTCCTTATTCATGAATATTTAGATAGCTAACAGATAATAAAATGTTCATGTATCCCAATATTTTCATAATTTGAGCCTAATTTGATTGTTGTGGTACACAAATCCTTTTAAAATATTTGACAGTGTGAATTACATATCATAACTCAGCAGGCAATCACTTTAGATGCATGCATTTGACACTACAGGCTCTAGCGACTGGTGGAGTCTTATTAATCACACACACTTCTAATAAGAATTTTTTTTGTGGGGCTGGCAAAAAGTGTACAAATATCATAGCTACACTTAGTATAAATCAATAATTTATATTACTAAAAATCAACTAGGCTAAGATGAAGAGGGAAAAGGGGTAACTAGAAGTCAAAGGAGCCAGACTGCAAGCAACAACTGAAGTTCCTACACACTCAGCACAAGAGAAAAAGTAACTGAAATTGTTGGATGGGCTACACCTTCTTTGTTTAACAGGGAGTTTATTCTTATTTTAAATGGAAACTGGAACACAACTTTAAGTAGAGGGCCACAACCATCACCTCCATAATTACCTCAGGCATTCAGGGCTAACTGCCACTTTAGGCAACATTTAAGTGCTACTTACTTCTGTGAAACACCCTGTTCAGCTGTCACCTAACACTGTAAGTGCCTAAATTGCCTATGTACCTATGTTTCTGCCAGTAAAGCTACCATAGCACCTACGTTTCTGCTGGTGGGTATGTGTAAAATGGCTAGTCCTGATAGGCTAGTCCTAGTTGAGCTGCTCAGTGCCCTAGTGCAATTATCAAAATAGACATTTTCTTGCATATCTTGCCTATAGGACCCAATCTGGTAGGTATGCTCTGAGCACACCTAACCCACATAAAGGAATTTTTATGGCTGGCAGGCTCTGTGTGAGTGTGTCCAATAGCAGTGCATCCATCTGGGATGTGGGAAACCTTTTCTCAAATTCCGATTCTGCCTGTGTTTGAAACTTAGGAATTCTGGATTTAGAATAGGGACTTGAACCCCAGTCTCTCACCTCCCAATTGAGTGCCCTAATCCCCAAGCTATGGGGTATTCTGAGGTAGGTAGGGTTCAATCTCTGCCGCTGAAGCTGTTCCACTTTGAATAATAATTAAATATTAATTAGGCCAGACTAGGGTTACCATATTTTAAGTGTCCAAAAAGAAGACACTCCATGGGCCCCAGCCCCGCCCCAACTCCATTCCTTCCCCACCCCCTGCCCAGCCCAGCCCAGCCCCTTCCTGGCCCCGCCCCAACTCCGCCCCCTCCCCTGGATGCTTTGCCCCCCTAACCCTCCCCCTCCCCTGCTTCCCGCAAACATTTGATTCGTGGGAAGCCTGAAGCAGCAGGCAAGCTGGGGCGCGGGGGCGCGGCCTAGTCCGGCCCCCCAGCCGAGCAGCCGGCTAAGAGGCTCTGGCCCTGGCGTCTCCCGCCCGGCTTGGCTTGGGCCCTGGGGCGCCGGCCCCTGTCCGAGCACCCGGGGCCGAGCACCGCCGGCCCCGGCCCGAGCACTGCCGCCCCTGGCCCGGCTCCCAGCCGAGCACCGCCGGCCCCAGCCCCTGTCCCCGGCCCCGACCCCCGCCAAGCACCGCCGGCCCCCGACCCCGGCACCCGGCCGAGCATCCCCCAACCCCGGCCCCGGGCCGAGCACCGCCGGCCCCGGGCCCAGCCCAGCACCCCCGGCCCCGCACCGCGGGCCCCAGTGGCTCCAGCCCCCGGCCGAGCACCGCCGGTCCCTCCCTCCCTATTTTCCTGGACATGTCCGGCTTTTTGGGATTTCCTCCCAGACGGGGATTTGAGGCCCCAAAAGCCAGACATGTCTGGGAAAATCCGGACAGACAGAAATAGATTCTATAATCTTGTGATCAGAGCCCTCCCCTGTGATATGGGAGACCAATGGTCAGGCCCTACTCCAAATCAGGTTGAGCAGGGAGTTGAAACAGATCTCCCGCATTCCAAGTGAGTACCATAACCATTAATCTATTGGTTATAATGGGGTACAGTCTCTCTTTCTCATTCCTCCTATCTCTCTCTCTGGTTTTTCATGAAACAAGGCTGACCTGGCCTAGGCATCTAACTCCAGGAAGGCTCATAGCTGAGAATGCTTAGTGGGGAGAGGTGCCTCTCTCTGCCTTGCAGTTAGGCATCCAACCATCTTTAAAGGGGTTGGGGGGGTGGTATATGAAATGTTAAGGCGAGGGGTGGGACCTACTGGTTAGCTTAGATGGTTCCCCTCCCAGCTTGCTGGTTTCTGTAAATCCCTTTCTTAGGCACTTATCTCTCCCCATGCATTGTGTAGGGTGCATGGGCACCTAACTCATGGCTGAGGAGTCCATGGGGCACCAGGGCATATAAAAATTAAGCGTTGCAATGCTGAGCCTATGTTCTCTTTGTGGATCTAGCCCTATTTGGTGCCGAGGAGAGTTCCTACATATCAACCAATATTGTCTGATTGTTTCCTTGTACTCCCTTGTACTCCCCCTGTCTGTATCCTCCTATTGTCTTTTGTCTCAATTTTAAAGTTTTTAGGGCAAGGACTGTCTTTTGTTCTGTGTTTGTACAGCACCTAAAACAATGGGGTGCTAGTCCATGACTAGGGCTCCTTAGTGCTACAGCAATACAAATAAAATACAATCATCATCATCATCCTTCAGGGCCATGGTTTATACCAACACTCCTTGAGCTAGGGCACCTTTCCCAAGAGTGGGAATATGCAGACACTACCCCAAATGGACAAAGTTTAAACTTAGCTACTGATGACTCCATGTGAGAAGGCTACCCGCTCCTTTCTTTGGCACTGTATTTGTTACCTCTACTGTTGCGTACAGTACTGTGGTTACTGACAAAACAAGGAGTAATGGTCTCAAGTTGCAGTGGGGGAGGTTTAGGTTGGACATTAGGAAAAACTTCTTCACTAGGAGAGTGGTGAAGCACTGGAATGGGTTACCTAGGGAGGTGGTGGAATCTCCTTCCTTAGAGGTTTTTAAGGTCAGGCTTGACAAAGCCCTGGCTGGGATGATTTAGTTGGGGATTGGTCCTGCTTTGAGCAGGGGGTTGGACTAGATGACCTCCTGAGGTCCCTTTCAACCCTGATATTCTATGATTCGATGGCTTGGCTACATTTCACTTCCTGCTCCACAGTGTTTGTGACATGGGCCTCAACCCCAATCCCAGAGACACATGAAAGCTGGCAGGGTGACTCCGCAGGAATAAAACTGACAGCAACAACTTTCTAGCTGAAATCAAAACAAGTTACCTCATGTAAAACCAGTACGGTTCTCACAGTGTGGACCCTATCATGTACTCCTTGTAGATCAGAGGTGGGCAATCTACGGCCCACAAGCCATATCCGGCCCGCGGGACCCTCCTGCTGTTCCCCCTCCCCCGCAGCCTTAGCTTGCTTCACCGCTGGCGCAATGCTCTGGGCGGTGGGGCTGTGAGCTTCTGGGACAGTGCAGCTGCAGAGCCCGGCCTGACCCGGTGCTCTGTGCTGAACGGTAGCAACAGCGTGGCTGGCTCCAGCCAGGCGGCTGTAGCGCCGCCAGCCACCCGTGCTCCAGACAGCGCGGTAAGGGGGCAGGGAGCGGGGGTTGGATAGGGGTCGGGGCAGTCAGAGGGCAGGGATCAGGGGGCTTGAATTGGGGCAGAGGTCCTGTGGGGGCAGTCAGGATTGAGAGGAGGGGTTGGATGGGGCGGCGGGGGGCAGTCGGGGCAGGGGTTCCGGAGGCAATCAGGGGACAGGGAGAAGGGGTTGTTGGATGGGGCAGGAGTCCCATGGGGGTGGCAGTCAGGAAGGAAGGGGTGGTTGGATGGCCAGTAGGGGACAGTCAGGGGACAGGGAGAAGGGGTTGTTGGATGGGGCAGGAGTCCCGGGGGCGTGGCAGTCAGGAAGGAGGGGGTGGTTGGATGGGCTAGTGGGGGGCAGTCAGGGGACAGGGAGAAAGGGTGGTTGGATGGGGTAGGGGTTCCAGGAGGGGCGTCAGGGAACAGGGGGGGTTGGATGGGGCAGGGGTCCAGGATGGGGGAATAGGGGGTGGGGGCCAGGCCACGACCCCCTCCCCTAACCGGCCCTCCATACAATTTCCAAAACCCGATGCGGCCCTCAGGCCAAAAAGTTTGCCCGCCCCGTTGTAGATGGTGGGTTGCAGGCAGCTACAGTAGATCATGCTTCTGTACCAGATTTGGACTGGCTACAGCACTTCCTTCATACACAGAGAGAACACTCCTGTTGTATCTGTAAGATACTTGAATGCACTGCAAGGTATGACTCTTACCAGCTCAGGTAAGGTATGTCACATATGGTGTCAGCTAATGGCTAAATATTGTAATACAGCTTTAGCATTCCATCACATCTCCTCCCCCTTAGGAATGTAAAACTATCATTTACAAAATTTACACTATCATGTTATGTCTTTTAAGTACATTATTTCTACATACGTGGAAAAATAGTCCACTATGACCAGGTAATGATGTCCTCTACATTCACATAAATCTGCAGCTAGTCTCCTCCAAGGTCTGTCTGGTAGAGGTGTTGTTAAAAGTTCCTTGTGTTGTGTCGATTTGTTAGTTCTGTAATGTTCACATGCAGATACTTTATTTTTTATGTCCTTGTTGATGCCTAGCTACCACCCTGACTGGTTGCTTGTTCATGGCCTTTAGTTAGTCCTCTATTTCCTTCATGGATTTCTTGTTTCACTGCATTTGGAATGATGATGCAGTCACCTTTATTAGTCCATTTGACTCGCTTAATTGGCCACATAGGTTTTTCTTGCTTAATTTGCCACATTGTCTTTTGTCACCTCCTTAGTGTCCTTTGGATACTTGAGCTAGCTGCCCTAACAATTTCTTGAAGTTGTGTGTCTGCCAAGGTTGCTTTTTGTAGCTGGTGTAGTCTCTTTTCTGACACTGGCCTGTATGTGTCCACAGCATCCACGTACACTTTTACATCATCTTTGAGCTCACGGGTAGTTGAGTGCAATGCTGATCTCTCTGACAGTGTGTCAGCTACTACCAGATTTTTCCCAGGAACGTATTTACAAACTTGGTTAAATTGCATTAACCTTACCAAAAGATGGCATCTCAGCAGTGCTTGATCCAGGTCTTTTTCACTGATATGGGTTACAAGTGGTTTATGGTCTGTTATCAGTGTAAAAGAATTGTAAAAGTTCTCATACACCCATATGTTTCCCAGGCACTCCTTTTTAATCTGTGCATATTGTTTTACTGTTTCTGTGAGTATGAGAGAGCAGAATGCAGCTGGTTTGCATTCAGATCCATGTTGTTGCAACAATACAACAATTAGGCCATAGCAGCTTGCATCCACACTGACCATTGTGGGTTTGTTCATCCACAGTACTTGAGAAACTGGAATGTGGAGATTTTTTTTTTTACCTTTTTGAAGGCATTTTCTTGATTTGGCCCCCACAGCCAAGATGTGTTGGACTTTAACAGTACATTAAGTGTTTTTGTTAGTGTAGAAAGTTCTTGTGGGTATCAACCAAGGTAACTTGTATGTGTCTCAGTTCTGGTATATTCAGTGGTGCATTCAATTCTCAAATTGCTTTTACTTTCTCAAGGCTGGGACTGATTTCATCTTTCTTTACTGTCTGTCCCAAAAACTTGATTTGGTGTAGGGGGAAAACACACTTTCCCTTGTTTAACTTCAGTCCAGATTGACTGATTAAGCTTATAACTTCATTGAAGGTTTTGTTGTCATTGAAGGTCTCTTTTCATCGATGACCCACATATCAAAATATTGTCCATGAAAACTGCAACTCCATTTGTGTTTAGTAACAGTTCTGCTATCTTTCTTTGGAAAACTTCAGGTGCACTTGTAATCCCAAAAGTTAGTCTTCAAAAGCAAACTCTCCCAAAGCATGTGATAAATATAGTTAGTTTAGCACTCTCTTTGGATAAAGGAATTTACCAGAATCTATAAAAGGCACCCAGCTTGGGAAAATACTGTAGCTCCTATCACATTGGGGAGGAAGTCATCCTGTCTTGGGAGGATATATTTTTCTCTCCCAACTGCGTCATTAAGTCTTTTAAGATCCCCACAAATTTTTTTTTTCATTTTTCTTCATAACCAGTACCATTTGGGGCACACCATGCTCTTGGCTCAGAGATTTCCTCAATTATACTATTCTGTTCCATTCTCTTTAATTCAGCTGCCACTTTATGAAGCAATGTGATAGGAATCCTATAAAGTGTATGTACATTGTACAGTTCAGCATTGTCTCTTAAGATTATTTGTCCTGGATCTCCTTTAAAAAGTCCAATATCACCAAATACTACATCAAGTTCTTCTACTTTTCCATCATGGCTGCCATGCTGTAGCCGAGAAGGTTGCTGGTCTTTGATCTTTTGATCACAAACACTCTGAATGCAACATTTTTGTTTTTGTAATTTATTTGTGCTGTGAATTGGCCCATGAAGTTCAGAATTCCTCCACAGGAAGTCAGGGCTGTGTCAGGTGATTTCAGCTCTGGGAAGGGATAAAGTTAATTATATGTCCCTTCTGATATGATGGTCATGTCTGGTCCTAAGTTAATTTTACAGTTAATAGTCTTTCCATAAATATTCAGTTTCACTCTTCAGGCAAGCCTTTTGTCTTTATAAGTCTGCAGTAGTCAGTTCACTGACTGCTTTAGTCTGGCAAATGGTTACAAAATGTTCATATTGTATGCACTTATGACATCCTGAGCCTTCAGCTAGACACACATCTCTTGGGTTATGAAATTTTCCACATCTTGTGCATTTAGTCTGAATGGCTTTATAGTTAGCCTGGCACTTTTTGCTCACTGCCTTAAGGGTTTTATGATAAATACTTTTGGTAATCACACTGTGTCTCTTTACAGCTTCTAAGCTGTTTTTTTTTTTAAGATACTCCTGTGCTTCACTAATTCACTCTGCTTTGTGGCACCTTTAAGACTAACAGAAGTATTGGGAGCATAAGCTTTCGTGGGTAAGAACCTCACTTCAGATGCAAGAAGAAGTGAGGTTCTTACCCACGAAAGCTTATGCTCCCAATACTTCTGTTAGTCTTAAAGGTGCCATAGGATCCTCTGTTGCTTTTTACAGATTCAGACTAACACGGCTACCACTCTGATACTTGTCACTCTGCTTTGTTTTCTAGCTAACTATGTGTAGGGTTAAATCAGTCTTTAATTGTTGCTGCTGTGAGAGGCTTTTGTCTGTAAGCCCAATATCTGGTCTATTGCTAATATTTTCATGTTTTACAGTCCCCCAATCACAGTTTTCTGCCAAAGCATGCAAAGTTCTTATAAAAAATACAACAGATTCCCCTACTTCTTGAATTCTCTGGTGAAAACATGCCCTTTCATAAACTACATTTCTCTGAGAGGTATAAAGTGTGCATCAAACATAGCTAGAACTCTTTCACAGCCATCGCTCTGACTGTCATCAGTAAAGGCAAAGGGTTTAAAGAGATGTTCTGCCTATAATCTATTGCATAAACTAAAGACAATATCTGGGTGCTTCCAGTACCCTGGAAGAGTTTAGTAGCAATGTAAAATCTTGCAAGCACTGCTTCGTCTGTCTAGTCTAAAGGTTTGTCAAAACTGAAGTTCTCAGGGGGCATCGAAGAGTTGCATGCTGATGAGATTGATCCCAGAACCTTGGTTGCTTCCCTTCCTGTCTCTGTTTGTAACCTTTGTTCCTGTTTTCCTTTTGTTTCTGTTTTCCTCCATTGCCAGTTTGGTTATTTTACTTCTGACACCATGTCCTGCACTCTTTGTACATGGCAGGTTGCAAGGCTGCTAC
This sequence comes from Chrysemys picta bellii, assembly GCF_011386835.1. Taxonomy (NCBI): domain Eukaryota; kingdom Metazoa; phylum Chordata; order Testudines; family Emydidae; genus Chrysemys; species Chrysemys picta. The sequence continues at coordinate 145,488,250 of NC_088793.1, forward strand.
TAGGTGAGGCTCCTGTACCAGATATAGACGGGCTACACAGCTGCCATCGTAAGAGAGAGACCAGACGAGTTCTCCTTAAGATACTTTACTGCACTACCAGGTATGGCTGTTACCAGCTCAGGTAAGAAACGTTACACAGGCTGCCAGCTACTGGCCGCGCCACATTACAGTTTTGGCAACCCGTTGCAGACTCCATTCAGCAGCTGGCGCGGGAGGGGAAACCCAGCCAACTCATAGGCTGGGATTCCCCGCTTCCGCCCCGCCCAGCACGAGCTGTGTGAGAGGCGGGGACAATAAAGCAGGCCCAGGTAGCCCCCCCCGCTCTCCCCCGTTAGAGGGATAGACGCCTCCAGCTGTGACATCAGCCACAAGGAGACGGGCGCCCTGTTCCCTTCGCACTTCCGCCCCAGTCCCCAGGAGCGGGCATGGCGGAGGCTGCCGGGAAGAGGAGCTCGGAGCTAAGGGGAATTGCGGGTCGGGGGCGGAGTCTCTCCAGAAACAGGGCGGTGACGCACGCCCGGCCCCTCCCCCTTTCTTCCTTAGCCGTTGGCAACTGCGCTTTTGCTTTTTCCTCTTTCACCCCAGAGCTCTCGCTCTCAGTGTCAGTTCCGTATCCGGCGTGGGACGCGTCACTTCTTGCTCACGCCGGCGCTCTCTCTTTCCCCCTCTCCCCGGACCCGGATGGTGACTGGTGGCGGCCGCTGGGACTGTCACTGAGCGGTTCCCCGGGCCTGTTGTCCTGAGCGGTGGCAGCAGCCGGGAAGATGGCTGCGGCGGCGGCTGCGGGGGCCTCATGCTCCTCGGCGGCGGCCGCTGGCCCTGGATCGGTCTCCGCTGCGCCGGGCCCCTGCGAGTGGCTGCTGCTGCGGGACGGCTGCCTGCGCTGCGACGCCGACGGGCTCTGTAGCCTCTGCTACCACCCGGCTCTCAACGCCATCCTGGCCGTGACCGCCCGCGGCGCCATCAAAGTCATCGACGGTACCTCGGGGGCCACGCTGCAGGCCTCGGCGCTCAACGGTAAGTCCCGGCCTGGCCCGGGGGGAGGCGCCGGCGGAGCCAGCCCGGGCTCCGGCCCGTGGGGTAGGGGCTCCGTGAGAGCCGGGCCCCGCTCGGCAGAGTCTGGGGCGGGAGGTGGCCTCGGAACAGCTGGCGCTGGGCTGGGAGTCGGGCCCGGTGGTAGGTGGGAAGGGGGCTGTGATGGGCCGGCTGCCAGCATCTTTTCCCCCTGGTCGCTCCTCCGCCCGGCTGAGTGGCGGGGGCGATGCAGCGCCTGTTTCGGTTGGTTCCTAGGGCCCCGGCTCTCCTGTGCCTGGGGGTAACCCGGGGGGGGGGGCTGGGAGTCGCCCCCTCAGACCCGGTCCTGGCCTTGCTCCCGTATCTGAGGAGACTGGGGATCCCAGCCAGCCCCGCCGAGACGGGCCGCTGCCCGGTTAAAAACCGGTGAGAAAGGGGGAGGGGGTGTTGCGCGTGGGCGGGCAGGTGGGCTCCACTCGGTATCTTTGGCCTCTCGGGTTCCTCCTGAGCTTTCCTGCCTCTGTTGATCAAACCCGATAAATCCTTGCTTTCCTCGGGGGCTTATAGTCGGGGCAGCGCCGTGGCCAGCACTAAGACTTCCTTGTTTTTGGAAAATAAAATACAGACCGTTTACTGATGAGGTGCCAGTGGAGCATCTGTATTAGAGTTATTAAAGGAATAAAGCTAAACAGTTGTGAATCAAAGTGGATTATGTGATGGAGTGTCCTTGATTTCTTTTTATATTAATTTCTTTGTTGTTTTGTAAGTAATACACCATGCACAGTGAAGGCTCCCAGTTATTAGTACAAACCTGCTAGACTGTATAGGGCTTTACTTTAATCTTTATTGATGAAGATGTCAGTTATGTGTGGTGCTAATTGAGTCTTGATCTAAACTACACCTCTATCCTGATATAACGCTGTCCTCTGGAGCCAAAAAATCTTACCGCATTATATCGAACTTGCTTTGATTTGCCAGAGTGTGCAACCCTGCCCCCCGGAGCACTGCTTTACCTTGTTATATCAAGTATCAGAGGGGTAGCCGTGTTAGTCTGAATCTGTAAAAAGCAACAGAGGGTCCTGTGGCACCTTTGAGACTAACAGAAGTATTGGGAGCATAAGCTTTCGTGGGTAAGAACCTCACTTCTTCAGATGCAAGACTGAGGTTCTTACCCACGAAAGCTTATGCTCCCAATACTTCTGTTAGTCTCAAAGGTGCCACAGGACCCTCTGTTGCTTGTTATATCAGGTTGTGTTATATCTGGGTAGAGGTGTATTATAAATCCAGATATTAAGTTTATGCTATAAATCACGTTAGTTGAAATTTATTTTAGGTTCTATTCCAAATCAACTTTAATATCAAATCACTTTAGCTTCAAAAACCCTTCTGAGGTTTTTCTGAGGGCTTCTGTGCCCCTTGATTCTCATTGGTGATAACAATAATGTTTTTACCGTTCTGTTAAAAAGCGCTCGCTATTCACTGCATTTGTGGACATAGGAGTTCAACACTTTCTCTAATAATTGTCCACTTTTCCTTTGTTTTGGTTTTCTGTCCTGGTTAGGAAACTGATCTTTGGAAAATAAGTTCCGTGTATGAGGATTAGATCAGTTTCCCAGTTCATGAATTATCACCAGTAGAATAGAATATTCTGACAGGATTTCATAGTTTGGGGAAATAATCTTTATTATACAAAAATCCAATTCTGATATGTTACTATACTTCTGCTTTCACTATTGATTTTAAAATTACGTGGTTAGAGTTCATTAAGAGGGCTTCCTTCTCTTGAGATTTTGGTGACCACTACCAAAGGAAGTATTGATGGTTGTATACAGAATTTAGCTTAGTAAAGTCAGGTCCTGTACTGATTTCCTGCGAATTTTGCCTGTTAGGCTTGGGTAATAAATACACTCTCATTGAATATTAGGATTTAAATTATAAGAGCGAACTTCATAAGTGAGCAAAGGTTAGAAATCTGCACTCACTTTTCTTTCATAGAAAAATATATAATTCCCAAATGGTAATGGTCTCAATTCTTAAGTCTCTCATTTACTAAGTATCAGAGTTTCATCTATGATGATCTGTCAGGGGCAACACAATTGCAAAGTTGCCACTGACTGCTTAGTTTGGCCTGGAGAACCTTTATTCTTTTTTGAGTAATTGTCAACATGGATTCCACTTCCGGTGTGCATATGCCTAAAATCAGATTCTTTTTGGCTAGCAATGCCCGTTGGGATTGCACTTATGCCATGGATGTCCTTGTGCCACCTTACCTGGGGGAGGGGGAGGGGGGTATAAAGAATAGAGCAGACCCAATTGGCCTTAGTTCCTTCTTGCTGCCTATAACAGAGATGGAACCTCTGCAGTGTTCCCTTACTCTGTGCACTGTAAAATCTCATTAGCCTAGGTAGTGGTAAATGTTTTTTGCTCTGTTTGTATAGCACCTAGCATAGTGGGATCTTGGCCTATTACTAGGGTCCATAGATGGTATGGTAATATAAATTAACATTTTTTGTTCTCGCACATTGGCAAAAGGCTCTTACAAGAGATCCCCTAAATCTATTCTATCAGGACCTCCGCCATAGTGGCTGAAACAAAATCCTTGGGATTTAAAACTTGCCCCTTTTGTGGGGCTACTATCCCACACAGTGCTGGTCATTCTAGATGCGTCCTTTGCCTTGCAAAGGGACCCATCCCTGAAAGGTACTGGATATATTGCTCCTTCTCCAAGAAGACACACAAACCAAGGAGTGCCCCTTTTCAGAGCCTGAGGCAAAAGATTCTGCCAAGCCTGAACAGTCACTTTTGACTAGTGCTTCTGTGAACTGGAGCTCTACTGCCAACTCCCAGTTACACTTTTCAGGAGATTGAACCCCTTGACTACTGACAGTGGCAGAGCTCACCCCCCCCTCGGTTGTCATCAAAGGGGTGTAGGAAGGTACGTTGCTTCCAGCATGAGTGTAGGCATAGGTCACCCTCTCTGTTTTCTAGTAGAATGAGACACAAGATCCATCATGTTTCTGTCTCCACTTATGCTCCCCTTCTGAAAGGCAGTTCACTGCCCAGAGTGGGTCCTTTTGATGCATCAGCACTGGCTGCTTACCAAGCACTCAGAGTACCACCAGAAACTGTGGACTTCATTTCCTCTGGTACCAGTGCTCTTGGTATTGATAACCTCTGTGCCTATGATGCTGATCTCCTGCACAGACTTTTTCAGTACCCTAGGTGTTCTCTATACTGAAGGATCTCTGTGACCACATAACCAGAGCCCCATTGCTCCCCTCGTCGGCTGTTCTAACCTGTCCTTTTTAGAAGTGCTATTGCCTTGGTCCCAGTGAGCGATCCTGTTCATGTTGTGGGTAGGATTGGAGAATACCCTTCGACAACAGACAGGATAGCTCTCCCAACTCCCCTGGAAGAAGTATGTTCATTTTCTTCTTCCCCTTGTGAACATATCAGGGAGGTGTCTGCTGCCCCTCACTCTCCGTATTAGCTGTTTTGGTCTGGAAGAGAATCCAGAGATTACCCTATTAAACTTAGTGGGCAACCAACTAGGAAACTTCTTCCACCACCCTTCACTTGCCTCTCCTATAAGACAGCATACGTCTGTTTCTGAGGGTCATTTGGTACAGTCTTTCAGTCTGCACCTGCAGGAGCATGACGGCAAGGAAGAACACCAGCAGGAGGTGGAAGATCAATTGATCTTCCACCTCATGAGGCATGATAGATGCTTTGGAGATTGTGGGATTTTTCTTGCAGTATTTCCACCAGAAATTACAAATTTTTCTCTCCTCCATGCCTATTAATGAAGGATTGTTGGAATTGGCCAAGCATCTCTGGGGCCAGACAGTTGTGACATTTGGATCTGGTGAACCTCTCAACACAATCTTTGATCGTATTACATGTTCTACTGGACCTGGTTTAGCAAAATAGAGGTCCGATATTACACCCAGTTCCAGCATTGTTATGTCTGACAGACTGGATGCTGGCTGGTTAACTGCCATTGAAATAAATTGTTTAGCTGAAGTCCAGAATATTTTAGCATGTAGCATAAAAACCTCTACTAGACTGACTTGTGCAGCAGAACAGAAGAGGTTTTCTATTTGAGCAGCAGTGCATCACTTGTCTTCTTTGGAACCCCTATTTCTGCTATTCTGGACTATCTGCTCATTATACAACAATTCAGACTGTCCATCAGCTCTGTAAGTGTAAGCTTGCGTGCAGTATCTTCACATCATTTTCCAAGTCAGTCATACTATATTTTTGCATGCTACTCTTGAATGAGACCCTCAAGGAATCAACCACATTTCCCTCCTTCTGGGATCCCTTTCCTTCCTGGGACCTCAACACGGTGTTAAGTGACCTACTGGGACCTGCTTTTGAGCACCTAGTGACTTAGTCTTCATAGACAGGTGAGTAAAAAGAATGCCTTTTTTTAGTAGTCAGAACATCAGTTTAGCGGGTAGGGGAAATTCAGGCCCTTATGGCTGGTCCACTCTACATGGTATTCCATAAAGATAAGGTGACTTTTAGGCCTCACCCCAATTTCCTGACTAAAATTGTTCACAATTTTCATTTCAATCAGTTGATTCACCTCCCAGTTTTCTTTCTAAGCCCCACTCAAATCAGAGGGAAAGCCAAACTGCATACCCTTGATGTGGTGGGGCCTTTTCATACTAGCTGGATGAGACAAGGCCCTCCAGAAGCTTCCCTAGGCTGTTTTTAGCCTTTGCAGACAGAGTAAAGGTTGTCCAAATGGGTATCTAACTATAGGTCCTGTTATGAGAGAGCTATCTTGTATTCACATCTGCTGCTTAGAGCTCATTCCACTTGGGCTCAGGAAGTTTCTGTGGCTTCTCTAAGGGTCATCTCTATTCCAGAAATTTGCAAGGCAGCACTGCATGGTGATCAGTCCACACTTTGCCCAGCACTATTCCTTAGTTGAGGCTTGAAGAACCGATGCCCACTTAGATAGAGCTGTCTTGAAATCCTTGTTTTAAATAGCACTCCTAGCACTCCCTTCCTGACTCAGGTCACTGCTTGCTAGTCACCACAGGTGGAATCCACATGGACAATCATACCAAGAAGGAGGAACGGTTACTGACAGTTACTTCCAGGGATTGTGGATCTTTGAGATGTGTTGTCCATATGGAATCCCCAACATGCCCCCCTTCCTTGCTTCAGCGGAGTCCCATAGCAACAGGATTTTGTATTTTCAAAGAAATTGAGGTTCAGTTGTCCCTGCTCTGCTTTTTATGCCTTTGGGGGTTGTGTGTGAGCTGAGAGGATGTCCAGGGCACAGATGTGATTCTAATGAACGCTGCTAGCCGGAAAGAAGGCTAGATCTTGCATGCCTGGGGGTGTGTCTGCATCGAAAGTGGAATCCCTGTGGACAACCATCTTGAAGAACCACAGTTATTGCAAGGTAAATTATTATTCTTTATGGCTGACAAGGATGATGCACAAGAAGGAACAGAACTTTGCTTGCCTAATTTACATGTGTTTAGTTGGAAGTTTAAAAAAAAAATGAAGAGGATTTTATTTATTTTTAACTGATAAACTAAACTTACGACTCCATTATGCCACTGTTAAAGTAAATATATTTAGGGCTGTGTAACTGGAATTAAATTAAACCACTACAGTCAACATATTATAATACTTTTATACAGAGAACTACCTTAACTTGACACAAAATGTAGCAAATAAATGACTGACTTCTGATTTGCCTTTCATTCTGAAGGATTCAAAAACACCCTCCAAACTCTGTGAGTTCACTTATCCTCCAGTTAAACACTGTCATGCTTCTAAATGAAGGTAGCTATTCTGTGCCCTCAACTTAAACTAGGGGAAAAAATGGATAAATAATTTCCCCAATTACAGCAACTTTAGAGAATTTAGGTAGGTCCAAAACAAGTTACTGAAATGTGTATCTGGCCTTTACGCAAGGTTTAACACCTCTTACTTTTGTGAAAAGCTCTTCTAAAGAGGTAGTTGCAGCTGTGACACTGGCAAAAACCAATGTGTAACTTTGGGAAGGGATAGTGTGTAAGCAACAAAATTGTGCTTGACTTTGAGCTTTCATTGGAGGGAAAAGTATCCAATTCTCATGGTTTTGGAGGCAACCTTGCCTGTGTAAACCAAAAGTGTTTTTCTGGCCTTATATACACTAGAGAAACTTGGTATCTTTCCCTAAATTTAATGACTGTAGTCCCTCTAAAATGCCTATTAACACTCCTCATGTCAGCTCATACTTCCAGTGTTGCACGTGCATTACAACTATTGTTTGGATTAGATTTATTTCAAGTAAGGCTAACCGCCATGTGCACCTTAGTCTCTAATATGGGTCGAGATTGCTGGTGTAATAGCTCCAATAGTTCACTTGCAAGCTATGCACATAGTGAACAAGATCTTCTAGTGCCACCTCTTTCACCACTTGTGTTGCAACCTTAACTTGGTGACATGTCTCAACGTAAACCATCATGTTGCCAGCTGGTCTCAAGCTGATGTTTGATTCATGGTACGATTTGGGCAGAGGAAAAGATCCAGGGCCAGTTGAATTGGAGCATATGTAAAACCTAGGTATGTGAGTAAGCATATTCAGGAGTGCCAAGCCATGCCTTGACAAGATAAGGACTTAATAGGATATTTTCAAAATCACTTAGGGATTTAGTTGCATGAACCCCATAGAATATGGAATTTCTACACCTCCACATGTTGAGTGGATCATGGGGTTTACAAGGAGCCAAACAAGAGATGCCCAATCTGTTGCTGGGACTTCAGGATCCCTTTAGGATAGATATTAGGGCTGTCAATCGCAGTTAGCTCACGAGATTAACTCAAAAAAATTAATTGTGATCAGTTTTAATTGCACCGTTAAAGAATAGAATAATTGCAATTTATTAAATATTTTTGGATATTCTACATTTTCAAATATATTGATTTCAAAGTGTACAGTGCTTACTTTATATTATTTTTATTGCAAATATTTGCACTGTAAAAATGAGAAACAAAAGAAATAGTATTTTTCAATTCACCTCATACAATACCATAATGCAGGGGTTGGCAACCTACGGCATGCGTGCCAAAGTTGGCACGTGAGCCGATTTTTTTCCTGGCATGCGGCGTGGGCTGAGCCGCTCAGCCCCACCGCCACTCTGGAGTTCCCGCTGCCAGCTGCCGGCTCCTGCGGGACCCACCGTGGGTCCAACTCAGCCCCTGCTGCTGGCCTGGAGGGGGGAAGGAACCCCGGGCTGGCAGCGGGCTGAGACCCCGGCTGGCAGGAGCCGCCGGTGAAAACCCCAGAGCTGCGGCGGGCTGAACCGCTCAGCCCGCCCTGCTCTGGAGTTCCCGCTGCCGGCTCCTGCCAGCCGGGGTACCCGTGGGTCCAATTCAGCACCCGCTGCTGGCCTGTGGGGGAAGGAACCCCAGGCAGGCAGCGGGCTGAGACCTCAGCTGGCAGGAGCTGGGGGCAGAAACACCAGAGTGGCGGCAGGCCGAGCCAGTCGCTGCTCTGGGGTTCTGGCTGCTGGCCCCTCGCCAGCAGGGGTCTCTACCACGCAGCTCCACTCACCTTGCTTCTGGTTGGAGGCTCTCTTGCAGACAGGGTCCAGGCCTCCAGCCCTGCTCAGGCCTACCAGCCACCTACTCCACTCACCTCAGCTGCCAATCTTGGTTTCCAGCCCTTGCTCATCCTGCTTTCGGGCCTGGAGTCCCAGCAGGCCACCCTTTACATATAACAGTAGTTTGGTTATATATTATAGACTTATAGAGAGACCTTCTAAAAAGCGTTAAAATGTATTACCGGCACGCGAAGCCTTAAATTAGAGTGTATAAATGAAGATTTGGCATACCACTGCTGAAAGGTTGCCGACCCCTGCCATAATGCAATCCCTTTATTGTGAAAGTGCAACTTACAAATATAGATTTTTGTTGTTTTGTTATGTAACCAAGGTGGATTTGATTTAAATTGATTCAAATTTATTTAAATCACTTGTCAGGAAGACTTGATTTAATCATGGATTTCTACATAAAAGTGCATTTTTGTTGGTTGTTATAACGCTAATACATATTCTTCACAACACGGAGATAAATGTAGGTTTCATTTTTAGAAGGTACACACTATACATTTTTAAAGTGATTTATTTTGAAAACTTTTTTGATTAGTTTTACAGCTATATCAGAGAATGAATGATTGTTTGGTTATTTCATTTACCAAAGGTAATTGAAGCAGATAGTTCACCTCCCAATGACTTCATAAATATCTCCAATTCAACAGGTTAATCATTAATATTTGAAAGATTTTCTTGCCATGCTGTATTAGGAGGAGTACATCACCAGATAGACATTTAAATTTAGTTATTTAACTAAAACAACGTTACGTATTATGGATTTTTTTCTTCAACAGCAAACGTATAATATTTTAATAAAACAAGCACATGAATTTTTGAACTTAAACATTCAAGTTTTTTAAAATCAGGTTTGTTTTTGTTAAAATTGGTTAACTAAAATAGTTAAATGAAATATTAAAACAAATTAAATTGACTATGTCAGCCAGGTCAACATGAGAAATTTAAAATATTGGCTCCTACAGCTAACTCAGTTGTCTTCACCTTCATTTTCCTGTGTGTTCATAATCTGGAAAAGAAAAACAAGCTTTCCTGCTTTTTCAGGTCCCAAACGATTTCTCAATTTGGAATGAATTAGTCCAAAGGAAGAAAATACTCTTTCTACACCAGTAGGAGAAGCTACTGCTGTTAAGTGAGATTATCACTTCAGCGGTTTCTGAATCCAAGTGCTTAAGTGACTTTTCCACCAGTTCACTGGTGTGACTTTCTTTCAAACATAGATTTCCAAATTGGGTCTCTCTTACGGCCTGCTGCCATTATAGGTTTTCCCTTCTAGTGAGAGAATGGTATGGTAGATCTCAAATCAATGAAAGGCTATACTAAAGAAGACCGGAAGACTTCTGGAATATGCTGCTCAAACAGTTTCACTTTTGTTTCTATTGCCTGTCCCTCCCTTCTCACATTTATCTCCAGATTTCTTCTCCTTGTCCAGATCTATTCCGCCCCCAACAGTCTTCTATTCATTGAACTTTTTGAAACTTTGCACTTTTAGAGAGAGGTAAGGGATTGACTGTGTGTACACAAATTTGCAAAGGGACAATGGATTTGAGGTCTGTTATTTCTTACCTCTATTTATTTATTTATTTATTTATTTATTTATTTATTTAAAAACCTTTTTGCTGTTAACAACCATGTTATCTCTGGAGACACAAATCCAGTTTGAGAACTGCAAAACTAAGCATCTCTGATGGTATCTTCTAGACTGAGTACTTAGTCCCATGTTATAAAAAAAATCCAATTTAAATAAAAAAAATCAGATATAAAAAAAAATTGATTTTTATCCACCCTATATGTAACTTCACTCAAAAACAAAACAGTGTAGAACTTTAGAGCTTACAAGTCCACCTTATTCCTACTTCTTGTTCAGCCAATCTCTAAGACAAACAAGTTTGTTTACATTTATGGGAGATAATGCTGCTGACTTCTCACTTTCAGGGGACATTATAAATAAGAACAGGCGTTCGCATGGCATTTTTGTAGCCAGCATTGAAAGGTATTTACGTGTCAGATATGCTAAACATTCGTATGCCCGCCCCCATGCTTCAGCCACCGTTCCAGAGGACATACTTCCATGCTGATGATGCTTGTTAAAAAAAAAATAATGCGTTAATTTAATTTGTGACTGAACTCCTGAATAGTATGTCTCCTGTTCTGTTTTACCCGCATTCTGCCATATATTTCATGTTATAGCAGTCTCGGATGATAGCCCAGCACATGTTGATTGTTTTAAGAAGACTTTCACTGCAGATCTGACAGAATGCAAAGAAGGTACCAATCTGAGATTTCTAAAGATAGCTACAGCACTTGACCCAAGGCTGAAGAGTCTAAAGTGCCTTCCAAAATCTGAGAGGGATGAGGTGTGAAGCATGCTTTCAGAAATCTTAAAAGAACAGTCCGATGTGGAAACTACAGAACCCGAACCACCAAAAAAGAAAATCAACTTTGTGCTGGTGGCATCCTACTCAGATGATGAAAGTGAACATGCATCGGTCTGCACTGCTTTGGATCGTTGTTGAGCAGAACCCCCTCGTTAGCATGGACGCATGTCCTCTGGAATGGTGGTTGAAGCATAAAGGGACATGAATCTTTAACGCATCTGGCACATAAATATCTTGCGATGCCGGCTACAACTGTGCCATGTGAACACCTGTTCTCGCTTTCACATAACATTGTAAATAAGAAGTCAGCAGCATTATCTCCTGCAAATGTAAAAAAAAACTTTTGTCTGAGACTGACTGAACAAGAAGTGGGACTTGAGTGGACTTGTAGGCTCGAAAGTTTTACATTGTTTTGTTTTTTAATGCATTTTTTTTGTACATAATTCTTATTGGGATATGTAAGGGTTAAGTAGAGACCTGGGAAACAGCTGGTGTGCTGGTATAGTATTGGGAAGTAAAGTCACAGGCAGGCACCGTTTCTTCGCTTAATAGATAAGTGTCATCCCTCACCCTCCCCTTCAGCTTGTTGGGAATAAAGTGTTGCAGCTGCATTAAAAATGTAGTTGTCTAAAGGATATCTTTGTGTAAAGAACTGTTCTCCCCCTCCCTTCCTTTCCCAGCTACATAAATGAGAACTGCTCATGGCCCCCTCGCCCCTTCTCTTGAGAACTGCTGATTAAGGGAATTTGTAGCAACAAACACTGCAAAGAAATGTATTTTCAAGGTAAAAATGTGCGTATAATATGCGTAATGCTGTAATCAGTCAATAGGGGTGGGTTTTCTAACAGTGGGTATTTCTGTTACTTAAGGGTTTTGGGGGTAAAGATGCTCCTGACGTACGCAAGCATTCCGTTCTGGAATGCCTTGCATAACTCGAATTTTGCGTAAGTGGGGAACGTATCTCCGACCATTACGTCCCCCCAAAAACCCCTCCTATTTCTAGCTTACGGAACTTTTTCCGTAAGCTCGGATTTGCGCACGTCGGGTTTACATAACTCGGGGAGCGTATGTATTGTAACAGATGTAGGAGTGTGCATGCTAACCTAAACAAAAAGAGTGTGCTGTAACTAATTCAGTGCTTACTGGACAATTGGGTCCAGGGGAACAAGTACACCTCTACCCAGATTTAACGCAACCCGATATAACACGAATTTGGATATAACGCGGTAAAGCAGTTCTCTGGGAGGGCGGGGGCGGGGCTGCGTGCTCCGGCGGATCAAAGCAAGTTCAATATAATGCGGTTTCACCTATAATGCAGTAAGATGTTTTTTTGGCTCCTGAGGACAGTGTTCTGTCGGGGTAGAGGTGTATCACAATAAAGGATTCCATCTACTCAATCCATCTCTGGGTCAACCTGCTCCTTACAACTCTACATTTGTAAGTTCAACTTTCATGATAAAGAAATTATATTGCAGTACTTGTATGAGGTGAACTGAAAAATACTATTTCCTTTGTTTCTTTATAGCACAAATATTTGTAATCAAAAATAAATATTAAGTGAGCACTGTTAACTTTGTATTCTGTGTTGTAATTGAAATCAATATATTTAAATATTTTTGGATGTTTTCTCTATTTTCAAATAGTTTTCTATTATTTAACAGTGTGAGTAATCACGATGAATTTTTTTAATTGCGTGACAGCCCTAATAGATGTTCATTATTCTAACTAGCAGGGGAGATGGCAGCCTCCATTTTAGCAGGAGGAGGGAGTGTGTGTAAGGGATCCTTTGCAGAAGGTCTTCAGCTCTTTATTGTGAAACATAATGTACAGATTTGGGGATAGACAAAGAGTTTTGCAGGTTCTTACAAATATCGCAGCATTTGTAAAAGGCTGGACATAGCTTCACATGAGGGCAGAATTGTCCACTGCTTCCTCTACTCTGCCAGCACTTGTTCCATTAGTGGTATCTGCAAAGCCCATTGCCTGGTCAGTCTCCCTAATAACTGCCAGGACTTTTCATTCCCTCACGTGCATGGGACACCACTGCCAGTCAGGCTGGAAGTGCTCAGCATGGCATACGCAGCAGCTGTCTGAATGTGATTGGGTGGGATCCGAAATGGTGACCAAATGAGTGGCCCCGAATGGGGATGTGGTTCCATCAGTGGCTCTCGGTTTGGGCAGCCCAGCTGTATGATCTCTGACACTTGCTATCTTAATCACCTACACCATACTATGACCTGCAAACCTACACCACAACAGCACTCCCTCTCTGGGCTTCCTGACCCCAGATTGGTTGTCCTCGTTGAGGGGAACACTCAGTTTCATGGTTTGGTATTGAAATGTCAGCTAGCTCCCCATAGAGGTACAGAAAAGTCTCCTTTCCTCATCCTGAAGTTCTGGACCTGGTTCTGCTTATTCTAGATCCCTAGCACAACTTAGTTCCTGCGGTCTTTGGTTGCTCTGTTCCCTAAAATGGGGGGCAATCTCCCAATAATAATGTTTCTTAAATTTGAAGGTCCCCACTCATACTTGGCAGGGGGAAGGAATGTTTGTTTCCATGCTCCAGCTTCTTGGCAACTGTAAGAGGAAGGCTCTCTGCATTGGAACCCTTCCTCTTTTCATAGGTCTGGGGCTTTCTCCCCTGTGAATAACTACAGCGAAATGCACAACTTTATGAACACTAGTCAGTGGAATGGCTGAAACTTGTGGGCTCCCAGCATAATGCAACTACCATAGGTTAAAGGGTATTTTGAAGCAAGCAACTATGCTTTGCCTGTTTTCACCATGCCTTCCTGTTCTGAAAGGGAGTTGTGCCAGTGATTTGAAAAGATTTCTAGCATTTTGTAACGTTACTTTGCAGTTCCAAATTAAAGGCTTAATAACGTTTATATTTGCAGTTATGGGCATTGTTTTGGTACTTACCATGCACTAGATTAGTGATCCCCAAACTGTGGGGTGTGCCCCTCAAGGGGGGGGTGTGGTGCAGTGTTTGTGGGGGCATGTGGTGGGGTCCAAGCCAGCCCTCATGGGGGGTGGGAAGAGGAGAGAGTGCCAGACTGCCCCCAAGCCCAGCTACCGTCCCAGCCAGAACTCTGCTCTGTCCCCAGGCCAGCTGTGCCTCTAAGCCCAGCTTCTCCCAGTCTCCATTTCTGACCCCAGCTTTGCCTTCAGCCCAAGCTCCTCTGCTGAGTCAGTTGTGCAGTAGTGGAGTGGTGGGCGTGGACAGATTCTGTTACTGGTAAGGAGGGGCACTATGGGAAAAGTTTGGGCACCACTGCACTAGATCTTGGCAAAGAGCATTCACTATTAAGATTAATGTGTTTCCTTGGTGTGGATAGAAGTATTAAACTTTTTTTGTAATTTTTGAAAACAGCACAGTTTTTGGGGTACTCTCTCTCAAGGCCTTTTTTTGTTAAAATAACTTCAAGTTTTTGCCATAGGCTCCACCCTGGATCCTGACTTGACCTATCAATTTTCAAGCTGGTCTGACTCATCTTGGGATGTTGAACAGCGTCCAAAATTCAGCTAGAAACAGAACTGCAATTTCAGAGAGGTTCTCACTTCTCTATAATGACAACAAGAGTACTAAATAACATTTTTTTTAAAGTGGAATGATTATAAACCCTATAAACTGTTCTGTAAGTGAGAGGGTTTGTAAGAAACTTCCCCTGTGAACACGTTATTCCTTAATTACTCACTTTGGGGTTTTTGGACCTTCCTCAGATGCACTGGTACTGGCCATTGTGGGTGACAGAATACTCTATTAGATGGATCACTGTTTTGATCCAGTATGGAAATTCTTGTACTTACACTCCAATTTTACAACAATTAAAACAGCATATTTTAGTCAGGAAGGAAGGTGAATATGGCAGAGATCTGCTTACTGAACAACAAAAATAAAAATACTGAAATCACTTTTTACTGTCTAACCTGGACGTTGATTGAGGTAGGAGTCCTAGGGGGCTTGGGGGAATGAGTTGATCTCTAAGTAAAGAATTCATCATAATGTTTACACAAGGGGACAGAATTGCACGATGAATCTACATGCTATTTGCTCTTTGATGCTTGCCACAGGCAAAAAGTTTGCTCTTTATCATCATCTTAAGTCAGATGGTGACCATAAGCACGGACCATCTCCTTTACAGAGGAGGAAGAGATTCAACCATAGACAACAAAATCTGCCCCTCAGTTTGGACACTGCTCGTCTTTTTAGTATGCTTCATTTCTCATACAGAAGGTGCTTAGTGTTTTCCATCCTTTGGCTGCTGGAGTGGGTTTTGCTTTCCCCTCTGCTGCATACATGTCACAATACTTTTTCCTGTCATCCCCAATTTACTGTTGATTTGGGAATGGATCTGTGACTGGATTCAATTTTTCTAGTTTCTTGGGAGTACAAGTATTGTTGGTTTGGACTATCACTCTGCCAGCAGAACACCGGTTTGCCTAATGACTGTAGAATGAAGGCTTGACTCTTGTTTTGCCCACTCTTGTAAGCCAGGGATATGTAGAAAAAAATGAGCCAAGTCAATGCCAAGAGTATAAAGAAACTATTCCATGAACTTCTAGTGACTGGGGGTGGAATGCAGGGTGGTAATTAGAATGACTGTTCGTAGTGTTCAATGTTTCATGATTTGCCAAGGTTAGAAATATTTTGGAGGATCCAGTTCAAATGATTCCAGGATAATTAACTTTTCCAAATCCTGGTTCTGGACCTGTGATTTGTAAGAACTTAAATTCTTAAGTTTAGACTGTCCTGCTATCACATGGGCATGTGTAAACCACAGTCCACTTTAGAACTTGGAGCTGAACCTTTGAACTAGTGGAAGTTATTAGTCAGCTCTTGAGAGTTGGGTTTGCAACTTCATCAGTCTTTGATTGCGGTATCTGCTTCTGTAGGTGTAGGTAGACTATGGGATATCCTTTACCAGTTAACTCAAATTCTAGGAACTGAAAGTAGGCTAGTTTTCCTGTTGTAAACATTGAACAAAGTCCAGGTGGCAATTGTAAATATCCTTGTAGAGAGTTTTGATGATCATCCTTTGACAGCAAAAGTTTTTCTGCAAAAGCAAACTGAAGGAATCAAAATATAAAGGATACTTAGTCTCTCGATAGTCTGCACTGGAGACTTTACTAGATTTTTAGTTTAATAAAATAGGCTCTAGTATTATATAGTACATGTTAGTCTGTGGGGGTGACCACTATATTTGCAGTTTATGGCATAATTTTGAAGATGTCAAATACGTCTCAATTTTGAACATAATGGTTTTCAATGAGTCCTTGAGACAATTGTAAGTTTAAATAAGTGTAATTTACATTTTAATACTTTTGCTACTGTCTGTAGAAATGATTTTTTTCTGTAGAATGGTTTATTTTCCTTGGCTGCAGTTGTATTTGTCCATAGATATTTCTCGCTGAGGAACTCCAGCATGTTGGTAAAAGTATAGTTTTCAAATGCTTGATTTTCCATTTAAAGTGTCCTCTCCTTTTTAGGTCAGCTAGAAATAAGACTTTACAACTCTGATATGATTCAGTGGTTCCTGAGGTGGGGCACATGGCTCTCTCAGCAAGGATCTGCAAAGACAGTACACTGACAGACAAACTTATTTAAGGGAACCAGGGGAGTATAGGGGTCCTTGATACCAAAATTCTAGTTGATGAGGGCACCTGGCACAACTATTTCAGACTTTATGTATGACTTTAGAACTGTAAGTTTTATGTAGATCACTTTGCGTTGAGGGAGAAACCATAGGTGTTAAGGTGAAGCCGTAGTCAGATTATAAATAGAAGAGTAGTTTTCAGGTTAGTAATGGATTAGCTTGTTTATTATTTGAAGGAGGAAGTTTTGAACTTGTGATGGATGGCAGTTACTGAAAACTATAGAGGGATTGTGAAATATTTAAAATTCATCTGAAGTGTAATGGGGTGGAGGCAATATACATTACCTTGCATAATGTAAAATAATGCATATTGGTAAAAATAATTGAAACTACTCAGAAGTTGATGGGATCTGAACTATCAAGTTCCGCTGAGGTTGATTGGCTTCTAGTTGTTCTGTTACACATGAAAAGAGAGCACTGTAGAGATGTCAGTTTTAATATCTTGCACACTTTTGGTATTGAAATGTCTTTAAATGTTTTACAGTTTTAGAAGTGATATGTTTAAGTCGTCATTTGAAATTTTTCCTCTCCTGGAAGAAAACATTAGGATGACTATACATGAGTACAGATTATGGTATCTCTTGTCTAACTGGGACTAATTAGATTTGCTTTAGTTCCTTGCCTTTCCTTCTAGATGGAAAGGAAGGGGTCAGGAAGGGACCCCCCGCCCCCAAACTGTGTATTTTGTCTCCTTCCTCTAAAGCATCAGGGATGGCCAAAGCTGGAGATGGGACATTGAGGGCTGCGTCTCTGAGGTGGTATGGCGCATTCTCTCTCATGTGCTTAGCTGTCTGGTTCTTGCTCAAAATCTAACTGATCATCACATGTGGGGTCAGGAAGGAAATTTCCCCCAAGTTAGGTTGGCAGTGACTGGGTTTTTTTCCACCTTTCTCTGCAGCATGGAGTGTAGGTCACTTGTCAGGATTATCTGGGTGTATCTCAATTAATTCCCTGCCACTGCAGGGGCCTCAGGTATTGGTGCACCTATTCTGTGCCTGTGGAACATCATAATGTAGTCTCCTGTGTGCTGTAATATTTTGGTTGTTTGGTTTGGTGTACAGGTGCTGGGTTTTGTTGGTGAAGTGTGATATATAGACTGACTGACTGACTAGTGATCTGGTGGTCCCCTCTAGCCATGGAGAGGCTTCACCCATCTCCAGAGTACTGATCAGCTATTGAGTTTTTAGCTTGATCTATCTCTTCACTGTACAGCTTAATTCCTACCATTAACTTGACCTGCACTCAAGAAGTAGTACTCATCATCTTAAAGGAATGAATGCAAACTGTTCGTTTGCCACATATGTGCATAAACTAAACTAAGACTTTTAGTGAAAGTAGGACTTGATTGACTGCTTTCACTATAGCTCTTAAAATGGTTATAGATAATTGTTTGGCAAGAATACATGAACAGTGTCACCACATTAATCTTAAAGTGACTTTTGCCAGAGGGCTTAATAGCCTTCAAGATAACTGATCATATAGCTATTAAAAAACTAGTCCTAGACTGTCCCTTCAACGTTAACTTACTGATTCTTTAGCTAATTTTTATCTCATGTCCCAAAACACATGTTTACTGGATTGTGATAAATAGTTCTACTTCTTTTAATAGCATTTTCTTCTGTATTTTCCCATGCAGCTAAACCAGGTGGACGGGTGAAATGTCAATATATTTCTGCTGTGGATAAAGTTATCTTTGTGGATGATTATGCAGTCGGATGTAGGAAAGACCTCAATGGCATCTTGCTGCTAGACACAGCTCTGCAAACACCTGTTTCAAAGCAAGATGATGTGGTTCAACTTGAATTGCCAGTTACAGAGGTAAGTTCTACATTGTTAGTATATAATGACTCTATACTAGAGATAATGAAACTGTACTGAGTTGTTAATTTAATATTAAAGGATTGCATGCCTAATGGGATAATATTTTAATGTAAATCACCATAAAGCAGTAATTGCCCTCCACCAAAACTTGATGGGGGATAGTCCAACCTAAAATCTGGGAACAAAAAGGGCACATAGACAGTCTTGCTCCTGCTATCCAGCTGAGGCATTTCAGAAGAGAAACCTGTCCAGCAATCACTAGAGATAGGGATCCATTTCCTGCTCTGTTGTTGTCAACCAAGCAGCAGCTCCTGCTACCCATTCCAGAAACCAAGGCCCAGACTATGGAGCCCTTAGATCATGTGCTTTCTAGGCTTTCAAGAACAAGGAAAGAGGGATGAATGGCTAACATGTTGCCTCCGCTAATCAACTAATCCCCTACCTTAGAGGTGATTGAAAACACCACCTGGTCATTGAATACCACTTGAAGGAAGCTTGCCCATCTAGCTCGCGATGGAAGGATGATTCCTGGGGTCTTGTCTAGACTCGGAGTTAAGGTGTGATGTTAGCACGTTGGCTAACATATTTTAAGAGTCCATTAAAATATGTTAGCTAACGTGCTAGCATATTTTAATGTTATGTTAGCATGTTAGACATAGTAGACAGTGCAGTGTACTTCTAACATATGCTAAGCTGGTTGAGGAAAGCTAGACTCTAGCAAAATGTTAGCACATGTTAGATAACGTGTTAACGTTGGACCGCAATTCTTACTCAGGAAAAGGCCCATGTTGATAGTTAGCTCTGAAAAGAGCTTTCCAAGTCCTCAGGCTTACTGCTACCATTGCCAATGATATGCAGCTTATGCCTTCTGGGTGACTACAAAAGCTTGGTGGGTATCAAGGCCACATACGAGGACTCTAACTAGCCCAACACACTTCCTTTCCTGGGTTCTGCTCTCATTTGCTATGTCACTTATGATGTGATACAAACAGTATTCAGTTCCGTGGCTGTGTCAGTTTCAGCAAGAAGATCCCTGTACCTAAAACAGTGGGTAGTGGACACTTTTCCAAGGTCTGGACTCTTCTCTTTAAAGACTGTTTGGGAAGGAATTGGAGATCAGCAGGAACAGCTTCAGGGAGTCTAGGGCCTTATTGCCAAGAAAAAAGCAGGAAATGCTATTTTAAGGCAAGAACAGTCTGGTATAGTTACCTTTCATTACTAGAGGTGGTAACACCATCCCCAGAGAGCCCCAGGAAATTTTAAAACAGGTGTTCCGAAGAGAGCATGGGATCAGGTGGAAAAGTCCCTTCATCCATGCCTGGCCCCGTATTCCCCTGTTGTCCCAAGCTTTCACCAGTCTCGCACTCTACATTTATTAACTTTTGGTATGATGCGTTTACAAATCAGGTTCTGTATCTTGTACCCATCTCTAATAGACTGCATGTGATTCATTGGCATGTGACAACATAGTGAGGCTTTCTGCTCTTTCCTTTCTCCCAAATATTCTTTCTCTAAACTCATCACACGATATACTGATAAGTTTTCATCTTCTGAAGAGACTTGGGAAGTGTGAGGAGCCATGAGGATTTTAGTTTGCTCTTCCTCTGAGGAGCAGCCTTCGCTTGGGAGACTCTTATTGGTTTGCTTCCGTTGTCTGCTGCTCTTTGGGGAGTGAAAACAACATACATAGTAATGGTTGGTAGGCAGCAACCGAGTAGTCACCCCAGGTGGGTGGCACGGTGGGTGCCATTGGGAACTAGTGCTCCTTTTAAATGATCAGTTTCAGCTACCTACCAGCCTGCAAGCTACCCTGTTTCCCCGAAAATAAGACATCCTCCGAAAATAAGGCCTACTTACAGTTTTGCCTCTCGTTGTAATATAAGGCATCCCCCCGATAATAAGACCTCCCCGATAATAAGGCATCCACCGATAATAAGGCATTTTTCATTTCTGAAAAATAAGACATCCGCCGAAAATAAGACCTAGCGCATCTTTGGGAGCAAAAATTAATATAAGACACTGTCTTATTTTCGGGGAAACAGGGTAGCACATGGCATTGGGAAGTATTTTTGTTTTTCCCAATTCCAAACTATGAAAGATCTGACAAAACAGCTTCCTCAGAAGATGGGCTGTTAGCATACTGTAGGAACTGTGCAATGTGCTTCGCAAATAAAATACATTTCTTGTCTCTGATACCTTGATCTAGCTACTGAATCCATCAAGTCTTACATTTTCCAGGATAGTAGCTTCCAGACCTTAATTTTGTTTCTTTCCACATTTTTAGGCTCAGCAACTGTTATGTGCTTGCATAGAGAAGGTAGATGTCTCCAGCACAGAGGGATATGACTTGTTCATCACACAACTGAAAGATGGCTTAAAAAATACCTCACATGAGACAGCAGCAAACCATAAAGTTGCAAAGGTGAAGAAAGTGTCTCCAAAATTCTCTAACACTTCCTTTAAAAAAAAAAATTGACACTTCATTTCCATTGTATGTTTTAAGGGCGTTTGTAGGTCACTTTTGAATAGCTATACATTAATTCTTATGGGGAAATTGGATTCGCTTAACATCATTTCGCTTAAAGTAGCATTTTTCAGGAACATAACTACAACGTTAAGTGAGGAGTTACTGTAAGTCTATTCTAATCTAATATTACAGTTGGTCTGAGCAGCTTCACTAGTCTTCCTAGAATGGCTTTCCTTTCCTAACAAGTATAAAATTCATTCTTTCTGTTCCTCTGAGACATGAGTTTGAATTGTAAACTTCCTTGTCTACAGTGTAACAGGATTTGGTCTAAAAGAAAAAAGCCTTCCAATTCCTTAGCAACAACAACAAAATGTAATTGAAAGCAGTTAACCAATTTTAAAATCTTTGCCCAACTCTTCACATCAATATAAAATAAATATTTATGTAGTATCCATAGGTTAGGATCTTTAGAAGCAGTAAGAAAGACCCCAAAGTTTACAGTCAAAATACAGAACATACAGATGCAACGCTTCTTTTCAACTTTTAAAATGTAATTTAAATGCTTTTGCCCAAGTTGTTTCGACAAGGGGCTGGTCTGCAGTGTTTCAGTCTTAATCCAGGGGATTTGTGGCCATTAACATGCTGTTCTCAGGGATTGACTGGTGGGGCTATTGCTTCAGTATGAAATGTTCTATTGCAGTGATACTCAGACCTCAGTGGTTGAGGAGCCAAATTAGCAATCAACATTACCCAAAAGAGCCACAGTAATAGCTGGCTATAGTACTATATATTCATATTAAAACAGTATGACAGGGTAAATATTTAGAGTGTGTGTATAAAATCCATCCTCTCAGAAAATAAGTTAATACTTCAGTGCAAGTTGATAAGTTTATTGTTTAATAACATAGTAAAAAGACCCTGATTGGTTAATTTGCACTTGATTGCAAGTATGTGGAGCACACAGCAACTAGGTAAAGTAGCACAAGAGTACATTTAAAAGTGAAGTGTCCACAGGAACCGTTGGATTCTCCTAAAATTGATGCATTTTGAGTAATCTTTGAATTTATGGAAACTCAGTGTACCTGTTAGTTACCTTTGCTGAAATTCTATATTCTGTATCCTACCAGAAACCATATTGTTTTGCAATTACTTTAGCAGTAGGCATACCAATTTACACTTAAGTGGACACATGTTTAGTCCTCTAACAAACTTCCTGATTTCTCTACAAAATCTAATACTGTATTGAAAGCTGAAGATTTGAATAAAGGATGATCTGCCTCTTTAAATGTTTTATAAACTTTTTCTTTAAAAGTTAAATATCAGATCTCTATTTCTATACTATTTTCTGAGTAGGCATCAAACTTGACCTCCAAAGACTTGCAAACAAATGGTGGTTTAAAAATCCCCGCTAAAACTCTACAGAGCAACTGTATGAATTCAGGACTTTTATTTGTAAAATACATTTCTTCAGACATTAAAGACACTTCTGACTGAGAACTAAATTGGGATATAAAAAAGCATATTAAGTTTTAAGGTCTCATGTTTTTCCTGCTTTTATAACTCAAATAACTCAACTATTTTTTTATTATAATTCACCAAAAAAAAAAACTTATTTGAGGCATTTTTAGAGCTCACATTGCTGAGTTTGGCTGCCATGTGCAGTATTGAGTGGTATAAGCAAATTAATAAAAGCAGCAAAGAGTCCTGTGGCACCTTATAGACTAACAGATGTATTGGAGCATGAGTATTCAGCCACAAAAGCTCATGCTCCAATATGTCTGTTAGTCTATAAGGTGCCACAGGACTCTTTGCTGCTTTTACAGATCCAGACTAACACGGCTACCCCTCTGATACAAACTAATAAATGCACTCATTTTTCATGAGCTGCAGTTTTAAAAAATTAAACAAATATTTTTGGGTTTTTGTGTTGTATTAGCATTCTGATGCTAGCATCAATGACACACTTATTAAACACAAGACTAGGCATTAGTATTTCTTGATTCTTGTTTGATTTCCAGGTGAAATATTTGTATTGTAATTTCTTGTAATAACTTTCCGAATATCAAATTGGACATTTTTTTCTTAATTCAGTGGGCAACAGTTACGTTCCATCTTCCTCATCATGTATTGAAGTCTGTCGCCAGTGCCATTGTAAATGAACTTAAGAAGATAAATCAAAATATTGCTGCCTTACCTGTAGCCTCCTCTGTGATGGATAGGTTATCTTACCTCTTACCCAGTGCGCGACCAGAACTTGGCGTGGGACCTGGTCGATCTGTGGACAGGTATATTAAAAAATATTAATGGTGAATTTTACCTTTTGTCTGGATCAAAGTAGATTCTGATTTCTTCAATTAGGAGAAATTGGATTTATCCACCTGCGAGAAAAGAAACTGGGGACTGCAGAAACTGGTTAATGTGTAAAGGTTTAGTGTAAATGATTTTTTACAAATTTTGGCATTATTAAATAAAACTACTGCTTCTCCAAAGATACTATCTCTGTGGATTTATCTCTCCTGGGTGTTACTTCCTTAGTGGAATACTGGTTGAATTCCCCTAGCTCTTAAATTTGTGTGCCATCCCCTGCAGAGTATAAATGCTTCCTTTCAAGCATTCCCAGCACTTCCTTTTCAGCAGCAAATGGAGAAGACTTTACTTGCCTGGCTATCGCTTGAGCTTTTCCTGATTCCAGCAATGCCACATTAGGGTTAAGATAATAACTGATACCTGCTTGCCAGTTAGGTTGCTATAGTTGTATTTTTTTAGGCTGTTGCTTAATAACTTTTGGCATGTTTCTGTATTGATATTTATTTGGAGTGAAGTGTCAAAACCACTTCCTTCAGCATCTATATTTTTCCTTAATCTTCTCTGCAAGGTTGAACTTCTCCAGGTCCTGCTTGTATTGTTGGATTTCCCAAGTTCACAGCTTGAGTTGATATGACTACAAATTGATGTAGTGGCTGTCAGAGTGTTATGAGAGTTGTTTGTTTGTTGTGGTAGACATCATAGCACATACATTCGCTCATATACCTAGTATAGATCACCAAACTTAATTCTTATGCACAACAATACTGCAACACTGTTTTTATACTACAGTTTCACAAATAAAGAGCTATTTATAGTGTCGTCTTCACTTGGCAGCAGAAAACTCCTTGGACTGATTTTGGAGATGAGACTAAAACCATCTTGAATTCCCAGTTTCATAATTTCTTGTTTCAAGCATGTTAAGCAAAAGGGTACATCTACATTTATAGTAACGACACTGCACACCCATTTAGCATGGGTATAAATAGCAGTGTAGACAGCGAGGCACTGCTTAGGTGAGTAGAGTAGATTGCCCTACATGCCTGAACCCCCAGGATCTATACCTTACACAGGTTCACTACATGCCCAGGCAGTGCCTCCCACATCTACATTGCTATTGTTAGCAGTATAGTATCCCACCGCCAGTGCCTTTCTCTGCTGCAGTGTAAGGCTCTGGCAGCAGAATAGACTCTGTCAGGGGAGAGGCAGTGGGGAGCTGAAACTTTGTTCAGGAGTGCTATGTTTTCTCATCTGAAACTCTAAAGAATGAGAGGTGATGAGGTGGGGGCAGTCCTCCAACAGCACCAGCTCCCATCATAGTACAATTCTTTTCACCTGCAAAAGTCTGGGGTATGATGCACTATGGAATGATATTGGGTACTTAGTGAGTGGTGCCAAAAATTTAGGACCACTGTATTATACAGTACTCAATCCTCTAAGACCCATGTGTGGAACATACTGAAAAGATAAACAGTGGTGGAAACTAGAAAAGATACAGGCTTCATTACTTTAGCATGAATAAAGGTTTATGTAATCTCAGCTGCATAATTGAGAATTTTTAGTTTTGTTTTAGTATTTGTAGCATACAATGTATTTATGATGTAGCATATTTTCTTACATGGACTTGGCATAACTTCAGTTAAGTTTGAGCTAAAATAATGACCTTTTGGATACTGCAAAGTATGTATCTCCATCCCTGGCATCCTGGGCTGGTTTTGGTAGCAAAGATGATTCAGTGGGATTTTGAGATAGTTGTATACCTCATTTTTAGGGGTTAGCTAGGTTTTGAATATCAGACAGGGAGAATAATTTTGGTAGTGTTTAATGCTTATTCTTTTCCATCTGGCTGAAGAGTGCATAGTGGATTACAGTACATTCAAACTTTATTCCTGCATTTGAAATTGATCACGTATGTATTGCCTCATATTTAATTTGTTTGAAGAAATATTCTGAAACCAAGTGTTGATAAATCATCCTTTCCCATAGTTTTCCTGATAGTTGTAAAAATGGCTAATTTAGTTTGATTTTAATTTTATCTGTTTACTGATGGCATTTGCTTTCTTAGATGTTTGTACAGCCTGCAGTCATTTAGAACAATATTAAATGACACTTTGGATAACATAAAATGTCTCTTTTATAGGTCCTTGATGTATAGTGAGGCTAACAGACGAGAGACATTCACCTCATGGCCTCATGTAGGGTATAGGTGGGCGCAGCCGGATCCCATGGCTCAAGCTGGGTTCTATCATCAGGTAAAAAGATGATGCGTTTTGGATATAAATACATTATTGCCATATTTTACAATAAAAGAGATGCAGGGAAAAGTATGAATGCTCGTCAAAGATAAACTTCTCAATGGGTTCCTATGCTTGGATCGGTTCGTAGCACACCATCAGGTAGAAACTCTTAGCTCAAGAATTTTGAAGTAATTGAGCACTTTCTAGCTAGGAGGTGTCTCGTGCTTTCAGTGCATGGAGGCTGTCCCCAGAATTATTCCAAGGTCCAGTTCTTTTTTCACTATGGACAGTGGAAGATAATGATCTGAGTTCCCATATATGTAGCACTCTTTTAAATTTATATTTCTGGCAAAAAATAATTACTCAAATTCTGTTAATCATGTATATTACATTAATTTCTTTTCACATCACTAGATTACTGAACAATTTTTGTGTAACTGAAGACTTTCTCCTTTATGAAGAGAGCTTACATAAGGCAGAAAAAGCAAAAAGTGTGTGATCTGAATTCCTTGTTCACTAAATTACATTGATTTAGTGGGACTAACATTTTAAATTTTCCTTAATGTGGTGTAGATTCAAAACACATCTAGGTCTAGTTGATTAATTGGTTAAATATAATCGCTTTTTTTTATGTTGTTTCCCCATGCTTTTCATTAACTCCCTTAAGTTTCTAGCACTTTCTTACAGATAGCCTTCACTATGTAAATCCATATGTGGTACAGTAGATCTTTTAGTTTATTGTAAGGCTAGCTTACATCCACTGAAATCAGCATTATTTGCCAACTTCTAAGCCTTTTAAATGCACTTAAAAGGGAAGTCTTTTTTTGCAAGGCAGCCTAAAAAAACCTCTTTACTGTTAGACCGTACATGCTTGCTAGCAATTTTCAACCAAGTGTCCCTAAGAACAAATGCAGTATCATGAGAAATATCATGGAGTTGCATTTAAATGTTTCCTAGATATACTGTACTTTAATGACTTGGGGAACAAAGGGAAAAATGCTAAGTAAGGAGATTAAGTTCTTGTATGAGACACAAAATGGAATAGAATATTTGCAGTCTAACAGATTAAGCAGATAGTTTAACATTCCCCAGTCTTTTAGGTTTTATTTAAAAAAATTGCAGATATGTTAACACAATCTCAGCATTATTTATCAGCTGTCTTATATCCTATAGCTTTGTGACTTTTTTCAACAAAAATTACTTAAAGTAATTACTCTTCTTTCTTGTTTGAGACCTAGTATCATCTCTGAGATTCCTTTATCTCCAATGGCTTGGGCAGAGAAGTTTTGCAGTGCTCAGTCTCTTTTACCTAGTAGCATAGTGTTGTACTTTTTCAATTTAAAATACTGCCTCTTGCTATCTAAATTTTTGTGCGGGATATGGATGTAATGGTTAAATCTTCCTGTCAGAAGTAAAGTTTACAGTATATACAAAAAATCAAATAACTGGTTAAATTGTTTCTTTTCAAACTGATATGTTGACATTGATGCAAAACTACTTCCCTCTCATCTTTTTATAGCCTGCTTCTTCAGGAGATGACAGAGCCATGTGTTTTACCTGCAGTGTGTGTTTGGTGTGCTGGGAGCCTACAGATGAACCTTGGTGAGTCTAAGTGTGGAATGTGAGACTTATATTTTCATATCATACAGAAAGCAAAATATTAGATAAAAAAAATTAAGTGGAGCACTGTGGTAGACATACCTTCCCTGAGTTTTTCTTATGCATTTGTATTTAGAAAGTTGTGAAGCAATGGATTTCCAAAAAATACCAGTTTTAAATGCAAACTGTCCTGCCCTTTTAAGTAACACTTTATTGCACTACCTATAATACAGGAAAAGAATGAAACTGCTTGGTGAAAGCTCTTGGTTTTTCTCTTTCATTTGGAATACCTTTAAAATTTAAGGGTCTTTCTTCTGACACTCTAGGTTTACCTAAAATTTCTTCACCTGTAAATACTTATTTCAGGATTCTGTGTCAGGTGTGACAGTTGATGGTTACTGATATAAAGTGTGATAAGGCAAACGGGTTTGAATATTTGGATCTTACCGCCTTTAAATAAAGGGATCACTAGTTTTCAAATGACTTGTTAAATGTATGCATGAGTGCATTTCTTTACCTGTTTCTAGGTGCCTGATCTAACTTTGTCTTAAATACGTATCTTAAATTGTCACATTCCCTAAATTACATTCTGGCTAGCTTGATTTTTTTTTTTTTTTTTTTTTAATTTTAGCCCTTTACTTCTTCTTTGCCCCCTTTACTACACTTGATGATTTTCTCTTCTTTGGTACTATCCGTCAGGTATTAGTAAAGAATTATGATTCTTTTCAGTGTCTCCACCTACTGCACAAATTTAATTCAGAAATCTTTCACACTTGTCTTACTAGCTTTTTTTATTTTTATTGGTTTAAGACTCTACATTTCTCAGTGTCCCTTTCTGTAGAGAGAAATGTAGAACTGAACACAGTACTTAACTTACTAAAGCTACATAAAGATGAAATCTGGTATTACAAGCAATGATACTGTATGTATGAGTTAAATTTTCTCTCTTGTTATAGCATCTTACCGCTTGCTCTTTTGACATTAGTATCCAGTCAGAGCCCAGCAGTTGTCATGATAACTTCATGGTTATTTCTCTTAATGGTGTATGCAAATCCCCCTGCAGTTTGATACACGGAATTCCTTTAAGCGTTTCATACAATATGGTTATTGAGAAATAACCACAAACTAAGGATCAATAACCGTATTCTTATGCTCCGGTTAAAACAATTTCATTCTTATATGATTCAACTCTATTACAGGTTGAGATATTACTTGTACATTATGTATATAGTGTCTTCACAAACATGGAAATTGATCTTAATAGTTAGTAGTTTGTATTCTAATGCAAACTTGCTGCTATGAGAAGCCAATGTTTTGATATTTTATTTTTTTAATGCACAAAGGTCTGAACATGAAAGACATTCCCCAAACTGCCCATTTGTCAAAGGTGAGCACACACAGAATGTACCCCTCTCAGTCACACTCGCAACAAGTCCAGCACAGTTTCCCTGTACAGATGGCACTGACAGGATAGCCTGCTTTGGATCGGGAAGCTGCCCTCACTTTCTAGCTGCAGCAACAAAACGAGGAAAGATCTGCATATGGGATGTTTCCAAACTTATGAAGGTACATCTTATTTAAGAATTCAGTAGGTAATAATTGTTTTGTCAGATTTAAATCAATGTACACCTCTACATTTTTATTTGTTTAGGTTCACTTAAAGTTTGAGATCAATGCATATGATCCAGCAATTGTTCAACAGCTTGTGTTGTCAGGAGAACAGAGCTCAGGGGTTGACTCAAGGAGACCAACATTAGCATGGCTAGAAGATTCCTCTAGCTGCTCAGATATACCAAAATTGGAAGGAGACAGGTATGCTAACCTTCCAAATTTAAAAATATCTTTTTAAAATTTTCTGTCTTGGATAATGGATTAGAAATGCCATTAAACTTATTCACACTTAGTTAGAAAGCGGAAGTAATTGATTCATCATTTGCTTATTCATGGAGATGGGAGTGGAATGTGGAGTGGTGATGCTTATGTACTACCATGTGATGTAAAAATGTCACTGAAGTCCCGTCTGGTGAATGATTGTTTTTCTGTCAAAGCTTATATTTTACCCCAGTTATATTTTAAAATACTTTCCTCACCTGTCTTAATGTGTGCAGTTTTTACCTTGCAGGTAGAAGAGATACATTATCAGAGTTTGCTTGAAATATTGTTATGCACGAAGCTAGAAATAATGTGGGGGAACTTAAGTTTCAAGAATAGATCTTCATTTTAATCATATGGGATAGTAGTTAAATGCAAGTATTCTAAAGCTTTTGGAAAGTGTAGTTTCTAATCATTATGCTTTGAAATCAAGTAAAATTATTTAAGAGCTGCCAGACCTTGTTTTTTCCATGTCTTATTAATCTGCTGTATGTACAGCGCTTTTAAAGAACAAATTACTATGGAAGTACTAAGAACTGTAATTCTTTCCTTACTACTTATCTTGGTTATTAAATGTGTGTTTATAGAATCATATATGTTTGCAAGGCCTGTCCTGAGGCATTTCAATTTGTTAGCTATGACTTGATGCAGATTGAAGAGATGATATCAAGCAAAGGAAAGGATGGCAGTTGCCAAAAAAAAAACCTTTGCATATATTCACAACAAATACAGCTCTGTATTCTGTGAGATCTTATCACTATATCCAAGCATCATAAAATAATGTAGACTTTCTTTCTCTCGTGCCCATAAAACAATCATTGATGGAAAGCTCCTGGGGAAGCGAGTGGTGAAGGGTGATGTGATGAAATTTTCTGTCACCTTTCTAAACATTTTCACTGAACTTCAGGAGATCCAGAAAGCAATAGCCAGTCTGCATGGAAGCAGAAATTTATTTTTCTTTTTAACTGAAATTCATCTTCAAGTATACATCCCTATTGGTGTTCCACGTAGGATGTGTGTGTGCTTATGCACTCTTGACAGCCGATTATAAACAGTGTCTCTGCCTGCCCAATGCAGCACTGTGTGCTCCCACGTGTGGGTAGTAACGAGGCACAGACCTGCCACTGCTTAAGTTCCTTCTCTACTACCTGAGGCTTGACATGGAGCACCTGCAGTGTCCACTGCTTCCTATCTATTTTCCCACCTTTCTTACTTTTTAGCTTTATTTACTCTATTTAGTTTGTGTGTTTTGTGTGTTTTAAGTTCATTTTGTGCATGGAGGGAGCCCCCCACTGAATTTAACTCCTCAACTTTTGTGGTCTATGGCTTTCCCCATTCTGCCTAAGTCCTTGGGTTCAAACCCTGCCAGACTTGCCACAGGTCTCTTCTCTGTAGCAATGGGCACTCCAGCTGTCTCCGGTGCCTTGAAGAAACGTAGAAGTGCAGGGCTGGAAGGGACCTCAAGAGGTCATCTAATCCATGCCCTATGCTAAGTCAGGGCCAAGAATACCAAGACCATCTTTGACAGATGTTTATCTAACCTATTCTTAACCTCCAATGATGGAGAACCTCCTTTGGAAGCCTATTCTAGTGCTTAATTATCCGTATAGTTACAAGGTTTTCCCTCTTATCTAACCGAAATCTCCCTTGCTGCAGATTATGCCCATCACTACTTGACCTATATTAAGTGGATATGGAGAACAATTTAACAGCCCTTTAACGTATTGAATGACTGTTATTAGGTCTCTTCCCCCCTCCCCCCCTTCAGGCTTTTTTACCCTCAATACTAAACATGACCAGTTTTTAACCTTTTCTCGGAGGTCAGATTTCCTAAACCTTTTATCATTTTTGTTTCTGTCTTTTGGACTCTCTCTCCCATTTATCCACCACTTTCCTGAAGTGTTGGGCTCAGAATTAGTTCCCATCTGAAGTCTCACCAGTACTGAATAGAGCAGGACCGTTACCTCCTATGTCTTAAATACAACACTCCCGTTAATATACTCCAAAATGATAGTAGCTTTTTTGGCAACTGCAGTACATTGAATATAAGTCACTCATATGTGATCCATTATAACACCCAGTTTCTTTTCTTCAGTGCTTCTGCCTCTCCAGTTACTCCCCATTTTGTAGTTGTGCATTTGATTTTTCCTTCCTAAGTATAATACTTTTCACTTGTCTTTATTGAATTTCATTTTGTTAATTTCAAACCAGTTCTCCAGTTTGTCAGGATTGTCATTTTGTATTCTAATCCTGTCTTCCAAAGTGCTAACAACCCCTTCCAGTTTGGTGTCATCTGCAAATTTTATAAGCACTCTCCGCTCCTTTATCCGAATCGTAAATGAAAATACAGAGTATGTACCAGTCCCCTGCAGGGCCCCACTAGATATGTTCCCCCCAGTTTAACAGCAAACTATTGATAACTACTCTTTTGAGTATGGTCTTTCAACCAGTTACACACTCACTTTATAGTAGTTTCATCTAGACATATTCCTCTAGTTTGCTTGTGAGAATGTCATGTTGGCACTGTCAAAAATCTTACTAATTTTAAGGTATCATGTCTACAGCTTTCCCACTATCCGCTAGGCTACTAACCCTGTCAAAGAAGGAAATTACCATATATACTCGATCATAAGCCAGTTTGTTTATAAGCTGACGCGCCCCTCCCCCCCCTCAGCCTTCCTCAAAGATGGATAAGGAAAAATGGCTAATTTTTATGACCCATTCATAAGCCGACCCTGTAATTCAGGGGTTGGCAAACTTTGGCTCCCGGCCCATCAGGATAAGCAGCTGGCAGGCCAAGACGCTTTGTTTACCTCGAGCATCCGCAGGCACTGCTTATTGTCCTCTAGATCCAAGATGCCTGCTTTCATGTCATTGTTCATCATCCCCCCCCCCCCAGAGTCTTCTGTGGTCTGTTATAGGTTCAGAGCATTACCAATACAGTGTCCTTCTCTTTGGGAATCTCGATGGCTCCAAGGGTCTTTATGAAGGTCCTGTCAGCAGTAGTGGCTCACCTGCGTCAGTAGGGCATTGCAGTCTTTCCATATTTGGACGACTGGCTCCTCAGAGGCCACTCCATCAGTACTGGGAAAGATCTCTAAGAGAATTCAGATAATAAAAGCATCCCAGTCTTGCCCTCTGGACATGGTACAGCATAATACTTCGTTAATGGGGAGGTAGTATGAACACTTCGCTACCTAAATGTTATTGAATGACTTCTGTTACTCTGAAGGGAGTGTAATCTGTTGGTTATTGCATAAGAATAGGAATTGGGAACCCTGAATTCTAATTCTAGCTGGGCCCATGACATTGGACAAGTTTGTCAGCCTGCTCATGTCCCAGTTTCTGTTTTTAAAATAGGCATAAAACCTATTGTATCTCATAACATTGTGAGAATTAAAGTTTGTACAATCTTTGATGTATAGAGGCTGAGTAAATGCAAAGTGTATAATCCATGATTGCAAGTGTTGCAGTTGTCATGTTTTAAAATCTCATTGAGCTGTGTTGTGCTTTTAGTGATGACCTGTTGGAGGATTCAGACAGTGAAGAGCATTCCAGATCAGAATCTGTGACCGGTGGGTATGATATTTTTGAACACTGTATGCAAAAATCTGTTAGGAATTTAAGGATTTGTGGATTAGGCAATGAAGTTAATTTGAACTCTACTTTCTTGCATGTATATATGAAACTATATAGTGTTGGATCACCTTTACAGCTATAATACATATACACACTTTAGTCTGTGACAAGCTAAAGCTTTGGGAAAATGGCAAAATACACTTCACTTACATAAAATTCCATGGCAAGGAGTTAAAATCACATTACAAATCTTTTGTTGTGGAAAGAACTAATAGTAAAAGTAATAGTGGCATACAAATGTGTTCGCATTTTAAATAGCAGAAAGCATTAGAACAGCATAATCAACTGGGGTTTATGACCGTGAAGTAATGTAAAGTTAAATGAAGTTACATCTAGGCATTTGAAAATAAGAAGAAGTTATCATTCAGCTAGTGAAATTGTCAGTTAAATGAAACTGGAAGGATGTTAAATTTCAAAACAGCATTCAAGTTCTTCTCAAAATGTGTTAATTCCCCCCCCCCCCCCCATTATCACTGGGGAAGGATGTGCAGTCCTGTATGAAAGTAGTGTCTGAAAAGTGTTAATGCAGTATCTGAACATATAACCAAAAAGGCACATAAAATTTTAAGCTAAAGTAAAAAAGGAAGCAAAATATTGATAGCTTGAATTTGGGTCTGGATTGTCCCATTTCTGGAACTGAGGAAATAGAGTTCTGTGGGAGACTTAAAATAAAAATGTGAAATGTCAACTTTAACAGTTGTACAGTAACTTTCAGTTGTGAAAATCTTTTTCCATAGTGACAAAATTACTAAGGACCCAAAAGCTATATTGAATTATAAACTTTCTTGGATTTGTTTCTTGCTGTTTCTCACCAGTAGGTATAAACCTTCATGTTCTTTTGCTTTACTGGAGTCTGTACGGGGTTTGTTGTTTTTACTCTTGTAATGCTTGTATGCATTATCAGTTTTCATTTAATTTTATTATAACTTTTACACATCACTGGTTAAACGAACAGTTGCTGGACAAGGACAACAAGAATTTGAAATAGACTACTGATGGTAGTTGACATCTCCTCCTCACCCCCCGTAGTATTGCTACAGTGAAGATTGAGATGTAAAAGTATACTTTTTTAAAAAATACTCTCTGTAGCGGTTTTTATTTGAAAAGAAGAAAATACAGTGAGCGAACAACTTTGATGTCTTTCAGATTTTGACTTCTTTATATCATGCCATTTTGCATGATGTTCCATAGACAAAGCAAGGAGGTAGAGAAGAGGGGACAAGAGTAAACTCACAGCTACACACGTTTTCAGTTGTGTTGGTAAATTGATAATAAGGTAGGACAGGAGTGAAGAGCAAACTTAAGTCTAAAGTCAGGAAATTCAGAAGTGAGATTCCCACAGCAACTTTGAATTTCCAAGAGTTTTTGGCTAGAACAGTGTTTGTGAAAGGTACCACATACACATCTCTGAAGGCTAAATTTCTCTGTCCTTAAAAAAACTTCAGTGTAAACCCAGCTTCATTCTAGAGGGACCACCTTTTAAGACTGAGAGGTGCACTAAATGTATAATTGTAATATCTGGGAATGGTATCCGCCTGAAACAGAGTAGTAGGGTGAGCAGCAAAAAGGATGCCATGATCAACTTACTGCAGCTGAATTTTTGTAGTTAAGGGTAATGCCAGTAGTTAAACTCAACTTTCCAAAAATGTGACTTGCATATTCCTTTTTGTTTATCTGACTTTGCTGTCTAATAAAATCTTTATTGAACAACACAAATTGATTACATGGCTATCAATAAAATAACTCTCAAACTGAGGCAAAGGCAAGTTTCAGTTTTTCTAACAAGTTTTGTACTGTTGAGAAGTAGAAATATTGCAAAAAATTCAGTTTTATATTAAATAAAAATTGTTAAAGCTTTAGAAGGGAAACACTTGAAAGTCAGGAAGTGACAGCCCCCTAAATCTTAATTCTATTCGCGTGTATAGATGTAGTCTGATAGTTAATTACATGATCACAACTGCTTTTTGCAAGACCTCTTCATTTTCTGTGCAAAGTGAATAAGGTCGGGATCCTCATTGAAATGTCAAAGGACAGGGTGGGGAGAGAGAATAGAACTGCCTCACTTGCTCTACATTCTCCAGTTTGCACTCTGAATGAGATAGGGTTCTTACAGGAAAACTGATCATGTAATTAACTATATCATAATGCGTAAGAACAAGGGAGTAGACTTGAGGTGTAGAAATCTGGATCTTCAAGTTTAAATGCTAGAAAAGAAGAATTATTTATTTATTTATTTTAGGTTTATTTTCCTTCAGCTGTGTTTCAGCTTCTTCCTGGTCTGGTATCAACCTATGACTTTTGTTTGCAATCATTCATGTTTACTAAATAATGCAAAGGTTCTGCAGCTTCTCCGAGTCACTTTTTTAAAATGTTGTCCTTGCATTGTTCCAGTTTAATTAGACCAGGTTATATTTCAGCATTGATGGTGGTTCTTTCATATCTTATGATTGGTAGTTAGGAATACTGGGTGGGGGCGTGGTTTTGCTGGATGGTTTGTCAGCTGATGTGAACAGTAAAATATGGTGGTAGTGTAGCATGGGTTTATCAGCTAGGAGTGGGAGTCGAATCTGCCCTTCTGAGGGGGTCATACTGGGCTGTCTAGGTAGCTGGAGGGGGTATTGGGGTGTGTACAGCAGAGCCACTTGAGTGGCTTATGAGGTTCAGTATGGACAGCAGCTCAGGAAGGTAAGTTTGGCTTGATGGGAAAGTCTTCAGTTTCTTGTCCTCTATCATTCTGATTTGATTTTTCTTAATTATTTAAAGGACAGTTGTTAACTTTTGGGGAATAAATGTTTCTAGGTCTTTTCCCACGTATGGAAATGTCACATTTTTGTATCTTCTGTATATTTGGCGGTACATAGAGAAATGACTAAATGGTTGGTTAATAGAATTAGTCTATAATCTATACTTATTTGGTTTAGATTGTGGTGAATTATATATATATCTACTAATGCACTGTTTGTTCTAAAGGGCATACATCACAAAAAGAAACCATGGAGGTGAGCCTTGATGTAACAGCCCTGAGCATTCTTCAGCAGCCTGAGAAACTTCAGTGGGAAATCGTTGCAAATGTGCTTGAAGACACAGTTAAGGATCTAGAAGAACTTGGGGCAAATCCCTGTCTAGCTAACTGTAAGAGTGAAAAGATGAAGGAGAAGCATCTGGAACAACACAACATTCCCTTTCCTTGTTTATTAGCTGGGGGTTTATTAACATACAAATCACCTGCTACCTCCCCTGTTAGTAGTAACTCTCAGAGATCACTGGATGGTTTAAGCAGGACTCGAGGTGAGAGTGTATCAGAGCAGGGATCAACTGACAATGAATCCTGCACTAATTCAGAACTGAATTCCCCTCTGGTAAGGAGGACTTTACCAATATTGCTTCTTTACAGCATTAAGGAGTCTGATGAAAAAGCAGGAAAAATCTTTTCACAGATGAACAATATTATGAGTAAAAGTTTACACGATGATGGTTTTACAGTTCCACAGATCATTGAGATGGAGCTGGACAGTCAGGAACAGTTGCTGTTGCAGGATCCACCTGTGACTTATATTCAACAGTTTGCAGATGCAGCAGCCAATCTAACTTCTCCAGACTCTGATAAGTGGAATTCCATGGTTCCCAAGCCTGGGACATTGGTTCAGTGCCTGCGACTGCCTAAGTTTGCAGAGGAGGAGAACCTTTGTGTAGATTCAATCACTCCTTGTGCAGATGGAGTTCATTTGTTAGTAGGACTACGGACATGCCCTGTTGAATCCCTGAGTGCAATAAATCAAGTAGAGGCCTTGAATAATTTAAATAAATTAAATTCGGCACTATGTAACAGAAGAAAGGGTGAACTAGAGTCGAGTCTTGCTGTTGTGAATGGCACAAATATCAGTGTGATCCAGCACGAATCACCAGCAGATGTACAAACTCCTTTAATAATTCAACCTGAGCAGAGAAATGTTAGTGGTGGATATCTAGTGCTTTACAAAATGAACTATGCCACTAGAATAGTGACTCTAGAGGAGGAACCAATAAAAATCCAGCATATCAAAGACCCGCAGGACACAATTACCTCACTGATTTTGCTCCCACCAGATATACTGGATAATCGAGATGATGAGTGTGAGGAGCCTGTAGAAGAAATACATTTAACTCCTAAGAATGGTAATGGGAGAGAGAAAAAATCTGAGATCTCTACTCTTGGGCACCTGGTAATAACTACTCAGGGAGGATTTGTAAAAATTTTAGATCTTTCAAACTTTGAAATTCTGGCCAAAGTGGAGCCACCTAAAAAGGAGGGCAATGAGGAACCAGATATGTTTGTCTCTGTGATATACTGCTCGGGCACAGACAGACTGTGTGCTTGCACCAAAGGTAAGATACTTTTTTCAAAAAGTGATAAACGTGATAATAAAATGACAAATGTTAAATGTGGTAGAATGTTGACTGAGTTTCAGAACTACAAAAGTGCAACATATAAATGATCTTGAGGGT
Source organism: Chrysemys picta bellii (assembly GCF_011386835.1). NCBI lineage: Eukaryota > Metazoa > Chordata > Testudines > Emydidae > Chrysemys > Chrysemys picta. Next base: position 145,525,345 of record NC_088793.1, read on the forward strand.
TGTATATTGAGGATGTTCTCAAATTCACCCCTGGGGTTCTAGAATTATTCCACATTTTAAGTTTAGGTGATCTCTCTAAAACTGGAATGTACGTTTCAGGTGCGCGCAGTGTATTGATAATTCTGTTCTTCATAGATTCATAGTTTAAAGCCTGAAGGGACTGTTAGATCATCTAGTCTGACTTCTTTTGTATTGCAGACCACTAAATTCCACCCACTTATCCTTGTATTTAAACCTAATAACTTTGTTTGACTGAAGCATATGTTCCAGAAAGACAAGGTGGGTGAGGTAATATCTTTTATTGGATCAACTTCTGTTGGTGAGAGAAGTTGGTCCAATAAAAGATATTCTGTCACCCACCTTGTCTCTCTAATATCCTGGGACAGACACAGCTTCAACAACACTGCATGTGTTCCAGAAAGGCATCCAATCTTGATTTGAAGACTCCACGAAATGGAGAATCCATCTCTTTCTTCCCTTTGTAGTTTGTTCCAGTGGTTAATCACCCTCACTGTTAAAAATCTATCTTGCTTCCAATTTCTTATTTCCAGCCGTCAGTTTTTGTTATGCCTTTCTTTCTTCACTCAATTAAATATTTTCTCCCCATGAAGGTATTTGTGCAGTAATAAAATCCCAATCCCAGGCCTAGTCTATGCTACAGAGGTCGACGTCAGGCAGCTTACGTCAACCTAATTATGTCAGTATCTACATTACAGCATTGCTCCTGCCGATGTAAGTGCTCTACTACACCGACATAATAACTCCACTTCCACAAGAGGCATAGGGCTTATGTCAATGTAGTTAGGATGATCCAGTGTCTGTGTAGACACTGTGTTTCTTACATCAGCTGGTGGTTGTCTTGTCAATTTCACAACAGAAATTGCTGTCCAGCTGCCCCTTGCTCCCCGGGAGAGCTGGGCAGCTGGACACTGCTTCTGCTCCCAGCTGGGAGCCAGGGCGAGAAGCCCAGGGTGGCTTCCCACCCACTCCTGGCAGGGAGCAGGAAGCCTGCCAGGAACCTGTGGGCAGCTAGGCTCCCAGCAGGGAGCTGCCAGCCCACTGCCTCTCCTAGGTCAGTGGAAGCGCTTCTGGTGAGGATGTGTACCACTGACCCAAAGAGGGTAGTGTGGACATGCTGTAAGTCGACCTATATTAGGTCAACTTACCTTTCTAGTGTAGACCTACCTTCAGTCTTTTTTGATAAGCTAAACTGGTTGATCCCTTTATTTCTCACTGTCGCGCATTTTCTCCAAATCTCGAGTAATTTTGTGGCTGATTTCTGCATCCCCAATTTTTTCAACTTCTTTTTATGGGTATGGACAGCACACACTATTTCATTATTGGTCTCAGCAGTGCTGCATACAAGGGTAAAATTTTCTCCATACTCCTACTTGCTACTCCTGTATTTATGCATCCAAGAATTTAACTAGACCTTTTTGCCACAGCATCACACGGGGAGTTGAGTTTCAGTTTGGGTCATTGATCTCCAGGATGCAATGCCCCATTCTATAGGTGTGGTCTGCCTTTTTTTCCCCTTTAGATGTCTGACCTTGTATTTGGCTGAATATAAACGCTTTTTTTTGAGTGGGCCTCGTTTACCAAGTGATCCAGATCACCCTGTATGGCTGCCTAGTTCTCATCTGCCATCCCACCAATCTTTGTGTCCTCTGCAAATTTTATCAGCAATGATTTTATATCGGGGGAGGGATAGCTCAGTGGTTTGAGCATTGGCCTGCTAAACCCAGGGTTGTGAGTTCAATTCTTGAGGGGGCCATTTAGGGATCTGGGGCAAAAAAAAAAACTGTCAGGGGCAGTACTTGGTCCTGCTAGTGAAGGCAGGGGACTGGACTTGATGACCTTCAAGGTCCCTTCCAGTTCTGTGAGATAGGTATATCTTCATATATTATTAATAATAATTAATAATACTTCCAGATCATTGATAAATGTTGAATGGTGTTGGGGCATAGTACAGACCCATGCAGAATCCCACTAGAATTTGATGATGATTCCCCATTGACATCTGCTTTTTGAGATTAGCCAGTTTTTAACACTTAATGTATTCTTTGATACTGTGTAGTGTTCATGTTTTAGAGTGTTGTGCAGGACTAAGTCAAATTATATTACATTTACCAGCCAAACCTGCACTCTAATCAAAGAATGAAATCAGGTTTGTGTGACAAGACCCATTTTTCATAAAACTGTGTTGATTGGCATTAATTAAATCCCTAGCTCTTTACTCTTAGTTAATTGAATCAGCTTTTCCATTATTTTGCCCAGGATTGATGTCAAGCTGCAACCTATAGTTATCTGGCTCACCTCAGCTTGCCCGCTTTGCATATTGGCACCATATTACCATTCTCCTAGTCTTCTGGATTTTCCCTGTACTCCAAGATTTATTAACAAAACAGCAGCAGGCCATAGATCTCTTCAGCCAGCTCTTTTAGAATTCTTGGGTGCAAGTTATCCGGGTCTGTTGATTTTAAAAATGTTTATCCGTTGCAGACATTGTTTAACATCCACCTCAGTTGCTAATGTACTAGAAAGTAATTCACATCCTCATGTGATAAAAGGATATCCTGCTTCTTTCCAAATATGGAACATAAATAATTATTGACAACTTCTGCTTTATTTGCATCATTAACAATAATTTTACCATCTCCATCTAGGCTTATACAATTGCCAGAACTTCTTTTGTTGATAATATCCTTATTGTCCTTGGCACTGCTGTCCATGGAGTTTCCCCAATGTTTTTAGTTTCCCATAATCAATTTTCTGTATTTCATAACTTCTAGTTTATATTGACTTGGTATCAGTTTCCTTTTTTTCCATTGTTTTGTTATTTCTAATTGCTGCTTTCACTTTGCCACTGAACCAGAGTTGGTTTTTAGGCAAAATTATCCTCTTTCTTGATTGTGGAATCATGGCTTTTTGACCATCTGCACTTTAAGTACTCTATTTTATTTACGTTTTTCTCTCTACATTTTTCTTATTGGTAAATTTTTCTCATAACTTTCCTAAGCTTTGGGAAATGAGTCCTTTTGAAGCTTCATTAAGACTGAATTCATTTAACATTTACAAATAGTTCTTAACTTAGTCTCAAAACATTTTATAAAGGGGGAAAAAATGCATTTTGTGAATAAGACCTTGATGGCTTCCTGTTCATAAGCACACCTGGCAATGATCTTGATATCATGAAAGCTAAAAGGGATTGGTTCTGGTTAATTTGTGGATGAATGTTCAAATTCCAGAAATAGCAACCATTACAAAATGTACCTGATCCGGATGTGTAAGGTGTCTGACACATTTTTCATTGAAAGAATTTCTCATACCATACTCTACTTCAGGGGTTGGTAACCTCTGGCACGCGGCTCGCCAGGGTAAGCACCCTGGCGGGCCAGGCCAGTTCGTTTACATGCCGCGTCCGCAGGTTTGGCCCATCGCGGCTCCTACTGGCCGCGGTTTGCCGCTCCAGGCTAATGGGGGCGGCGGGAAGCGGCGCGGGCCGAGGGATGTACCGGCTGCGGCTTCCCGCTGCCCTCATTGGCCTGGAGCGGCGAACCGCGGCCAGCCGAACTTGCAGCCAGGTAAACGAACAGGCCCGGCCTGCCAGGGTGCTTACCCTGGGGAGCTGCGTGCCAGAGGCTGCCGACCCCTGCTCTACTTCTTTATGCCATTAATGTTGGGAGAGCTGTCCTTTTCCAAAAATGAACTATTGCACGTCTGGCTGCTAGTAGTAATTGTGTTTATATGTCATTTTCCTGAGTCAGTAACCTCTTTGGATTGTAAACTAATAGAATCACTGAATTCTTTGGATCACCTAACTCTAGTTATCTTAAAAATTCTATTTTCCTTCAAAACAGATCATTCCCAGTATCTATGCAGAGAGGACCCTGTTCCTCTAAATACTCTCCAGTATTTGACTCCCATTTTTATATTTTCCTTACTTTAATCAGTCATCTCTCTCTCTCTCCACTTACGTTATTTTTTTTGCACAAATTGATGAGGTTTTTGGCTTTTCTTCAGATATTTTCCTGTTCTAAAGTGTTGAGAGTCTTATTGTCTAAATTTTATTAGTAATAATTCATTATATCATGAGGTGAGTAGGCCCTTTCAGGTGGCCTTTGCCATAATAAGTGTTTCTCTCCTCATTAAGGGTCTTGCAAGAGATTTGATGTAATGGTTTACTTGCAAGGAAGTCACAACTAAGAATTATGAATTATTTGGTGTTAATTTACATAATTTTGTTATTGTGGAACAGTTTTGTTTTTGTTTTGTTTTTTATTTCTACTCCCATACATTACATATTTTGGATTAGATAGCCCTGGTTGAATTTCTGGATTGTTTCTGATGCATGTGAGTGGGAAGGGAAGGGGGCTGTCTTGTGTTTGTATCAAATTCTGTATCTGAAGTCTTATTTCCCTCTTGTGTTGGTCTAAATCTTCTAGGTAAAAAAATAAAATCAATGCACTAAATTGCTATTTAAGTTCTATTCAATTTCTACCCATTGTTCTCTGGGTCACCATGATACCAAGTTGATGCTGATCTTAACTAAGCTGCCCAATAATGATTGGTGCTTCCAGTCCTACTGGTACTATTTTTAATATGTTTCTACTTGTAATATGTATCTGGAAGGTAGCTTAGAAACCTTCTCCCTGGCACATTAAACAGATGGCAAAGCTTGCAGATGAGCTCTCCACCAGACTAGAAAGCGGGGAGGCTGGAGGAATCCATCTGAAGCCTGAAAATAAAGCTACTTACTTGTTACAGAATGCAGTGGTGGAGGAAAATGATTGAAGTTTTTTTGTGGTAGAATGGATTTTGAAAATGCTGACTCTTTTGAAAACCGCTAATAGATTTAATACTATTAGTCCAGATTGAGTAGAATGCATTAGTAGTCGATATAGAGTATAAAATCCGTGATACTCCGTGGTTTCAGAAATGGTTTGTAATGATTGCCATAACCATATATTAGTGTTGGATTATTGGTAAATATTATACTAATGTTTTGTTGGAAATTTCATTTAATAATGCTGAATTTTTGTTTACTTGATTTGTATGGAAAAGTCAATTTTGACTTGCCCTCAGCTCAAAAATTAATTTTTTTTTTAATTTTTTTTTTTTTTTGGAAACTTGATCAAAATCAGTTCCCTAATTTTTGAGTAATGAGGGAGAAAATTCAAGTTTCATATTCAAAAATCCAGAACCTTTCCTAAATATGGATAACTCATGAATTGCTAAACTTTCAAACTCCCAGGTGGCAAGCTGTCGAAACTGTTAGGTCAACTTGCCAAAAGCCAACAAAACAATTAGGTAAAAACTGATTTTCTTTATTCCATTATAAAACTGCCAGTAAGTACAGAAATAGTCTTACTTTGCATTCATAATTAGAATGTCTGCATCCCACTGTAGATACATGTGTGAGAAATTAAGTGTTTGCGTCGGTCTCCATTATTCTGAAGTTTTCAGAACTTGGCCCCAAATGGAATAATGTTTTTCATTTGAGTTGGTCTGTTCTCACCCTTTTCTGAACTATAAACCCCTGTGCATCTGAAAGAGACTTACTCAGGTTAGATGTGGTCTGGACAGTGAAACTTCCATTGTATGAGCTGTATTCTGGAAATTTTCCAATAACTTCATCCTGAGGCAGACATCCGGTATAGATCATTTCAGACCAAACAGTTAAGGTTAGCCAAAATTCTAAGCAGCTGAAAACAGGATCTTACTGTGGGAAGTGTCAGGCAATCTCAATGGGTGGCACTCTTGCCTGCTGCTATAGATAAGAACATAGATGCTGGAACTTGGGGTAATGAGGTGCTACTGCACCCCCTGGCTTGAAGTGGTTTCCATCATATACAGGGTTTGCAGCTTGGTTCAATGGCTCTCAGAACCCCCACTATACAAATTGTTTCAGCGTCCCTGGATGAGAAAGTTTTAGTCTGGTAGAGATGGAACACTGCACCAATATCCATATGTGCCCACTGGGGGAGCAGGTAGAAGCAAGGTGCGTTGGGGTTGGGGGAACTTTCTCCATGACATAGGAGTAAGGAAGACATTCCATCTCGCATCTTAAATTCTGACTTAAGAGAACATAAAACTACAGGTAAGGAAACTAACTTTATATTTTCCTAAGAAAGAACAGCAAGAAATACATGGTTCACGAGAGCTACCCAAAAGTTCAGAATATCGGCAGTGAACCACTGGGAATTCTGTTAACTTTACTTTTCCGGTACTTAGCAAAGAGACACTGTAGCTGTTGGGCATCAAGTTTATAAAGAAAAGCTTAAAAATCTGCAGAAACTCATCTCTAGGTTCTTTTGCTTGCCAAGGCAAGATTACTACATGCCTAGAACTTAGTGGACAAGTGGATTTTTCAAGCCCTGACTATAAGAAGTTGAGGAAGTGGTATTTTATAGGGAATATGTTGAGTTGTTTTGAGTGGGTTTCCAGTTGAAATGTTGGTGTAGTATCAATGTATTATGGCAAGATTAGAATTATATGATACTTATGAAAAGGCTTATCAGAGTTGTTTTTGGCTTTTTTCACATGTACTGAGCTAACTGTCTTTTTGGGTATTCAAGGAACCTTTCTGGCTGATCTGTTTCCTTCATAATCATTAGCAGATGGAATAAACATTTGCATGGTTGTTTCTGTACTTTTTCTGGTAAAGTTTAAAAAATATACAGAAGAGCCTTCAGATGCTTCGCAACTACTGTATGTAATGACCAGATAATGATGTACTCGTTAACTAAAAGTGGTTGAGGAAATATATGTTTGTTTGACATAAACTTGTCTCAAACTACTTCTGTTAATGTCAACCACATTTTAGGTGGAGAGCTTCATTTCCTTCAAATTGGAGGAACCTGTGATGATATAGATGAAGCTGATATACTTGTGGATGGATCCCTTTCTAAAGGGGTAGAGCAATCATCGGAAGGCATGAAGCCCTTATCTAACCCTTCTAGTCCAGGCATTACAGGTAAACCATTCACATTTAAACACCACAAAATATATTAACCATATGGAGGGAGGGAAGGTGTGTGTGTGTGCGCGCGTTTTTTTTTTTTTTTTTTTTTTTTAAGCATGTCAAGTGATCATCAATAGTCTAGTCTTGTGGCTGCAAAAATACCCTAACTCAGTATTCTTCCCAGTTCATTTTATCTTTGCATGTTGCTTGATGTGGAGTGGGGGATAAATGTGGAAGTGACAGAGTTTTATCACTGCCAAAGCTAAACTTTCTACACCCCTTAAATAAGCCTGGTAAGCTCATTATGTTGAATTAATATCATGCATTCAACCTCTAACGGTTGTAATGGCAGGATTTATGATACAGATGCGATCTAATACTGCAGTCTAACATAAACATAACATTTTAAACATAACATTGGGTAGAAAAATCATATATAGTTGCCTGAACACTGGAGTTGACTTGGTATTCTTCAGATCCTACTATTTCCAATGCATTTTAGAAGCCTTTTTTTAGTGTAAAAGTATTTCAAACTATGAAATTTATTAGGCAAAAAAGAGAATGGAGATTATTTATTCTGTACAGATTCCTGAAAATCATTGATTAATCCTGGCTTTCCAGGGAAAGTTATGGTCGTCGTCTCTCAGAGTTTTTAAAAGCATTTTTATTTGTAAACTGAAGCTATTTTCATGTGGACTTATTGATCTGCTAAACAATGAACTCCAATGTCATTTTTAGTCATTTTTTCAGAACAGAACTGGACTTTAACAAAGGGCAGGTGCATTCCCTCAACTAGGGTTATTAATACAGCGTCTGTGAACTCTTCTGATTGTTTCCCTCTTCCTGTACGTTTTTCTCCTGACTTTATTGGGATTTAATCTTGTTCCAAGCTGCAACTTCATTCAGATACTTGGTTGCTATCTGGAAAGATTCACTCCTTCCCCCATACTGAAGGAAGCAGCTGGCTCTACCGCCCCAATATCCAGTTCACCACAAACACCATATCTAAGGCTTGTCTTCACTGTAGCAGTTAATTCAAGTTAATACAGTTGACTTATTTCACTGTAGCCTAGCTTGAGTGAGAGCGGCTGGACTGTGAAACACTGAAGATGCACAGTGATTTGATTGCCAGTCTAATTCTGCTGTGTAGCTAATGTGATTAGATTAGCATCTGAGTTGAGCTAGCTTGAGCTGTAGCCCATATCTACATCTCTACTGCATTAGGAGCGTAAGCATCTGCATCACATATATGTCGAACCATACACTCTGAACAGATCACCTAGCTCGAGTTTAAAGCTCCACTTAACTCAAACTAGAGGCCGTTGTGTGTGGATGGGAGTCAGGTTAGGGGCACCCCATATGTTTCACTTTGAGCTAATACAGTGAAGACAAGCCCATAGTTTGTCAACTTAGCTGGCCACTACCTGGATTCTTCTCTTTTCATATATCCTTATCAATTATTAAATGTTTATCAGGTCAAATTACACTTGTGTATCTCATTGCCATAACTGGGGTTGACACAGGTGTAAGTAATCGTTTTAGTAAAACCATTCTTATACACAAGAAGGAATAGAATTCTACTCTCACTTATGTTGGCTCTGTAGTGCTAAAAAGAGTTAAAATAATAACTTACTTTAGTCACAAAACAAAAAGACTTAGTATACAGGAAGCAGATCTGTTGTGGTAAATTGAAATCTTTGAATAATCACTTCAGAGTAGAGCCACCCTATAAGCACGTTTGCATCATAGGGAGCTTTTTAGAACGAGGGTAACCCTGCATCATTGTGATGTGTGGTTTAGCCTTTTTTTATTCTGTGCTAGGTGAAATGGGTGTATTCAATTTTTTCATGGATGCTGACCTTGCTATGATTATCTATTGCTTGGTCTCATGAAGATTACACTACAGCAACAAGTTCTACTTAACAGTAGCTTTAGATCACCGAGAGGCTGCAGCTGGGGTATTTCATGTAGAGAACAGTGTTAAAATTATTATACCTCAGTGTCTTTAGATTATTACATAGCAATTCCACATCCATAACAACAGTTTTCTCTGAATGGAAAGATTTTGACATGAAGTGAGTCAATAGATATTAAAAAGAAACATTCTGAAGTGCAAAAATTAAAGTTTTTGAGCAAGTTTGCTTTTAGGTATGCTGACTTCAAAACTAGCTGATTTTTTTCATGCCTTTTTCAGAAAATCTTCAAACACCTTTCTAGTGTTAGAGCAGCTTGGATAATTTTGAAATTTGGTCTACGATGTTTTGGAGAGGAAAGTATATGTAGTAAACCTGTTGTTTTTTATCCCCTTCAACAATTATTAGGAGTTGATCTTTTGGTGGACCAACCATTTTCCCTTGAAACATTGACATCCTTGGTGGAATTAACCCGTTTTGAGACTTTGACCCCACGATTTTCAGCCACTGTACCTCCATGCTGGGTGGAAGTCCAACAGGAGCAGCAGCAAAGGCGGCATCCTCAACATTTACATCAGCAACACCATGGGGATGCAGCTCAGCATACTCGGACTTGGAAGCTGCAGACAGATAGGTAAGTAGAGTAATGGCTCAAGAAAGATTGGGGTGGGTGAGACTAATTTATGTTGCAGTTGGTGTAGTAGTATAAGCTTGCTTCTTCTAATTGTTTTTTAAATAGTTGCACAGACAAGTGTGTGAACTAAAAACAAACAAACAAAACTGAACTGTTCATTCTTGATCTTTTGCATTGGCTCCCCTGCTTGAGGTTTCCATATTTGTCTCAGTGGACCTTGAAACTATTTGATTTGTTGGGGAAGAGTCAGGTGCATCATCAACCTATTACAGTAATTTGTGGAAGTCAATAAGCATATGGTTAAGAGTGATCCAGTTGATGTAGTGCACTTTTGACAGGGTTCCCTCACCAAAGGCTTTTAAGGAAACAGGGCTTGTCTGCACTTTAAAATGCTTCTGCAGTGCAGCGTCTTCAGTGAAGACACCACCTGCTCCGATGGGAGTCTCCTCCTGTTGGTGTAGACAATCCACCTCCCTGAGAGGCAATCGCTAAGCCGACAGAAGAATTTTCCTGTCTCCTAGTGCTGTCTACACTGGGGGTTAGGTCGGTTTAACTGCGTTGCTCAAGGGTGTGGATTTTTCACATCCCTGAGTGATATAGTTATACTGTAGTTATACCGACTTAATTTCCTAGTGTTAAGAGGGAAGGTCCTCTCTTGGCTCAGTAGCTGGTTGAAAGATAGGAAACAAAGGGTAGGAATAAATGGTCAGTTTTCACAGTGGACAGAGGTGAACAGCATCAGGATCCTCCAAGGATCTGTACTGGGAGCTGTCCTGTTCAGCATATTCATTAATGATCTGGAAAAGGGCGTGAACAGTGAAGTGGCAAAGTTTGCAGATGATACAAAACTATTCAAGATGGTTAAGTCCAAAGCTGACTGTGAGCAGTTGGAGGAATCTCTCAAAACTGGATGACGGGGCAACAAAATGACAGATGAAATTAAATGTTTATAAGTGCAAAGTAATCTACATGGAGGGGAAAAATCCCAACTATGCATACAAAATGATGGGTCCTAAATTAGCTGTTACCACCTAAGAAAGAGTCAACATGAATAGTTCTCTGAAAACTTCTGCTCAGTGCACAGCTGTGGTCAAAAAGGTGAAAGGTACGTGAGGAATTATTAGGAAGGGGATAGAAAATAAGACAGAATGTCATAATGCCACTATATAAATCCATGGTGCACCCACACCTTGAATACTGTATCCGGTTCTGGTTGCCCCCTCTCAAAAAGGATATAGCGGAACTGGAAAAGGCTCAGAGAAGAGCAACAAAGATGATTAAGGGTACATAATAACTTCCATGTGAGGAGACACTAAAAAGATTAGGACTATTCGTCTTAAAAAAGACTAAGAGGAGATATGATATATATGTCGATGAAATTATTAATGTTGTGGAAGAAGTGCATTATTTACCTTTTCACAAAATACAAAAACACCTGGTCACGCGGTGAAATTAATAGGCAGCAGTCTTAATACAAACAAGAGGAAGTACTTTTTTTCACAATGCACAAATAACCTAGGAGAGACATTGGCATGGGATGTTGTGATGGACAAAAGTATAAGTGGGTTCAAAAAAAGAATAGAATAAGTTCAATGGCTATTAGCCAAGATGGCAGCCCCATGCTCGGAGCGACCCTAAACCTCTGACTACCAGAGCGGAAGTGGAAGACAGGGCTGGATCACTCCATAATTGCTCTGTTCTCTATACTCCCCTTGAAGTTCTAGCAAGGGCCACTGTTGGAGACAGGATACTGGGTAAGGTAGACTCTGGGGTGACTTAGTATGGCAGCTCTTACGTTCTTATATTCTCTAAATCTCATAGATTTTTCCAAAATCTCAGATCCAGTAAATTTACTGGACCAACCAGACATTCTACATGTGGCTTCTTGTTAGCTCACTGCTTGAAGTATGAAGTCTAGTTTCCCTGACTTTTCTACTCCATGTTTTTCTCAAACTTAAATTTAGCTAGTTTAAATGGGGGAAAAAAAATTCTCTCTGCATGCCTAAGATACGCGAAGAGTGTGGGGAGAAAACTTTGAACTGTTCATACATCTTTCCCAGTTCTGAATCAACTTGGGAAAATGACCTGCGAATCGCTGTGGACAGCTTAATGTGCAGCTATGGTGAAAAAAGCAAAAAAGGTCATAGGAGGCACAAGGAATGGAATGCAGAATAATATGGAAAATGTTATATAAATAGATATAATATTACAGAATTAGAGGAGGGTCAGAGAAGGATAATGAAAATGATTGTGGGCATGGGAAAAGTCATGAAGAGAAACTGAAAAGACTGGGATTGCTTACCTTAAAAAGATGAATAGAAAGGGCATGATAAAAGTATATAAAAACAAATGGTATAGAGAAAACAGATTGGGAGTTTGTTGTGCGAATGTCATAACAGGAGAACAAGAGGGATGTTCAAGGAAACTGCAAGGTGGGAGTGTCAAAATTGATTAAGGGAAATAAATACCTTTTCACTCAACATGTAGTCAAACTGGAATTTACTGCCCCATGATGTCACTGAAGCCAACAATTTATCTAGTAATCAAAAACAGATTGGGCACTTAAGAATATCCAGAGTTATGACCTGTTGATGCAAAATTTTGGAAGAGATTTAACCCAATCCTTACCCCCAAATCCTCTCATGCTTCAGGGTTTAAGCAAATCTTTCTGTGGGATTAGTATAAGACCTTCATGAAGGCAGATGGTTTCTCTTTTCTGTTATGGGATTCTTAAACTTTCCTCTGAGGCATCTGCTACTAACCACTGTCCGCTAGTTCAGTGGTTTTCACTTTTTTTTTCTGGTGACCCAGTTGAAGAAAATCTTTGATGCCCGCCACTCAACGGAGCTGGGGATGAGGGGTTTGGGGTGTGGGAGGGGCTCAGGCCTGGGGCAGAGGGTTGGGGTATGGGCTGCAGGGTGGGGCTAGGAATGAGGGGTTCAGCGTGTGGGAGGGGGTCAGGGCTCTGGGCTTGGGGTGCAGGCTTTGGGGTGGGGCCAGGGATGAGGGATTTGGGGGCAGGAAGGGGTTCTGGGTTTGGGGGGCTCAGGGCTGGGGCAAGGGTTTGGGGTGCAAGCTTTCCTCTGGTGGCTCCCGGTCAGCAGCATAGCTGGGGTGCAAAGGCAGGCTTCCTGCTGGTCCTGGCATCATGGGCCTCGCTGCGCCCCGGAAGTGGCCAGCAGCAGATCTGGCTCCTAGGCAGAGGCGCGCAAGTGGCTCTGTGCAGCTCTCGCCCACAGACATCGCGCTCCCTCACCCCCCCAGTTCTCATTGGCCAGTTCCTGACCAATGGGAGTGAGGAGCCAGTGCTTGGGGCGAAGGCAGCGTGCGGAGCCCCATGACACGACCCCCTCTCCCTCCCTGCCTAGGAGCTGGACCTGCTGCTGGCTGCTTCTGGGGCGCAGCGCGGTGTCGGAACAGGAAGGGACTAGCCTCCCTTAGCCAGACAGCACCGCCAACAGGACTTTTAACGGCTTGATAGGTGGTGCTGACCAGAGCCGCTGTGACCCAGTCCCATCCGTTTCGCGAGCCAGTTCTGGGTCACGACCCATGGTTTGAAAAACACTGATCTAGATGAATCAGGGGTCTGATTCAGTGTGACAATTCCAGTGTTCCTATATAAGACACGACTGCACACAAGATGGTTTACTGCTTTCCTCTGTATTTGCTTACCTCTGTGTCAGGTCAGTAACTTGAACCTCTGAGCTGGTCGGCCCTTTTAGAATGGATTGGCCACATCCATGATATATTATGTTTTGAATGATTAAGTTATATGTCCATGTCATAGCAACATCCTTTTCATTTATATAGGGCCAGAAGTGTGTTAAGTGCTATATAGGGGGGAGGACTGAGATGCTTAGTCTAAGCTTAGATTAAATATTCAGTAATTCTTCAGGAAATAAATTTTTTTGCAAGAGTTGGGAATGTTAACTGTGGTGTCCTGGACAAACTTGCATCATGAGGAATTATATTCTGTATACTTACATTCCTGTTCTATTTTCAGTTGTAGAGAATTTTTCACTGCATCCTTAAACAAATCTAAACCAAAATAATCTTTCTTTCCCCTTCTTTTCCCCAAATCCTGAAACAAAATCACTTGTGCAGTATTTCTGGTGCTGAATAGTTGCCATATTCAATCCCAGAAATGGCATTTCTATGTGTTCAGTTTGTAAAGAACTTTAGGATTCTTCATGAGTGTATTAACTACCTGTGTGCTAAAGCTGAATTTGGAATGCTGTTCTAACAACCCCAGTCTTCCTTTGCTCATAACTTCCTCAATTCTTCTTGGCCTAATATTTTCCATGGTTAGTCTTTTAGCCTTAGTGGTAGCACCATTATAATAACCACTTGCCAATCGTGTGTTTTTTGTTTGTTTTTCTTCCCCTTGTCAGGTTGCAATTTGCATACTGACCAATGGAAGCTCCTGAACCCTGACTTTCTTCTTCAGCAGGGTCTTTGCACTTGGATCTGCAGAGGCAGAATTAGATGTCATGAAACCTAAACAGCTAACTCTTCAGTTTGTTGTAGAGAGATTGTGGACTCCTTTCTGAAACTGTGGAATTAATCCTACATTCCATAGCTGTCAAAAAGATTTTGGAAGGCTGGCTTAGTTTGCTGTAGGAGCAAAGGTCTAGATTCTTTTACCTATCTGACATCCTGGAGTGTTTCTTAATAGGCTTCCACAAAATTCTTTGCTATCTTACTGTGTAGATCTGCTTTAGGAACTTCTTTGCTTCTCTAAAAGGAAACCGGTTCTTCCCCAGATAACAAAGAAGCTCTCTTTGAAAATTAATCCTTGGTTTGAACACTGTTAGCTAGAAGAAAAAGGAGACACTACTGAAAGTCAGGTACTTATTGTAGAATTAAAAGAAAAGATGAAAAATGCTTTAAAAGGTCAGCTGAAAAAGTTACTCCAGGGAGATGGTTTTTCCTATTTTTTATTATAACAAGGAGAGAACACAAACTATATTTTATTATTTAGATCCTTTTTCTGTGTCACAAGTTCTTGCCCATTTGATAGCCAATGGGAATATTGGTGCTTTACAAAGCAGTATTTAATATGTGGACACACAGACACCTGGAACACATGCTAGTATGCTAGAACTATATGTAATGTTTAAAAATATTTTGCCTTTTTTTCTTATGGAAAATGCTGCGCAAAAGACTCTTCCACCATGTGCGGAACAGAACTAATGGTCAGACAACAAGCAATTAACCTTAATTACTGGTTATATGTTCCTAGATCCTGCAGTTTAATGGTGCATTACCACTGCCCGAGAGAGTTCTGACCTTGAAGATTAATATTTCAAAAATTTAATAAAAAGATGTTAGAAAATAGTTATATCAACGCTTAATATACTGCAAAGAAATTGTGCAGAAGACAGTGATATGTAGCATAGTGTAAAAAACTTAGTTCTAAATAATATATTTATAAATGTCCTTTACACATGCACTGAAAACAGTCAGGAAGTGCAGTTCTTCTTCAAGTGATGGTCCTTATTTTATTCCACTGAGGGGTTATGCGCATGCGCCCAGAGCTGGAGCTTTTAAAAGTAGTAGTGTGCATTGGTCCACACATGTGCCCTTGTACTGCCTCATGATTTTGACTGAGATGATAAAGGTCAGGGCGGACCGACTGCGCCCTCAGTTCCTTCTCACCATCGCATGGTCTGAGTCAGAGCTTCTGCTGTTCTCTCATCCCTTGTGATGCACTTTCCAAATGTAGTGAGAGAGACTGATTTATTCTTGTACATAGTTAGCATTTTGTTGTTTTTGTAGTAGTTTTTAGTGGTTTTCATAGGATTTGAGGACTCTTGGGTGCCGCTCTGGCAGTTTTCTTGCAAACCATCCTTCTCTCCCCGTTGTACCCATGCCTGGGTACTGGATTATGCCAAAGATGCTGGGGTTCAAGATCTTGAACCCATGCCCTCTCTTGTTTTCAATCAGTGACAAGTACCAGTGCAGTCCATACTGCTTGGGGGAAGCATTCATGGCCCACCTTACAATTTCCATACCCAGATGTGGCCCTTGGGCCAAAAAGTTTGCCCACCCCTGAAGTATGTGCATAAGCATGGCAGCAAGTCTTCCTCAAGGACCAAGAAAGACACTGCATTGGCCACAAGTTCCAGCCACAGAGAAGTGGTCTGTTCCAAAGCGCACAAGCATGACAAAATGTTGCAGTGCATGCTGGATCTTCTGGCCCCAGCTCCTGAGCGGCATGCCCCTTCTGCACCGGTTCTGCCAAAGTCCTGTGTATCATTGGTTCTGAGGCAGCTTCCAGTTCTATCCATGAACCATGCGCTGTTGACTCCGGGGAGGCACAAATCTTCCCCCGAGTCTCATGAACTGGCAAAGCGCCCTTTCTCCACGTACCAGAAGGGCAAAGTTTCCCTGCATTTACATCCTAGATTTCTTCTGAAAGTGGTTTCCCGCTTTCACCTCAACCATCCTGTAGTGGGGCGGCTGCCCCACTCCAGGAGAACTGGGGTTAAAAGCAGCCCTTGGAGAGGGTTGTGGCTGGGACCCAATTAAAAAAGGGATTAAGAGCAGCTGAGAGAGGCTGGTGAGGTAGTTGGCCCCAGGTGTGGCTGGCTCAATGAAGCCACAGCTGGCCCTGATAAAAAGGCTGTGGGCCAGGAGACAGTTTCACTCCAGCCTTGCAGTGGGAAGGGCTTAGCTGCTTGGGAGCACGGGGTACCTGAAGCAGAACAGTGCTGGGGAAGGGCAGGCAGAGCTGGGGAGCTCTGGCCTGGTGAGTACACAGGCTGAGGCCTTGCTAAAGGGAGTACTGGGGCTGTAGGGAGACAGCTGGCCCAAGGCAGTTGGTCCAACCCCCTTGCCAGTGATGAATGGCCATTACAGACTACAGTCTGCCCCAGAGAAAGGGGGCTAGATGACGACTGGCAGTAGCCACTAAGGCAAGATGGGCACAGAGGGTTGTGGGTCCCCCCTGGGGGGGGGTGAGAGATACCCAGAGTGTTGGGGTACTGCTGTGGGCAGAACCCCAAGGTAAGGGGCACTGGGGTCTGGGAGGGACACGGGCCTGAGGCTGGCAAGACACTGGCCAGCAGGGGGCGCTCCAAGTGCTGGAATGGAGTTAATTCACAGATGACCAGCAGGAGGCGCCACGCTGGAGAGTCTGCACACCTTGCTACCCATCCCATACATTTATCTGCCTTTTTTCTGAAGCCGCATGCTAAAGAGGAGGAATGACGTCTTCACTCCCTCAGTGTCTTAGCCTTTTATCTGCAGAGGAAGAGGCTGTTCCGGAAGTCTCTGAGGCTATTTGTTGCCATAGTGGAAAAAATTAAGGTGCAGGCCATCTCCACTCAGTTTCGAAGTGGGTTTTTGGGTGCATTACGCTTTATCAGTTATCAGGGCTGTCTCCACCCAGCGGGATATGGGCCCATGCCAAAACAGTGCAAACATCAACTATGACTGCGCTTCACAACGTGCTTCTTACGGACGTATGCAAGTCAGCCATGTGGAGTTCGATACACACCTTCTCTTCCTATTATGCACTGGTGCATGACTCTGTGATGGATGCTTCGTTCAGTGCAGTGGTACTCTGTTCCATGGTGCTATCATCTTTCTTGTACCTTCTTCCTCAGTAGGTGCTGCTCGTTAATCACCCTCGGTGGAATACAATGGGGACCATCATTCAAAGAAGAGGAGAAGGTTACTTACCTGTAACTGGAGGCTCTTCAAGATGTGTGGTCCCTATTTGTATTCCAGTCTCACCCTCCTTTCCCCTCTGCTGCGGATCTGGTAGATTTGTGGAGAAGAAATTGAGGGTGCAGTTGGTCTGCCCTGTCCTTTATTGCCTCAGTCAAAACCATAAGGCGGTAGCAGGGCACATGCGCGGACCAACGGACACTAATACTTTTAAAAGCTCTGGCTCTGGACACATGGAGCATGTGCATAACCCTTCAGTGGAATACAGATAGGGACCACTCATCTTGAAGAACCTCCAGTTACAGGTAAGTGACAACCTCTTACTTTTGAAAATGTGTGTAATGTAACACTTGGAAGCATGATTAATTTTATGTTAATTGCTTTTTCTTCAATTTGAGCTACTTTTGTAAACCTTAGTGTGTCAAGCTATGAAACTTTGATCATTGAGGGGTACTTATTGTCTCAAGTTTACACTTTCAGTATAAAACAAAGTTGGCTTCAAAAGGAAAAATGACTCATTAAAAGAAAGCTGCACCCATTTTGCTCAGCGCAGGCTTCTGAGTGTGCACCTGGTAAGAAGCACTTCTCATCCTGTATAAATTGTCAAATGTATTTCAAAATTTTGAATTGAAATTAGTATTTTGAGCCTCCTGCAGGTGGCCATGATACTGTTAAAAAGTGACAATGTTTGACACCATCAGTGAAGAAGGCCAACTTCAGAGATTGCCAACCAGATCCTGTCATGCTTTGGTACAGTTTAGCCACTGGAAGACCATTGTTGTTTAAGGAAGTATTTTCATTGTTTAAATACTGACTTAAGCCTCAAAAGAAATGTTAAGTATTATAGAGGCAGTATTGTAATGCAGGTAGTAGGAGGTTCTGTGCTTTTTCGCCAAACACATTGATTCAGCCAAATGATTTCCAAACACATTGGTTCAGTATCTTATCAGTTGGCTTTCAATGTTTTCTATATAAACTGGACATGGTTAACTGCAGTTTAATGTACTTGATTTTGCTTCAGAGATTCATGTTGATATTGAGGGAATATGAAGGAAGCTTAGACTGACTAATGTAAAACTTCATCTTTTCTCATTATGCTAGAGAAGAAGTATATGCAGAAAATAAAGTGGATGCTGCTGCTTGTTTGGTTGTATTGAGCTTGTAGACACGGTGTTATAAAATACCTAATATTTTTTCCCCAACAGCAACAGCTGGGATGAACATGTTTTTGAACTGGTTTTGCCAAAAGCCTGTATGGTTGGACACGTGGATTTCAAATTTGTTTTGAACTCAAACATAACAAACATTCCACAGATTCAAGTGACTTTACTGAAAAATAAAGCTCCAGGCTTAGGAAAAGTCAATGGTAAGAAAATAGATCTTCTTTTCTCAGACTTGTTACTTTTTAGGTGTGGTATTTTTACTGATTTAATTAGAGATGAAATAAAGATTTGTAGATATCTCAATTTTACATTTACTTAGTAATATCTTGCATTTTAACTTTCTTTGCACAAATGAACATTTATTAAACATTGGGGAGCAAAAATAAGAAAAACATTAAAATAGTCAGATAAGCACAGATTTTAAAACCTCAATGTTGTATAAAGAAGAAAAAAATATAGCTAAAGCAACAACAGTTTGAGCTGAACTTACATGTTGTCCTACTACTGGAATCTGATAATGCATTAAGAGAGTTGCAGTGTCAGACATAAATGACGGCGCTTCTGAGGTGTACAACAAATTTTCTTTTCTAAATCAAAGGATTAAAAAAAAAAGAGGTAATTCTTCCAGGTCATAATTAGAAATTCAGTTTGCAGGTGTCCATGACTAAAGGGTGTCTGAGTGCCTTATGAGGGGGGGGGGGGGAAATCTAGCAACTAGAATTCCATTGAAATAAAGGTTGCATGACTGTGAATTTAAGAGAAAAGAAAAAACAAATTCAGAGCATTTTCAGAGAATTTCCACTCCTTAAGCCATAGCTTTAAACAGTGGTATAGAGGCGTACTGCTGAGTTTTTTTTAAAGAATATCACAGAAAAGTTGCTGTGTTTCCAAGGGAACAGTATTCCAGAGTAGCAGTCTCTCAGTGGGGAAAGTATATTCTCTAAGAGTACAATATGACTAAGAATTTCAACATACAGCTTACCTGTGGACACAGGACAGAGGGAAACAAATGCTCCCACGTTTGACCTGTGTTCTTTAAGACTTGATATGAAGTATTAGTCATAAGATACTGAAGCACTCTTGGTGACCTCATCCAGAGATGGGGAAAATACCCCACTATTTGCTGGTCTGGCTGAAAATGAAGCTACTCTTTGGCCTTATAATTCACCCTCATTTATCCCAGCAAGTTTGGGTCTTATTACTTGCGGGCTGTCTTCTGTGGTGTGTGTTTTTTTTGTTTGTTTGTTTGTTTGTTTTTTTTTGTTTTAATTCATTATACAAATAGTAAAACTGGAGAGCTAAATAGGGTTTAACTAGAGCGGGGAAAATAACTCAATGTTACAATAATGTTTATTTAAATAAAAAATTGATTTAGATTCAGTTGTTACTCTTTTGTGTTAGTGTTCTATGAATTTATGTATTTATTTATTTATTTTAACTGGTGAGAAGCTCATGGTACAGAATATTTGCAGCAATAAAAATGTGACTTTATGAAATGGAATATCTGCAATGGAAACCATTTAAGAGTTATACTTAGTCAGGGAACAGAAACATACCTATATGTCCAATCAAACTAACAAACACAGCTCTGATTTTCAATATCGAACATAAATAATTGCTTGAGAGCAATGTATTATTGGTAAAAATTATTTGTCAAAAATAAAACTCAGACTGATAAACTGCTCACAAACAAATTGAGGACAAAGACTAACTTCATTTAATAAATGATGTGTTCTGTTCTAATTTTAGTACTAAGGGGAGTTTGTCAGCAGCTTTAGGATTTTTTTAGTAGAGATGATTTCAGTGAATTTTGAGCAAAAACTTAAATCATAAATCTGCTATAGAAGTTAATGTTTCTGGTTTTCATTAACACTACACAATGTTTACCAAATCTTGCTAATATTTTTTATTTTCCAGAAGCAGCAGTAGATAGACAGATCACCTTTCCTTTATCTCCAGCTCATAGTATTGAAATGGAAAGAAATGGAAAACCAACACTGGTTGAATTGAATGAAGAAATGCAGAACATGGATGTAGAGGAATCACAATGTGAGTTTAATATGGTTATTTCCCTCTGGAAACTATTATATGAAAAATCTTCAGAGATCACATTGGAACATCTATGTAAATATTTTCAAGTAATTTAAAATAAAAAAAAAATGCACATCCTTTACGTTTATGCTGGTCAACCCTATTCAGTACATTTGGCAGTTGCTCCTTTCAGTGGAGACTATACTTCGCTGTTGAAAGCAAAAATTAACTGGTGGCGACTTTGATTTTTGGTATTGTTAAATCAAGGTTTTATTTTAATTTAGAAATTATGCTATAGATCATTTTAGCAGCTGTCAAGCTGATCTGTCATGTCTTCCACTGCAACATGGTTTTAAGTGTTGCTTGAGTTAGTTTTCAAGGTAAGTGACCTTTTTTCATTGCATATCTTATTTTCCTTAGTTTTAGCATCAATGCCTTCAAAACTTAAAATATCCAGTAAAAAATTCCTAGCTACTCACACTAACTTTACAGCCTTATCAAACTCACTCAATCCCTTCCTCATTTAGCTCATTACAGCAGCTTTCCCCCCAAAACTTGAGAGAAAGTGTCTGGAAGGATATCAAATTAGATCTGTGAAGGGGTGACTAGTGCCTAGAAGTAAGTGTTGGGACTGAATAAGTGTCAAAAAACCCAAACTTCTGTCACTTACTCCTTCAAGCTAAGTCTTACTTTCCTTCTTTCTTTGCTTCATGTGGTGACCAGGTTTTCAAAGAGAAAACCAGGATACTATTGCAAGGTGTGTTTGAGATAAGGGAAAAGTTTTGGAGAGGAGGGTGTCAGTGGTGGGGAGGAGGCACGCACAGAGGTGGGCAGATTAGAATTTCAGTACATGGAAGGAGAGAAAAAGCTTCTGAAGTTTTTCCTATTCTCTCCTTATCCATCTACCCACCCCTCATTCCCTTTACCTGCTGTCCCGTCCTTTTGAAAATTGAGGTTTGTTTATTAAATCAGGATGGGAGAAAATATTTACCTCTGTACTTGTCTCTTTGCTATTTTTCCCAGCCCATCATTCTATTTTCTGTGTTAATTCTTATGTTCTGCTTCAATTTTCCTATCACCTCTCATTCATTACTTATTTCTTGCTGTCTTCCGCCTGTTTTCAGTTTCTAACTTTTTGTGCTTTCCTTGCCTTTTTTGTGTTCTCTACATACTCCTGCCTCATTTTTCCTTCCTATCCCCACTCATTTGTTTACAAATATGCTAATTGTTATTGCCAATCCCTCAACCCATATCAATCAGCTGCCTCACTTTCTTCTCCTGCTGCCATTTATTGGAAGCCTGGTGTGCCCTCCTCCTTAACTCTTGTCTCATTTCCTCACTTTGCCAAGGAGATGGGTGGGGGGGGGGGGGAGAAATGTAGGGAATATGAGTGAATCTAACTGGGGATGCTTCTCAACCTGAGACACTGTCTTCTGTGGCTTTAGGCAACACAGAATTCTTGATCCTCTGAGAAATCATCTGAGATATTCCATCTGTGCTAGTATGCTACTGCCTGTGGGCCTCTAGAAGCTGTGAGTTAGTGAGCTGGAACAGCACCAGTTGCTGTTTTGTTTGAGACAGAGTAGGTAAGCTCAGACAGCGAGGTGGGTTAGTGGGAGGAAGCCCCTACTTTACAGTCAAGATTTTGAAGCATCAGTTTTGGGACATTGTTGGTAAGTGACATAGGATTTTTTTTATTAGTTATGAATTGGTCCTTTATACTTTAAATGTACCTCTGACTGCATTTAATATAACCATTACTTGGGTGTAATAAGGACTGATTAATGTTTAAAAGTACATCACAGTTTCACTTTTATAATTTCACAAGAATGGAAAGTACCATTGCAATATTCTTGTCACCTCTGATCTGATTGTTTCAATAAACATCAAGGGTTTTTTATGGCCTTGCTTGTGGCTGACACTGGTATTTTCAGCCTCAGCTGGTAAAAATAAAATATTCTATACTCTTATATGAAGCAGCAATTAGAATACAACTCAGATTACATATGCTTATTCTAGGATTACCTCTTTCTAAATAGTTCTACACTTCAGGTAGTGGTAATGTGTAAAAAGCTTAGTAATTGCAATTGCTATTTATACTGAGATCCCACTTGAACATCCCAATAAGGTTCAAAGTGCCCTATTGTGCGAGGTGCTATCCAAATGTTTACAAATATGTGGTTTTTCCCTAAGAATTGAGTCTCTCAACTTCATTGTATAAAAATGCTTGCATCATTCTTCTCTGAAGCTCTTCTTTTTCATTGCTAATATCTGCTTTTGTTGCCATTCTTTTTTTCCCAAAGTTTATTTGTAATATGACAACTGAAAAATGAGGATTTGCAATGCAGATGTTGACTGACTCTAACTTCAAACATGGTTTTAGTATTTTAGAGCTCTGCGCATATACCAAATTTATATCCGCGGATGTGGATATCCACAGATCTAAAGTGGATATCCGAGTAGTTGCAAGGGTCTACGAGCAATAGCAGCAGCGAAAGCAGCCGCACATCTGGCTGCCGCTTGCAGGAGCCAGCGTTCTGCATGGGCAGCAACTCCGGCATGACTCAACCGACCCCAGCCCCGCCCACTGTGATGAGTACCAGGCTCAGTGGCTTGCACGCTCCCAGACTAGCGTGCCCAGGGACAGCTGCTGCTGAGTCTGGTACACCCCCCCCCAGTGGGCAGGGCTGGGAGCAGTTCAGCCATGCCAGAGG
Source organism: Chrysemys picta bellii (assembly GCF_011386835.1). NCBI lineage: Eukaryota > Metazoa > Chordata > Testudines > Emydidae > Chrysemys > Chrysemys picta. The sequence goes on from NC_088793.1 coordinate 145,548,438, forward strand.
AGCTGCCTGTGCAGAGCGCTGGCTCCTGCAAGCGGCAGCCAGATGTGAGGCTGCTTTTGCTGCTGCTATTCCCAGTAGAGCCCTGCAGCTCCTCGGATATCCAGGGATATAAATTTGGTATCTGTGCAGGGCTCTTAAGTATTTGCATTGGAGTGATCCCATCTCCCTCATTTTGTCTTATTTAAATTGACATTTTCATCTGCTGCCAATGAAATCTAACATGAGCTTTTTTTTTTTAAATTAGGACCTGTGATAGTTGTGGCTCAAACCACTCTATCAGTTCACCATTCTACAGGCCATAAACTTGTGCAGAATTTTGATATTCTTTCCAGAGCATCAGCTGTGTTATATGTACAGTATATCTGAAAACTGTACTTTTTTGAGAACTTTCTGAAAATTAAAAGTACATAATTTGACTTAGAACATAGCTTAGTTATTTCTTAAATAGGTGTCAGCTCACCTATCTTACAGTCTAAATTGAAGTTTAATATCTATCCATTTAATTTATGAAAACGAATAACTTATTTTGTAACCTAACCTTATTTGATGAGGCCATATCCATGCTACTTAAATCATGTTGTGTTTTTTAAGGTCTACGGTTGTGTCCATTTTTAGAGGATCATAAAGAAGACATACTATGTGGTCCAGTATGGCTGGCTACTGGACTGGATCTGTCAGGACATGCTGGGATGTTGACATTAACAAGTCCAAAGCTTGTTAAAGGTAAATTAATTTATTACCTTATCTCTGTAAAATGTGCATTACTAGAGTATACCCAATACTTCTGAGTCGAGCGATCTCGGTTAGGATTTATCAGATTAATTCCTCATAAGACCCCGTTAATTATGGACCACTTACACCATATAAATCCATGTTTAAATGCCTGTTCTTTAATGCCTAGAATTTATACTGAATTACTAAAAAATACTTAACTCAGGTGGTTGTGAATTTTAGCCATCAAATTAAAATCTCTTCAATTTGATATAGTACCGATGTAGAAGCTCTTTCCCCTTTTTGTTTTTTCCAGGTATGGCTGGGGGCAAGTACCGTTCATTTTTAATCCATGTTAAAGCAGTGAATGACAGAGGAACAGAAGAAATTTGTAATGGTGGAATCCGGCCTGTTGTAAGGATGCCATCTCTAAAACCTCAAAGTAGTAAAGGGAATTCCCTTGCTTCATTGTTGGCCAAAGTTGCAGCAGGCAAGGTATTGAATAATTAACATAGTTGCAGCTATATTTTATGTATATTAAAGCTTCAGAATCACTTGTATAAATTGCCATTTTGGAAATGAAAGGTCTCTTATACGGTTACCATAAGAGACTTAAAACAAATCCTAGTGAAGTTTTGATTAACTGTATAAGTTTTATACCTACCAGAACTGTAGTTTAGGATCTTGTTTTTCTAGCAAGAGGTGTGATGATAACTATTAAACAGTAAAAGATCCATTCTCTCACTCAAGTCTTCTAGGCCTCCCATTGTTCTTAGAACTCTCTCTGTATCTAAGTGCACCAGCAGTATACCTCCTTAAATCCCTTCATTGCTGAACCCTACGTGTAATCCAGTGGAGTTAAAAAAAAAAAAAAAATACATACCCCAACACTTTTTTATATAAAAAAAATCCTACATTAAAAGAATGTTATTAAGGCTACAAAGTCAAGCACTAAAAATATAAGAAACACCAGTATTTAGGTTGCCTGCGCAACCTTTTTTGAGCTCCCTTGTGCCTGCATTATGGTAATCTTTAGTTACATGATCACATACTATATTTTCCTAACTTGACTTTGCAACCTTAAACAAAAATCCTATATTAAAACAACCTTATTTGCCTAGATTAAAAAAAAGAAAATATTTCATCGTGTTGACCCATATTGACACTCACAAGGGTCATCAGCAGGCTAGGAAACTTTAGATCCACCACACAGTCCTCTGCCTCTTGAACTGATGGAGTAACTGATAGATTGTCATCCTTCATTTAGATCAGCACTAGAGAGGGGTAGGACACTTTTTTTTGCCAGTGGGTTTCACAGATTTGCTGACAGCAGAGGTCTGGTGAGTTTCAGGAATCTTGGAGCCCGTTCCAAGCTTTGGAGGGGAGTGTTCCATAGTGGGCACAGACTCTTCTGCCCATTCCCCTCCAAACATCACCCCTTTCTGTTCCATACCCTCTAGCTTGTTCCTGTCTTCCCTGTCCCTGATGCCTTGTCATAGTCCCATGCTCCTCACCTAGCCAGCCCCAATTTCTAGTTCTTGGGTTTCTCTTCCCAGTCTACTTGCCCATATAGTCCCAGTTCCTCTCCCTGTGACTCCTTAACTGATCTGTCAGTCTCTCCTCAACCCTGCCCACATTCCTGGTTCCCATGTGCTCCTTGGCCAGTATCTCCCCCCGAACCTCTGCTCCTTATCCCAGATTTGGCAGGTCAAAGTCATTCTCCCTGGTTCCCAGTCAGCCAGTCTTTCTCTCCTAACTGCAAATCCCAGTCCTGTCCCAATTTCCTCCTCCCCTTTCCCTGTCGCAGTGTCCATTCCCTCTCCTCATGGCTTTTTGTCCCAGCTTATTCTGCCTTTACCCCTTTACAGGTCAGGCTCTTGTTCCCTCTGTTTGAATTAGGTAGCTTCGTTGTCCATGCTGCCAGGCCATGGAGAGCACAGTAGAGACAGATCTGCATGCTGTCAGTTCAAGTGTCCAGACTTGGCACAACCAACCCAAGTCCAGAGCTGCAGTTGCAGGGAAAGTCTGCCTTAGTCCTTGGCTGAAGCGGGGATTTTCACAGAGACCGTGAGAGTCAGAAGGCCATCCCTTGACCAATTTCAAGCCCCTGCTCCAAAGCATGAAGGCACTAGAGCTTGACAAAGAGGAGGATGCTAAAATTAAACATGGGGCGGGAAAAAAACATATTCTTCCCTCATCTAATTCTCAGGAAACATCTGAACAGTCTTGGCTGAATTTTTCAAAAAAACTCACCCTGAAGCACACTCCTAACATGGAAAACTTCAACACAAATGGTTGAAGTTTTCCGTTATAAGCAGTTGACAATGGTATCTCACAATGGGAAGTTTCAGGCAGATTTAATAATAGCAAGGCTATCAGCTCCACCTATAATATATAATAAAATTGCTCTGAGATCTGACCAGCTTCTCATATTTTGTTCTTGAAGTATTCCATCTGTCTGAACTGTTGTCTAGCTTAGATTTTTTTTTGGGTGGGGGCGGACCATTGTCAGTCTTAGTGCCAATTACATGGATGGCCATCAGTAAATAAACTATCTGAAATTACCCCTCAACTTTTATCCTAACAAAGCAGTTAAAATAAGCTAGAAATCTCCTTCTTTTGGTTCCAAAGCTGAAACATTCCATGATCACCAGCAGGGCTTTTTCAAGTGGGGTTTTTTACTTTTGGAACTTATTCCTCTTTATAGTCTCACACCTTGAGTCTGGGGATCTTTAGGGCACAAATGAAACTGGTTTAGCTTAGTTTTTAGCTTAAAAAAAAGCTAGAATACGCTCAATGTCTACACGGTACCATTAACAAGTAATAAATATTTCTGAATTTAAATTACACATCACTTTCCTTCATTTATGCATCTTGTTCAGATGAATCATGAGTGCTATAACTCTTGAAACCAATTTTTTTCTTTTCTTTCTGACCTGTCAGGAAAAGTCATCCAATAAAATTGAAGCCAGCAATTCTTCAAGAAAATCAGACAATCTGCGAGGGTGTGACTTACTTCAAGAGGTCTCTGTAACTATTAGAAGATTTAAAAAAACTTCTGTTTCAAAGGAAAGGTTAGTCTCTCTGTAAACATGTTTTATTTAAATGTTTAGGTTTTTAACTTCATTATTTATGACAAATCATAATCTGAAAGTTGGTATTTGTTGCTAAATTTAATTGACAGGAAAATGATTTAAAAATGTAAAATGGTCATATATGGATCTTAAATCTTCATACTGTGTAAACTGCAGTGGGATATCAAAATATTCTTTTCACTTAAAGAATGCCATAAATGTGTATGATTAGACATATTCTGGTAGTGAGAAATTTTTCTGGCCTTCAAATGCAAATGTATCTAGCAGGGATTTGTGTTGCACTGCTGTAAACTAGAGCATTGAAATGAATCAGACTTCACTTTTTGAGGAAAAATCTTTCCCCATTCTTAGCTTATAGGTTGCCTAGTTTTTAAACAAAACTTAGCACTAAGTATCAGTTTTACTTGAACAGTTCTTTTTTTCTGTTACTAATCTCTTCTTCTTTAGAGTTCAACGCTGTGCCATGTTACAGTTTTCAGAGTTCCATGAAAAACTTCTTAATACACTTTGCAAAAAGACAGATGATGGTCTGACCACAGAACATGCTCAAAGCCTTGTGTTAGATACCTTGTGTTGGCTGGCAGGAGTGCAATCAAATGGACCTGCCAGGTAGAAGAGATATTTCAATTAACTGCATGTAGTTACTCTTCAATATCAAATTTCCTAAATATAAAAGCTTATATAATTCTCCAAAGTACCTTCTTTTTTTTCTTTTTCAGCTCAAAGGATGGGAATGAGAGCCTACTTTCTAAAACACGTAAATGTCTTTCTGATATAATACGTGTGTGCTTCTTTGAAGCAGGGCGGAGCATAGCCCACAAATGTGCACGATTTCTAGCACTATGCATAAGGTTGGTGATTTATTTTTAAGTTTGTGTAATACATGTTCTGAGGCTAATTCTATTTAGAATTTACTTGTTTTTGTTATTCCTTGTAGTTAAATGTGCAAAATAATTTGATATGGTGGGGGTTAGAAAAGTTAATATACTAGTCATTCACCTGGGAATACATATGCTCAGATATGTTTACAAGGGAAGTGAGAGCCTCTCTCAACTAATTTTAGTTTCCCTGATGGAAAAACGTTTACAACAAACTCCTTAGAATATTTGATGCGATGGTATCATAATGCTTAGGGATTACAAGAGGAATGAAATATGAACTTTCATAGAGCATTTGTTTTTTTTGCTAGTAATGGCAAATGTGACCCAAGTCAGCAGGGGTTTGGATCTGTTCTTCTGAAGGCTTTGCTTGACAATATATCTTTTCTACCTGCTGCTGCAACTGGGGGTATGTATAAAATATCTTTGCTGTCATAAGCATATTGCATACCTATATTAGATAAGTTTTCCCTCACTTCTGTTTGATAGAAGAACAATTCTATTTGATTAGTATGAATTGCTTTTTGCCAAGTCTGTGAAATACCCATCTATTAATGTTCCATTTCAGAAGCATGCCTCTTCTATTTAAATTAGTTTAGAGATCTGATTTTTATAATGTTGTTGTTTTCTAAAGCAGAATGCCTAGTGTTACCAACAAGGATTTGATTTAATAAGTAGAGAGACCTCAGGATCATTTAGCTTGATTGGATTTATTTAGATAACTAGTTAGACAGCACATAAGAGTATAGTTACCACAGTCTGAGAACCAATCCTACATCCAGTGACAAGTAGCTTGCACTCATGGGTCAACAGGCTCCCCTTGTCACTGTAAAATTAATTTTAGTGACACTCATTTAATTACAAGCAAAAAAGCTGTAAGCAAAATATAAAAATGTAAGAACGTCCATGCTGGGTCAGACCAAAGGTCCACCTAGTCCAGAATCCTGTCTTTCAACAGTGGCCAATGCCAGGTACCCTTGAGGGAATGAACAGAACAGGTAATCATCAAGTGATCCATCCCCTGTCCCCCATTCCTAGCTTCTGGCAAACAGATGCTAGGGACACCGTCCCTGCCCATCCTGGCTAATAGCCATTCATGGACCTATCCTCCATTAATTTATCTAGTACTTTTTTGAACCCTGTTATAGTCTTGGCCTTCACAACATCCTCTGTCAAGGAGTTCTACAGGTTGACTGTGCATTGTGTGAAAAAATACTTCCTTTTATTTGTTTTAAACCTGCTGCCTATTAATTTCATTTGGTGGCCCCTTGTTGTGTTATGAGGAGGAGTAAATAATACTTTACTTTTTCCACACCAGTCATGATTTTATAGGCCTCTATCATATCCTCCTCCCCCACCCCCGCTTACTCCCTCCTTAGTCGTCTCTTTTCCAAGCTGAAAAGTCCCAGTCTTCTTAATCTCTCCTCATACGGCAGCTGTTCCATACCCCTAATCATTTTTGTTTCCCTTTTCTGAATCTTTTCCAACTTCAATATATCTTTTTTGAGATAGGCGACCACATCTCCACGCAGTATTCAAGTTGTGGGTGTACCATGGATTTATATAAAGGCAATATGATATTTTCTGTCTTATCAATCCCTTTCTTTAATGAGTCCCAACATTCTGTTTGCTTTTTTGACTGCCGCTGTACACTGAGTGGATATTTTCAGAGAACTATCCACAATGACTCCAAGATCTCTTTCTTGAGAGGTAACAGCTAATTTAGACCCCATCATTTTATATGTATAGTTAGGATTATGTTTTCCAATGTGCATTACTTTGCATTTATCAACATTGAATTTCATCTGCCATTTAGTTGCCCAGTCACATAGTTTTGAAAGGTCGTTTTGTAGCTCTTCGCAGTCTGCCTGGGTTTTAACTATCTTGAGTAGTTTTGTATCGTCTGCAAATTTTGCCACCTCACTGTTTATCCCTTTCTCCAGATCATTTATGAATGTTAAATAGGACTGGGCCCAGAACAGACCTCTGGGGGACACCACTATTTATGTCTCTCCATTCTGTAAACTGACTATTTATTTCTACCCTTTGTTTCCTTTCTTTTAATCAGTTACCAATACACGAGAGAACCTTCCCTCTTATCCCATACTTTGCTTAAGAGCCTTTGGTGAGGGACCTCATCAAAGGCTTTCTGAAAGTCTAAATACACTATATCCACTGGATCCCCCTTTTCCATATGCTTGTTGACCCCCCTCAAAGAATTCTAGTAGATTGGTGGGGCATGATTTCCCTTTACAAAACCCATGTTTGACTATTCCCCAACAACTTATGTTCATCTATGTGTTTGACAATTTTGTTCTTTACTATAATTTTAACCAGTTTGTTTGGTACTGAAGTCAGGCTTACCAGCCTATAATAGCCTGGGTCACCTCTTGAGCCCTTTTTAAAAATTGGCATCCCATTAGCTGTCCTCCAGTCACTTGGTACAGAAGCTGATTTAAATGATAAGTTACAGACTACAGTTAGTAGTCCTTCAATTTTACATTTGAGTACCTTTAGAAGTCTTGGGTGAATACCATCTGGTCCTGGTGAGTTATTACTGTTTAGTTTATCAGTTTGTTCCAGAATCTCCTTGAATGACACTTCAATCTGGGGCAGTTCCTCAGATTTGTCACCTAAAAAGAATGCTCAGGTTTGGGAATCTCCCTCTCATCCTCAACCATGAAGACTGATGCAAAAAATTCATATAGTTTCTCCGCAATGGCCTTGCTGTCCTGGAGTGCTCCTTTAGCATCTCGATCGTCCAGTGGCCCCACTGGTTGTTGAGCAGGCTTCCTGCTTTTGATGTACTTAACATTTTTTTTGCTATTACTTTTTTGAGTCTTTGGCTAGCTGTACTTCAAATTCTTTTTTGGGCCTTCCTAATTATATTTTTACACTTCATTTGCCAGAGTTTACGCTCCTTTCTATTTTCCTCACTAGGATTTAACTTCCACTTTTTTTAAAGGATGCCTTTTTGCCTCACCACTACTTTCACTTTGTTTTTTAGCCACAGTGGCTCTTACTATGTTTTTTAATTTGGGGTATACGTTTAAGTTGAGCCTCCTATTATGGTGTCTTTAAAGAGTTTCCATGCAGCTTGCAGGGATTTTACTTTTGGTGCTGCTCCTTGCACCGAATGCGCACATATGCCACCTGCCCATACGCAGGTAATCATACATGCTGCATTGGGTGCAATAAACTGGGTAGCCCTTGCTCTATTGCTGGACTACTGCCTACATTCTCTTTTTTGCTCCTGCAGCTGGTTCCTTTGTTGTTGCTTTGTTTTGATCAGGGGAGGTTTTTAAGCTTAAGTTTCAGGAATGTTAAGTGTATGTAACACCACCCAGCCCCCTCACAACTCTCCCGCAAAACTCCTGTTAGCCGTTCTTGTTCACTAGCTTCTCTGGTTGCTTAGGAGCGGGCTTTTTAAAGCCTTGGTCTTCCTGAGTAGCCCCGCCCCCTAGTTAAGGGTTGATGGGTGCTAAAGGGCTTAGGGATCAAAGCCTCGTTAAGAAGCTCTCAGCCTTGCCTAGCAGGCCGCTAGGCTCAGCACCCACACGGTCCCCCCAACAAACAGACCACATGGTATATTTCAGTTCAGCAGCAAGCACACCACAACAAACACAAACACGCACACAACAGACAACAAACTTACCCCAAGGGTCACCCAGCCTCCTCCTTCACCTGGAGAAGTCACTCACAAAACTCCCCTGTTAGCTGCTCCTGTCTATCTAACACTAATTTCGTTAAAATTACATAACTAGCAAATAAAGCATGTGTTAGAATCTTTGCTTTTTAGTCATGTATCTTAAGTGGCAAAGTAGAATTACTGCAGTAACTGTAACTATTTGTAACAAAATCAAAGCCTTAAAGGTTACTTCTATCCAAGTGTATAAGATAAAAATGTCAGTCTTCATCATGTATTAACTGATTTAGATTTTCCTTTGCTTTTTTCATACAGTTGCCAAGCTGTATGACATGAGTTACTTTTCTAGTTGCTGAGGTAACAGACATTCAAAAATAGAGGTATCAGGATTGCTAATTTAGGAAAAATGCATTGGATTGCATGGAATTAGGTTAATGTAATGTACATAAAGTTTCATGAAACCTTCCAAAAAACAAAATCTAGCATTTGATTTTCCAATAACTTAGCCTTCTTGACCAAGTTAGAGTTGTCAAGAAACATAGTTCTTAAAGTAAAAAACTGAATCCCCCCCCCCCCCCCCCCAAATATACTTACAGCTTTGTGTGCTGAAACAGCATTATCTTTAATAACTGTAGCTGGCTTGCTCGCTACAGTTTAAACAGTATTCTTAAGGATGAATCATACACACCTTCTAGTTGCAGAACACGAGCATAAATCATGTACGCATTAGAAAGACAGCATTGATGTATAGTCCTGCTACGTAAATAAAACATGGTTATATGTTTCTCTCTTCTGATATCCTGAATATATAGTTTTTCTAATTATGGCATACTATACAATTAATAACGAGATATATATTAGTATATAATATATATGATATATACAACATATGAGTCTCTCTCTCTCTGTATGTATGGTATAACTAGAAAAACTGAGCAACTGTTATACAAAAAAGAGAAAAGGGTCAGTTACATCAAATGTTAAGTTTCTACATCTGTGAATGAATGAACATTAATGTAATTTTTTTTAATGCAACATTAGCCATATTTCTGTTGAATTGAAATTCCTGTTCCCTTCTTTAGGATCTGTGTACTGGTATTTTGTATTGCTGAATTACGTGAAGGATGAAGATTTGGCAGGATGCAGTACAGCTTGTGCATCCTTGCTAACTGCTGTGTCCAGGCAGTTGCAGGACAGGCTAACACCCATGGAAGCTTTACTTCAAACAAGGTATTGAGAGGAAAATATGGAGTTGTAGGCACATTTTCTTGAAAGCACGCTGTTTACTCAAATTTAAAAAAAATGTTTATCATTTTGAATGACCTTCTTAGACACACATTGTTTCTTTCCATAGTTTGTAGTACTGGTACAAGTATGATCTGGCTCTTTTTTTCTTCTGATCTTAATTTTTGTATGTGTTTTTGAAAAGTTGAAACGAACATGGCTGTTCAACTGATTCATTTTGCAATATTTTATTTTATGAGCAAGCATTGATTAACACAGCTCTGTGAAATGTTATTTAACTGGTGCAGAGACAAGAAGGGAATTAGTAATTGTCTCTGTTTAAAGTGTTCAAATACGAATATATGTTGTGTGATATTTTTTGCAATGCATCTGTTCACCAACATTTCTCAAACAGACCAAAGGATTTCCTATTTTGAGTATGTGAAAGGAATCCAATGCTTTGGCTTGACAGAATTCGACTTTTACTTTTTCTAATTTCAACAGATAATATCAATTGTTTATTTTTAAGCATTTTTAAAGATTTTTACTATTGACATTTTCACAGTTGGGGGAAATTGGAGTAGGGTCAGACAACAATTAGACATTCAGATTCAAAAAGTTAAAACATTATAATCGTTCATGCAAATTGTCAACATTGCTTGTCCAAATATGCAGAGTAAATCCCTTTAAACTCTAAGTTCCCAAGCATCATTTTTTCCCCCCTTTTCTGATCTGTAAATTTCAATTATTGGTGGAAATATTTTTTCATCTGTATGTGTGTATGGTGAAATCAATATTAACTGACATTTACTGATGAAAAAAATTTAATCCTTCCAGCCTAAATATACTGCTGTAAATTGGGGAGTGCACAGGACCCTGCAAATTCTTGCAGTTTATTGCTCAGTCCACCATATTTTTAAAATGCTGGTACCAAAGGACAAATTCCAGGTCTAAAAACTCCCTGTAAAAATGGGTCCATGTATAAATTAAATAGCAATATTATTCCAGGCTGTGGTGGTGGTTGGTCTTTTTAGTGCAAGCGATCTATCTGGTCAACTTCTGGAGAGTGTGGGAGGGATATCAAGGAAACTGGTGTTGACAATTCCGTAGGATGCACTTTCCTGTAGCCCATTCCCGTGCAATGGAGCACTGTACTGTTGGAGGTACTTCTTGCAGATTGTGACAGTTGTTGTATGTTTTGCCACTGTTAGTCAAGCTTATTAAAAATGTGAAGGGTCTGAATAGAGGAGGAATTAGAGAGGATCCTGAGTCTCTAGATGGAAATCTATAAATCCCGCAAGCTGGCACTTAAAGGGATATAACCTCGAAATCTGGTCAGTTAAGACTGAATTAGTTTCAGGCATTATACCTACATCTGTGTTCCCACCAACATTTTCTCCTGCATTGAATGAAATTGACTGGACAGTATTTTGTGTGCAGTGTAGTTGTAGACGTGTCAGTCCCAGGATATTAGAGACACAAGGTGGGTGAGGTAATATCTTTTATTGGACCAACTTCTATTGGTGAGAGACTAGCTTTCAAGCTACACAGAGCTAAAGAAGAGCTCTGTGTTCTTCAAAAGCTTGTCTCCTTTACCAATAAAAGATGTTACCTCATCCACCTTGTTTCTCTAGACAGTATTTTGTCAAAGAAAGTAAATTGGAAAATCTGAAAAATATTTTTCTTTCAATATTAGATATTAACTTGTAACAAAAGGAGGTAAAATATTAATACAATGACTTCTTTAGTTTGACACTGTCACTTTTAAGGTTCCAGACTCTCGTTCCATCTGGTAGTTGAGCTGTTCCTTAGAAGCAGGCTATGTTCTTAATCACTGCTTACAAACATTCTATTAACGTGGTTTAACAGGAGCTGGGAGGGGGCATTGAAACATCAGTTTTCTTTTCTTGTCACCTCAACATCAAACTACTGTAATGTGTGATACTTGGGGCTGCATCTGGAGATTAAAGTTAGAGAAGAACCTGACTGACTGCATGTCAGGCAGAGGTTCATGAAGAGAGCTCGTTGTTGGGTGAAAAACAAGATCTACTTCAGTGTAGGTTTAAACAGTGTCTTTTAGCCTGCATTTTGCATGTTTTAAGACAACGCTATTATCACCAATGAATTACATATACACGAAAAACAGCTAAGGCAAGAAAGATAATTGATCAAGTTACCTCTCCTGGGGACAGGGCAACTCTTGTCAAATCTCTGATTGCTGCTGTGTTCTTCCCCTCTGTTTTCTCTACTTTTCTTGTTGTAAATCACCTATCTTTTATCTCTTATTCCATAACTTTGCAAAGACTCAGCTTATCCAGTAACCTCATCTGTGTACCTATCTATTCTAATCCCCCCTCCTCACTAAAACATTCTCCTACACAAACCCCAGTAACTAACCTAAACTAATATGTTTTTGCCTATCCCACTAAAACTTACTTGTATCATATATGACTTACTTATGTCATCTATTCTCTGCTATCATCATCTCTGGCTTAATCTAGTTGTTTTTATTTTATTACTCTGTTTTTGTGGCTTTGGGTTTTTACTGGTTAGCTTGTTTTATTAGGAGGGGCTAGGGGGCACCTGAAATTGTTAAAAATTCTTTCATGATGCTCAGCTTTACTCTGCTCTTTACTCAGACCAAGGTTTTTTGCAAATAAACCACACAAACCATGTTACATGGTTTGCACAACTCTGAAGCTGTTTCAGCTACATTCTGAAATGCCGTGTTAGCAAAGACGCATACAAAAGCAAAAATTCCTTCATGTTTTCTTAATTATAATATTCATTTCTTTAACATTAGTGTGTGTGTGTGTGTGTGTGTATATAGATAGATAGATATACACATTATATATATCTGCTGGTGTTCCTTAGCTCATCTCAACTGCAGAGGTATTGGAAAGGAAGAGAGATGGTCTCAGGTAACAGGGTCCCTGGACATCTAAGGTTTTCTAGGTTAAAACGGATACCTTAAACACTGATTGGAAACTAACAGGCAGCATGCACAGATCACAGAGCATCACTAGCATGGTGTTAGAAAGCTATGTAATGTCTCGTTTTAGTCAAATACATATATATATTTTTTAACCTAGAAAACCTTAGATGTCCAGGGACCCTGTTACCTGAGACCATCTCTCTTCCTTTCCAATACCTCTGCAGTTGAGATGAGCTAAGGAACACCAGCAGAAGCATCTTTCTCATCACATCTACAGACATCACAGCCTTTGTTATGAGCTGTTACTCTTCTCCTTGGCATTCCCAGTGTGGCTTTACCTATTAATCAAAGCAAACTTGCTGCCTTTTTCTGCTGTTGAGATTTCACACCCATGACGTATCATTCTCGTGTTATAAAATGTGTATAAAACAAAACTGCTTACATATTTAAAAAATCAGAAAATGAGGTTTTCCCTACTGACTTATTTGTAGAATGCTGCATGTTTACAAAAGTAAAGATGAATGTAATGGTATGTAGTTAAATTCAACAAAATATGAAATGTCATCTTTGTAGTATTCTAGGAGTCCCTTCAAATTACTGAGGTTAATGTACTTGCACGGTCTCCCCTTCTCCCACACTCTCTTAAATAATTGAAGTCAAATCATCATCAGGAAAAAGGTAGCATGTATGATGTGTAGCAACATTCTTTTTTTTTTTTTGTAAATAAGATGACAACCACTGGTAAATTTTTATTTTTTATTTTTTCCACTATGGAGCATTTTATGGAGTATATGTTCAATAGTATTCATAGTCTCTACAACTTCTGTGTCCTATTTTTTCTCATCACAACCATCAGTTGGTATAATACTTGGTAAATTAATGCTTAGCTTTCTATTGTCTGTGAGTGAGCAGATACACTTTTGGTGACTAGCTACTGCCGTGGGAAAAAGCCACATGAGTAAATGCTTGAGAAGGGATAGTTCAAGTGGTGTACAACTATGAAGTGGGGATGGTTACTTATCCCTCTTGAGCTGCCAATGAATGTATATGGGGAAGGGGGAGTGTGTGTGTGTGTGTGTGTGTGTGTGTGTGTGTGTGTCACAGGTAGCCATCAATTAGCAGCTCAACCCTACTTCAGCTGAACCTTGCATGAGCTGTTGAATATCTCCAAAGTACTCCAGACTCTCTCTTCATTTCCACTGTCACTGCTGTACTGCTGCTTTGATCCTGTGAATTTGATCCCAACTCAACATTGCTTAGCATTAGATCAGAGTTTTGTCAAATACACTTAAACATCATGTGGTCTTTACTTCTGGGGTGTCTCCTTTCCCCAAGCATTAGAAAGTACTAAATGATATTTTAAAACATTTCACATATGTAGCCACAACATAATGCTCTTGTCAGGAGATGCAGCTTTGTTGTTCCCATGCTACACCTGTTGTTGACTACTTTTTCCATTAGGCAAATCAGTGTAATGACTTTCTCAATGCTAGCATCATCCCAAAGAAAAAAGACTTGTGCCATTGTAAAAGGACCTCATAATGTCATCTTTGATAGCAAACAGTCTGTCCATGCAAAGTATGGTGGTCTGACTTTTGGGGCTGTGTGGAACAGTACATGTAGAGACCTTGGATGACAGAATGATGATCATATCCATACTAAACATGTTGAACTTTCTATCTCCTTCATTACCACCTACTTCATGTGGTGAAGCTCTCGGAGCACAGACTGGTCAGTTTCACCACTGCTGTTCAGTAATGGGCAGCAATGAAACTTATAAGAATCATGTCAATTTCAGTCAACAGTTGCCAGGGTTCCAGAGTTTCTGGCATGGCAGAGATGCTGTGCTGACTGCCTTGGAATCAGGGATGCTGGTGCTTCCAGAATTCATGGACAGTCTGTGGAGGCTAGAAGTCTTGAGGGTCCCTAGACCTGGGGCAATCCCTATGATGGGGTGCCCCACAGCTGTGGACCCTGGAAGCCTGACCCAGGACTTCGACTCCCAGGCCAACTGATTCCCTGAGTTTGCCCAACTCTTGGGGTAGTGGGCTGCAAGAGTTGGGAAGCCCGAGGGTCCTCAGCTCCTTTGCAGTCTGTATGGCAGCACTGTCCCAAAATTGTGGACTCTGGGGTTCAGGCTCAAAGGTAAACCTCTAAGTGGGCTGCTGAGGAGTGAGGCAGGCGAGCTGGCAGGCAAGTTTTGAAACCTCACCTAGGTACTTTTGGAAGATTAGTTAAAATCAATGTGTTTCTGCACAGTGTTTTGCTTTCAATGAATTGCTATTTTTCTGATGAAAACCTGCTCCATCAGAACTTTTTCAACTAGCTGTCTTTGCCAGAGAGATGCAGGGCATGCTGAAAACACCATTTTTGTGGAAAACTGAATGGCTTTGGGTTTTGGGAGAAAAGTGGTATATCTTTACCAGCTGGCTGAGTTAAAGCAGTAATCTAATGTGTGAGTGTTTGTAAACTGCTGTGCTGCTGGGTGGCTATTGGGCATATGAATTGTAATTCTTAAGGGTCTGTGGCTTTCTTATGTTTGAGAATATTTTCAAGACAATATTGTATTAAGTCTTAAAGACTGTTCTAATGACAGTTGCTTAGTCAAGATAGTAGGCTGTCCACCAGTGTGTGCCAATTTAGAGGATTTTGGTGAAATATGAATAATTGGTAACCTCAAAGATCCATTCATTAAATGAAAGGCATGTGAGTTTTAGTCCATTGAAATAATACAACCAAGATCCTAAATGAACTACTTGGCTTTTTGTCTCTTTGAGTCTATGCATTCTCAATAATTTATAGTTACAGCTTGGTGTCTGAAGAAGTGTTAAACTGTCTTATTCTGTTTGCAGATATGGATTATATAGTTCACCTTTTGATCCAGTTCTCTTTGATTTGGAAATGAGTGGCTCTTCCTGTAAGAATGTATACAACAGCAGCATTGGTGTACAATCAGATGAAATTGATTTATCTGACGTTCTTTCAGGTATGCACACTTTAAATATTATACTTGATCTGAAAATTTTTAAAATAGTAACTCTTTTAAGAACAATATTTCCCCCCCCCCTTTATCGGTTTACTAAGCATTTAGTATTGTAGTCTTTAAGTGACTCTGTATTTTAACCTTTGATTAGATTTGTGAAAGTGTAAAACATTAACTTCAGAGAACTAAAAAGCACATATGTGTCTCTGTCTCTGAAACTGACTTGCCTCAACTTGTTTGCATGACTTTTTAAAAATAATTGCTTTCATGCATAGAGTCTGGTGACATAGATGTTCATGACTCCTATGCTTTTTAGGTAGACACTTGTTTTGATGCTTTTTCAAATGTGGAGCCCAGGCATTACAGGACACTGATTAATTTGTGTGTGATGTATCATTATGAAAACCCTCTGTTGCTCAGGCATAAATTTTTTAATTTGTTTGTTTCATCCATACATTTGTGGTTGGTATTTCCTTCCCACTAAACCCTCAGTTTCCTTTTTCCCCTTTCATCTCAAAACTGTGGTGTTTGTTTTTTTTTAATGCCTCCTACACTTCTAGTTTGAGTTGCTCCCACTACAGCCTGTTGTCATTAAAAGTGCATTCACCAATCCAGAGGAAATCCAGCTTGACGTCACAAGCTTTTAAAGCTGCCTCTCAGCTCAATATGAAAACTCTGGTGCTGGTCATCCACACCCTGTTTTCATCAGTCATGCAGTTCCCTAAAGATGGAACAGTCTGACTTGATTGAGTCTGACTCCTCTTTTAAACCCCCTTTCCCCAAAAGACAAGTATGGAGGTCAAGCATCGAGAGATATTTAGATGGGTTAAAAAACCCCAAGAGGCTTTATTTTTGTCAACTCTATCAAAAAGCACAGTCTCCAAGGAAAGAATTCTGGAATGGAATACTAGGGAGGTGGTGGAATCTCCTTCCTTAGAGGTGTTTAAGGCCTGGCTTGACAAAGCCCTGGCTGGGATGATTTAGTTGGGGTTGGTCCTGCTTTGAGCAGGGGGTTCGACTAGATGACCTCCTGAGGTCTCTTCCAACCCTAATCTTCTATGATTCTATGAATATTAAATATCTAAGAAGTCAAGACACTTAATGGATAGCAGTCCTAAAGATGATGAATTGACATCTTTCCTGCCCACCCCTTCCTGATTTTTGTCTCTTACTACTCTGGAAAGTTGATTAACCTGTATGATTTGTCCCCATCACTGGAATAAATTATACCTCGAGGAAGCTAATTTTACTCCAGGTAGAGGTCTCTCACCCCTCAGCCTAGAAGGGAGTTAGAGATAGAGGTGGGATTATCTTTTCTTGTTTCTGATTAACTTGACAGATTTACACTTTGCCTGCAACATGGCAAAGGGATCAATCAGTAGTCTGCCATAAACTTAATGAAACTGAGAATTTTACTTTACTCAGTAGCTCAATTTTTCAGCTGATTAAAAATTTTTTAGCTAAGGATACTATTCTTGAGTTCCCCAAAAGAAGCATCGTGACTAAGAACTATAAAATCTATTTTCTTTGCAGTACTGGACCACTTCCATGTCTGATAATAGTCTCTGCTTAAACCTCTTCTTCATTGAGTTGTTAAACTTTCTTCTGTTAAGTCTAAGGATAAACGTGTCAGAAAAAATTACCAAGGGAACCAAGTGGTCATCTTCACTTACATGTAACTACATAGGTAGTACCTCATCTTAGTGACCCTACCATAATTAGTTGAAGTGCTCCGGCCATTGAACCGTTCTCTCTTTCTTATGGGATTTCTCTTTTTTTACCGTAGCCTGATTTGAATGTCAGAACAGCTTTACCTTTTAAAGTTAAATCATTGCATTCAAAGCTGTCTTAAACCAGTGGAAGACAAGGCACTATCACGACTCAGCCTTGTAATATTTAGTTCTTTGGGCTGTCTTGATATAGGTGGCAGATTATAGCCCCCAAGCCCAAGTACAATCTTAATGTAAATTCCTGCTTGAGCCCCAATTTTCTATTAATCTGATTTGTCATGATTTTTTCATAGTTGCCGCAGTTAGAAGGGTAAGCAAAATTAATCCTTTTTTAGCAGAACTATTCCTCAAGCTTTACTTAAACTACGTAGTTTTGTCTTTGTGTCACACTCTTCATTTTAGTTAAGACACATCTTGTTACTTTCCATCTGTCTATGCATCACAAGGGAATTCTCCTTCATAACTTGAACCTCCCTCAGGGTCCTAAAGTTCTTCCAAGAAATCTTGGTAATCTTTGCTTACTTTATGGAAGTCCTAAGAAAGGGCAGGTTTAAACCCATTAAAGCTGCCATTGCTCATTGGGTCAAAGTCACCATCCAAGAAAGCATGTCTTTTTTCTAACAAGCAATTTCACCAAGGTATCTCTGACCATTCAACCAGGTCAGTATCTATGGCTATGTCTACACTACCACGGTAAGTCTACCTAAGTTACACAACTCCAGCTACGTGAACAATGTAGCTGGAGTTGATGTAGCTTAGGTCAACTTACTGCGGTGTCGACGCTGCGCTGGGTTGATTGGAGACACTCTTCCCCCATTGACTTACCTTATGCCTCTCATACCCGGTGGAGTACCAGTGTCGACCGGAGAGCGCTCTGCCATTGATTTACCAGGTCTTCACTAGATCGACTAAATTGACCCCGGGTGCATCAGTCGCCAGAGTGTTGATCCTGCGGTAGTGTAGACATAGGTTTCTCTGTCCGGGAGAGAGGCTATTTCCAAAACTTGCAAAGCTGCCATCTGGTTTTCTCTTTGCTCCAGATATTATAAATTTAATGAGATTAACTTCTGAATCTAATACATTATACTTTTAAAATGTGTTCTTGCCTCTTCTCAGACTTGTTCTTTCCTCTGTATCTTAGAGCTTTTAAATCATGGGTAGTTAGGCTTCTGGCTTAATGTTTGAGATGCTGGAAGATAATCTGATGGAAGTCATGAGTGTTAAATGTTGCTGGTAATAGTGTCAATTTTGGAAGTACTCTCCTTAGGCTTCCTGGCCAATGTAAAGGATTCTAATACTGAACTTCGATGGTCTAGAAAAATCTTTGAACTTGCCCCAAACACATCCATGAGTGTGGGTGGATCTTATCAGTAAATGTTACTTAAGGTTAATGAATGTACTTTTTGCAAGTCAATATTTTGCCAATACTTCCACAAACAGAGTGCAGCCTTCATTCTTAGTTTATTTCTGCTGCTTATTCCTGATCCTCTGACCAGATAGCACTTTGAGCTACAATTAGAACGTTCAAAATCCTATACCTAAAGATACATTTCTATAAAAATTAATGTATGTTACAGTAGCTTTATTAAATTGTTTCCTCCTGAAATGTTGGGTGAGAATATGCACAGATTATATTTAACTGCTGACACAGTCCATACTTGAAAAATCTAATGACCACTATCAAAAGAACATTAAATGATGAACAAAATATTTTTTTTCTTACAGGAAATGGGAAGATTAGTGGTGGTGCAGCAGCTGAGGGTAGTTTTACCTCCCTTACTGGACTCCTGGAAGTTGAGCCTCTGCACTTTACCTGTGTTTCAACTAGTGATGGGACTAGGATAGAAAGGGACGATGCAAGTACGTTTACTGGTATATACAACCTTTTATTATTTCTACTTAGTTAAAACACAAAAATCAATGTATTCTAGATATTTGAATGCCATTTATCCAACACTTCTCTTCTCCCCCCCCCCCCCCCCCCAAAAAAAAAAAAAACAATTTTGGAAGTTGCATAAACCTTAAAATTTTAAGTTGTTAAATGGCAACATACACTTTCTTAGATTTGACAAACAATTTAAGGAAACAACATTTAAATTTAGTTAACAAATTCAAACTTCTAATGTGTATAGCACATTAGCGTGTGTTTGCATTACAACACCACATGGCAAAAGAAATTGGTTACAGTAACCAGTCCTTGAATAGCACTTTTATTTAGGTGTGTGTTGAATGTACATTTAGACATAGTGCATAAACTACAACTTTTGTAACACACAAGAAAATATTACTTTGTCCAGTTTGCTATGTGAGGAAAATGACGACTTGATACTTTCTCTCTAGCTTGCTTTTAGCCTGCTATTTTTTTATTAACCTATAAAGGAATTAAGTATGCCGTGTAGAAGTGCTTTTTGTGCTTCTTTTCTACATACATGTTTTTTTTTTCTTTTGTTCCATGCCAGTGAGTACCTTTGGGGTTACCCCAGCGGTTGGTGGCCTCTCATCTGGGACGGTTGGGGAAGCCTCGACAGCACTGAGTTCAGCAGCCCAGGTAGCTTTGCAGTCTCTCTCTCATGCAATGGCCTCAGCCGAGCAACAGCTCCAGGTGCTGCAAGAGAAACAGCAGCAGCTTTTGAAGCTTCAGCAACAGGTTGGAGGCTATTTGGCTATTTTTTCATGCTGTCTCTAAACTTCAAAAGCTGAGAAAGTAGTTACAGAGCTATACTTTTTTTTTTTCTCTCTCCCCATTTTCATAGTGCATTCTGTGAGGAGGGAACAGCTCTGGGCTGAGGATCACGTTCATTAAACAAAATGATGAAAATGTTTACCATGCAATTTTTTTCTTTTTTTTGCCTTTCAAATTCTATTTTTGTACATGTGAGGTTTTGAGGGTGGGGAATTTCATCAGTGTCATTCACTTTGGTAAAGAGTATAGTTTTGATTAACAAGCAGAAGAGCAAGATAGTCAAGGAACCACACTGGAATTAAAAGAAAGAGAAGTTGCCATCAATGATGATACCAGTTTACACAAAATAAAAATCCTATAGGGTAAAGTGGTGATTTGTATGCAATTTTACTTTTTCCTTAATTAAATCCTAGTTCTTGTTGCATTATACATCTCCATTTTATTTTTGGGATAATTACACAAATTTGAAAGTGAATGTTGGTAAGATGCACAACAGTAGTTGGTCCAATAAAAGATATTGCATCACCCGCTGTCTCTCTCTAATTGGGACCAATACAGCTATGACAATACTGCATACAAAGTAAATGTTGTCACATTAAATAGTATTCCACTTTTCCAGCTGGTGTTGGGTAATTAATAGAACCATAATGATGGTAGTTGGATGACATGCATTTTTACATAGTTTAAATGAAAGTTGAGGTTTTATACTCCATCCATAGTGCATATTGCTAATACGTTTACAGGCAGTGTTGGTGTACTCTACATACTCTGCTTTATTTTTCTTACAGAAAGCTAAGCTGGAAGCAAAACTACATCAGACAACAGCGGCAGCAGCGGCAGCAGCATCAGCAGTTGGTCCTGTTCACAACTCTGTGCCTTCCAACCCAGTAGCAGCACCAGGGTTCTTCATTCATCCTTCAGATGTCATTCCACCCACTCCAAAAACAACACCTCTGTTTATGACTCCACCTTTGACTCCACCAAATGAGGCAGTTTCTGCTGTTATCAATGCAGAGCTTGCTCAGCTTTTCCCTGGCTCAGTCATTGATCCTCCAACAGTTAATCTTGCTGCACATAACAAAAATGCAAACAAGTCCAGAACGGTAATTCATTTTCTAATGGAAATGAGACACTTAAATATATTCTTAACAATCAAGACTTAATTATTGGTTTTATTTTTACTTGATTGATTAGTAACAATTCTGTTTATTGACTTTGGTTGAGATGTAAACATTTAACTACTAGATAAAAGAATTTCCTTTTCATATGGCCTATTATAGAAGGGCAAGATAGATAATGTCCCAAATTCTATTAAAAGAAAATAGATTCCTTTTATAGGAGGTAACATAACCATGTAGCTGTAATATTAATCCTTTGAACAAGGATTCAGTGGGTTTAAATCCATTGATTAGTATTAGTATTTCCTCATGGTGCATACTAATGCAAAATATAGTGTAAGTGAAGTCAAGAATATCAGACCTGTAAATAGAAGGGACTGAATTGTTTTTTTATTCTTACAGACTTGCATGAACAAGACCTTCATATACATACAGAATAGTATACATTTTAATGACGTTTTTAATTTTACTACTGTTTCCTCCTCCTCCTCAGAATCCACTTGGATCTGGCCTTGCTCTTGCAATATCTCATGCTTCACATTTTCTTCAGCCTCCGCCTCATCAGTCCATTATTATAGAACGAATGCACTCAGGTAAAACCAGAACTCTTTCTTAACATCTTGGTTTTGTGTCATGGGATTTTCTGATAGAGGTTGAATATTTTCTAGGACATTTCGATTAGTAGTCTAGCTGCAGTCCTATTTGCCTTTGTAAATAAATGTGTATGACTTTATCATCGTATGCCAAGAAAGCTGAATGTACAAGGACACTTGCTGAAAAAATATTGCAGAGGAAGGTATGTTGGGATCTCTAGACAGGTACTTTAATGAAATACTCTTGCCAAAGGGCACAAATATCTATCTTTATATTAGCTATTTATTTACCCTCTATGGCTTCTTATTATAGAGCAAGAAGAAATTATGAAACTCTAGCGATACAAATGGTGAAATTAAGGAGAAAGCAGACAACTGTTTTGCCCATATAGCATGTGAAGAAGAGGCAACAAATAGGTTTTCCAGCATTTCATAGGTTTCTAAAAGATTTAGAAAGTTTGTATAAGTATATACCACCAATTCTTATACCTTTATGCTTTTAAGTTTTTGTGTGCACATGTACATACGTCTGTGTAAGCTTTGCTGCATAAATTGATTACCAGTACAATGGATCTAAGTCAGATATTTTGGACTCCTTACTATTTTGCAAATGAAGTCATGTCTATGATTCAGAACATCTTCAGTCAGATTGCAAGTTTAACGAACTACTTTGATGTTTAGTAAAACTGCAGATTTTCACAAATATAGTCTTTCTGAAGTATACTAAATCAATATACCAAACCGCTATTTCTGGACTTTGTATTTTTGGTTAATTGGAATGGTACTGGTGCTTTCAGCCCATCTAACTTTTTTCATAGGAGCAAGAAGATTTGTGACCTTAGATTTTGGCAGACCTGTGCTGTTGACAGATGTATTGATTCCCACCTGTGGAGATTTGGCTTCCTTGTCAATTGACATTTGGACTTTAGGAGAAGAGGTGGATGGAAGACGATTGGTAGTAGCTACTGATATTAGCACACATTCCCTCATTCTACATGACTTAATACCACCACCTGTTTGCAGGTTCATGAAGGTAAAAAATTAAAATAAAAAAAAAGCTAAAAATGAAAGTGCTTTCCCACAAATATTGATTATTTGAATGTCTTATTCTTTTAAACTCTTTCAAATGGAAGTGTGATTTGTGTTCACTTTTCTTTATGCAACAATAAAGGTTACATTACCTTTTATTACAGATCACTGTAATTGGTCGATATGGTAGTACAAATGCTAGAGCCAAAATCCCATTGGGGTTTTACTATGGTCATACCTATATCTTGCCATTGGAAAGTGAACTGAAGTTAATGCATGATCCTCTAAGAGGAGAAGGTGAAGCTGCAAACCAGCCAGAAATTGATCAACACTTAACAATGATGATTGCATTGCAAGAAGACATACAGTGCAGGTGGGAAGAAATGTGTACACAAATATTCAGTTAAATTTGTTTTAAATAGTGGAAAGACTGTCAGTAATTTTGCATTGCCACTTTCCAGGACTTGTTTAAAAATATCAGACAGTGTAACTTGGCCTTGTAATGTAGTACAGATGTTATAATATAAGCTCCGTGGTGGTGGTTTTAAAAAAAGTAAATAAAGAAGTCCTCTTTCCCTCCATTTTCAGTATTTATTTAGTAATGTATATAAAGTAACAAATACTCAATTTTAGCAATTTAAATCTTAAATGTGTTGCTATATGTGAATTTCAGTTGAAAGGTATGCTGGAATTTTCCCCCTGTAGGTACAACTTGGCATGCCATAGACTGGAAATCCTTTTGCAAAACATTGACCTGCCTCCACTCAACAGTGCTAACAATGCTCAGTATTTTTTGCGAAAACCAGATAAGGCAGTAGAGGAGGACAGTAGAGTGTTTTCTGCTTACCAGGACTGCATTCAGCTACAGCTTCAACTCAATTTGGCTCATCATGCTGTACAGAGGCTCAAAGTAGCTTTAGGTGCAAGCAGGAAGACACTAAAAGAACAACCTGACCCAAAAGAGCTGATTCAGATGTCCTCCACAGAGCAGTTACGCACCATCATCAGATACTTACTGGATACTTTACTTAGCTTACTTCATTCCTCCAATGGTTAGTGTTTTTTTTAATGTTTGCAAATACGTCAGTTAAAATATTTAAGAACACTTTTACCAGTGTTCCAGAAACCTTGAAAAGCTTAATTTGCTAATTTCTTCAGTTAGTTTTTTGAGCAAAAAGATATGCTAGTAGTGGTCATGTTTATTGTCCCACACAGTACATAGAAAGCTCTTGTATTATATTAAAGTCACATTTACTATAAAATCAGGATGGAAAAAAAAAATGTAAAAAATGGATTGTTTTATTTAAATACATTTTTCCCATTTAAAAATAGATTTGTTTAAAATTAAATTTGAAATTGACAACCTACATTAAGGCCTAAACTTCTATAATTTAAAAAATCATTTAAATGAAAATATGCTGCATTGATGCGCTCTCATCAACTTTTAATGAGATAAAGGGTGCTGCTTTTTTAATTATATACAGAATTGGGGGAAACTTCTTTTAATTTCTGAGAATAACTCAAGCGTTATAAATATCACAATATCAGGTATTGCATTAAGCATCTCAAGTCTTCATACTGGTGTGAATGCTGGTATTTACATTTTTCCAACTGTAAGTACTTAATTTTTTTTATGCAGGGAAGCTTTTGCCTTAATTACTTTTTGGTTTCAGATTTAGCTAGCAGAATATTTTCTTGATTTGGAATAGCGCATTCAAAGTGTATACAACTATTGAGAGTTTAAATGAGCAGGAAAATTTGCTTGCCTCTTCCAGCCTATGAATAAAAACCTAGTAGGAGAGGATGAGGTCTACTAATTCTAAAAACTTCAAAGGTCTGAGGCCAGATTTTTTAAGGTATATAGGCACCTAAAAAGGCAGGTAGGTGCTGAATTGGATTTTCAAAAGCACCTAAGCAGGCATTCAAAAAGGTATAGACTTCCCATTGATTTCAATCCAAGTGTCCATCCAAAGGTAGTGTTAATTTTTCTTATCTAAAAAATAAGAAATGCATCATTCATTTAACGTAACAAGTAAAAATTAAGAATCTGAATAAATGTATGTTAAGCTATATAAATGCTTACATCTGATTTTAATGTAGCCTTCTGGTTAGCAAAAAGTACCACTGAATTTAGTATAAAGTCTGTTTTTCGTTGCACATCAACATATTGTAAAACAAGATTAAAATCAATGATTTAAATGCAAGTTTCTTGCTTCCTTAATTAGGTCATAATTATAATTGGTAAATTAAATCAGTCCATCCTGCTTTAAATTGGGTAACATAATTTAGCAATCACTTTGCATAAAATACTTAAATATTCATTGGAGCAGAGATTTGGACCTGAATCTCTCTCATACCCGGGAGTGCTCTAACCACTGGGCTATAGAGCATTTTTCCTCTCTCTGGCCTAATGAAGCTGTTCCATTCTGTATAAAATATTCAACAATAGAGATTTAGACTCACCCTAGAATACTCCATAGCCTAGTGGTTAGGTTCAAATCCCTGCCGCTCTCAGGGGATTTGAATCTGGGTCTCCCACGTTCTGGGTGAGTGCTCTAACTCCTGGGCCATTGGGTCCTGCACAAAATATGTGGTGGTGTCCCCCTTTTTACCCAATCAGGTAGGTGTATTCCAAGCTGGCTTCTGAGCACACCTACTGGATTGGGCCTCAAAGGGGAAAGCCTAGTTTTAGGATCCCTCCAGGGTTTAGGCAGGAGCTAGATGTTGGGTGTCAGGACTTAGTAGGTGAATATGCACATGCCCACCAGCAGATTTTTTTAGGCACCATCAGGACTTCATCAGCGGAAGTTTAGGTGACCATAAAGTTAGGTGACAGCTGGGTGAGGGTTTTATTTTTGATTATGATAATTTTGGATTTAGATGCCTAAAGTGGCAGTTAAGCGGTTAAATCCCCTTGTAGTTCTTCAGAGCTGAAGTCTCATTGAAAGTCACTGAAATGGGACTTAAGCTCCTACGTCACTTAAGCATTTTTGAAAATTTTAGTCTTACCCTTTAATAGTCACATTTTTGCCTGTTAGAAATTTCTAACATAAAATTATAAATATAGGAAAAATCCGTGTAACTTTGAACTTACTTCAGTAGCAATCTGGAGAACCAAGAATGCTTTTTAAAAACATTTTTTTAAACAAGCCATAGATAATGAAGCATACTGAAAATAAATGTGAAGCTTATACACCTCTATCCTGATATAACGCGGTAAAGCAGTGCTCCAGGAGGGCGGGGCTGCGTAGTCCGGCGGATCAAAGCAAGTTCAATATAATGCGGTTTCACCTATAACATGGTAAGATTTTTTTTTTTTTTTTTTGGCTCCTGAGGACAGCGTTATATCGAGGTAGAGGTGTATAATGTTTTTGTATGGGTACCGTTTGACTCTGTATTTTTACCTTACGTTCACAGGTGGGGGGAGAGGGGGATTTATAGCATTCCTGATGAATGTAGTAACTTGCTACTCTTTAAAATGTGAAGACAAACACCTCTCCCCTTAAACGTCCATATGCATTTCATTTGATTTCCTTCTCTTATAAGGGCACTCTGTTCCTGTGGTTCTGCAAAGTACGTTTCATGCTCAGGCTTGTGAAGAGTTATTTAAACATCTCTGTATCAGTGGGACCCCAAAGATACGATTGCACACTGGCCTTCTACTTGTTCAGTTGTGTGGAGGTGAAAGATGGTGGGGGCAGTTTCTCTCTAATGTTTTGCAGGAACTGTACAACTCGGAGCAACTTCTTATTTTTCCACAAGACAGGTAAGGCTGTTTTGGCATAGAGATATGTTGTAACGTTTACTGTGTATGAATGATTTTACATAATTTTATTACAAAATGTTAGGTTTTTAACTTAGTATTTGGGAAGATGGCAGGTGCGTTTTTTTTCCTACTAGAACTAACAATAGAAGTCCAGAGGCTTGAAAAATGCTAATTCTGATTTTTTATTTCCTATTGATGCTGTTTTTCAATATAATGTAAGCTTTTCAATTTAAAAAGTTCCCTTTTGATTTAAGCACTGATTGAAAAGATTACCTAAATTAGAGGTACAGTGTTGTCTGGAGCCAAACGGACTTATCCAGCTCACCACAAAGATGAGAACTTCCCTTGTAATAAACTGATGATCTGATCACTACATCTAATTACAAAGAACAACCACTAAAATTATATTTAAAGAACAATTTCTTAACAGGAAATCTCCATTTTGGCAGTCTGATGCAACTTAAAAGTGAGTCCAATGCTTTCTGATGGAAAAGCAGCGTCAAAGTAGAACATTTCTAAGTTGTAAAGGAAGTATATACACTTGTAAGTTCTTAAGAGCATTGCTTGCATAGATTTCTGCTACATAAGTGAACACACTCAAACTTTTGGGTTAGCAGTATCTGGGGATACACGAGTACTCTGCCTTTGCCCTCTTGTGCTTATCTTCATCCAAAAATGTACAAAGGGGCACGGCTCCACCCACCGGGCTTGTTGCTGTGAATTCAAGAGGCAGTGATCAAGTATTCAGTAGTGTCAGTCACTGCCTCTCTTTTCTCTTGAGAGAATTTACCTCTTTCTCATAACTTACCAGCTTTAAGCTGTGCCCTTCCATCATTTCTATGATGGCCAAGAATACTTTGTACCTATTTTTCCCTTTAAGTTGCATTCATGCTATGTGTGATGCCTCTAGTAACTGCACATATCAAAACTTGAGTCTCCTGAAACTCCACCTGTTGGGACTAATGTTTGGAGGTGCCAGTGCCAGGTATATAGGTTTTGTGCCTCTTGGAAGTTCATTGTCTATGAAACTTGACAGCGTTATCCTGCTATGCAAGCTTCAATGTCAAAGGGCCATATCAAGCTGCCCTTGAGGATCTCTGATTTAATTTTATTCCCTGACACCTTGCACTGGAAGTTAGGAGTCAGTTCAGCTGTCGAGTACCACATTCACTTTGCTGGCATATCCAAGTGGGAGGTCTTTGAAGAACTCTCTTCCAAGTACTGTGACTTTTTCTGATCGAAGTGGTGCCATGACTCCGTAATTCTTGATCTATAACTATGGGCCAGCTTCATTGTGCAAGACATTCTCTGTATCAGGAGCCTCATTAGTGCACTGTTGCCTTCCTTTGTCTTGGGTGTCTTTTGTCTCATCTCCGCAGTGAATGTCTCTGCATTGGGAAACCACGGTTCTGTCCCTTAGTATAAGGGACTTAAACAATTAGACGAGTGGGCTTTCCCATCAATTATAAAAAGCCTACTGGGATCTCTGGTTGACCTCAACATCCATACTTCTCTCCAAAATAGTGATTGACATCAGGTCCCACAACAGGAGTGTGAATTCATCTAAACTCAATCATCATCCAGCTCTGTAGTTATTCTTTAGCCCAAATAAAATCAGGGAAATGTAGCGGGCCGAGCAAAGTGAGGCCTTACGCTCAATTCAGTGTAATGTCTAGCCGGCCGCAACATGATGATGGTTTTTGAAAACATCTGTTCAGGACCTATTGATTTTGATAAAAAAGATGAAAAGTCTGATGTCCACATATGTAAATGTTATGATTATATAGAAGGGGGGAAACGCAATGATCTCAGAGGCCTTCGCAGGGAGCAGAGTCACGCTGCGTATAGGAGTGAGGCAGTGACCTCAGGGTTAGAGTTCAATATGGAGGTTAGGGTGTTCCTATTATGGCCAGACCCCCTCCTAAACTGGGCCACCTGCCTGGGTTGGTTAAGGGAGTGTCATAGTGGCTGGCCTTAAGGGGGCAAGATTCCATCTCAGTATACAGCTCAGCCTACATGAGCAATGAAATGTGCAACCCTCTCTAGTCCTCACTCTCCACCTAAGAACAGGAAGCCAGGAAGATGTTTTATATAGCATGTCTGTAGACAGTATAAAGTAACAAATAGTGTCAGCTCAATACAACTTCCTAAACTGGGACAAACTGCTTCCACTGTTACATGAGTAAGGCTGTGAGTCTGTCAGGGAGGTCATGGAAGTCATGAATTCCGTGACCTTCATAACTTCTGCAGCAGCTGGTGCTGGCTCTAACAGCTAGCAGCAGCAGTTTGGGTGTGTGGGAGGGGCTTAGGGCTAGGGGCAGGAGGTTGGGGGGCATTACCTCAGGGTGCAGGGCTCCCACTGGCGTGGCTCTGCAGCTCCTCCTAGGTGGAGGGGCCTCGGGGGGGGTGGGGGGTGTCTGCTTGCTGCCTGCACCCTCAGGCCCCACCCCAGCAACTCCCATTGGCTGCAGTTCCAGGCCAATGGGAGCTGGGCAGTTGTTGCAGGAGTAGTGCATGGAGCCCCCTGGCCCCTCCACCTCCTAGGAGCTGCAGGGACATGCGGAGCCCCCCCAATACTGGTGCCCACAGACTGCCCTCCTGACTCCCTCCCTCCCCCGAGCACCCGTGGCCCCCCACCCAAGTTTTAGTTAGGGATATACAGGTCTGTCGCATTTTACTCTGAGGTTGCATTCCGCAGTCAGCGTGTAAAGCGAAAATTGCGTACAGTCAAAATTACATTGAGAGTAATGGCGGGCGGAATCGCCCCCACTACATGTACAGTATTAAAATTGTTGTTCTCGTTTTTGCCAACCGCGTAAAGCTGAAATCGCGCATGTTAAATGCGCGTAAGATGTGACAGACCTGTATAGTAAAAGTCATGGACAAGTCACGGGCTGTGAATTTTTTTATTATAAGTCACCTGTCCATGACTTTTTTTACTAAAAATACCTGTGACTAAAATGTAGCCTTACACATGAGTTGTTGAAGTGAGACCAAGGAGGATGACTAATTAGAGCTGTATTTTAACAGTACCTCAAAATTCTGAGTAACTGGAGCAGATAAAAATCTTTTTTCTTTGCAGAATAACTTCATAAGTACAACACGAGCATAAGATAGACCACTAATCAAGTTTCCTCTCTCTGCTATTGCCAGAACTAAAGATGGCTGAATACTGTTTTTTGTTCGTTTGCTGCCAATTCCAGAAAAATCAGTGTCTAGAAAACAATTTTTTTTTGTTTTCAAACAAAAAATTCAGAAAAAAATTCATGTTGGACTGAATAAAATGCTTCCTTCAATTCAGTTTTGGGCATTTTATAAAGAGAGGGAGCAATAATGGCAATTCATAGACATTCATAATGACAATGAGCAGTTATTGTGCCGGGGGGAAAAAAATGAGAATTACTGCATAGGTTAGTGCACTCACTTAGGATATGAGACCGAAGTTCAAGTCCCTACTCCAATGCCTTAAATTTTTTTAAAAAGTAGAACAGCTTCAGTAGGAGAAATTGTGTGACGCAACCAGGCTATCCCATAGCCCATTGGATAGAGAGCTCACCTGTAAGGTGGGAGATTGTAGTTCACATTCCTTGCTCACATCACACAGAGCAGGAATCGAACCTGGGTGTCTCAAATTCCAGCTGAGTGCCCTAACCACTGGGCTAAAAGTTATAAAGAGGCTGGTGCCATCACCACCACCACCTCTGCCAGCCCAAAAAATAAATGTCAAAATGAACAGTTTCATTTCAGCATTTTCAAAACACTTCAGTTTTTCAGTTCAGTAACTACTTGACAACCTTGACCCAATTTCATGAATAGTTTTGGGTTGACCAAAACTTAATTTTTCAGCATATACATTTTTTGACAAAAAAATTTCATGCAGCTCAGAATAACTCCCCTAGAGGAAGTTGCTTCCTCAGTACCTAACCAGTTAGTGGTAGTCCT
This sequence comes from Chrysemys picta bellii, assembly GCF_011386835.1. Classification (NCBI taxonomy): domain Eukaryota; kingdom Metazoa; phylum Chordata; order Testudines; family Emydidae; genus Chrysemys; species Chrysemys picta. The sequence goes on from NC_088793.1 coordinate 145,578,771, forward strand.
CTTTTGAGTGATTGTGGTTTATATCCCATTGTCCACTTTTCTGCTTACTGCACCTGTGGATATTCTTATCCATAATCTTTTTTGAATAGTACTAATCTCTTGGACTTAATACCTTAGGGTAATGAGTGAAAGGAATGTAATGATTCTTTAACACTTCTGTTCATCATAATAAATACTACAAGCAGACATATCAGGAGATCTGCAGCTCAGATTTTTTGGGTTATTAATAGGCAACAAGTGTATCAAATTCTATACAAACACATTGCTAATTACATTGAACAGCTATATAGGGCTTATCTCTTCTGGGATCTCTCAGAGGCTATTGGGATTGGTTTTTGAGGTTTTTGCAGTTCACTATTAACTCTGAAACTTAATGATGACACTTCAAATGCTAGTATTAAACTTTTTCAGTGACTTGTCCTAACAAAAACATTCTTTCTTATCCAGTGTGGTTGAATCGTACCCATCATCTTTCCTTCTGCTCACTTCAAAGGTGGCTACAAGGAAATACAACAGCAAAATATAAATATGTGAATCTCAGTTCTTTCATGTTTTTTGGTGGTGGTGTTAGTACTGCACTCAGGTGATCTAGCAACATATCTGTGCTTTGGAGGGACTGAATAGGGACTCCTGGAGAGACTCTGATGCCCTTTCCACATTTGCAGGGGTTGCTTCACAGCAACATGAGCTGCTTTCTTCTTTGCAAGGTTTAGATGGGTTTTCATCACAGAGATCTCAGTTACTAGTGGTTTAGGAAGTAAGAAGGTGATTTTAAAGCAGCTCCATAGAAATATAAATCAAGCAGCACCTGGAACACAGGTCCATCCTCTTTGGAGTAAGAGCAAAAGACTAGGGCTGAGAATCAACCCAGGTCTTAAGTGTAATTAACTTAATTGCGCGGTCTCAAGGCCAGCATTAGTCATCTTGATTATTCAGATTTGATACTATTCTTAAAAAAGATGGTAAAAATTTTCAGAGCATCAGCCATAAATAATTGGCTGCTGTATTGGGGTGTGCAGGCTTTTGTAGGCTTATAACACATGGGCCAGCCTGTAACCTTTACCTCAAATAGGAAAAACTTCTGCTGCCACTTGAATTCTCCCTTGTCCTCCTGGATTCTTTGACGAGTCAAAGGTTGGAAAATTCTCTTGCTAACATAGGTGTTCCAGGCTGGAACTTCCAGCAAACTCAAAGCAGTGCTATTTCTGAACTTTGTTTTTGAGCCAGGTGCCATCAAAAAGTATCACCTTATTCCCTCTTCATGACCTGCTGTCAGTTAAATAGAAGAGTTTGTTCCCTTGGGGAAAAAATGATGGTAAATTGTTAAAATGAAGGTTACAAAAAACCTTACACTTCAGGCAAAAGGAGTACACCTACACGGGAATAATGTGGTGTGGATAATGTGGTAGATGGGGAATTCAGTCCATGTATGTTTTTAATTATTCATTGTTTTACAATACCCAGAATTATAATATTAAAGTAGGGACAAGTAGAATAGGAAATGAAACTGGTCAGTTCTCAGTGAAGAAAATGCATAGATTGGGAACTCTGCAGGCTTCTAATGGTAAATTACTGATGATGACTTAAGGTTAACATGAGAAACTGCAGATTTTATATTATTACATCGTCCCTCTAATAGTACAAATTGAACCCTGCCTACCTTTTTGAACTACAGCGCTCATTTTTTACCCTTACCTTCCTTAATCTTTGATTTGAATGTGTGGAAATGTTGTTTGATGTATTTTCCAGGAAGTATTACTGCATTTAAATGCTTTTTATAAGAATTATAACTGAAGAGAATTGTTCAGTGTGTTAAACATTTTTAATTTTATTTTTAGGGTCTTCGTGTTGCTTTCCTGCATTGGCCAAAGGTCACTTAGCAACAGTGGTGTCTTAGAAAGTTTGCTTAATCTCTTGGATAATCTGCTGTCACCTCTGCAACCTCATTTACCTATGCACAGGCGCACTGAAGGTAGTTCTTCATTTTAGGAGCTATATTTTCAGATTAGATCTTGATTCTAATTAAAGAGTATATTTTCATAACGGGGGCCTGATTGCACCTACTATCAAAGCAGGTTAAGTCAAAATCCCCTTTTTCACTTATTTGGAAACATTGATTTTTTTTGTGGGGGGTTAAAATTTCACATTCTTGATCTTTGCCCAAACATGACTTTTTTTCCTTCAAGTTTTGAGCAAAATCTGCCTCGCTATTCTTGTTCAGTTAGGATGAAAAGGACTTTTACATGTTTAAAAAATTATCCCACTGTGTTTTCAGACAGCTGTAGCAAAAGTAGCTGAATTTCAGAATCAGGCACAGATACAGTTCTCTTTGGGAACTAGTCTTTGTTTGTTTAGCAAATATAGTTGGATTTAATTTGACCAAATTATGGCTATTTGAAAATTAATAGAACATGCGGAATATAAAATTGCATTAAGTGCATAGCTGAAATGCCCTTAACTCATGAGTAGCTAAATGTTTCTTTCTAAATGTTCTGACTTTAAATGTTCATAGCTCTCTAAAAATTCTCAATTGATATTCTCCAAACTAGACTTACTTTGTACATCTTAAAATCATGACAAATTTGAAGAAAATCAGTTAATTACCTTTGAAATTTGTGAAAATTTCAAATTATGGCACATCCCTTAACTCACGTACACTTACAAAGTTATAAAAGGCTCATCAGTTTGGATTTATAGGTTTGCAAGCTTGGTAAATGCTAGCTGTCTCTCTCTGCCTCCCTACTATCCTGAATCCCTCAAACAAAGCTTTGTAAGTGACGGAGGGGAGTTGACTTATTGCTCCCTATCAGTCTACCAAAGGCTAGCACTGCCATACCCTCTCACTTGGTTCTCATAAGTTCTTATGATCTGCCTCTGCAATTCCTCCACCCCTTCTGCCCTCTTCCCAAAGCTGCCAATTTCTCCCTTATCTTCTTGCATCGCTATTCCTGCTCACTGAGGACTTAAGAGCTTCATCTCTGTTGGTTTTCCAGCTTCCTTCCCCTTGGGCAACACAGGTGAACACTAGGGAATTACTGAGTGTGTGATGAGCGCACCAAGTGTGACAGAATTCCCAGTAGAGGGGGAAGGGGTGAGAAGAAGCATCAAATGTAGAGAGCGAGAAAAGGAGTGAGAAACTAATGGTTCTCTCCCATTAGTCCTTCAGCTAAGGGTACGTCTATACTACCCGCCGGATCAGCGGGTACTGTTTGATATTTCAGGGATCGATTTATCACATCTTGTCCGGACGCGATAAATCGATCCGTGAATCGACGCCCATACTCCACCTCGGCAGGAGGAGTAAGCGGAGTCGATGGGGGAGCCGCAGCAGTCGACTCGCTGCCATGAGGATGGCCAGGTAAGTTGAACTAAAATACTTTGACTTCAGCTACGCGAATACCGTAGCTGAAGTTGCGTATCTTAGTTCGAACCCCCCCGATAGTGTAGTCCAGGCCTAAGAGTCAGAAAATAAGACACAACAGTAGGGGAGAAAAATAAGGTGTTTGGGGTGGAAGTGAGGGGGAGTGCTAAAATTTGGGGTGGAGGGGGGAAAAAAGCATTTAAGAAGTACTTAGATATTAAGAGAAATTGAAGAACAGAGGTATTGATATGGATAGAAGGAAAAGACATAGTATGATCATTTAAAAAAACAAAACAAAACAACCCAAACAACTTTTATACATCTTTCTGTGGACCAGACTCCTATACTGTAGATCAGAATCTTTTTGGTTTTTTTGTCTGAAACCTGGACTGATGTGCAACAATAGTCACCCAGAGAGCCATCCTACCTCTTGTCCCTCTAGTCTTCATTGCCAGTTCCAGGCCCTACCATAAAGTCTCTTCTGTTACCGTTTAAGATGGGGCAATATGTTCCAATGGACAGAGTACGGGATAGGGAAGTCAGAGTGCCTAGATTCTGTTGCTTGCTCTGCCAGTGACTGGGTGTGACACCTTGGGCAAATCACTTCTGTGCCTTGGTTTTCTTATCTGTAAATTGGAAATGATGATACTTGAGTTGACTGAGCATTTTGAGATAAATGGACAAAATGTCCTGTATAAAAACTATGTAGTTATTAAGTGTGCCACTTAAATATAGTATTTACACACAGATATGAAAATATGATTTTAGCCTGCAATGTGGTACACAATAATCTTTGGCCTACTGGTGCATGTTGTGTCTATATAGGCATCCAGTTTAATTAAAGACACTGGTTGAGTGACCTGATGGTCATTGATACACACTAATTAGTGTGTTTTATAACTGTTTTGAGGACAGAAGAATGACTCATTGATTCAGAAGGATTTCTTGTGTGATGTACAAGTAGGATGCAAAAATCCCCACCCCCCGTTAGCATGTGTGAGGCCAATGCAGGCAATAATGATATTAGTGCTATCAATTTGCAGGGGGTACTACGTCTTGCCTCAGTATGAGGGTTTCAGCTTTCCCAGCAACTGGCTGAGATTTCACTTTGAATGAGAGCTAGCTTGCTGAAGAGCAATCTGTGGAAAACAGGGGAATGTTAGTGGATTGAGAAGAATAACTGCCCTTGTTTGCCTTTTGTTACCAAGGTTCACAGTCAAGGGGACATTAACAGTGAGGGAGAATCCTTCTATTTCCATTTTCATCTGACAGGAAGAATTGTAATCTTTGCTTTTGGACCTTACTTCAGCTCTTCATGATTCCCTTCCTTCCAACTTCTTTCTGTTCTCTGAGACCCCATGCAGTGATTCTTGAGTGAAAGTCCTTTCTTCTGCTTGTGGAAGGAAACATGGAAACCCTTATTACCTAGAACTGTGTACACCATAAAATGTCTGTGTGGGGATTCTTTAAGCATTGCTTTTCTGATTTAGTAAATTTTTGAAATTAGAACAATCACTCAAATGTCACCTAAAACCTACTTGTTTAAGGGGTATTGGACATTCCCATGATCAGCTGGGTTGTAATGCTGGTATCCAGACTCCTAGACTATGTGGCAACAGTTGAAGATGAAGCAGCAACAGCCAAGAAGCCTTTGAATGGAAAAGAGAGGGAGAGATTCCTGACAGGTATGGAACACTTACAATATTTCTAATTCAAGTCTAGATTTTAGAGATCTTTGGAGCTGGCAGTACTGAACATTTTACAGTGTTCAAAAATGATTCAGAATCATGAGATTTTAAAAATACAACTTTGGATTTATTTATTAGCCTTTTGGTTCTTGAGCCATTTATGAATTACATTTTCAAACGCTTTTTCACAACCATGATGGGTATAAACTTGTTTAAAAAAAAAAAATTGAGATTTTCACATTATCGCATGATACCAGGAGCTGGAGCTTTAAGAAACACAAAATATTTTGAGACGGTCAATAATATTGCGAGAGTTGGCAACACTGTTAAACCGAAAAAAGGACAGGAGACACTGGATATGGTTTAATTAGGCTGCAACTTTATTATTAGATGTCTGGGACTACCTGGCAGATAAGTGTACAGTTCAAGTAACTCCATGATCATTTCAATGTCTACCCAGGGGCTTCTGCCAGCCCCCCTTTTTCCATCCTGGTCCCCAGCCAACCGATTTACTGGGACTCGATCATATCCCTTCCCCCTCCCTCAGATAGGTTATAAAGGAAAGGGGGGGTTGACTCCCTGCCATGCCAGTCATAGGACCCCTGTTCTGCTCCTTTAACAAACACCTCCTTTAAGTCCTTTTCCAAGCCATTTATCTGGTCACTGTATCCCTTCCCTATGGAGTACATGCACTGGACATCCACCCCACACTCTAGGTTATGATGTCACAACTCATTACTTAACTCCCTTCCCTGTTCACCATAATAAAGCCTCCCCAAACCTGTTGTGGGGAAAGCAAAAACCACACCACATCATCTTGGTCAATCTGGTGGTGAGGGAAAATTCCTTCCTAGCCCCCTGAGACAAGAGTGGCTAGTGCAATGCCCACAATGGGTCCAGACCAAACTTAGTATTTTGCCATTTCCAAGGGGAAGGAGTGTGAGTGCTGCTTTGCCTGGTCCAGAGAAAAGGGACTTTTCCTGCCAGGCTTGCTCTTGGTCAACTCTCCGGCCCTTTCAGTCCCTGGGGGATGAGTCAACATTATCACGCTAACCCACTCTACATTTTCAGCAGCTTCTGTGCCTCTCTCTCACTACCACCTGTAAAGTGCTATACTCCTTCCCCCAGCAAGCTGGACAATGGTGCCCGTACTTAAGGTGTGGTGCGGTCAACTTGACGTTTGTGTGACTGTGTTTGTAGGTAACGTGCGAGGAGAATGGTGTGTTTGAGTAAGTGTATTTCAATTTCTAGCTTAGTTGTGGGTGGGGGTTTTTTGGGTTGTGTTTTTTTTGTTTTGTTTTTAAGTGTCATCTTTCAAGGGGAGAAATGTGAGTGATAAGTATTTCGAATTATAGTGCTTTTGGTTTGTATGAGTTGAACTAGTCTTGTTTGTTCCTTTCATACTTCAGAACTTGAAAATAGTAAATGCAAAGTTGTACTGTTGACCTTTTCAAGCTATGCAGTAATGCTGCCACCTAAAGTGAGGATTGCGTGACAGTTTAGTAGAAGCCTTAAATGAGTTTATAGAATGACAACTTCTTATTGCTCTCAACAATTTTAGGAACTGTTAAAAGTGAGCCTCAAATATTGATATGTTTCTTTCCTTTAGGCAACCAGTGGAGTTTTATTAATAATAGCCTACATACCCAGAGCCTGAGCAGATCTTCTAAAGGCAACAGTAGCCTAGATAGATTGTACTCCAGAAAGATCAGAAAGCAACTTGTTCATCATAAACAGGTAACTTTCAGTGTGTACTGGCACTTTTAATGTAAGATACTTGAGTAATGTACTTTATTTCTTAAAATTCCAGCTTTGGGCATGGAGCTCATTCAATCTTGCTTTTGCAGAGGCCTGGTTCTGTAGTTAAAAGCTGTCTCTCTCTCTTGACATGCATCTCAAACTGCAGGGCATGGGATCTGCTGAAATCATTCTAGTCTTGTGGAGCATATTGTTATACTTCCCTGTGGTCCATATTTGATAGTAAAACTTTTACATTTTTGGTGAATCAAAAAACGTCTGAGTGCAAGCTTCTAGAGGCTGACCAGCTATAATTCAACAGTATATCATTTTTAAGACTGTGTTCACTTTTAAATGCACCTGTACAGGTTTTGTGACCCTGTGTTCATATCTAAAAATTCTCTTAAAATATTGGTGGTTCTTAAACCTAATCTGCTCTGACTCTGCTGGCAGCCCATTGAAGTTGTAAAATTCAAGGTTGTACAAAAACTAAACTTAAAAAGGCTCAAGTTGCAATTTGAATTGAAGTTTACTATCATATGAAAATACTGATCCTTTTCGCATCTTATTGCTTAATTTTTGTTTTTCCTATTAACATTTTCTTTTAGCAACTTAACTTATTAAAAGCAAAACAGAAGGCTTTGGTGGAACAGATGGAAAAAGAGAAAATACAAAGCAACAAAGGATCATCATACAAACTTTTAGTAGAACAGGCAAAACTAAAGCAGGCTACTTCAAAGGTATGATGTTCTGAAACTGCAGTTCACTTGTTGTCTTTTGTGTGAAAAGACCTGTTCCTGCAAAATCATTTTTGTCCTGGGTTGACTTTATACAAAAAAAAAGTGTTTCATTCTGGCTCTTATCAAGGCTGTTCTGTTTGCCGAATTCAGCAGCCATCTGTAAATGTCTGGCTTGGGAAAAATGTTTTAGTTGATTCTGCTACAGGCACCTTTTAGTTGATCATAGCCAAAATCACCAATAACCTAGAAGCGTTTGTAGTGTCAAACTAATCTATAGATCACAGTAAACCTCTGACAGCACTTGTCTATAAAGAACTGAAAATGTGCTTTATATGGCTAACTTATGAGTGTGATTTTTTTTTTTTTAAAGGAAATTGTCTTGGGTGAGTAGCTAAAAAGTAAGCATGCCAATCCTTCTCCTCCCAAAGCAAACAAATGCTGTATTGAAAACACTTGCTCTTATTTTTAGAAAGTTTAGCTTTCCACAAGCATGGTGGCAACATATAAATCCTACCTTGTTGTTATGAGCTCTGGATTCTGGGGATGAAAACAAACCCAGGCATGCTCGGAGAACAATCTAGTAAACTTCAGTGCCTTGTCTGCCAACAGAAATGGATCAGGCAGTATGGACGTTCCTTTGAGCATAAAACAAGTAGACCAGTGGCACCTTAAAGACTAACAGATTTTAAGGTGCCACCGGACTCCTTATTGTTTTTGTGGATACAGACTAACACAGCTACCCCCAATACTTAAAACAAGTAGGACTCACTTCATAGATACCAGACTTGAGTATCCATTTAGATTTTTACCTTTGGAAAACTTTAGGCTTTGGAAATCTTGTTACCTATCAGGACTTCTGAAAGCCTTTAAGGTATCATAGATGCATATAGGTTATAAAAGAGAAATAAATAAGCATGTCATTTTATAATTACCATGGGAAAAAATAGAGTTAAAGAAACACCAGCAAATTTTACCAAGCACTGCATTTTCACTAACACTCCTCTTTGTCATGAGTTTCACTTTCCTGCTCTTTCTGCTGTATTCTTGAGTTGTTAGTTCAGTGAAATAGACTCTTCTGCAGCAGCAACAATAAACCACTTCCCACCTTGCAGTGGTTAGCATGTAGTCACTTTTCCCTTGCACAGTAATAGAAGGGCCAGAAAGATTTTGCAGTTGGAACAGAAGGAACTCCATAGGTGATCAGGGGAGGGGAATCGTAGGCCTGCTAGCGAATGCTTACAGAGGCTGAAGGGACTCAGCCACTGATCCAACTGTGAAGCAGGTAAGTGAACTGGTTGGCCAATCCTGGAATTGAAGACTCAACAGTGGAGTGCAGCAGGTTTTATAAGTCAGTGGCACAGTTTTAAACACCTGCACTGCCCCACTGGCTGAAATATGCTGTTGGTTAAAGCTGTATGGGATTCACTTTACAGCAATCCTGCTTGTGTTGAAAATAATAGGTTGCATTAAAACCTTCCACATTTAATATGATCTATCTATTGTATGTACATACCATGTATGTGATAAATTACATTTTATGCAATTTTGATCACATCACCTGTTATCAGTGCCATCTTCCAGCATTCCAAACTTGGGAGTAGCTTCAAACAGCTGCCATGTTTTTTTAAAAATAAACAAACAAACAAAAAAAACCCTGTCCAGGCAAAGGTTTCCTTCTGTCCCCACTCCCCAAAAAAACAAAAACAAAAAAACCCCCTGCAGCCAAATGACAGTGACCCTTGCTCACTCTGACAAAAAGATGGGGGGGGATGAGCGGGTGGTGCTGTTAAAATAATACAGGATTCTGCCCAAACAGTGACGAATTGAAAGTATCCAACTTGCAATTTATTAGTACTAGAAATGACAACTGCAGACTATTGATTACCATATAATCAATCCCAAAGGGAGAGGCAGGAATTAAGCAATGGAAGAGTGGTCGACGGGGTGTACAAAGTGTGTGACACAAAGCTTATACGGTGTAACAAAGAATCCTTTATTGTACATGTCAAGAAATAATGTCTGTATGTTTTCATATAGCTTGAGTCTTAAGTATTTTGTGTGCCACCAGCGTGCACATTTTTACTTCTCTTTGTGCAGGGTAGTTGAGGCCCTGTATATCTGCAGTTCCAATTCTTTAGCCACTAGGAAAGAACTGAGAAGTCCGTATTCTTGATGGGCCATACATTTTAGTTATAATTTACTACTGTGTCGGAATACAATGCTTTTGAATTTATGGTAACTAAGGATCCATGAACAGATGTAGGAATATGAAAAAATTGTATCAATTAAGAGTCCAGTTTCTAAAACCAGTTTTTCTGTAAAGTAAGTATACAGAATACACAATGGTGTTGAGAAATCTATCAAACTCTAGAATATCTTTGAGGATGTGAGTATGACTATAGTCTTAGTCATTGCATGGTTCTGTTTAGGCTGAAACTATAGCGAAAGGAACTGAACCCACGGTAGTTTAATATTATATTACTAAATTCAATCTAAATAAATTTTAAAAAAGCTACTCCGTAGTATGAAAGTTGATTGACCTTTGTGTAAGATGAACTGCATTACACACTTATGGCTTTGTTACTTGAAAGCAATGCAACCAACCCAAATTTATGTCACGTTCCCATATAATCTTAATATAGGCCCAATATGAGAGTGTGGGATTCTCCATTATTATTAAAAAGTTCTAGAGGCACTGTTACATTTTTCCAACTCTTGATATGCTTACATGGAGAAAATAGGCAGTTTAGTTTAAAAATTTAACACTTGTTTTATATTTTGTAATTATGCAGCATTTCAAGGATTTAATACGCTTACGTCGGACTGCAGAGTGGCCTCGTTCTACTTTAGACACAGAAGTATCGACGACAAAGGAAACGCCAGAAATTGAGCCACTTCCATTTACTCTGGCACATGAACGTTGTATCTCAGTAGTGCAGAAGCTGGCGCTCTTTCTTTTGTCAATGGACTTCACTTGCCATGCAGATCTACTGCTGTTTGTTTGTAAGGTAAACAGAATGCTACAAAAGTAGGCAGTGGGGTTGTTAAAGTGAAGTTCATTTTTATCAAGAATTATCCTAAAGTATGTGGTCTTTCAGCATAGTATTGATGAAAATATCTTGTCAGCTGCTACTTTTGCCTTTTCTTGAGGATACATTTAAAAATACTTAAATTATTGAATTTGTAATGATCCCTAATAGTCTCAGGTTCCCATGTTTTCCAGTATTTGAAAATTACATAATGGAATTATGCTTGCAAAGTATCTCCTACAGAGCACCATTTTAAAAAATACTTTTACATTAATACAGTTTAGCTAGAATAAATTGAGAAGGGAAACCTGAGAAGGGAATATTTCATCTACTTATTTTAGCTCTACATAACTTTATTGTTCGTATGAACAAAGTATACCATTTGTAAAGGAGAAAGCTATTACTTGTTTTTTTTTCAAACCATATTATTAAATACACATAACTAGTACATTCACAACTAGTAACACTATTACAGTAAGTTTATATCCTATTTTCCTTTAAAATAACCTACTTTAGAGCACTGTCACTCAGTCATGTTTTGGCTTAAAATAAAGATTTTTGTATAAAGAACATGCTCGTTTAATTTTAACTGCAGACAAAAGTAACCAGGAACCTTTGAGGCTTTCAGATGCCTCGTTTTAGCTCTTGTTAAGCATATTGTTTGTTTTACACCCGAAACTTGGATGCAATGTATTGCATCTGTTTGTGGTTGTTCCTTGAGGCTTTCTGAAACTTTTTTAGAACTACGTAATTACAACTTTCCACCGTTTGGAAACATTTGGACTGCACCTCAGTTTGTTCAGATACCAGATCCAGGTTAGTTTTGTCCACAGGCTCCAGGTCTTGACCAGGCTCTTTCCGTTCTTGTGTCGGATTCTCTTCCAGCAGATGTGCAAAGAGAATAGCAATCCAGTGCTCCTGTCTCACTGTGATCCTAATCTTCTTCAAATCTGGTTTTAGAGTAGTAGTAAGCAAAATATTTCTTCTTTTCCCCCGACTCAAGAAAATTGAAATATCTGGTGCTTTGTTTCTTGAAAGGGATTACCTGCCAAGCCCATTCTTTGTTTCCTTCTCCTTCATTATCATGGAGCAGGCCAAATGGAGGAAGCCAAAGAGCAAGAAGCCCTTCTCAAGAGCCATAGAAGGAGAGCTCTGCTGTGACTGCTCCAGCCCATGCACCACCTTCTCTGCAATGAAAAGGGGCTCAGTCAATACAGCTTGTAGGTGGCCCCCAACTATCCCTCCTACCAGCAGCCAAAGTCCCCTAGTTGCCTCTACAAGGACAGGTCAGTCCTTCAGATCATGAGATTCAGCAAACTGATGTACCTTCCCCAAACATGGACTCCTCATGGATAAATCAAGAACCTGAGGTGGAGTTTTGATGTTAAATGTAATTGGCAGAGCCCTGGTCTCTTCTTTCTCCACTTAAGAGGAGCATCTGTGCTGCTTTTGGAATGTTCACCTGTATTTTCTCTTCAGCTGACTTTCAGAGGATGAGGAATGGGGGGATTCAGGGTTCCTATACCTACACAGGCTAAGAGCCAAAAGGACACAGCAGACGAGAAGAAGCTGGTCCCCGTAGGACCAGTTTTCCATTAAAAGGCAAAAGAAACTCATAAGGCACAGAAAAAAGCCCCAAACTGCTCCAGACCCTAACCTCCTTTCCAGGAGCTTTATCTTAACACTTAACAGAGGAAGTGTTGGCTTTGGATCATAACCCTGGGCCAAAGAAACAGAAGTATTTTCATGCAGGCATATTTGAATCTCTGGGGAAGGTGGTGGTAGTGGCCATGAGAGAGCTCCAGGCAAACCGAGGCTGTACCGGCTAAAGCCAAGGAGAATAACTCCCATCAAAAACTAAGGATTTGCTTTCCCTTTCTATTTCTTCTTCAAAGAAACTACTAGAAAAGTGGGACAGTTCTTGCAGAGAGCACTGTTGGCAAGTTGTGAAGATGTACAGAGTAATAGAGCCACCAGAGATTCACCCCCCCCCCCCCCCAATCTTCTGTAAGACTGATGAAGCAGAGGCATCCATGGCAATTCCTATTGAGGATGATTTCTTTCAATGAGACCTTGGCCATAAAGATAGAAGCCACCCTTAAGATTTTGAAAAATCTTCAGCAGCTCTTGGAGCCTCACTGGCAACCATGTACTTTGCCATAACCATAATGTCCTGGTGCAACAACCTAGAAAGTCATGCTCCTCAGGACAACAATGAAGTCAAATCAATGCCAAAAGAATCTAACCACAACATTTGTAACCTTATGAATCTGTGGACTCAGTGGGTGTGACAGTAAGAACCGGCTAACTCGGAGACCAAATGCATCCCTGTTTCTCAGGATTGTTAAAAGGATAAACTTCAATTTCCAAATTGGGTATAGGAATATATAAAGGCTAAGTGACTTTCCAAATGAAAGAAGGGAGTTTTTGTTAGAGATGGGTATTTATTCCAAATCTCTTTAGGCCTGATCTTGAACCTAAAATTTAGGATGATCTAGCTACGTTGCTCAGGGCTGTGACAAATTTACTGCCTCTGAGAAGTGGATTACTTACATTGACCGACAGAAAAAATCCTTTCCATCAATGTAGGAAGCCATCTACACTGAGGCTACAGCGGCACAGCTGCAGCGCCATAGCTGTGTTGCTCTTGTAGTGTAGATATGTCCTTAAACTCAGTGCTGTAGCACAACGCCATTCTTCCTTCTATTTCTGGGGTAAGAACTAGACTTGGGGCGCTACAGGGAAGCCTAGATTAGGTAATAGGGCCAAACCCTAGTGTGAACAGTTAGAGTAACTCCAGTCAGGTGTGTTTTCATCCAGAAATAGACATATGGACAGAAGGGGCACTGTAATGCTTTTTTCTCCAGCACCAGTAATCTTATTGAGCATGGCTTATTTGTATCCAACCATATCATCAGCCAAAGATAGGACACAGTGACCTAAGCATTAAAGAGGCAATGGTTAGATTGCCTGGACCCACTCTTTCAAATCACAGAAGGTGTCACCGAGCCCCTAGTTCTCGTGAGATACATAAATTGAGTCCCATGCTATTTACTAGACTCCAGTTTTTACATGAGAACCAGACACTTGGGAAAAAGTGTTCTACCTGAATAATTCAATGCTCTAGCCCAGGCGTAGGCAACCTATGGCACGCGTGCCGAAGGCGGCACGCAAGCTGATTTTCAGTGGCACTCACACTGCCTGGGTCCTGGCCCACCGCTCCAGGGGCTCTGCATTTTAATTTAATTTTAAATGAAGTTTCTTAAACATTTTTAAAAACCTTGTTTGCATACAACAACAGTTTAGTTATATATTATAGTCTTATAGAAAGAGATCTTCTAAAAATGTTAAAATGTATGACTGGCACGCAAAACCTTAAATTAGAGTGAATAAATGAAGACTCGGCACACCACTTCCGAAAGGTTGCCGACCCCTGCTCTAGCCATTATGCAATAATGATCTTAACCAGCCAAAGCACTCCAAACACAACTAAATACAGGGTTTTGCCTACACTCATTTTTGGTGGTGACATAGGATCCCAAACTATTCTTTCCAAGTTAAACTCCCCTTTCTATTCTACTTAGGAGAGAGTTCTCCTGACACGTTGTCCAAATCTTCAATGTGCTCTGGAGAGATTATGGTATAACTAGATGTTCATAAAGCTCTAAAGTTGTATATTAAGTGTTGCATAGAAAAATGATTAAAAGAATATTCAGATGCAAAGTCAAGCACCTAAAAATTAGGGAATCACTGATCTAGGAGGCTATGTTAAGGATTTACAGGCAACTGTAGTGTATGTTCATTATGAAAGTCTTTAATTACAGGTTCACATACTATTTTTTCCACAGGACTTCTGACTCTTTCATTGGCCAAATAATAATATTCTTACAATTAAGCCATATTTGGGTGGATTTTCATATGTCAGCACAAGGCACGTCTTTGATGGGATCCCCTGGCAAACTTCAATCCCTTCTTCAAAGCCTGGAGGTGCTACGATTGTTTCATTGAGCAGCTTTAAGAATTTAACACTGGAAAACATTTTTCACTAACCTTTTTCTCATAAATGGCCCAACAGCTTTTTTTGAAATTTTCTTAAAACACAATCTGGCATTGACCATTTTATTCCAAACTTTTAGTTTGACAAAGTTATAAGCAATGGAAAACAGGGTGTCTATTGTAAAGAAAGTAGCAGGCAACCTTAACTCTGGGTAGTTCTGCTAGCTCTGCCTATAATATGTATGCAGTGTTGTTGTAGTCATGTTGGTTCTAGGATATTAGAGAATTTGGTCCAATAAAAGATATTTCATAGAATCCTAGAAGATTAGGGTTGGAAGAGACCTCAGGAGGTCATCTAGTCCAACCCCTTGCTGAAAGCAGGACCAACCCTAACTAAATCATCTCAGCCAGGGCTTTGTCAAGCTGGGCCTTAAACACCTCTAAGGATGGAGATTCGACCACCTCCCTAGGTATCCCATTCTCGTGCTTCACCACCCTCCTAGTGAAATGGTTTTTCCTAATATCCAACCTAGACCCCCCCCCCCCACTGCAACTTGAGACCATTGTTCCTTGTTCTGTCTTCTGCCACCACTGAGAACAGCCTACCTCCATCTTTGGAACCCCCCTTCAGGAAGTTAAAGGCTGCTATCAAATCCCCCTTCACTCTTCTCTTCTGCAAACTACATAAACCCAGTTCCCTCAGCCTCTCCTCCTAAGTCATGTGCCCCAGACCCCTAATCATTTTTGTTGCCCTCCACTGGACTCTTTCCAATTTGTCCACATCCTTTCTGTAGTGGGGGGCCTGAAACTGGATGCAATACTCCAGATGTCACCTCACCAGTGCCGAATAGAAGGAAATAATCACTTTCCTCGATCTTCTGTCAGTGCTCCTACTAATGCAGCCCAGTATGCCATTAGCCTTTTTGGCAACAAGGGCACGCTGTTGACTTGTATCCAGCTTCTCAACCACTGTAATCCCCAGGTCCTTTTCTGCAGAACTGCCACTTAGCCAGTAGCAGTGCATGGGATTCTTCCATCCTAAGTGCAGGACTCTGCACTTGTTGAACCTCATCTGATTTCTTTTGGCCCAATCCTCCAATTTGTCTAAGTCACTCTGGACCCTATCCCTACCCTCCAGCGTATCTACCTCTCCCCCCAACGTAGTGTCATCTGCGAACTTTCTGAGGTGCAATCCATTCCATCATCCAGATCATTAATGAAGATATTGAACAAAACCAGCCCCAGGGCCGACCCCTAAGATACGCCGCTTGATACCGGCTGCCAACTAGACATCAAGCTGTTGATCACTACCCATTAGCCTGATGATCTAGCTATCTTTCTATCCACCTTGTAGTCCATTCATCCAATCCATACTTCTTTAACTTGATGGGAAGAATACTGTGTGAGACCGTATCTAAAGCTTTGCTAAAGTCAAGATGTATCACGTCCACTGCTTTCCCCATATCCACAGAGCCAGTTATCTCATCATAAAAGGCAATCAGGTTGGTCAGGCATGACTTGCCCTTGGTGAATCCATGTTGACTGTTCCTGATCACCTTCCTCTCCTCCAAGTGCTACAAAATTGATTCCTTGAGGACCTGCTTCATGATTTTTCCAGGGACTGAGGTGAGGCTGACTGGCCTGTAGTTCCCCGATCCTCCTCCTTTCCTCACCCACCTTGTCAGCCTATAATATAGCATGAAGATACCACTCATTTACCTTTTTCTGTCTTGTTACATCCAAAATGGCCAGGTCCATAGAGCCTTAAAGTAGCTGTTGCTGCTAAGATGGTTACATACTAATTTGCCTAGTGTCTCAGGAAATCACTTAGTGAGTGAATCAGGACTCAGTACTGTGTGCTTTGTGGCATTTTGTAGACAGAAAAGACCTTTGTTACCTGAGGAACGTGGCAGAGCAGCATCATGGCTACCCTTCATTATACTTATGAGCTTCTGCAAAGCAGGTTTCCGTTTCTCTTAAGACGGGTCCAAAGTTAGAAGGTTCTTCTCATGTGGTTGTCAATAAACTTCGTAAAATACCAAGCATTTTCTTTATATGGATGGAATTTAAATTTCTGTAGTATTCTATTTGAATATAAAAGACAATTATTCTACTTCCCTATGTTTATTTATTCCAGGGGTCGGCAACCTCTGGCATGCGGACCGGGCCGGTTTGCCGTCCCAGGCCAATGGGGGCTGCAGGAAGTGGTGCGGGCCGAGGGATGTGCTGGCCACGGCTTTCCACTGCCCCCATTGGCCTGGAGCGGCGAACCGCGGCCAATGGGAGCCGCTATCGGCCGAACCTGTCGATGCGGCAAGTAAACAAACTGGCCCGGCCTGCCAGGGTGCCTACCCTGGTGAGCCACATGCTAGACGTTGCGGACCTCTGATGTATTCACTACTTTGCATTCATTAGAGATTGTGGGGGATGTTGCGTGCTAGAATTGAAAATTTTCTTACTCAATTACATCTAAATCTATCTTTTTCCATAGAGAAATACTACTTTGTTACATTCACATCTGCAAGGAATCTTTGAAATCTTTTCCCATTAACAGGCCTCTTCCCCCAGCCTACTGCACTTGAAATTTTTTTTGAATTTCTTGTACTATGGCTTCTTCTGGGTCCATGTCTGAACTTAAAACACATTTGAATACTGTTAAATAATACTGAGTGGTTCCATAAAACTTTGGACATACTCGCCTGGTTTGAAAGTATAAGGTGCATGGCCACACTCTGGAGCCACTTGAACAAGTCTGAACTTCTTCTGGCATTTGTGGGAATGAAGGTATTAGCACAAATGCGTCTAATTCAGGTGAAAGGAAATCATTAAACAACAAATTTTCCTTTCTGTAGCATCTATTTTTAGTACCTCACACGTACATGCCTTTCATCTAACATCCTGTGAGATAAGTACTGATATATAAACCCATTGTATTAATGGGTAAACGCAGTCATAGTCAGTGGGGAACTGTGACTTTCCAGAACTATTCAACATAGTTCACCCTGTGTGTTGGAAATGGTGGTGAAAGTGAAGGACTACTAAATCTGATGCATCAAACAATAAAATTGAAATATGAGTGGGATAAATAAAGTGGGGTGATATGCGATATAGAGTTTATTGCCACTTTTCTGGGAATACTCGTTATTTGAGACTTAGTTACTCATGACTGTCATCCCGAACTTGAAACAAATACAATTTTGTTCGGGTGTTGTCTGCATGTTTGTTTTATTTTTTTGGGAAATCAGTTAAATTGTATATTTCTGAAATTCTTTTACAGGTTCTTGCTAGAATTGCAAATGCTACAAGACCAACAATTCATTTGTGTGAGATTGTGAATGAAACTCAACTAGAAAGGCTATTGCTACTTTTGGTTGGGACTGACTTCAATAGAGGAGATATCTCTTGGGGAGGAGCATGGGCTCAGTATTCTCTGAGTTGTATGCTGCAAGATATTCTAGCAGGTTTGTTAAAATTCAGGTTTTTTTTTTTTTTAACAAAATTAGGGTTACCATATTTAACCAATAAAAAAAGAGGACCCTCCACGGGGCCCTGGCTCCGCCCCAACCTTGCCCTAACTCCGCCCCCTCCTTCCTCCCACTCCCAGCCATGCGAAAAGGGCTGCCCGAGCGCTACCGGCTTCACGGTTTGCCGGGCAGCCCCCAGACCCTGCGCCCCTGGTGCTTCCCCAGCGCAGCTGGAGCCCGGGAGGGGAAGCGCCCAGCCGGGGGCGCAGGGTCGGGAGGCTGCCCGGCAAACCGTGAAGCCGGTAGCGCTTGGGCTTCGGGCAGCCCCCATGCCTCCGGACCCTGTGCCCCCAGCCGGGCACTTCACCTCCCGGGCTCCGGCGGCGCAGGGTCCGGAGGCATGGGGGCTGCCCAAAGCCCGTAGCGCTCGGCTCTTAAACAAGAGCCGAAGAGTCAGGGGAGGAGCAGAGCCGCCACAGCTGGAGGCTCTGCTCCTCCCTGACTCTTCGGCTCTGTTTAAGAGCCGGGCTGCCCGAGCGCTACCGGCTTCGGGCAGCCCCCATGCCTCCAAACCCTGCGCCGCCAGAGCCCGGGAGGGGAAGTGCCCGACCGGCGGCTGGGGTTCAGAGGCAAGGGGGCTGCCTGAAGCCCATAGCACTCGGGCAGCTCGGCTCTTAAACAGAGCCGAAGAGTCAGGGGAGGAGCGGAGCCGCCATTTTCCCGGACATGTTCGGCTTTTTGGCAATTCCCCCTGGATGGGGGTTTGATTGCCGAAAAGCCGGACATATCCGGGAAAAACCGGACGTATGGTAACCCTAACAAAATGCATTAAGCTGGAATCTCTTCCCCACCCCCAGTTATTTGATTCTCTGATGTGAAACGTGGAAAAGTCTGCTAATGTGATTAAGCTAATGAAAGCATGGAATGTCTTGCTTGTAGGTTTTACAAAGAAACAAATTGAAGATATTAGTATAAAATGAAACATTTAATTTAGATATTATGATTTTAAGCATTGTGGCCTTCATTTTCAAAAATCACTAGTGATTTTGCATACCCAATTTGAAACTTTTGACAGGGCTCTTGCTTTCAGAAGATATTGGGCATATCCTTGAGGCATGATTTTCAGATGGGGGTGGGGGGGTGTATTTCAAATTAAGCACCCAAAATTGCATTTCAGTTTTGAAAATTTGGACGAGTGGCTGCAATACTAATTAACATCTGAGCATAGAGTACAGGCTGAACTGCTAAAGGAGTTGTCTGCTTACTGTAATATATAGGAGAACTATTGGCAACAATAGCAGCTGAAGCTATGGAGGAAGGAGCCATGGGAGAAGATGCAGGAGCTTCTGCTGTAGACTCTGATGACTCTCTTCAGCAGTCTACAGTTCAGTTAGTGGAAACGATAGATGAGCCTTTGACGCATGACATCACAGGTGAACATTCAGATACTTTTTATATTGAAATGATGTTTAGGAAATAGAATGTTAAATTCTGTTTAGTCAACATTTTTAAATGCTTGATGTACTTGAGTCTTTATGAATTCTGAAGCTTGCTTAATCCTGAACACTCTCAAACCTTCCACTGTGTAATGCACAGTAATTTAGTAGTTTAGATAGTACTTTTGTGTGAATTTTAGCAAGGCATTCGTTTAAGTTTTGAGTTGTCATATATCAGGGTCCCATAGGTTGAAGTTAGCAAGAGATATCCGTAAGCTTTAGCGCTTACTAATTCTTAAGCATAATATTTCAACTTGGCCACTCAATATTTTCAACTGCAATTGTTGACACACTGACGGCTCACATTCAACTTTCGCGATTGCTTTTCAAGTGAACTCCGTGAAGAAACATTATGTATGTGGATTCAGGAGTGTGGTTGATTGATAGTGAGCTGATTAAACTAGAAATTCAACATGCTAAATGTCTACACTCTATATTGGCTGTCTGTTTAATTGTAAACGTATTTTGAAGAATAATCTGTTCCTGCGAGGAATTCATTAACAAAATGGTTAATTCTTACTAAATACACTAGGAATTTAGAAAGCAATAGAACAAAACAGCAGTCTAACCAGCTTCTAGAACAGGGGTGGGCAAACTATGGCCCACGGGCCAGATCCGGCCCGCAAGCCATTTTAAGCCGACCCGCACCACGTGGCTCCAGGAAGCCGCAGCATGGCCTGCTCTGAGGGTCGTGGGCTGCTCCACACCTAGGAACTGGAGAAGGGATATGCCACTGCTTCTGAGCCGCTTGAGTTAAGCGCCGCTCGGAGCCTGCACCCCGGAGCCTCTCCCCATGCCCCAATCACCTGCCCCAGCCCTGATCCCATTCCTGTTCTCCAAACCCCTCAATCCCAGCACAGAGCACCCTCCTGCACCCCAAACCTCTCATCCCCAGCTCCACCCCAGAGCCTGCACCCCAGAGCCTGCACCCCAGCCAGAATCTGCACCCCTGTCCCAGCCCTGATCCCCCTCCAAACTCCTCGGTCCCAGCCCAAAGCACCCTCCTACACCCCAAACGCCTCATCCACAGCTCCACCCCAGAGCCTGCACCCCCAGCTGGAACATGCACCCCTTTCCGCACCCCAACCCCAATTTTGTGAGCATTCATGGCCCGCCATACAATTTTTATTCCCCAATGTGGCCCTCAGGCCAAAAAGTTTGCCCACCCCTGTTCTAGAAACTGCTTCCTCTGGCAGCTCTACACTCTGACTGTACAGATGTTGAGGTAGAACATTACTTCAGTTTGGTATCGCATTTTACTGTTTCTAGACTCTTGGAAACAATAGGAACACAGCAAATCTAAAGGTTTCCATGAAACACGGAGACCAATAATATCCATTGGAGTAAAATATAGCACTGCCCAAAGCACATAATGGCCTTTATAAGATGAGCTAAAACTTTGGCTAAGCCTGGCTTTCAAACCGCTTCATGCACCTCTTCTTGAAAAGGTTTAATTTCTCTTTAGAGAATTAATACTCCTGTGTAAATTCAATACTGTATTACTCTTCTAAAAATACTTTTATGAAGAAAACTTCAACTATGTATTTCTCTATTCAACTAAAATTTCAGAATGTTATACTAATAAGAACAAATTAAACAGGTATTGTGAAACTAATTTTTTATTGCACATAATTTATCCAAACCTAGATTTTGGGCCTCCAGCTGAATTGAGGTGGTTTAAAAGGTGAATGGCGGGGGGGGGGAAGGGTTAGTGAAATATGAAATGTCAGTTGTTCAACAGTGCATTATGACAATTTCTCCCTCCACCCCCCACAGACACACACTCGTGATTAATAAGTCTTCCAGATTGTACCAGAACTCGAATTTTTATTTTTATTTTAAAGAGAGATGCAGCCTTTAGTGTATATGAAATTAATTTATTTTGTGGTCGTCTTGGCACATCATAAACCAGCAAAAAGAGTGTTTGCAAAAATGTTTTTCCTTTGTAATTTGGCTCATGACTGTGGGAATTATCTATATCTGGAAAAGAAATGAACAGGGCCGTCTCCAGGCACCAGCCCAGCAAGCAGGTGCTTTGGGTGGCCAACGGAGAGGGGCGGCACATCCGGCTCCTTGGTGGTAATTCGACAGCGGGTCCCTCACTCCCTCTCGGAGCGAAGGACCAGCCGCTGAATTGCTGCTGAAGACTAAAACGATGGCCATCGCGGCTTTTTTTTTTTTTTTTTGCTGCTTGGGGCGGCAAAAACCCTGGAGCCGGCCCTGGAAATGAATTCTATGTTCAGGTGTATTAGAAATATTTGTTGCAGGTTAACATTCTGTACTTACTATGTCTTGCTCCACGTATCTATCTTCCCAGTAATTAATGAATTTTGAACTTTTAAAAAAAACTTCTGGGTGAAAAAATTACTCTATCCTAATGGTAGTATTTTGTGTTTTTCAACTGAAAGGTTGGTAAAGTGGTGGGTTTTTTGTTTTTGTTTTTTGGTTTGGGGTAATGAGATACTGAATTCCCGTGAAGCACTCACATGGGTAGAATTGCTGTTTATGATTTATAGGGTTTTCAAAAAAGATGAATTGTTACTAATTACAGTGTTGAAAACAAAGCAAACTGTTCTCATTCAACAGTCTTTGCTATTGCAAAATATTTTAAATATACACAGCCCTATAATTGGCCAGTAAGCATGTTTTAGCCCAGTTTTACAGTTTGTGCTCTGTTACTTGACAATATTAAAGTAGTTTTAATCATCCAAAGGTGCTCCACCTCTATCATCTTTGGAAAAAGATAAGGACATTGACCTAGAATTACTACAAGACCTGATGGAAGTTGATATTGATCCTTTAGATATTGATTTGGAGAAAGATCCCCTAGCAGCCAAAGTCTTCAAGGTATGGCCCACGTGAGTTTTCATAATAACTTCTACCTGTGAAACAATATAATCTCTTACCTTTCTGGTGTTTGTCTAGTGATATTTCATGTCATTAGACCTGCTTTCGCTGTATACTATAAAGAAAAATATTTTGAAGTTGAAACACGCTTTGACAGGCAGGAGTGTAAACACTGAGTATAGTCATAATTTAAGGTTATAAAAGCAAAATATTCCACGATTATCTGTTGCAACAAGTCGTAAAGACAGTAGAAGGATAGTAATTAATCTCCCCACACATACTAGATTGTAGCATTAAAAAACAAAACTTACTCCTGATTGTTTCTTGCAATTCATTTGTAACCTTATCCCTCATTGGCATGAAATTTAGGCTATATATTTGATGTAATCGCACTACTGTAAAATGCATTAGCACTACTTAGAATTCCTCACTTGCCTACTTAGAGTATTAAATGAACCAGTTGCTGTGTCAATCTGTTTGGCTCCTAACGGGGGAAAAGTTAAACACTACACCTTATTTCAGAATAACAGTGTGGGAAGCTAAACACGTTTACACTTGATGCACTAAAAGGTTTTTTTTACCTAGAGTATAAAATCAGTGTATTTTAGATATAGTTGTAATAAACAGTTATATCTTGCTGCTTTTTCTTCCATAACATTTCCAAGCTCACTTTCCTCTCAGTCCATACCACTGAAACTTTCATCCAGGCTCTCATCTTGTGGCTCAACTTCTGCTTTCTGGTCTTTCCAGCGCTCACCTCAGCCCTTCAAGTTCATTTGAATTCTTCACCTAAATCATCTTCCTGGAAATCACTTAGCCCATATTACAGTCTCCCACCCATTCCCCTGTATGTCCCTCCACTAGTTCTCCTGATTGCTCGATGCCACCTAGCCCCTAACTTACCTTCTCTTTTATGTAATTGTTGCCCTCCTGCCCTTTCTTCTGCTAACAATGCCAACCTCTATCACCTATTTCTGTGCTGCTTCCACAGGCACCATCACACTTTCTTCCAGACTGACTGAGTAGGATGCTTTCCTTGAACTAGTCCACAAAACCATTACCCTGTTCATATCCATCCTCAAGACCCACTTCTATGCAGCTACAATAAATTGCCAGCTGGAAACCTGGGTAGATGATTAATAGGGACTTCTGATATTTATCTGTTACTGATTTTAACACACACACAGACACACACACACACCCTCCGCTACGTTAATACATGCTTTTATTTTATTTCCTAACCCTCCTTCCTTTTGCTTATTATACACACCATTGCTAATGGTCTTAAATTAGATAGGAAGCTCTTTGGGGGCAGAGGTGGTTTTTGTCTATTTTTTACAGTGCCTTTTACACTGAAGCCTTGAGGCAATACTGTTGTACAAATTAATGTTGATGTGTTGCACTGTATTTTTTAAGAAAGCATATTTCAGAGTCTCTTCTGCAATCTACTTGAGTCTACTGTAAATTTGACAATGAAGGCATAGTATAATAGATATGTGCAAGATAGAGTTTATTACTTAAAAGTAAAAGTTGATGCCAAGGTTCTGAAAGATAGGTGCCTAAAGCTAGGTTTTTGATTCTTTGTTTAGGCACTGAAATAAGTGGCCTGATCGTCAAACAAGTTAAGCACCCAGTAGCTCTCATTGGATTACGAATTTTTGAAAACTTTTGCTTGAATCTTAATGTAGCTGTCCAGTTTCTGTTGGGTAAAATATACTATTTACACTTCCTCTGTACTGATCCAATATCAGAAATATATTTGAGAGAATCTCAGATGGTTTCCATTTGTACAGTCGAAAGATGAATAATTTACATTTTATTCTCTCATTTGGTAAAGCCTATAAGCAGCACATGGTATGATTACTGGGGTGCTGACTATGGCACTTACAACTACAACCCTTATATCGGAGGTGTTGGAATTCCTGTTGCAAAACCGCAAGTATCCACAGAGAAGAATGGATCACAGACTGTGAGTGTGTCAGTCTCTCAAGGTAAGCAAGCAGTAGGTTTATTTCAATTCTATTGTAGAATCTTTAGATATTTTTCTAAAGTATTTGCTTTGCTGAATAGTAATTAATGGCTACTGGAATGCTGAAGTGGGCATGTGCCTTCTGCTTGTGAAATCATTAAGTGATTTAACTTTGAGATACATAGTTGGAGAGTTCATACACCAGAATTTCAAGATTCACAGGAGTATAAATAAAGTTTCTTTTACTGGCAAACCAGAGGTTCATGCAGTAAACTAGGAAAGATTATACAAATTTTACATTATAGATGGAATTAGTGTATTAGAAAAAGAAAGTGCATGCTGTAGTTAAGAACATAACTTCAATTTCTAATTCATTTTCAGTCACTTTTGACTTTCTAAAACTTTCACCTACTGTGTTGACGTTTTCCATGGTTAGCCTCTACTCAAAAGAATGATGCATTTGTTTTGGCAGTTTGAACAAAAATGCTCTAGCTGTTCTGAAGTTGTTTTTTTCAGTCTGTGACTCAATCCCTGCTACATTTAATAATAATAATAAAAAAAAGCATAATTTTTTCAAAGCTGCTTTACTGAACCAGAGATAGGACGTGTATAGTGTTGCAGGGAAAAGAGCCTTCTGTAAGTAGTACCTCTCTGAAGTTATTTTGGAAACTGGTTCTCATTCCAGAATTCTGACCCACTAAAAAATGGCGCTTGCACACATGCTCAGTACATGAGTAATTGTGGAAGGGGCAGCCAAGTGAGAAGTGAAGTATACTTTTTTTGAGAGAGAGAGAGAAACTATACTATATTGCACTTTAGTGTTCTGTTGTTAATAACTACCTGAGAGCATATATTTACAGATTACTACACAATTTTTGATATTGCTGTTCTGAGTATACATTTCTAACACTTGCTGCCATCATAAAGAGCAGTGAACCTATTAACCAATTATAATCAAAAATGAGAATTATGTGTTGGCAGTTGCTAATGTTGGATATGTAGCTGTGTTGATCTCTCAGTAGATCAAGCAGTGTCTTTTTATTCGATATTTAAATACATTATAATCCACATGTTTAATTGATACTCAAATGTTACCTTGTATGCTGCTTTCTATAGCTTTGGATGCCCGTCTAGAAGTTGGACTGGAACAGCAAGCAGAGCTGATGCTGAAAATGATGTCTACTCTGGAGGCTGATTCCATTTTGCAAGCATTAACAAACACGTCGCCTACATGTAACTATACACTGCTAAATCTTTCTCTTCACTTACTGACCATGAATTTCACTTGAAACTTGTTTGCTTGTTAACCTTAACTTCAGGATTCTCTCAAATAATTTGTAAATTCAAGTGATGATACTAAAAAATAAGTGAGAGTCATTTTACAAAGTTGTGAAATATATACCATTTTCTACTGCTGTACGGGAAACGCTATAAAGAAGAGGAATGGGTTTATTTGGAGACTCTAGTTGAATAAAGACATGTTTGGTGAAGTCCTTTAAATTTGTTTTCAAGAGCTTGATTGATGGCTGTGATTGATTGAACAAAGGGGCATACTCCCACTTGGAATGGGACTGCGTGAAATGCTTAAAAGGGAATTCCCAATAGTCTATTTGACTGTAGTGCACAGCAGAACCATAGAGCTTCTGTTGGCCAACAGCTTTGAAAGTCCATTTCAGTGGGGTCATGCCCCAAATAGTGAATGTAAAGAGCTTTATACCTGTCACTCAGGCACACCCTTTCAGGTTTCTGTAACCAGTAGTATGGTGACTTAAACATCAAAGATCTGAATATAACATGAAAAAATCAGTACTGGATAAGTAAATACAAATATTTTTTGCCTAGTATAACTTTTCCTACAAAAGAATTTATGAAAAAACTTGATTTAATTTTTTAGTAACTCAGTCTCCTAGTGGAACAGATGATTCATTGCTAAGAGGATTACATGCTGCTAACCAGACCAACCAGCTGATCATACAGTTGTCCTCTATACCTATGCTGAGTGTGTGCTTCAACAAACTCTTTTCCATGCTACAAGTCCATCATGTTCAGGTAGGGAATTATGAACTTTCAGAACTTTGGCTAATCCAGTACTTAATGCTAATATTGAGAGAAGAGTGTTACGTTTCCCCATATTCGTAGTTTTTAACTATTGAAAATAGAATGGGAAAAGACCTGTTTAGTTAAGTAGATGACTTTTTAAGTTCTCATGTGCAAATAGAGATAAAATAAATTACTAGGTATCCTAAACACTTGTCTACAGAACATAACTTTTATTTTTTTTAACACTTCTGTAATTAAAAACAGTATTGGATCTTTCACTGAAGGACATTGGGTACCTCAACTATTAATGAATGTCACTAAAGGTTAAAATTACTTAACATTTAATGGTCCTGATTATGTAAGGGCCACACTGTGGAAAAGTAGAGACCCATTTACATGTTTTGCCCTTGCATGTGCGTGCACACATGCAAATTGAACAGTATGAACATGGATAGTTGGGGGGCCTACCTTTCAGTTTGTATGCACACTTGTAGTTACTGAGCACATTTGTGTGCCTCCCCACATCCGTTTAAATATTTAATGGAAAGTCTATTGCACTAGCAGATTTTGAATAGTATAGTCCCATCATTGCTCGTGAGTAATGAAAGTCACTGGCTTTGCACATGAGGCATTCCAGAAGTTATATGCTGAACTTCTGCTGAGATATCTTAAATACTGAGATTTTCTGGCAATATGTAAACCATTCTTTTCTAAGAGAAACCTGGAGCACAGATAATTCTTAACTGTGTTTAAAATATAGAAATAAAAAGCCATTGCCGGACTCTAGTAAAAGTATTCGTATACTATGTTAAGTGAAGTTTAATTTTACTTGAAATTGCTGTACATCTGTTTGAAGTTTCAAAGCTCTTCTGAAGAGGATTGTGCTTGGTTATGCTTGTCACCAGAGCAGGGATAGAGAATGTAAATAAGATAATTGACATTTTAAAAATCAAAATAGTTTGTTTTTCACACTTCAAGGTGTAGAAGTACATTTCTGTTTTTGCTGATTTGTTACTTTATATCAGCTATTTATATATATTTTTTAATTATTTTCAGCTTGAATCGCTTCTACAGTTATGGCTCACATTAAGCCTGAATTCCAGCTCCTCTGGGAGTAAAGATAATGGCGCTGACGTTTTCCTTTATAATGCTAATCGGATACCTGTAATTTCTTTGAACCAAGGTAAAAATATTCTAGAATGGGATAATAGATGTGTAAACAGCTAGAGTATGATTTTCACAAGTGGCTAGCGTTGGCTTAACGCTCCCATTGAAGTCAATGGTAAAACTCTCTACATTCCTTTCCAGAGAATACTCTGACTTTGTTTTCCTTAACATAACCTATGAATAGCATTCAAAAAATTTATCTGAGAGCATTCTACCAGTTTGGTCTTTCTGGAAGGGCGGAAGAAACCATCACAGGATACTGCTCAGAATTAGTAGTTATGATTTCTAGACAGCTCTAGAAATAAGCAAAGCATACTTCATCCAGCCTGTACTGCTTCCTGCCAGGTTTCACTAGTGAATCCTGTCACATGCCCTGAAATCTCCAGTGAACATGTTATTGGGGATTTTGCTGCTGAAATGGCAACCCCACAGTGTACCCTGAGGAGTGGATTTTTGATCCACACAGGAAAAATAGCCTGGTCGTAGAAAAGTCTTAACCTTGCTAGCACATAAAGCACTGAAACAAATCAGTCACTGTCTCATTTATTCCATTCTGTAATTTGGAAGACTTTGGGGATATATCTTAGTGGCAGCTTGGTATGAAGGCATACCTCAAATTTTCTCCTGTAGATAATTGTGGTTAGCCTTTATTTAAAAAACTACAGTATTCTTCAGCAAAGTTCAAAACATTAAAGCCTACATTAATGAAGTTGCATACTTCAATCTGTTAGCCATAGAATGCTATAATGTATTCCTTGAAAACAAAAAAATTCATATTTTTTTTCATGTGCTGCCTTTGTTTATAAGGTGGCAGGATTTTACATTGACATTGTGAAAAATTCTACTTGTGTTAATTCATGTACAGTCTCTTTTAAATGCACAGGATTAGCAGCAAAAGAAATGTAATGAACTTTCAGTCCTAATATAAATTCCTGATTATTACCTTTTGTTAAGGGCTCAGTGTTTTGAAAAAATAAAGTGTGTTCTTCTTTACAGCATCAGTAACTAGCTTTCTGACAGTGCTGGCCTGGTATCCTAATACCTTACTCCGGACGTGGTGCCTTGTGCTTCATAGCCTAACTCTTATGACGAACATGCAGCTTAACTGTAAGTTTTCTCTGAGTGTTGTTTTTGTTATGATGCTTGAAAACTAAATTACAAATGAAATAAAGTAAAATGCAGGGTTTTTTTTTTCAGGGGATAGGTAGTGAATTTTGGTGCCATTCACCTGCAGGGTGTCTGAATCTTACCCAGGTTTTGTAGTGACTTACTATAAATCCATACTATGGGTGATGTCATGTGTGGGGAAAAAATAGAAGATTTCAAGTGTAATTCATCTAACAAACCTCTGTTTAAAATAGGATATTCTTACTGAGCATATCTGCTCCTTTCGGGCTTACCTGCTATCTTCAGTGACACAAGTTTTTGCTGCATTTTTTATTCCTGTTAACTATGCAGTATTATCACAAAGAGAGGGCGCTGGATTCTGTTCCTTCTTGTACATCATCAGAACAGCATACTAAATCATTTATACTGTTCACTCCCCCTGTAAACAGTAGGTTCTTAATGATGGCAACATTTTTATAACTGGTGATGGAAGGGAAAACTCAGCTTGACTTTCACTCCCTTGGGCTGTCAATAAAAAATAGGGAAAAAAGAGAAAAGAAAACATGCAAGGTAACTTAGCTAGATGTTTTTCCCCAGCATAGTATATATCTATAATACCTCACTACAGTGGCATGACAAGCACTTTAAAGAAGTTTAATTGTTCTTACATTTCTGTCAATCTTTAACCTTTGCTGTAAATCCTTTGTTTTTGTTTCAGAGTAGCAGCCGTGTTAGTCTGTATCTGCAAAAAGAGTGAAACATATATTGAGGAGATGTGTATACATATCTCCTCAATATATGTTTCACTCGATATGCATCCGAAGAAGTGGGCTGTAGTCCACGAAAGCTTATGCTCTAATAAATTTGTTAGTCTCTAAGGTGCCACAAGTACTCCTGTTCTTTTTGTTTTTAACTGCTTACTGGTTTTTTTTTGGTTAACATTTCTGACTTTAACTTTTTTTCCTGTGACTAGACACCCTTGTATGCTCTTCTAAATTTTTACAATGAAGTAGGATTTGAACGAAAATGTAGTTTTATTCAGATGTTGCCGAGTGGAATGTAAGTTAGTTCACAAAGTTATACTTCACCAGCACACATGCAGTTAAATCTACTTGCTAAAATAACCCTTTAAGATATAAATATTTCTGTAACTGTTTTTTGACAACTAATCCCTTAGGTCATTCTGAATATCAGGTGACATCACTTAACAGCAAACGCCGACAGGAAATTCCAATAAATTTGTTGTCAGTCCCTTGTTGGAAGTGTTAGTGCTGATTTAAGAAACTATAATTAAGTATTTCCAGGACATCCATTGCTATCCTGTCTAAATGTCACACTAATAAATCTCTTCTAAAATGCTTGATATTTTCAAAGTTCTTTACAAACTTTTAACTAACCTGTGAGTCCACACAACATCCCTTTGAGGTATGTAAGCTATCTTCTTCCTCTTATCCCTTCATCTCGTGTTGAGTAATTGTTCAAGGGTCTGCCATTTTCCTCTATTTGAGGCAATATTAAGGTCCACCTGCTTACCTTCTTCTCTGATACAATCCATCCATTGCTTTCTCAGCTTTCCTCAGGGTCTCCTGCCATACTGTCTTACACCAGGTCCTCTTTCTTTGAGGTAGGTAAATGTTACCATTTTATAGCTGGAGAAACCAAGAGGCAAAGTAACTTTCCCAAGGGTACCTAGTGAGTAAATGGCTGTCTTGAGACTATAACCCAAGGTGCCAAATCAGTCCTGTGCCAAATCCACTACACCACGCTGCTATGGAGTTCTTACACTATTTTTCACTCAGAGCAGATTGAAACTGTACTAGCTTCCACTTCTAGTTATTTTCTTTTTCTTTTGTTTTTGGCTTTTACTCTTTCCTCCCTGCTTTTTGATCAAAATTATGTTAGTGTACCCTAACTTCTCTGGCTATGGAGTGATATTTTTTGTTCATGGTGCTCCATCTGGAGCAATTTGTGAGAAGCAGTCCACAGAATAGGCCTTACTTGATAGCAGAGATTACCCTGCAGCTTTCTAGTGTCTCCATTTTTCATCTTTATGGAATAGGAAGAGAAGAAATTCTTTTTACTTGTTTTTTTCTTCTACCCACAACAAACTCTTTCTTTTCAGATTGAGAGCTTGAGTGTCTTCTCATGATAAACATTCATAATCTGAGTTTGGAGAGCTAGTACCTGTTTTTTGTCTGAAGGCAAGAGGCCAGGTCTTGCCTGTACACAAGTCCATCCAGGGCATCAGACAAAAAAAAATTCAAACCTTGTTAGGGGAACACAATCCTTTTTATGTTAACTTTTGTAAACACTCTATTGTTTTAGAAATTTACTCTGGAAATTTATAGGGCTATATGAGCTTGTCATGTCAAATCTTAAGATTTAAACTTTGAGAAATAACATGAGATTATCCCTTTTTTTTGGGTCACCTTTTGATTTGTTTTGTAATTGCAATGAGGAAATTAGCCTTGGCTCTGAGCACAGTTTTGAGTGCATTTAGAGAGGGAGTAATGATCTAAGGTTTGACACTGATGCAAGATAGAGAGTGCAAATGGTCTTGTTGCTCAAACATGGGGACTTTGTTTCATTCTTAGATGTTATTGAACAACCTCTGAGCTTATCAGTTTCTTTGAATCAGTTCTCACAGACTGGACGAAAGATTGTGTGTTCTGTTACACAGCATTTCAATTAGTGTGTGGAAAGTCACTTTCTCCTTTGCATTTTGGTCCCTGTGTGTATTCCACTGAGAGTTAAGCCACAGGCAATTCCAAGAGCTGCTATGAAGGGTGGCGGAAGAACTCCAGCTCTCCTTAGATGAAGTCCAGGATACATAGCATAAGTTCTTGGACATCCTGCAACCCACAGGATTCAGCCAGATAGGACTTCTGGTGAACGAAGCCATGCTGGAAGAGGCATGAGTCAAATGGCATACACTGGCAATGTGCAACCTCCTACCCCCAAGAGATCTGAGAAATGTGACTTTGTCCTGGCAAAGAAAGCAGAGTTTTTATTTTTCCACTTCCCTCCAAACTCCCTGGTTGTTTAGGCTGCCACAGAAAGATGTAGGCAGCAATACCCAACAGTCACCACTGATAAGGAGGCCAAACATCTGGACCTGCTGGGGAGAAAGGTGTTTACATCTACTAGCCTCCAATTTTTTATATTGAGCCATCAAGCTGTGTTGGCTAAGTATGATCTAAATTATTCAACATTTCTAGGGACTAATTATCCCAACAGAACAGGGTTTAATTTCAGGCCCTTTGTCAGCGAAGGCAAGCTGGTGGTCAGAACTGCATTATTGTCTGCAGTTGATGCAGCCGACATTGGATCAAGGTCAATGGCAACTGCTATCATGATGCACTAGGAATCATGGCTTATTCTTCCAGGTTTCGCAGGGAGGTCCAGAACACTACAGAAGACTTGCCCTTCAAGACCCTATATGAGAGGGGGGGAAAAAGTATATCCATGAGAGGAGAAGAAAGGCAGCATTACAGATCCTTTGCTGTAAAGATGACAAAACCAGCTTATAGTGCTTCTAGGTAGACAGGAGAGAATCCTCAAAACAACCAACAGGAAAACTTTCTTCTTTGAGTATTTGTCCATGTGGCTCCCACTCTGTGCACATGTGACCTTGTGTACAAGATCAGTGTCTTTTGGGCTGCACCTTACAGATATTTGCACCATTAACTTTCATTATTGAATTGATTAGATGCTTGATTCACATTCTGATTAATAACTGGGAAGGTTGCTTATCTATATTGCAAATGACTGTTTAGCAATTACCATACAGTATTGTATTAATTTATCTGTCTCAGTATGACAAAAGATGAAGGAAGTGGTAGGAAATGAAGAGGACTGACAAAATGAAAAACACATTATTTTCCTAAAACAAAATGTGAATATTAGGATTTGTTAAATAGCAAGATAGAACGGATTCTTGTTCATCTCAAAATGCAGAAAAACAGTTTCTTTGGGTTCTCCAAGATAAAATGTTTCCTTGAATAAAGCTGTCTATTGAACTAAAAGAGCAGTACATAAAATTTGATCTTAAAAGTGAGACTTTATGCTATCAGCCTCAAAATGTAGCCTCAATGATAACTTAAGTCACTGTTTCAGGTTTTCCAGAAGCACTATATCAGCTTCCTTCAGGAGCTGTATCTTAGTCTTCAACACCCCTCCCCCCCGTGACAAAGTCAGGCCAGACGACTGCAAGAGCGTGCTGCTTCTGAAGAGTCTCTCTCAAACATATAGGCCATGAAGCAAGCATCTGGTCTCTTGGGGACAAGGGGATGCCCTGGTCTCACAATCTCAAAGCCCAAAAAGTTGAAAGTACAGAGCAATGCAGCTCTGTCATCTGTTCTTGTGGAAGCAAATGAAGACATGATCAACTTGAAGCTGTTCTTCAGCAAACTCAAGAAGGACTGCAGAATTGTCTTTGCTCCTTTCAGGCAGAGCACTGCTGGGAATTTCAATATATAGGTGGTGGTTGTTCAACACTGCCCTCCAATTAACATGTTTGGCCTCTGTAAGCCTTGAGCCTTAGAATGTTACAGGCCCTTTTCCTTATGAGCTGAGAAAGAGTTACCTCAGGTCAATTAGGGACACCTGAATCCAATTAAGGGCTGCCTGAGACCTTTAAAAACAGCTCCTGTGGTGAGAGAAAAGGGGAAAGAGAACCTGCTGCCAGGCTAGTGGCAGCAGGGATATAAGCTTCTCAAGGGTGAGAGGCCGTGCTCCTTCCCATAGGGGAAACAGCCAAATCTGAGTGCCTGCTAGGGGAAGGACTGACACCCCAGGGCAAACAGGACCACAACCTGCCCCAGTGAGGAGGCAGGGAAAAGGTATCCACCTTTGTTTTTGTGTTCGAGACTGTTTCTTTTTGTTTGGTGGAGGATCACCCCTTAGGCCGACCCTGAGGCCTACCCTGAAAATATGTCCAAAGTAGCACAGAAGGGGGAAGGCAAACCCTGCCCAGAGGGGCTGATTTACCCCAGGCCTGCCATCGCCAGAGCGGGGAAGTGCTAAGTCTGGCCAGAAAAGGGAGGAGCCTTGCTGCCCCTTTCCTCCTCCTCCTTCTTCCCCCCCTCCCCCCCAGCTTTTATGCAGTGATTTGGGTCACAGAAATATTGAAAGGTGAAGATGCACTTAGCCAAAAAAACCACCTGCAATTTTTTTAGTAACTTCACCTCCAGGTAATGCACAAGGGGCAATTTAAACACTGTACCCTGAATACACTCCTCCATAAAAAATTAACTTGCAGTTTCACTACTAAATGTTGCAAGTGAAAAAGAAAAAAAATTAAGAACAAAAGAATCGCCACTAACATTACTTGGTCAATGTGATATGACCAATCATTTATTGAAAAAAGATGGTGAATACCTCATCTTCCCAATAGCATTCAGTGGATTTTTCAGGAAGATTGTATGTCTGTTTGCATCTAACTACTATAAATATATTGAACATTGCACCGGGGACACTTATAGAATATATTGTTGTGCAATGTTTTAATCTAAGGAGGGACAGAATTTACAAAAATAATTGAATGACTACAGCACATCCCCTCTTTACTGTTTCATGGGGCTGATGTTGCCTACCTCTGAGGTTGAGACGGCTGCTTCAGCCTGTTTTCTCTTTGAGCCCCAGTTTAGTTTTCTTCATCAGTCTTGGCTTAATTAATTGGACTCAGAACAATATTGACAAATCAGTGTGAAGCATATGCTCTTTACACCTCTGTAAGAATCTCTTTCAGTATGTGTTTGCTGTATCTAATTAATATGAAAAATCTGTAATTGTGGACAGGCAACTTATGACAAAGGAAAACTACTCACTGAAAATTCTTCTATTTTTGTTTTCCTCTTCTCCTTCCCTCCTGTTTCCCTCCATTTTCCTAGAGGGATTTCTTTTCATGGCAAGCCTCTCCACCATTAACTTTATTTCACTGCTTTGAAAGCTTTTCAGTTGAGATAGAAGTTGTCGGGATTTAATACTCATCTTGATTGACAGTACTTTGCCTCCTGGTGGGTGGAGACTTACTAGTTAGTGTAAGGAAACTATTGTATAATGAAGAGGAAGTCTGAGACAGAATTTCCTTTTTCGCTCATCTACATCCTTTCCAAGGGAGAAGCTATTCTTGATAAAATAGATGCCAAGGAAACTCTCAAATATAAAGAAAGCAAACTTTCTCAGTATTTTTTCCTCATCTCATCTATGGGTTGAAGTCTATATCTATCTAAATAGATGTTCAGGCCAGTACAGTTTGATGAAAGTAAGTAAATGTATCTATTCCAGTAGGGCTTCCACACTTTTCCAAGTCTGTTGTAGCTGAGTTTTCTTACTCACGTGCCTTGCATATGATTAAGTTTGCTATGTATTCATTAAGCCTTATTTTGGATCATCTGATATATTCTAATTTTACCTGTATTTCAATATCACTCTCACCCCCAAACTTGGGGGGTTTATTCCTATTGACAAATCTTGAAGTATATATAGTAGTTGCCAAAAGTCTGCTTTAAAGAGCAGATAGACTACATAGTCCTTGCCTGAGAGCTTAATGAGTGCATGTAATAATAGAAAAGACCTGGGCTGAGGAAGATCAAAGGTTAGAATAGAGTTCTCTGAACATATTGCCTCCACAAAACTAAAACTTGCTTCTATCTTAAGAATATTTTATGGGCAAATTCAGAAATTGAGTGGAGTGACTGATGTGGAATTTGATTAATGAAGAATTAAGAGAGTACTGTAATTAATGCCAATTAGCATGGGTTTATGGAACCCTTATCCTGTTAAACTAACTTGATATCTTTTTTAAAAATGAGATTATAAGCTTGGTTGATAAAAGTAAGTGTTGACATAATATACTTAGACTTCTGTAAGATGTTTGACTGGCTACTGCATGACATTTTGACTAAAAAACTAGAATGATACAAATTTAACATGGCACACATTAAATGGATTAAAAATTGGCTAACTGATAGATCTCAATGAAATTGTAAATGGGGAATCGTCATCAAGAGGGGGTGTTTCCAGTGGGGTCTCACATGGATTGGTTCTTGGACCTATGCTATTTAACATTTTTTATCAACGATCTGGAAGAAAACATAAAATCCTCTCTGAATAAGTTTGCAGATGACACACAAATTGGGTGGGGAGTAGTAAAGGATGAAGAGGACGAATCACAGATACAGAGTAGTCTGTATCGCTTGGTAAACTGGGTGCAAATAAACATTATGCATTTTAATACAGCTAAATGTAAGCGCATATATCTAGGAACAAAGAGTGTAGGACATACTTACCGGATGAGGGACTCTATCTTGGGAAGCAGTGACTCTGAAAAAGATTTGGGGGTCATGGTGGATAATTAGGTGAACATGAGCTCGCAATGTGATGATTTGGTCAAAAGAGCTAATGCAATTTTTGGATGCATAAACAGAGGAATCTGGAGTAGGAATATAAAAGTAATTTTACCTCTGTGTTTGACACTGGTGCAACTGCTGCCGGAATACTGTGTCCAGTTCTGGTGTCCCCAGTTCAAGAAGACTGTTGATATATTGGATGGGATTCAGAGAAGAGCCATGAGAATGGTTAAAAGATGAGAAACTATGCCTTATAGTTAGGGACTCAAAGAGCTCAATTTATTTAGTTTAACAAAGAAAAAGATAAGAGGTGACTTGATTAGTCTAGAAGTACCTATATGGGGAACAAATAGTGGATAAAGGGCTCTTCAGTCTAGCAGAGAAAGGTATAACGCATCCAGTAGCTGGAAGTTTAAAGCCAGAGAAATTCAGACTTGAAATAAGGTGAACATTTTTAGTGGTGAGAGTGATTAATCACTGTAACAATTTACCTAGGGTTGTGGTGGATTCTTCATCACTGACCATTTTAAAATGAAGACTGGGTGTTTTTCTAAAAGTTATGCTCTAGGAATTATTTTGGGGAAGTTCTATGGCCTGTGTTATACAGGAGAGCAGACTAGATCAGTGGTTCTCAAACTTTTTTTTTTTTCGCGGACCACTTGAAAATTGCTGAGGGTCTCTGTGGACCACTTAATGATCTTTCCAAATGTTGTTTGTACCATTAGCTAACTATAGTAAAGCACTTTGGATAAAAGTGCTATATTAATAAAAAAAAAAATTTTTTTTTGTTCTACAAATAAAAGCACACAACTCACATTTTAATATCAGTAGTATTACCTTTTTAATGCGATGGATGTGCTCTCTCTCTCCCCCACTGTGGCAGCCTCCGAGCTGGGGCTGGGAAGGAAGGGGGTCTCCCTCACCATGGCAGCCCCTGAGCAGGGGCTGGGAAGGAGGGCCGTCTCTCCCCGGCAGTCGCAGCCCTGGAGCTGGGGAAAGTCGCCTCTTTCTCTGGTTGCCACAGCCCTGCATGTCCCAAATTCCCCCCACCCCCTCTTCTCATGCCACTGTCCCCTCCCATCTACTCCCTATTCCCCCCCAAGGCCACAACATCACCTTATATATGTGTCTTCTCCAGAGTCCAGGCACCTAATTAGTGGAGCCACACCTGCGCGGCTCCACTAATTTAGGTGGGTGGCCCTTCATTCTCTTGTGCGCGGCCATCCAGGCACACATCTCAGAGGGAACTATCCAGTTGGGGGTTTGTTAGATTTGGTGGTGGGAAAATGGTATACTCAGAACCTCAGTGAATGGTAAATAACTTATAGTCGTTTATACATCATTATTCAAAATGGAGTAATGAATAAAGCATCGTGTATATAAAAGTATAAATTTTATTAATTTTTTTAGTACTTGCAGTTCAAATTCTGTTTTTATGTTTTTGTTTTTAGCTGGTTCAAGCAGTGCCATCGGAGCTCAGGAAAGTACTGCCCAACTGTTGGTGTCAGATCCCAACCTCATTCATGTTTTAGTGAAATTTCTTTCAGGCACTAATCCTCATGGAACAAATCAACACAGTCAACAGGTAATGCTGCTAATTACAAAAACAGAAGTAACTCAGAATTATAGTTAATGAGGTTTTACAACACTAGGTAAAATTATGTCCATGGCTTGCACCATCATCACTTGTATGGTTTTAGATTATTGTGATAATTTTTCTGTGTAATTATTGTTCTTCAAGTATATGTCCCGATGAGTGCACTACCATAGGCTGTATGAGTGCTTGTGAGTCTCAATCAGAGACTGCAAAGTCATGTCTGCCAGCCCTTGTCTGAGCTGAGCAGTGCCAAGTGCTCTAAATGAGGGTATATAGGGAGGCATGAGTATATATCCCTAGGGGATGCCAGGGTAAACTTCTTGGCCACCCCAAACAACATGGAATGTTGCCTGCTCTGCTCCAAGGGAGGCTAAAGCCACAATTCTCAGGGGGATGCCTGATAACACCAAGGCCCAATATCCTTCTTTATGCCTTTCCATCTATTCTGTTAATCCTTAAGACCCTTTTCAGGCGGTGCTGAGAAGGAGCAAGAGCTATGCTCATAGCACCTGTTTGGCTGAGACAGGTATGGTAACCCCAAACCCCATCCATGTCTCGGAGTTAATGTCCCTTAGATTGCTTTTCACAAAGGACCTATTGACTCAGAACTCAGGGACCATCATCCATCCTAATCCCTCCTTCCTAAATCACTCTCAGGCATGAAGTTGGTCTTTTCAGGTAGATTTCAGTCAGTTTTCTTATCCAGTGGAAAGTCCACTACTCACAAGACTTACCTCCAGAAATGGAAATGCTTCCAATTCTGGTGTCCTTCCCATCTTCTCAAGCCTTGGAAGTCCTGCTTTCCAAGATCCTGGTCTACTACCTATTAGAGTACATCTGGCTGTCATCACAGCCTTCCACTCACCCATCCAAGGCTTCAGTCTTTGCCTATCCTACAGCAATTAGATTTCTTAGAACTTGTTCTCTCTTTGACACCTGGCCCCCCCAACCTTGTTTTAAATGCCTTATGGAAAACCTTCAAACCAATGGCAACCTGCTCCCTCTTCCATCTCTCCCTGAACATTTTGTTCCTAATTGCCATCACCTTAGGAAGGAGAATGGGGGAGCTGGGCTGATGCAGCATCCGTCACCTTCTACAAAGCCAAGGTTATACTACATCCCCATCCTCACTTCCTTCCAAAGGTCTCCTGGAGCATAACATTAATCAGGAGATTCACCTACAAGTTTTCTACCCAAAACCTCATTTCTTCAGAGAAAAATCAAGCCTTCATTCACTGGATGTCCGAAGGGCCTCTGCGTTCTATCTGGACAAGACTAAACCATTCCAGGTCTCTCACAGGCTATTTATATCAGTTACAGATGGTATGAAGAGCCAGCCAGTTTTCACATAAAGGCGAAGTGGGGTTGCATCTTGACCTGCTATGAAAATATGGGGGTGCAGCCTTCTCACTGAGTAATAGCACATTCCACTAGAGCTGAATCCACATTTGTAGCTCTATTGAAGAACATTCCCATAGGAGAAATCTGGATTGTTTTAGTTTTCTCTCCATAATTTAGACCCCATCATTTTAGATGTATAGTTGGGAATTATGTTTTCCAATGTGCGTTACTTTGCGCTTATCAACATTGAATGTCATCTGCCATTTGCTTGCCCAGTGAGAGTTTTGTGAGGTCCCTTTGTAACGCTTCAGTCAGCTTTCAACTTAACTATCTTGAGTAATTTTGTATCATCTGCAAACTTTGCCACCTCACTGTTTATCCCTGTTTCCAGATCATTTATGAATAAATTGAACAGCACAGGTCCTGGTACAGATCCTTGGGGAACCTCAGTATTTACCTCTTTCCACTGTGAAAATTAACCATTTATTCCTACCCTTTTACCTATGTTTTAACCAGTTACTGATCCATGTATGGACTTCCCTCTTATCGTATGCCTGCTTTCTTTGCTTAAGAGCCTTTTGTGAGGGACCTTGTCAAAGGTGTGTGGTAGGTTTTTTTTTTTTTTTTTTTAAGTTCAAGTATACTATATCCACTGGGGTCACCCGTATCCACATGTTCGTTGACTTTTCAAAGAATTCTAGCAGATTGGCGAGTCATGGTTTCCCTTTACAAGAACTGCACTGATTCTTCTCCAACATATCGTGTTGATGTGTCTGATAATTCCTTTCTTTACTATAGTTTCAACCAATTTGCCTGGTACTGAAGTTAGGCTTACCAGCCTGTAATTGCCAGGATTGCCTCTGGAGCCTTTTTAAAAAAAACGGTGTTACATTAGCTATCCTTTGTCATCTGGTGCAGGGGCTGATTTAAGCGAAAGGTTACATACCACAGTTAGTATTTCTGCAGTTTCATATTTTAGTTCCTTCAGAACTCTTGGGAGAATACCATCTGGTCCTGGTGACTTTTTACTATTTAATTTATCAGTTTGTTCCAAAACTGCCAGTTAACACCTCACTCTGGGACAGTTCCTCAGATTTGTCACCTAAAAAGAATGGCTCAGGTGTGGGAATCTCCTTCGCATCTTCTGCAGTGAAAACCAATGCAAAGAATTTGTTTAAGTTCTCTGCAATGGCCTTGTCTTTTTTGAGTGCTCCTTTAGCACCTCAATCATCCAGTAGCCCCACTAATTGTGTGGCAGGCTTCTTGCTTCTGATATACTTAGAAAAATGTTGATTGTTAGTTTTTGTGTCTGTGTGCTAGTTGCTCTTCCTATTCTTTTTTTGGCCTTCCTGATTATACTTTTACACCTGACTTGCCAGAGTTTGCTTTCTTCTCAAGTTATTGGTAAGGTAAGTAACCTTTCCTTTGTTCATGCTGTTAGTTTCTTTAATAGCATAACTCATGGATATGTTTTTTTCTTTTCTGAACTATTCTGGAGAATTATGGTAGAATGAAACACTACAAAGTATACCAGTGATTTGATATTCCATGTGAGGGATTTCCTAATAACAATTTTGTTTTCAGATACAGTAAAATAATGCAAGTAAACCCTATTAACTGAAATCAAATTGGTTAGGAGAACTGTTAATGAACCATTTTAAGATTACGTAGTAAAGTATGTATCAAGTCAGGAAATATGAAAAGTAAGATTCTCATATTTTTTAACCAGCCTATATTACATATTTATTTGCGGACTACTTCTAATACATATGTTTCTATGTGAAAATCAGTTCAGATTAAGAGGTTTCATGTTAGATAAGCTAAATTACTCATTAAAGATCAGAAATTTTCTAAAAAAGAACTGTTTTGAGGGGGAACAATCTTTGTTTTTAACCAAGAACTGAATGTTTGTGGTGTTATGACCCATCGCTGGTGGTAGAATGCAAATAAGAAAAGTTAAGACTTGTATCCACCCAATGGAAATTCCACAGAAATTATTCAGGAATGCAAGTGTAGTTGACATAATGCTTTTCTCATAAAACATTTTACAGTCAATGTACTTTAAACAAATGCTTCCTCGTAGCATAAACAACTTTTGAAATCTATTTTCAGGTTGGGCCAACAGCTACACAAGCTATGCAAGAATTTCTTACTCGATTACAAGTGCACCTTTCTTCAACTTGTCCTCAGATGTTCAGTGAATTTTTATTAAAGTTAATACATATACTTTCAACAGAGAGGTAAAAATTGAGTTTTATCTTTAATACTCAAGTTAATTTTTTTTTTTACTTCCAGAAATAGCTGTAGGCTCTGTCTATAATACAAATAAGTGTTTCTGTAACTAGGATGTGACACTTTCATGTTCACCCCATTGCAACACTGTGTGTGTGAATCATGGCTGAAAAGATTCTACACATACTATACTGCCTAACCATATTTAAATGAGTTAATTTTGGGGTATTCTTAGCAGTACCTACGTGGTACCTCCATTGGGGTTAGAATGCCTGAAGTACATGCCCACAAATTTGCATTGGCAGCAGGTGGAATAGTGGACTCAGGACTCTCCACAAGTCCTTGCTTGAGGAACTGCAAATAGGAAGACTATATTGAGTGTTAGATGATTGGATGACATTGCCTCCTCCTGGAGTTGATTGGGGAACTTGTTCTTTGTTGGAGCAACATCTAAAGCAGGGGTAGGCAACCTATGGCACGCGAGCTGATTTTCAGTGGCACTCACACCGCCTGGGTCCTGGCCACCGGTCCAGGGGGCTCTGCATTTTAATTTAATTTTAAATTAAGCTTCTTAAACATTTTACAAAACTTGTTTACTTTACATACAACAATAGTTCAGTTATATATTATAGACTTGTAGAAAGAGACTTTCTAAAAACGTTAAAATGTATTACTGGCACGCAAAACCTTAAATTAGAGTGAAGAAATGAAGACTCGGCACACCACTTCTGAAAGGTTGCCAACCCCTGATCTAAAGTGATGCTGATTTGGGAGGCCTGCCAACAAACCCCCTAATTTTTCATTAGCCAGAGGAAGCTCTACTGGGGGACTCTAGTCTAAGGGGATAAAAGAATCTGGAGTGTGGCATGAGGAGTGGGTTAAGAGGATTGCTGATAGATTCTGAAAGTATTTCACATGGATTGGTAAAGGAGGCTAGAATGGGATTTACGAACTATGGTTTCATATAATATCCTTGCCATCAACTGCTGCTACTTGTCCTTCAAAAAATGTTATTAAACGTGCATGTTTTAAGGTCTTTAGCATTACCAATAGAAATTAATATATACTTAATTCTCATATCTCTAAAAATGTTTTCGAATAGTCCATATATTAATGAATGCTAAACACTCCCTATATCTTCCCCAGTAACCATTGAAAAAATTTAGAAAGAAAACCTTACTGTAATGGTTATTTTTAAATATAGTTCATTGTAGAAAAGATCTCATCACCAAATAACAGTATTTGTTGTTTAAACTGGTAACTAATTCTTTTCCAGTATATTTGTTTTTTTAGCCCACAGACTTTTTAGCCAAAGTCAAAAGATCATATTGACTTTATTCAGATCAAAAATATAATCAGTTGATCAGAGTGGAAAATTAAGTAGTAACTTGCTATTGCCAAGATGTAAAAGGTTGAATTCCTCATTTAATTGTTTAAATTCTGTTGTTAAAGACTTAATTCTTCCCCGCTGCAAGTATTTTACTGTATGTCAGTCTTATGATGCTACTTACTGGGATGCAAAGATTTGAGAAACCCCCACCCCTATTTAATAAGCCTAATTTTGACCACCTTGAAGTTTTCTTTGCTTCCTGGCCTCAGCAGCATGGATTGGTTACCTCCTAAATAAAATAATATATAGAGAGATACCTATCTCATAGAACTGGAAGGGACCCTGAAAGGTCATCGAGTCCAGTCCTGCTCTCTCCTTCCTTCTGCCTATGCATCTTTGTCTCTCTCTGTGGTATGAACACACAGGAAAACAGAGAAGGTAAGAAAAGGAAAAAAAGAACAAGTGCCAAAAGAAGAACGCCAAGGGCTCTGCTTCAGACAGGCAGGAGAGAGTGAAAGGCAGAGTACTAAGTTCTGCTACAGCACTTCATCCTTTTAGGTGTGTGGGATTCC
This sequence comes from Chrysemys picta bellii, assembly GCF_011386835.1. NCBI lineage: Eukaryota > Metazoa > Chordata > Testudines > Emydidae > Chrysemys > Chrysemys picta. The sequence continues at coordinate 145,621,836 of NC_088793.1, forward strand.
TTGGCCAGAAGATACCATTCAATCAGATGTATGTCGTCTTTAAGCAGGGAGTGGCAGTTTCAGTGGAGCACAGGAGGTCCTAGCAGTCTACCTACCTTACTGCTATCTGAACTATGCCACAGCTTGGCACTTGCTCTCTGTCTTATCCAGTTCTTCAGCAATTTCTCTGCCTTTGCAAGGTCCAGGAGCTCTTGGATCTGGATGTCTCTCAAATGGTCCCAGTTTTAGTAAGTCTCACTTTAGCAGGCATTCCTTCTGTTTCTCCTTTGTATAGACACCTATCAGCCTCTCTGTCCCACAAGCAATACCTTTCAGCCTGCTTTTCTTTCAGCTCCTGGAAAAATATTTGAGTCTCGAGCCTCTGTGTGGTGCTCCTTCATCCTCCTGTAGTTCCACCCACAATATGAAGAACAGATTTATTATCTCCCGGTCTGATACTAGAGAACTTAGTCTTCACCCCACCTACAAGCAGGAAACAGTCTCTCATCTCTCCAAAGACCCATTGCCTGTTTGGCTGCTTGTTCAGCTTAGCCATGTTCTCTCAGGGTGCCTAGGCCTGAGGCTTCTCTGCTGGCCCCTGGTAAGCCTGCTCTTACAGGTACTTTCTAGCTCCTTTCCTACACAGGGCTCACAACCAATGTTTTTTTCCCCCCTGGGCTAGGTATACATTATGAGTTGGGAGTGCGATTCTCTTGCTTGTGTATACACATTCACACTAGCTCTCATTGAGCTAGTGCAAGTATAAATAGCAGTGTGGCTGGGGTAACACTGGTAGTGACAGCAGAGGCATGATTGAGCCATGCTTAGTGCACATCTACCATTTTCAGGTGGGTTTGTATTCGCAGATGTCGCTCTCCTATCATATACCCAACATAATATACAAGAAAAACAACTTGACTCAATGCATTCGGCCAGCAAATTGGATTGAAAATCAACTGCAATAAGACCAATATCCTGACCTTTAATATTGCCTCACCATCACCAGTACGGATAGAGGCTTATGTTCTCACCAATGTAGACACATTCACATACTTGGGCAGCACCATCAGCCAGGATGGTGGAACAAGCCAGGACATCCGGAACAAAATCAGTAAAGCCAGGAACACCTTTAGGAGCTTAAATACAGTCTAGAAATCATCAAAACCAAGCTCAAGATATATCAGTGCTGCGTACTTTCAACACTACTTTATAGTTCAGAATGCTGGGGAATGAAAAAGTATGACATGTCCAAACTGTCTTTATTCCATAAAACCTGCCTGAGAAAAATCCTCCATATCTTTTTGGCCCAGAACAATCTCAAACCAAGATCTGTTGACACAGTGCAGCCAAGAGGATCTGAGCACCATCATTGCCAGGAGGCGATGGAGATGGATTGGTCCAGTGCTTCAGTTGGAAACTGGTTCCATCACCAGAGTAGCAATAAGATGAACACCTGAAGGCAAGCAAAAACGAGGTCGCCCGAAAACAACATGGCAAAGAGCTGTGGAAGCCAAGCTGAAAAACCTGGGGTACAGCTGCGGAACCAGTGAAAGACTTGCCAGAAACAGTCAGGAGTGGAGGAGCTTCATCACTGCCCTAAATGCCAGAGGTAATAGGAACATGATGATGATTGATGATGATTTGTATTAAGAATGGCTCAGCTGTGCTTCCTCTGCTGCTACTAGTGCCACCACGGCTACACTATTTATACACGAGCAGACGAATCACACCACAAGCTTGTAGTGTAAATGTAGCCCTAGTTAAGCTCAGCTGGAAGCTTTTATAAACATCTTTGGAGTCCATGCTCCCTCAGGCTTTCTTTCAAGATTTGGGTGCACAGACTGTTAGAAGAAAAAGCAGGTTGACCCAGAGGTGGATATGAGTACAGGCTTCTTTACTGTGATACTTGTTCCCCTGGACCCAATTGTCTAGTAAGCAGTGAATTAGTTACAGCCCATTCTTTTTGTTTGTTAGTATGTACATGCCTACATCTGTTAAAATACCTCAAAACCACCCATTTTGTTAGTAAACCCACCCTATCGTGCACAGCATTACACATATTACACAGGCATTTTACCTTAAAAATATATTTTTTGCAACAATTTCTGCCACAAATCTCCCTGGTCATGAGCAATTCTCAGGGGAGGTAGGAAGGGGCCGTAAACCAGGACTTTTTATGTAGCTGGGAAAGGAAGGGAGGAGGAGATAACACTGCTTTACCCAAAAGGTACCTTTGAGATCCCCACGTTTCTTATGCAGCTGCAACACTTATCAAACAAGCAACAGGGAAGGGCAAAATATGGCAACTTATTTATTAAACACAGAACTACAGCCTTATGCCTTTGTCCCCTAATGCCATGTCCGCACATTAGTAGCTTCCCAGGTCTCTACTTAACCCATACATATCCCAATACAGATGACTCGGGGTTTAAGCATAAAATTTGAAATCACTACACTCTTTAGCTCCAGAGGTTCAAACCTCAGCCCAATCTCACTCAGTGTGGAAGTTAAACTGAATATCTTGCAGTTCATTTTGTCTGGGTCTCTCAGATGACATGTAAAACTAAGGACCTGGCTTTACATATAGGGTACCCCTACACAGCCCCTGGGGTGTGATTTACAGCTTGGGTAGACGTACCCACACTAGCTTTAATCTAGGTAGCTCACTAACGACAGAAACTTAAAGCTGCAATGGCACAGGCTGAACAAGCAAGTGTACACCCAGTGGGGTCAGGCAGGCTTGTGAAGCCTGCACTGAAGCTTGCGGCGCCGCATCTTAACTTCTGTGCTTAGCAAGCTAGTAAGATTCAAGCTAGTACAGGTATATCTACATAAGCTGCAAATCACATGCTTGGCTGCAGTGCAGACATACCTAGTGTTCTTTAAGTACCTATTCCTTTACACTAGCTCTGTGGTCTTAGCCTCCCTTCGCTAACCTGTAATCTGCAGGAACCACAGCTTCTGTTTCTCTCTGGATGGGGTTTCTCTCTTCTACCTCCTGAGTGATTTTTTTTTTCCCCTTAGTTTTCCCTGCTGTTGGCTAGGGAGCTCAGGCTTTCTATTGGTTCATTAGAAACTTCGCTTTTGTCTCAGCCTTGCGTAGGGGATTCTTCCTTAGTGGCAGGTTTACCTCTAATTTTCTTTGTACTGCACTCCCTCTCTCAGCAAAGAGATTTCTGCAGTGCTCTCAGTGGCCTGCCTGCCATAGTACTCCCATTTTAGCTTCTGTGTCAGGGGTTTCCCTTGTTTCAACACCATGGAGACCTCTCAGGGCCCCTTAACTCTCTTGGTGCTTTTCAATGCCTGCTGGTCTAGCTTCTGAACAAAGAGCCCGGTCTTGCATATTCTAGCTCCTTTCTACCCTCTGGTGCCAAGTTCATTTCAGTTTTAGAAGTGCTCTGATCCCTCTACACCCACTAGAACCTGCTACAATTTGTCAGTGGGAATATCATATTGAGGAGAGATCAGAAATGAACCACCTTCCTATTCAGAACGACTGGATTCTGTAAACTCTCAACTGCTGGCCACCTTCAGGGTCGGTTTCCTACAGTCAGAATCTGGTGTACATCGTTTTGGGAGAACACCTGAAGTTCTGTACCAGTAAGGGGTACTCTTGTTGACCCTAAACCTCCCTTTTAGTATTTTCCAGGGCAAATCTAGAGAATTGGAGACGTACATGCTTTTATTTGTGATGCATCTTCTCTACTAGCTATAGAAAATGTCTGCATAAGACTTTGCATTTTCACTGTGACTTAGAAGAGTTCTCTCTCAGCCTCCAATGTTAGTTAGGCATCACAATGAGACTGTGAGCTAGGAAAGTATCAGCTCCATTTTGCAGATGAGGAGGGGGTGGGCTGAGAAGTCGTGTGACTGAGATTTGTTTCTTTTTCGAGTACGTGTTCCTATAGGTGCACCACTGCAGGATGTGTGTGCGCCTGTGCACTTGCAACTGGAGATTGTATATAGCAGTGTCTGTGGACCCGCACTTGCATAGAGCAGTGCCTCATGCTCCCAGGTGAGGGCCTATAAAGAGGCATGGGCCCACCACCGCTCTAGTTCCTTCTCAGCTGCCTGCGGCTTGAGATGAAACAACTGTGGTGTCCACTGCTTTCAGCTTTTCTTATTACCTCCCATGTTTGTTTCATTTATTTAGGTTTTTATTTTACCTCATTATTTTTATTAGTTGGAGCACAGCTTATGTTTGGGGATTCCACCCCTCTGAACTTGATGCCTTGCTCTTTGTGGTCTATGATACTTCCCTGAGGTATGTTTAAGATTCTGGGGTTCAGGACTTGCCAGATTTCCCTGTCCCCCCCTTTCAACTCAAGAGATAATCTATCCTCTGACGAGGTTTCTGTACAAGGCTGTGTCACAGCATCGTACCAGCACATGCCTCTAAGGATGTACCCTGATGAGGACTTTCCAGAGCCCAGCAGATGCCCTAGATTCACTGAACCAGCCACTGGCTCCACAAGACTGCTCGCTAGTATTTTATGTTCTCTTGAAACCTGAGACGACCCAAGATGAGCGAGACCAACCAAACAAAGAAGAGTCAACTTTGGACAGTTCTCATCTGATGAGATGGTAATACCACCCTTGCCCTCTTATGCAGACGACTTTAAGGCCTTCCAGGACTTAATGAAGAGTCTAACTGAATCCTTCCACACTGCTTTGGAGGAAGGTCTAGTAGTCTCAGCATTCTCTGGTGGACATTTCACATGTCTCCTCCCAGTGTAAGGTCGCCGTACCCATCAATGAGGCACTGTTCTCACCTGCATGAACTCTGTGGTAAAAACACCTACCACTATTCCACCTGCTTACAAACACCAGATAAAAAATATAATGTTCTGCCCAAGGGAATGGAGTACTTCTTCTCCCATCCCACCCCTAGTTCCCTGCTGGTAGACATGGTCAACAAAGAGAACTGTCAAGCATGCTCCACACCCTCTCCTTCCGAGAAGGCATCTAAACGCCTTGATCTCCTTGGTAAGAAAAGCTATTTGTTGGCTGCTTTCAATTTTGAGTCACAAATTACTAGGCCTTGAAGGCAAAATATAATTTTTACTACTATTCAGTTTGTTCAATTTATTGAACAACTCCCCTGAGACCCCAGGGAACAATTTCAAGCCCGCATTTCAGAAGGTCAGCTGATCACTAGAGCTTCCTTGCAATAAGCTCTTGACAACCCCAATGTGGCTTCACAGTCCTTAGCTACCGCAGTAGTTATACACCATCCTGGTTCCAATCTTCTGGCCTTCTGAGGGAGATGCAGAACATTGTGAAAGACTTCCCCGTTGAAGGGCTCAAGCTCTTTAGTTTTAACATGGACCCCTCCCTCCACTCCCTTTCAGTCACTGGGAATGTGTGTGCCTGCAACAAACAGAAGTCTTCTGTAAGTCTCAAACAGTATAATGCACCTGATCATTTCAGTTCCACCAACAATGGCTCTACGGAGCCCCCCCAAAAAGGGGACCATCATCTTCCCACAACCACCCAGCAGGCACATTTCTCTATGCAACTGTTTTGACAACTTAGTCAAGGGCCTCAAACAGCCTCTTTCTCTGGATCTTCTGCTGCACAATTCTGCCATCCAACCTCCTTTTGGAGACCACCTATCTCACTTACTACCTGCCTGTGAGCTCATCATCTCAGACAAGTGGATCTTAAGGTGGTCACTATGGGATACTCTATTCATTTCCATTCTCCCCACATATACCCACCTCTGTTTCCCATCCCTCTTCAGGGACCCTTCTCGCATGGGAGGCTGCATCTCAGATGTGTTCAGACATGGCTAAGGACTTATGTATGCCCTGAACAGACTGTCTTTCCAAACAAATCACTGTACCTTTGCAAGTGGAAAGAACCATTAAACGTCTCAGGTGGTGGAAAGAGCCATAAAGGTGGTGATGTGAATCCTATTCTCATGTCTACCACCTTTTGGAAATCCTTACCACAGATGTGTCTCTCTTGGATTGCCAGTCTGTCAAGATAACGTTAGGCAACAGGGAAGCTATGTACTATATAAACCTACATGGGGTAGCAAGATCCCACTCTTTATGTGCAGAATGGCTAAAACTGTGGAACTGATGCATCTCCCATCACATAAAAATCTGTGAGATTTACCTACTGGGCCTTTAGAATGCAACGGCGGACTCCTTGAGCCGGAACTTCTATCAGGACTATGAATGGGAGCCCAGTGTCTATCTTCCACAGCATCTGCCAGTTCTGAAGGTAGATTTCTTCACAGTTTTGCCCAGTGTGAAATGTTGCTGCTTGTGCTCCAGAGGAGGATGTGGCCACAATTGTGTGGGAGATACCCTACTTGCACCTTGGCCCCAACTCCTGCTCTATGTTTACCCATAGAATCCTCTTAATACTCAGGACTTTGCTCAAACTGAGACAGGAAAGGGAGCCAAATGGGCCTTGATTTCCACTATCTTTGTCCACTGTGACAATTGGAACATGAGTGGCTTATGCCACCTCCTAAGGGGGTGGGTATTCACGGCATGCCTTTCATTTTTGTAAGTGCTGCTGCTGGGCATGTGGGCAGGAACCCAGCTTTTCTTCCTGAGGGACCTTTATCTGGGGGATTGCAGCAGCAATCTGACACTAGCTCAGCTACATCTGTTTTTGTGAGAGCAGAGCTATGTGGATTCAAGGATACTTGCCAAAGTTGGGAATGTGCCTCATCTTGGTTTGGTTTTCTGGTACAGTATCAGCTAAGCTTCCCAGTATCTGTTTACACTCCTAATCCCTTTGTGATGTTTCACTTTGATTTGGAGAGGGAACCTGGGATCATGCTTCTCTCGGCTTCATTTTGCTGCCCGAGGTTCAGGCAGGGCAACACAGTCGTGATTTTTACCAACTCCTTGACAATCCTGCCACTGCTGTTTTTTTAGATGTGAAGAGTCTAGCACTGAACCCCCTGTGGACACTTCTTGAGATCCTGGAGCTGCTCTTCAAGGGTTTGTGTTCTACAACCATCATCTCCAGCTTGCCGCATTGGTTTCTTAACAGAAGCCCTCTGTTGGTAGAGGCATATTGTCTGACCAGCAATAGAATGTCTCTAGCTTCTTGCTAATCTCAAAGATCTTCATGGCCTGATGTAGCATTGGGAAAGTACTGTCCTGTCTTTTTTTCCCCCACCAGAATGTTTTGGATTTCCTTCTGTTGGAATTCAAGAGGCACTTCATTCAGAGACCCTCATCCTGCAGGTTCTGACAAGACCCCTATTTGAGACATTAGAGCAAACTTATTGATAACTTCTTTCCTTTAAGATCTTCGTTTATTGTAATGACTGTGGCCAGACAAGCGAGAGATTAATTCTCTCCTCCCTTCTGTATGCTTTCAGTTATCTTCAGAAGAGTTTATTTTGTTTTCTCCTAGAATTTTTCTGCAGTTAATACCAAATTCCTCTGGGACAAGTCCAGTATCTTCCCCATCAATGACAAGAGGCTGCCTTTATTGTATGTTGAGCATGTTCTTAAGCTTTATATTTCTCATTTTCAAGAATTTAAAAAGTCAAAAAAATCACTCATGTTTTGAACGTTGCAACAAGAGCAAGGCGGCGGCTGCTGCTGTTGTTAGATGGGTATGAGGCTGCATTCTCATGTGTCTGGCTGGTAAACCTTGTGTTCTGAGCTTGTCAAATGCCATAGGACTTGAAGTCTCCACTTCAATGCTCACTTCAAGTGAGGTATTTTTCCCAGGTATATAAGGCAGCAGGCTTGGCCCTCTCTTTTTACTATCAGCTCGACCTGTTCACTTCTCTGGATGACTCATTTGGCTGCAAGGGCCAGCTAGCAGCATAATAAGGTAAGCTCACCTCCTGAGGTTGCTGCTTCTTAGAGCCATTGCATGTTCTTTTAACCTACTTTTGTAGGATGGGAGAAGAGACTTTGAAAAAGGGAAAATTACTTGCTGGTAATTCCATTTGTTGTCTCCTCTCATTCTTCGTCCTGCCTTTCTTTTTAGTGGTTGGTGTGCTGCCTCTTGCTTCCTATTTCTCTTGTATTCAATTGCTTTCTGTACAGTTCTGGTAGTTCTTTAATTGGGATGGGCAGGTCCTGACTAGGGCTTATATAATTGGAGGTAAGCTTTTTCAATTCTGCTTCCTCACTTCCCAGTAGATGGCACCATAATCCTGTCTGTCCGCTAATCATAGACTGGAAGTAGAGAAGACTGCAACAAGCAAAAGTAATTTTACCTTGGATGATATCTATAATTTGAAATAGTAGAATGCTGTATAGTAACATTTAAATACATTCATGATGAGAAATAAATGTTTTTATTGGCATAACCATTCCGACTTTAATTCACTTTGTCTATACATTACAGCATGTTACTGTATGCATGCTACATTTGACTTATGTTGAGCAACACACAAAATCAGGGTTGAAATAAAAGAAAAAGGAGTTGATTTGTCCTCTGATATTAAAGCCTCCTTTAAGTATGTCTTAAATATTTTCAAACAAGAAGTAGGATTTAAATCTCCCAAAACACAGGAAAAGCACGAAAACAGGGGTTCAGATATTTAATATTGTTTTCAATATACTTTCAAATATGATTATTGTTCATCAAAGCACTAGACTGATTGTGAAGGAAGTGTTTTTATTTTTAATTCTCTTCTCTTTCGAACTAAAACCTCACTCTGTCTTCTAAATTGCACTCTTAAGACCATATACTGAAACACTAATTCACTTTGCTTTCTGTAATGTTGAAAATTACAGAAAGATTCAATTCTAAATCAGTAGCTTATTGCTAGTTTTGAAATTTAATTTTTTCTTTTAGCTAAATCAGACTTAAATAATTCAGCTCACATTGGTAAAACTTCAAAAGTAGTAGCACCAAACATCCATTTTTCAGACCTCCAGTAAGAATACTGCCTAAATTAGAATATCTTTCATGTGACTTATTGGCATGCAAATACTTACTTTCACCTGTTTGTGACAGTCATCAGTGGAATTATTTGATACTTTTTTCCTGTGATGTTGATGCGTAATTACCCAGCCAGACCATTAAGGATTAAAAACCCAGAAAATTTGATGATGGGGAGTAAAGAATCCCTTTTTTTGCCAGAAAACAAGTGGAAATTCACCCAATGGTGGTAAAAGATTGGAGGGCTTTCCCCCATAGAAAAACTTTCTGTAAGTTTACAAAATTTTCCACTCAGTAATTTTATCAAAATTGTTGACGCCAGCATTTCAAAAATATCTCTAAGGTAACTACATGGCCAAAGAAACAGTAGTTCCCAGACTCTTTCAATGGGGGACGTGTTTACCTTCCTGATGATATCAGCACAGTGTAGAAGGGAGACTTCCCAGAAATAGCATGTAGTGCCCCATGTGATTATAAAAATTGCTATGAAAAATAAATGCCTATCCCCTCTGTCAGAGGAGCAGAAAATTACCTATGTGCTTTCAACATACATTTTTGAAAATTGCTAGGTTTTCAGAGTATGGTTAGTGAAATACAGTAAGTCCTTTGAAGAGGACTACCTTTTTAAAGATATATAAACTGTTGTCACCTGTCAGTTAAATATATTCTGTTTGATTCTCTCTTTTAGGGGTGCTTTCCAAACTGGCCAGGGACCTCTGGATGCACAAGTGAAGCTCTTGGAATTTACCCTGGAACAGAATTTTGAAGTAGTATCAGTTAGCACCATTTCTGCAGTAATTGAGTCTATCACCTTTTTGGTGCACCATTACATTACATGCTCAGACAAAGTGATGTCTCGCAGTGGGTCAGACAGCTCCGTGGGTGCTCGCGCATGTTTTGGAGGGCTCTTTGCCAATATTATCCGCCCAGGTGATGCCAAAGCAGTTTGTGGAGAAATGACCAGGGATCAACTCATGTTTGATTTGTTAAAGCTGGTTAATATCTTAGTGCAGTTGCCACTTTCGAGTAACCGAGAATATAGTGCTCGGGTTCCAGTGGCTAGTAGTACTACAGACAGTGTTTCTGATGAAGAAAAAGTTTCGGGAGGCAAAGATGGCAATGGAAACAGCTCTAATTCTCAAGGATCAACCGCATATGTGGCAGACTTGGTGTTAGCCAACCAACAAATTATGAGCCAGATTTTGTCTGCTCTGGGCCAGTGTAACAGCAGTGCTATGGCAATGATAATCGGTATGTATTTGCAAGTAGATAGTATTCATTTAAATAAAAAGCAACGTCTCTTTCAGAATGTTAAGACTTTATTCATTTTCTCCCCATATGAGAAAAATATAATAGTGTAGATAAATACATACATTTTTAAATTTTAAATTAATGGAGATATCCCGATCTCCTAGAACTGGAAGGGACCTTGAAAGGTCTTGAGTCCAGCCCCCTGTCTTCACTAGCAGGACCAAATACTGATTTTTGCCGCAGATCCCTAGAGATGGAAGTAGGGAGAGAATAATACCAAACACACACTTTATTGTGGATTGGCAATCTAACTTTTTGGAAGTTGCCTAAAATGTTTTAATAGAATAGATCAACTTGAATTATGAACAATTCAAACAGCATTATTTCTTGACTTCATCACTGCTTCCAAAAGGTAGAGGGCCATATGGTGGCTTTGGCCCTTGCACAGGACATAATCATCCCACCTCTCTCATTTCTGTTAGTCTCAGTGAATGCTAACTGTGTGTTCTGACGGACTACCAAGTATATGCAGAGGTCAGATGGTTTTCTAGGCGGTTTACTCCTATTATAAATAGGTAAGCAAGCTGAGTAGTACTGTGAACAGCAGAGCTGCCATTTAGCGAGGGAATAAATTTAGAACTCCTGTGCAACACATACATCTGCACCAGACATTCGGTGAGCTGCGAATATTCTATAATATACATTAGAATTCTTTTCAGAGGGCAATATCAAATACATTTTAGTTGCTTTTGGCTAGAAGGAGCCAGGTGTGACCGTTGAACTTCCTGTCCCATTCCCTTGGTTAATTCACCTCGCTTGTAGTGTCTCACCTAACATTAAAGTAAGCTCTCTGGGCCCAGGATCAATCCTTCCTATATGTGCTATAAAGTGCCTTACACATGTCTGGGCTCTGTAATAATAATTTATACTTCATTGCAAACTTCATTGTTAATTACATGCCAATTCTTATTTTGCAGTAGCTATGGGAATACTAATTTAATGGAGATTTAAATAGCATTAGGTTCTGTTAATGCACTCTCTATTTGTGTAAAACTGGCAGTGTTTGTCTGCCAAGCCTCAGCTTCTTGGCCTTAAACTGTGCGTTTCATCTGGTTTTACTAGGTGCAAGTGGCTTGCATCTCACAAAACATGAAAACTTTCATGGTGGATTAGATGCAATATCAGTTGGAGATGGATTGTTCACTATATTGACAACACTTAGTAAAAAAGCCACTACAGTGCAGGTGATGCTTCAACCAATTCTTACCTACATGGCCTGTGGGTACATGGGAAGACAAGTAAGTTCTCTTAAGTCTATTCAGTTACAGTTTGAAATGTTCTTTTAATAGAAATTTTACAGTCTTGTATCTGAGACTTCAGTCTGCTTTAAATATTTTCTGAATTAATCCTATAAAAAACCTTTAGATTTCAAAGCCTTTCTAAGAAACATGGAAGTCCTCACAGAGTTCACTCCATAATTGAGTTACCAATGTACATGTAATTTTAATGGTGTTTAGTCTCATTAAAATTGTTTACAAGTCGTTTCACTGCTTTAAGTATGAATTAAATTAGATTCCTTTCAAGTGATCCACATTTGTAGCGATGATACAGCTATTTTCTTGGATCTTCTTTTCTCCTTCATGGCTCTGCCTCTGTAGACTCCCATTGAAGATGTTGCATGTCCTGAAATGCTTGCAACTGTTGGGGCCATATGCACATGCTGCTTTGGTCTAAGATTCTGGAGAAGAGACTCTAAAATTTCCACTCTTGACTATTTCTCTTTCTGCTAGCCTGTGTTATGAGGAACTCAACATTTCCCCTGTATGGGGTTGGCATAGAGCTTTTTTGATTGCAGTTAATGCTGGTTATGTAAAGAGTTAAGTTTTATTCACCAAAGAATAGACACATGCCAATCCTATAACTGCTGGATTTATCCATGTTCAAGTCAAAAGTAGATGGAATCCATATGCAAGCTTCTGGCTTTCAAATGCTGGCAGTGAGAGATTTCTTCCATCCCAATCTACTTCCTGTGCAGTAGGAGCTCTAGTTCTCTTCTCCCTCTTCTCCTTCCCCCCATCCCCCATTTCTTGGTTCACCTGCTTATTTTCTGCCTGCAGTACTCAAGTTCCTGAGGTATTTCAGACTGGTGATTGCAGACCTAGCAGTTCTCCACAGCGGTGTGGCGGGGCAGTGTGTGTGTGGATGTATGCACGCATCACCTCTGTACTTTGCAGCTTTGCCCAGGTGGGCCTCCACTTTACCAAAGTGTCAGGAGCACTATAGTGGTATGTCTGAGCCTAATTGCTGATCTGGAGTCCTACAAGGCTGCCTTTCCCTTGATGAGTGTGGCCCTGCTCGTGTTTTTGTCACCCCAGGCCTTTTTTGCTCCGCTCTTCTGAGCCTAGCTTGTTCATTTGTGACCAGATCTTGGAGATGTCCTATGTAACTGGTTCCCTTCCAGTGAAACATAGGGGTGGGCCAACACCAGCTTCTAAGGAACTGCATCCTTCCCCTGTTTAATGAACTCACACCTATTTAGCTCTCTGTGGGATAAGACTTTCCCCTTCAGGGCACTGGTCATGGTGTCCAGATAGTCTTCGTTTCCTTGTTTTCTAATCAGGATTTTAGGTATTCATGTATCTGAATAATGTTCTGGCCTTCAGGCATTAGCCTTTCACCTGGGCTGAGGTGCTCATCCACATCCACCTCCAAAGCTTCCCCTCTTTAATAGATGTTCCTTGGAATCCCCCTTCTCCTGTTGGAAACTGATTCCCCACCACACAGGCTAAAGCAGTACAGAATACGCAAGAACAGATATGAAAAATTTGCTTGGTTACTTAAGCAGTATCCCAGCTTAATGAAACAGTTACTTTTATGTAGGGGGGCTTTCATCCATAATCTAGTGGACAAGCACATAGATAAAATGTTAAAACAGGATTATGACGTCTCTAACATGTCTTAGAGCTGCTTTCATCTGTCCAGCCACTTTTAAGGCTGCAGTCTTCTGGGTTTGCCATTCCTTTGCCTTAGTTGGCACTAAAAGTGAGAACACCAACACCTTGTGAATTCCTTTGAAAGGACTTCAGTTCTCTCTGCATTTTTTTTTTTTTTTTTTTGTATATTTCAGGTGCCAATGCTAATTCCATATTGTAGTTGCATTTAATCCAGGATCCCTTCAGTGTAATCATGCTGTTTGAGGAGACCCTAATTACACCTGTACCCCGATATAACACTGTCCTCAGGAGCCAAAAAATTTTACTGCGTTATAGGTGAAACCGCGTTATATCGAACTTGCTATGATCCACCGGAGTGTGCAACCCCCTAACCCCCCCCAACCAGAGTGCTGCTTTACTGTGTTATATCCGAATTCGTGTTATATCGGCTCGCGTTATATCGGGGTAGAGGTGTATATTCTTCAAGGTTGCTGATGTTGGCAAACTTTTCAGCTGCCTCGTCAGGGAAATGAAATGGCTTTTCTCCATCTTTCCTTGCCCTTAGGGGTTTCAGCGTACCCATTTCATCCCTTTGGTTCCTCCAGCATTAAGAATACCTTACTGGCTGGCTAGCATTCAAGGCAGAAGTCATCAATTTATATCCCTGTCCTCTCAAATTCAGTGAATTGTTGCTGATCTTGATGGCTGCCAGCCCTCTTGAAGGATGGTTGAAATGGTTTCTTTTCCATCTAGACTGGTTCTACTCTGACCCCCCTCCCCCAAAAAAGTCATTGGCAGTTGTCTGTTTTGGCTATTCAGTATTTTTAGCCCCATTCTTAACTGAGTAGCTTTCCCTGTTCCTAGGCAAAGAAGATTTTCCCTGAGATGGGGAGCCAGGGGAAGTATATTAATGCTATTTCATGGTAGAAAAGTGAACTGGGCACTTGCATTGGCTGTTGGGAAGTGCTGTCCTATCTTGGACGTTATCCTCAGTTGGGGGTGGGGAAGAGAGGTCAATTCTATAAAAGAAATAATCAGGTAATAAACTTCCCATTGTGTTAAATAACCTTGCATGAAATTTAGCTGTGCACTATACATCATGACTAAGTAGTTCATATATTTCTTCTAGGGTTCTCTTGCTACCTGCCAATTATCTGAGCCACTGTTATGGTTCATTCTGAGAGTGTTGGACACCAGCGAAGCACTGAAAGCATTCCATGATATGGGTAAGAGAGCTGGATTTTCCCTCATTAAAATGTGCTTAGTATAACAACATTAGGTAAGCAAATTTAAGTAGGTCAAATATGCCTTTGCTTCCTTAGTGTTAAGCAGAAATCCTAGCTTTTGGTTTCTTTTAGTTCCATACTTATCTTTAATGTACATTTTGATTTGCTTCATTTTACTTAGGAGGTGTTCAGCTCATTTGCAACAACATGGTAACCAGTACAAGAGCCATTGTCAACACAGCAAGAAGCATGGTTTCAACTATTATGAAATTTCTTGACTCTGGTCCTAGCAAGGCAACAGATAGCAGTTTGAAAGCAAGAGTGCTAGCTTCTGAGCCTGATAATGCAGAAGGAATCCACAATTTTGCGCCATTAGGTTTGTAATACTTCTTCTTTTTTTTTTTTTTTTTTTAACTTTAGGAGACACTAGATTGTACTAAGACATACATTTTTAAAAATGTCAGTGAGGTAGGATAGTCCATAAACTTTATACAAGGCTATTTTTAGAATCTGAATATGCTGATCAAATGATAATGATTTGTCTGCTGGCCTAGCCCAGAAGGTACTCATCCAGAGTCTGAGTACCAACAAGACTGGAGAGTGAAAAAGCCCATTTTGATTAAAATGAGTATATTGGTTTGGGGAGAGGGAGGGTTACAGATATTGTGGGGAAGTGGCAAAAGATCCCTCCAAATTTGAGTGACGGTATCAGAAGAAACTATTACAAAATAGCTATAAAATTGCAAAAAAATAAAATCAGTGTGTAGTTGATAGAATGAGGGTCCGTTATGCATCTTCTACTTTAGTATTTTCAGTAATTACCTTAAGAACGGATATGAACAGTTGTTGTCTTCAAACTCACTCTACAGAGAGCTTGTAAGTAGCTGAGATCTTGCTCTAACCACATAGTATATGCTACAGATCACCTCCACATCTGTTACAAACTGCTCACTGTCAGCAGCAACTTGATGCGAAGTACACATGGTAGTGTTTGGCACTCAAATAACTCTTCCTACTCTATTCTTAAACCAGGCAGAGATAGAAGACTAATGGTTAGTTCCGCTGGGAGCAGAGAGTGGGGACTTGCAAACCAAGGTTGAAAACTACTTTGCCAGGTTCAAAACCATGCATGTAGCAATCTTAATATTAGTTTCCTGTACTCTTTGAAAGGCCAGGGCAACAACCTTTGTGAAATCCTTTCAATGTCCCTAATGCAAGAGAGAGGGAGGGGAGCTTCTTTGAACCATTTGTGACCCTACCAGTAGCTTAAGATGGACACAGAACAGGCTGTAGTATTTGAGGTAGACATGCAAGACTGCTTTTAAGTCATGTGTACATAGAAATGTTGTGCATGTGTAGTGCTTGAAAACTGCACTTGCATAGGTGAGGTTTCCCTGGCAAGAGGGGGGCGTGATAAACATGGAGATACCAAGCTGGATTCAGCCCAGCACTTTCCCCATTCTCAGCAGCTGGGGTGGGAGCTTGGTATCTAACCGGAACATTGGCCCTGGACTTTGCTAACAGGCTCCTCTCACATCGTTTTATTTTGGTTGTGGCTCTAGTAGGTTTAGGATTTTGGCTAGCAGATGTCTTGCATATTTACAAGCAAAATTTCGTTAGTTGTATGTGCCTATATAAACTCTTTTATACAAGTTATGTAAATGTATTTTAATGGAAAGACCACACAAATTAATTTAGTAATTGCAATGATTAAATCAGGTTGCAGTGTTGTAATCTACAACAAATGAATAATAGAAAAATGTCACTCTTTAGCGACTGGTAATTTGAATACTAGTAATCTGAGTTTAGAATGTGGTATTAACAATTAATATAATAATTGTTGTTTGAAGGTTCAATCACATCAAGCAGTCCTACTGCCCAACCTGCTGAAGTACTACTTCAGGCCACGCCTCCCCACAGAAGAGCTCGATCTGCTGCATGGTCTTACATCTTTCTACCTGAAGAAGCCTGGTGTGACCTCACAATTCACCTTCCTGCTGCAGTGCTGCTAAAAGAGATACACATCCAGCCTCATCTTGCATCCCTTGCAAGTGAGTAGATTTATTAACAATTGTGCTGAACTGAAAAACTTTTAGGATATAATTTTAGAAAAAAAATGTTTTCTTTGAACATAAAAAACCTGATTTAAGAACACTAACAAAAGCCCAGCAGTTTGTTACCTTTGCTTTTATTATTGAGAATCAAATGCCATAGAATTTCTTAGTTTTCTGTGTTTTGTGCTGTTTGAATTAAGGGCAGGTCTACACTTAAAAAGCAGCACTGGTGCAGCTGCGCCACTGTAGTGCTTAGTGAAGATGCTACTATGCTGATTGGAGAGCTTCTCAAATAAAAATAAATAAATGGAGATATCTCCTAGAACTGGAAGGGACCTTGAAAGGTCATAAAGTCCAGCCCCCTGCCTTCACTAGCAGGACCAAGTACTGATTTTGCCCCACACTCCTAAGTGGCCCCCGTCAAGGATTGAACTCACAGCCCTGGGTTTAGCAGGCCAATGCGCAAACCACTGAGCTATCCCTTCCCCTCTCCCATCAGCATAGTTAATCCACCTCCGTGAAAGACAGTAGCTATGTCAACGGGAGAAGCCCTACTGTCGACATAGTAAGTGCTGTTTGCACCGCGGATTAGGTCAGTATAACTGCAATTTTCCACATCCCACTCTGAGCAATGTAGTTATACCAACGTAAGTCTGTAGTGTAGACAAAGTCTGAGTGCATGTCTTGCTGCTCTTCTAGTTCTGCCTCCCTTATCTGATGAGTTGGTGTTAAGTAGGAGAGGCCCTTGCATTTCATAAGGAATCAGTTTACATATTGCTTGTTTTCTTAGTTTCTGGCCCCAAATGTTAATTCTCCTCATGCCTCAGACTGGTTTCTCTGGAGCATCCTACAGGGCCTATTAAAGCCCTCGTGATGGCTGCTTTATTGTTTGTGATGTTAGACACATTCAGTTTTAATGGATTATAATCACTGACCTGATGACTCTTCCCCCCCTAGGTCCCTAATGTTGCTTCATTTATACTGGCAAAACTGCATTTTTTTGCCAGTATAGCTTATTTGCCCAGTGGGGCTGGAATAAGGTATAGCAGCAGAAGCACAGTTTTGCCAGCATAAGCTTCATACACACTTGTGATTTTAGAATACAGGTATAGTTATACCAGCAAGGTGTTCCTGGTGTAGACCTAACCTGAATAGGCAGGGCACCCTATGCCTTCTTAATTAGTTTAATGCCCAATCTTTGAAATAAAGTGCACAAATCACACTTTGGATATAGATAAAAATATGAAATTAATGTGAAACCTGTGGTCGTATTTTGCCTCTCAGCCTACATGGTTTGTTAATTTTAATGATTCTGAACTCTCTCTTTTAGGCTTTGTCTACATTGCATACTTTATAACTGCGTAGCTGTGCCGCTACAGCCACGTCATTGTAAAGTATGCTGTGTAGCCCCTCTTTGTGGCCGAGAGAGAGCTCTCCTGATGACAAAATAAAACCATCCCCAATGAGGGGCAGTAGCTTCATCACAGGGAGAGCATCTCCCGCTGACAAAGCGCTGTCTACACTGGCGCTTTTCGTTGTTAAAAGTGTTGTCGTTCAGCAGGGTGTTTTTTCACACTCTTGAGCGACAAATGTTTCAACGACAGAAGTGCAGTGTAGACATAGCCTAAGTTGGGGAAAATATTCTGATTTGTCAGTTAAAAACTGGGTACTCAAACTGATAAATGTTTTTTAAATAAAGTAGACTATCAATCACAGTTAACCCATGTGATTAACTCAAAACAAATTAACTAGGTGTGGGTTTTTTTTAGCGTTAATCGCACATCAGGGTGCCGTGCTTGGAGGGGAGAGGGGAGCGTCTTTGTGTACCTCCAGGGCAGGGGTCCCCCTCCTCCTGCTGCCCTGCTCCACTGCTGCTCCTGGGCCTCCCCTCCACCAGTGGAGCCACCCCTAGCAAGCTACTCCAGTGCACAGAGGGGGGGCTGATGTCAGGAGTGCCCATTCACCCCTCAGCGCACTCACACTCTCTCAAACATGCTTCTCCCCCCCAGCATTCAAAAATATTTAAGTAAATGGTATTCTGTTTAACAGTGTGATTAAAACTGCGATTAATTGACTATTTTTAATTTCTCGATTAATCGTGATTATTTTTTAATCATTTTACAGCCCTAAATAAAATGTTAAACCCTGTTTTGTTTCTCTGAAGCTTGCCCTTCATCAGTATCTGTTGAAGTAAGTGCAGATGGGGTGAATATGTTACCTTTGTCAACTCCTGTTATCACAAGTGGTCTCACCTATATAAAAATCCAGCTTGTAAAAGCTGAAGTGGCCTCAGCAGTTTGCCTTCGACTCCATCGCCCCCGAGATGCTAGCACATTAGGCCTCTCTCAAATTAAATTGTTAGGCCTCACTGCCTTTGGAAACACATCGTCTGCAACAGTTAACAATCCGTTCCTTCCTTCTGAAGATCAAGTGTCTAAAACAAGGTATGTTTATCAATAGTTGCAAGAAATGAGGAGAGCTATCCATGCTTTTCATCCTGTCTTTATGAAGCCTTTTATGTCTCTAAGGCAGGAGTCCCAGGTAGTGAACTGAATTCTCAGATTGTCAGCATTTCTCTCTAATCAACATCAGTAGTGTCCATTTTAAATCTTTTAGAAAATTTGGGTTTTAACTTAATACAAGGCAAGGAGTAAAAATAAATTTAAGAAATTAAATGTATTACATTTTAAAGTCAACTGGTAATAAGGAATTTACTAACCTTTAGAAAAAAGGATTGATAGTTTCTATTGGAAAATTTAAGCTGCATTAGTGAGACCTCATAATAGAATTTTTGATTTGGTGGAAATTTCAAAAAAGGAAAATTTTAATTTTAGGTTGAACTGAAAATGACATTTTTTTGAAATTTTTAGTGAATCAAAGTAAAAATTTTGAGTTGGATCAAAACAAAACATTTCATTTCTATTTTGATAAAATTTAAGGTATTTTGTCAAAAAGCAGCAGAGGACTAGATTCACAAAATGGCATGGATGACGAGAGTTATGTAACATTTAACCCAATACTTAGGGAACTCACCTGGGATGTTGGAAGACTTGGGTTCAGTTCCCTCTCTACCTAATGTAGAGCTTGGGTCTCCCACCTTGCAAGAGAATGCCCCAGCCCCTGAACTAGGAAGTATTCTCTTATGGGTCCATCTCATTCTCTCCTATTGAAGTTGTTCCACTTTTTTTATAAATAGTCCTTGATGCAAGGGTACTTGAACTTGGATGTCTCATCCTAGGTGAGTGCTCTACCCACCAGGCTATAGAGTTATACTTACTCTTTCTCTGGCTCATTGACTATTCATTGTTACGAAGGACTAGAATTGCCTCGATGATCCCAGGAAACTTGGGATTTTTTTCTAATACAGTTTTGATTTGAATTGGCTTTCAAATTTTAGAGTAACTTAGGTGAAGAAACAGGAAAACTAAATTTAAATTAGATACATAAATAAGCCTTCCTTAAGCAAAGTTCAAAGGATTATTCAGTTAACTGTGAAGCAATTTTTGTAAATTTAGAAAAGCTAAATATGCTATCCAAATTTTGCCATTACTGTTATCTTTTGTGTAATTTTAGTTCATCATGTACTGTTCATGCAGTTAAAAACTTTTATTTATATATATATATAGAGAGAGAGAGAGAGAATGCACAAGGGTGCAGAGTTAAGTTGTCTGCAACCTCATCTTTTTCAAGTTCATTGCTTTAATGGAATTGGTTATTTGTTCAAGATAAACATTCTTGTAACAGTTTTTAATATAGCATGTTACATTTTATATTTTTAAAAGAAAAATAATAGAAGAAACAGGCTAAATATAAACAAAATGTGTTACAAAATGTACAGCAAATGAGGTAGGGCTCCAGATCTCCTAAGGCTCACTGTAATCTATGATGCATTTATCATTTTAATTTATTATAGATTTCCTGTCAAATTTCAGAATTTACCTCCTCCTGGTTCAGGCTAACTATATTAGCAGAAAGATAAAATTGCACATGTAAGCACTCAAAATAATTTTTTTGTTAAAGTGCCAAAATTAAGTTGCAGGCATACCTTTGAACTCTGTAACAGAACAGTCTTTAATAATGTT
Source organism: Chrysemys picta bellii (assembly GCF_011386835.1). NCBI lineage: Eukaryota > Metazoa > Chordata > Testudines > Emydidae > Chrysemys > Chrysemys picta. The sequence continues at coordinate 145,642,238 of NC_088793.1, forward strand.
TGTATACTGTTGCTCTAATACAATATCATTCATTTCACCTTACAGTGCCTATTACAGTACTATCTAATCAGATATTTATACTTCTCTTCCTGTTATTCTTCCCATCTATAAAGGTGTTTACTTGACTTAAGGTTGAGATACGTCATAATTATTACATACACTAACTCATTCTAGCTTTTTTGTTTACTATTTCAGTATTGGATGGTTAAGATTATTGCATCACTGCCTCACTCACATAAGCGATTTAGAAGGAATGATGGCTAGTGCTGCAGCACCCACTGCCAATCTCTTGCAGACATGTGCTGCCTTACTGATGTCACCATACTGTGGTATGCATTCTCCAAATATTGAGGCTGTACTTGTAAAAATTGGGCTGCAGTCCACTAGAATAGGCCTAAAACTGATTGACATTCTTCTAAGAAATTGTTCCGCATCTGGGAGTGATCCTGCAGGTGAGAATGTATTCTTTCTTAGTTTTTTTTTTTTTAATATTTGTCATTCTAATTCTTGTAACTTCTTTTGTGGTTCATGTAAATATGTTAGTAGTTGGTTGAAATTTACAAATTAAAGTGCAGAATCAAAATCTTAAAGTTGCACATCACACCATAATTTTATGTGGTATACAGTGCTGTGCTTTTGAGTGTCAATGAGGAGGCTCTACCACAGGGGTTCTCAAACAGGGGGTTGCAAGGTGGTTACATGGGGGTAGCGAACTGTCAGCTCCATGGGGCTGACAGCCCCAAGCCCACATTATATTAAATTAACCCCCCCCTTTTTTTAATTTATAAGGGGGGTAACACTCAGAGACTTGCTGTGTGAAAGGGGTGACCACTACAAAAAGTTTGAAACCACTGCTCTAGTTCTTAATTATCCTTCAGTGGTACAGCAGGATTACCAGCACAAACAAACACACAGATTATAAATAAAAGAATGCAATCAGATTAAACATCAGTTTCAGCAAATCAGATAAATATGCTTCAATCCTTCAGGATACAGGAACTGTACAATAGGACAGGTGTACATAAAATCCCAGTTGCAAACTGTGTTAAGGAATAGTTAAGGCTGAGAGTATGGCTGAGTAATTTTAAGATAAATTTCAGAAATGTTGTGATTATCACATAACTAAGCCTTGTTAAACCTAGGAAATTGAGAGTTATGGCTAAACTTACGGAAATGATTTTTTTTAACTTAACATGTTTGGATTTTTTTTTTTAATTTAACCTAATTCTCAATTGCCTGCATGTAAAATTGGATTATGGAATTACTGCAACATTCCTGTTATGTTTTTACCTTGAATTACTCATTCATTAATGTACATGAACATTAAATAAACCCGAAGAGATGGTTATCCCATGATATTTCTAATGGTTAGAGGATTTAGTTTCAACTTGAAATCACTTTTTAATTTCAGCTTTCAGGGTCAGAATCACCCATACACTGTGGTTGCTTTATGCCATTCTTGTAAAACAGCCAGAGTATACTGGCTGGTAAACCTTATTTACAGTTCCTTGGCATTGACCATGCAACCCAGAATAGCCAGAATGTACACCCAGTTTTCTACTCTTGCCACAAGTAAATAGGTCTGGTGAAAAAGGTAGCTTAAAAAAAAATTAAGTATTAATGGTCACTTTTGCTGTTTATATTTTAGCTGAATGTTTCTGTCAGCAGAGGCTAGTGTATTGATTTCTTTTCTTCAGAAAAACTCATGAGGAGTAGCTTGCTTTAAAAATGGCTGCCATCTCCTATTCTGAATAGGATTTAAGTCACATCCTGTCCTTGTTAACATGCCCTGTTTCAAAATGGCCACCAAATCTCATTGTTCCCAGTAGAAGGGAAGCTAAGCTGCTTTAAGGTAAGATGACAGTGTTCCCTATCCTGTCAGGAAGTGAAGAGCACTGTGAGGAGCAGGTTATGGTGGTGGGCAGTTTTGCTGAGAATATCCTGTGGTCTTAGTCTTATGGAGAGCAATAATCTCGAAATGGATACCTAATTGAGGACTGCAAGTAGTCTCAGTATTACTGAGAGCAATAGAATGTGTCAGCCATTTTGGAAGAGGGAATATCTTCATTAAATTTGCTGAAGAAACTCTGTTATGAAGAACAACAAGAAGAAATTACCATCACTACTTAAAAAATCATTAAATATGATATGTGCACAAGCTTTTAATGAGTTTTAACTATATGGGAAGTTTAAAGAATGGTATTCCACTTCAGAGGTAACTTAGAACAAAGTCTGACTAATTGTAAAGAACTGATTTTTAATAGATAAATTAATGAATTTACTTGTAAATTCATTAAACATTTTCTGAGTACTCACAGGTGGTATGGGGGAGGACAGGTGGCATTCTTTATATATTGAGATTGAATTCTTGCTTTAAATGCAAAAGTCAACTCAATCCTAGTATTGAGTTATAATACACTTGTTTCCGTAATTGTGTCCCACGTGCACTTTAAAAACAAAAAAATTAAATGAGTACTTTTACTGTTAATTTTTTTCCTTTTTGTGTGTGTGTGTGGCAAGATTTGAATAGCCCTTTACTTTTTGGAAGACTGAATGGCCTGTCTTCTGACTCTACAATAGACATTCTCTATCAGCTGGGAACAACTCAGGACCCTGGAACAAAGGACAGGTAAAATAATTATTTGAATTGTTAATGTCTTTAAGTATTAAAATTGTTTAAAAATGGATTACTTAGTGTTTTCTCATGATGCTAAAACATACTTTTCTTGTATCCAGTTTGAAATATCCCATGAGCACAGAACTATAAAGAAACTTCTAGTTTTGCATTTTACCTATCTTTGCATTCTCTTCAAAGAATGCTTAGTAAACTGGGCACAAGAAAATATACTTTTTAATATGGCTAAACATAAATGTGTGCATCTTGGAACAAAGAATATAGCCATACTTATAGGATGGGAGACACTATCCTGGGAGTCAGTGACATGGAAAAAAATTTGGGGGTCATGGTGGATAAGTTGAACATGAACTCCCATTGTGATGTTGTGGCCAAAGAACTAACGTGATGCTTGGATGCAGTGAAATCTTGAATAGGACTGGAAAGTTTTTTTTATTTTACCGCTGTATTTGGCACTTGTGCCGCTGCTGCTGGAATACTTTGTCCATTTTTGGTGCCTACCATTTAAGAAGGATTGTTGATAAATTGGAAAGGGTTCAGAGAAGAGCCATGATACTGATTAAAAAATTAGAAAATATGCTCTACGGTAATGGACTCAGAGCTCATTCTGTTTAGCTTAACAGAGAAGTGACTTGATTACTGTCTGAGTATCTACATGAAGAGTAAATATTTAATATTGGGCTCTTCAATCTACCAAATAAAGGTGTAACACATCCAGTAGCTTGAAGTTGAAACTAGACAAATTCAGACTGGAAATAAGGTGTACATTTTTAACAGTGAAAGTAATTAATCATTGGAACAATTTTACCAAGGGTTGTGATGGATTCTCCGTCACTGACACTTTTTAAATCCAAGATTGAATGTTTTTTCTGAAAGATCTGCTCTAGGAATCATTTTGGGGAAGTTCTATGGCCTGTGTTATTTAGGAGGTCAGACTAGATGATCAGTGGTCCCTGCTGATCTTGGAATCTATAAATCTGTGAAACCCCTTTCTTCCTTCTGCTTAAATTAGCTATTACTTACAGGTGTTTAGGGAATTGTTCTTCAATACTGGTAAGGCTGCAATAGCTCTGTTGCTTCCCCTGCATTCTGCATCCCAAAGTTTAACAGTTTAAGAGTTTTTCCCCATACACTGTGTAGTTATAAAATTACAAATATTTACAATTTAAAACATAAATTTTAAAATCACTTGTTCTTCTAATTATTGCCAATCCTGAATTAAGTCTTCTGTGGTTCTCCTGCAATGGTTAGTGACATCCCAGGTTTTACAAATGGTGCAGGAAATGTGAAATTTGAGAAACTGCAACATGAATTCAATTTGTGGCAGATCAGTATGAGATCCCAACTTTAACGGCAGAACTTGATTTTTTTTTTTTTTAAATGAACCTTGGGAAACATAAGATTTGTAGTTTACCGTCAATATTGGTTTAAAGAAATAGATAAGTGTAAATTATTTTGGGGCAGATACTTGATCTGCCTTATAGGTTCCAACTGCTGGTTGATCTTCTGTTATAATATGGTATGTGCTTTTGCCTTCTAGAATTCAAGCCCTGCTGAAGTGGGTCAGTGATTCTGCAAGAGCAGCTGCCATGAAAAAAAATGTCCGCATCAGTTACATCTGCCCAAACAGCTCAACAAGAGAGTATGGTCTCTTGATGCCATCTCCTTCCCATTTGCACTGTGTAGCAGCAATTTTGTGGCATAGCTACGAGCTACTTGTAGAATATGACTTACCAGCATTGCTGAACAGAGAGCTCTTTGAGTAAGTAGTGCAAGTAAAATATTTCACTATATGCAGTCTATAACTTCTGTTTTTCATTTATTAAAAGATGATAGGCATTTTGCTGTTTCCATGTGCAGTAATAGTGGAATACTAATTTATTTGGTGCTTAATATATTATGGTTAATGAAAAGGTACTGTACTACAGAGAAAGCCAGAGTTGACTATAAATAACATGATATTCTAAAATTATTTGGTAGTAACTGTAATAGGTGACCAAATTATTCACTTTTGTGGCCTTATTTTTAATATACAGCATTTCTGAAACTTCTTATTAAACAATTTATATGTTTTTATAGCTATTAACAAGATCCAACCTTTGTTTTCATTTCTGGGGCCATGGTTCATGTAAAACAATGTAGAAATATTTTAGTGCAATTGCAGTATAGTAAATCTCCAATATTAAGAAGATTCAGTTTCTCAAGGAGCCATATCCTTATATTTAAAACAAGAAATGAAATTTTACATTTTAATTAGTGAACTAAATTTTTGCTATAGTTGACATTTTAAAATGGAAAAGCTAGAAGATGTTCTTTTGTGGGCAGCCCAAGTAATCCAGTTGGAATTCAGCATACCTGTTTAGCCAGACCATGCCTGAGTTGCTGATTACAGTAACCATTTATTTCAGGATTATCTTCAAATTTAAAAACCTAATTAATATGATAAAAATTTTAAAAAACAAAATAAGTGTTCTCTTGGCTAGCAACCACAATATGTTGGGTAATGTACAAGCAGAAAGAAAGACACAGTAGTTTGAAAAGCTGTAGCAGGACTGGATGCAACGAAGTTTCTCAGTTGAGGAACATAATTACTAAAAGTGTGTCTATCCCATAGGCTGGGTCCAGTCCATGCATGACAGGAGTACATCTTGGAAACTGTATTTTGGCAACTAACCATATAATTTGATTGGTTTAATGTCCTAGTAAATTGGGGGGAAGCAGCAGATGTGACATATCTTGATTTCAGTAAGGCTTCTGACATAGTCCTACATGACATTCTCATAAGCAAACTAGGAAAATGTGGTCTAGATGAAATTACGGTAATTACTGCACAACTGGTTGAAAAGCATACTCAGAGTAGTTCTCAAAGGTTTACTGTCAAACTAGGAGGAAACTTATCTAATGGGGTCCTGCAAGGGTCTGTCCTGGGTCTGGTAGTATTGATCATTTTCATTAATGAGTAGGATAATGGAGTGGAGAGTATGCAATCTCCACTCCATTATCCTACTCATTAGGGAGTAGTAGGTATTGCATGCACTTTGAAGGACATGATTACAATTCAAAACAGTCCTGACAAATTAGAGAATTGGTCTGAAATCAGTAAGATTAAATTCAATAAAGACAAGTGCAAAGTCCTACACTGAGGAAGGAAAAATCAAATGTATAAATACAAAATGAGGAATAACTTGGCTAGGCTTCCCCAGGCCCAGCACATGGCTCCAGCAGTTATCTCCTCCTCTTCCTTAAGGGTGTCATAGAATCATAGAATATCAGGGTTGGAAGGGATCTCAGGGGGTTAGACTAGATGACCTCCCGCTCAAAGCAGGACCAATTCCCCAGACAGATTTTTTTTGCCCCAGATCCCTAAACAGCCCCCTCAAGGATTGAACTCACAACCCTGGGTTTAGCAGGCCAATGCTCAAACCACTTTGCTATCACTCTCCCATCAGTCTTCTTCTGATGCCAGGTAATGTAGATCAAGCTATCCTGAAGTGTTGAAGGCTCAATGTTCAAGCACTACAGATTATCACAATTTTGGGTGTGGAGGTGTTAGCTGCATATATTAATTTTTACTGCTTTCCTTTAAAAAAACAAAAACAAAACAAACAAACAAAAACCCTATGTTAAAATAGTTAGCTGCAAAGTCAAGTACTCAGAAGTTAGGAAATGCTAGATTTATGATTGCCTGTGCAATTTAATTCAGCCTTCTTGTTCATATGCACTCTGATATTCTTTAATCACATGGCCACATACTATTCTCCACCACCCCCCCACCACCCCCACCCCCCCCCCACACACACAAGACCCCACCTATTGGCTTATAAGTAGCTATTTAAACTTGGAAATAATACAAAATTTCATAGGGAGTCAATGTAAGGAAATTATGTAGCTGTGTTTTAGTCAATTAGGTCCTTTATAAGAACACTGGGGTTATCCTCTAGGTCAGTGTATCTCAACCTTTTTGATACCAGGGACCGCCTTGCTGCCTTCCTCAACTCTGTCAGGAAGATCTCAGGGACCAGCACCGGTCCATGGACTGGTCATTTAGAAACACTGCTGTAGGTAATTTACAGCTGTAAGAACTTAAAAACAGTGACTATTTAGCAGGCATGTGATTGGTGATCAAAGAGGAAAAATGATTATAGAATCTCACTAAGCCACCAGTTATGCAGGCTACTAGTTGAACAGTGTTTTCCCTTAGATATCTGACACCTAATTAAGTGTATCATCCTTCAGGGTAGACATGAAATAAATCCTCCATCTATGACAGGAGTAAAAGTGGGCTCTGATTTCAATTTGTAAGTAGTTGAAATTATCCCTACCCAATAAGATCTGAAATGCTAATACTGAAATGGGATCTAGAGTATATCCACCTGTGTGGAGAGTCAGATCACATTAGGCACGAGTGTGCTGTAGTGTGAGAGATATTGAAACTCAGCTATGCTTTTTTAAAATAATTTGTCTACTTTGAAATAAATTATGTAAATAATTAGTGATACAGTCCAGTGGTGGTGTAATGGCATTTTCAAAAGTGGATGAGTAATTTAGGAGCACAAGTCCCATTGACTTCCTTTACCATTAAAGGCAGCTCTTCTTTGACTGCAGACAAACTACAGGATATGCATTCTTTTGAGTGGTTCTAGAAGAATAATTGCATAGGTTTAATTTTATTAAATTGTACCCTATCTTCAATTGTAATTTTCTTCAGAAGAGCACTGAGAGTGAGGGTACGTAGAAAACTTCATTACGCTAAATCTACGTTACACTATTTTTCATTCTTCTATCCTAGAAGTTGTTTAGATGGTGCTTGAATAGAGAGAGTTATAAAATGTCCTGGGAACTTACTAAAATACTTTGAGATGTTTAAACCGCTTAATTGCAAAGTTCTTCACAAAGGTGGGTTACCTTATCCCCATATTTACGTGTTGCGTTATTGAGGTCACAGTTTATTCAAGGTTGCATGACCTAAATGGTACAGTTGCATGACCTGGATCTCTTGATTTACAGCCCTTGTCTTCAGTCTACTAGATAATAGCTGTATTAAATATATCCTAAAGAAATAAATGCAAATATAGTGATTTTTATGCAGTGTCCAGATTATGCTGTGATATCAAGTAGGCTAACATTCTCAGATATTTGTTAGTTAAAAAAAGTTCTACAAACCTGAATATAGTAGCATAATTCAACTCATTTATTGTATCTTTGGAAAACATTTTTATTAACTTTTGACTAACAAGGGAAAACGAGTGGCAAATTTTTGTTTTGGTGTGACTTTTTTTTTTTTTTCTCCTTCTCCTCTAGGTCCCTCTTTAACTGGTCAATGTCTCTTCCCTGCAACATGGTTTTGAAGAAAGCTGTTGATAGTTTGCTTTGCTCAATGTGCCACATCCACCCAAATTATTTTTCCTTACTTATGGGCTGGATGGGTATTACCCCTCCTCCAATGCAGTGTCAACATAGACTGTCTATGACGGATGATAGCAAAAAACAGGACCTTAGTTCATCTTTAACAGATGACTCTAAAAATGCACAAGCACCTCTTGCACTAACAGAGTCTCACTTGGCTACCCTTGCTGCCTCATCTCAGTCTCCCGAAGCTATCAAGCAATTATTGGACTCAGGTTTGCCCTCTCTCCTTGTAAGAAGTCTTGCTAGTTTCTGCTTTAACCATACTTCCAGCTCTGACTGCACTTCTCAGTCTGTGGATATTACCCAGGATAGACTCAGGAGACATCATGTTCCACAGCACTTTAATAAAATGCCTATCACGGCAGACCTAGTTGCTCCTGTACTCAGGTTTTTGACAGAAGTTGGTAACAGCCACATCATGAAGGATTGGTTGGGTGGTTCTGAAGTCAATCCACTGTGGACAGCACTTTTATTTCTGTTGTGCCATTCTGGTGCTACTTCTGGAGGACACAGTGTGGTAGCACAACAGACCAGTGCAAGATCTACTTTGCTTTCTTCAACGGCAGGAACAGGACTGACCACTCAGCAAAGGACCGCAATTGAAAATGCAACTGTTGCATTCTTTTTACAGTGCATTTCCTGCCATCCTAATAACCAGAGGCTGATGGCACAGGTAAAAGAGCAAAACCTTAATCTGTAACTTTTATTATTTTTAAGTGAAAATTTAGTTGGTACAAGATTTGAGAACATAAGCTTTTGTGGCTTAAATTTTACACAGGAAAAAATAGCCTATTGGATGATTAAGGGATGTGAATGTAGATTCTGCAGTATTTTTTGTATTTGTAGATTTGATTCTTTAATATGCCATTTAACGGAGACGATTTTGCATCATAAATATTAGCACATTGGGCTTTGTTTGATGGAAGAGAGATTAATTCTTCTGCCCGCTAGTACAATATTCAGTATGGCACATGGGGCTCTGTTTTGTCACTTACATTAAAGTGCATTTCTGTTTTGCTAACTCACTACAAGAATGGCACCTTGGTCGTGTGTTTGTAAATCAAATTTGCCCAATTGTGCACTCTTAATCTGGAATCCAAAGATAAAACTGGATGTTTTTTCTCTCTCATTAATAAAAACAGAGATGCTTGAGCAACTTTATTGCTTTCAGTGCAGTTGATTGCTGCACAGGTAACAGAAAGCGGGATGTGGCATTGCATTTGGAATTCTGTTAACATATTGAGAAGAATGGAATTGCAGCAGATGCTCTTTAGTAGCAACATACCGGTGCCCTTTTGCTATCTTGCACCCCCAAGTGACTGTTGCTGTTACGGGGAGTGTCGACAATTCACAGTAGGGAAAGTGTTCCCAGGGGAAATGTTGCTCGTAAGCGGTGGTTGCTCTTACAAGATGATGCTGCAAACAAGCATCTACTGTAGTTCATGTCCTCTTAGCCGTTAGCTCTGGAGTGCCAACAGGAGGAAAACCATTAAAAAAAAAAAAGCCTTAATTTTTATCTGTAAATTAAGTCTGAATACATACTAGGATCAGATAAATTGAGTAAGAAGAGGCCATTTCCAGAGAAGAACTTCACCCCAACGTAGTGTAATTCCTCCATAAAGCAGAAAAATTACTTTTCACATTCTTGATGCAACACCTAGTCAAGATTGACTTTCCCTCTCCATATTTTTGTCAACTAGCCTTTGTTTTTCACAATATTGCCTTAAAAATAAACTTGAATTATTATATTGATTCCTATGCTTCTTTTTTTTTTTTTTTTTTTTTTTTACTCTTAATTCATTTTTAACTTGTTTTGCTGTTGGTAACCTGTTCATAGGTGACCATTTATCCTCCTCTGGTGATAAATTGAAGATGAGATCATTTAAACCCTACTTTGAAAAATAAGTGGCGGCAGATCTTAAAAATTAATGGCCATGCTGTGCTATTAATGGTAATGCAGAACTATATTTTATAGATTTGTGCACGGTCATATTCTAAAATTTTATCTAATCTTGCATTTTTAGGTTCTCTGTGAATTGTTCCAGTCATCTCCTCAACGAGGGAACCTCCCAACTTCTGGAAACATTTCAGGGTTTATTAGAAGGCTATTTTTGCAGTTGATGCTGGAGGATGAAAAAGTGACAATGTTTCTTCAGTCCCCATGTCCAGTAGGTCTTTTGTGTATCTACATTATGAATGTCAATTCGATCTGACTACACACTACTTGTACATTCTCACAGTTGATTCTGCTTTTTTAGCAAACAATGACAGCTTTCTTTACTATATTTATTGCGGAATAGTGATAATTACTTTTTTGGTGGATGTGGGGAGAGGGTTGAAGGGCTCTTTCTAGATTTTTAATTTGCTGTATATCACTTTGACATATTTACATAAATATAACATTTAAAAGAGCCACAAGTAATTCTACTTCTATCTGACACAAGAAGTTATTGAATGCCCGGGAAGGGGATTTGGTGGAATCATTGTTGATTGGAGAGATGAAGTTTGTGGATTGAATCAGTCATCACTGGACAGAGAGAAGTGAATGGAGTTACAAATTTTTAGAGGATCTCAGTTCGCTAGAATCTGGAACCTCTTGAGGGACTTCTGATAACATGTCTTATGAATTTATTTAGCACTTAATTTTCAGTGTTGAGTGTTGAGATGGTTCTCTCATATTCTAACTTTAGTAAATTGAAAGCTGGTCAATGAATGATTAATGTTCACTGATTACCAAACATCATTGTATTAATTTAATTTTGGTTGCCTGATTATTGAAGGAAGTGATGGCAATTGAGACTGCCAATAGATAGAAGCAATTAAAACCAAAAAAAAAGTTAAGTAGTAAGAGAATTTATTTACAAGAAAAATGTTTTGCCAAAAAAAAAAAAAGACAAACATGAACTAGGTAAAATTGCAGCTTTCTTTTATGCCAACATCCTCTTGGATATAATACAAAATGAGCAATTTAAGGAAATAATTGAAGCACTGCATCCAGGATATACTCATTAAGACAGATTTAAATTCGCAAGTCCACTGCTTGATGCTACAAGTGAAGAAGTAAGGGAAAAATTAAAGGAAGAACTGAGACCATCTAATACTTCAATACTGGGAAAATTGCTTTCCCGCTTATTGATCCCCACTATTGATTCTACATTTGAAAAGTAAACCATAGAATATTATATCCAAGCAGTTGACAGTGCCATCTAAAAATACCAAGAAATATGACAAGGAGATCTTTGCTACCAGTTCAAAAAACAAAAATGAAAATAAAGAGCAACTTCTTAAATGCAATCATCCTAAACTGCTAACATATAATGTTCAACACTGTATTTAAACCTGTTGAGAAAGGAACATCTAACACAGTCCTAAGGTATATTGAGGAAGTTCAGAGGTTCTTGCCTAGTCACCATGACACTCTATTTACGTTTTTTAAAAAGGAGGATTGATGCCCAAGTTTCCCAATGGCACTTTTGGTGGAGCACCAGAAGAGTGTGTTTACATTTCCATCCAACTACCAAAAGTATGAAATTTGCACTCTTCATGAAAAGCACGCATTTTACATAGCAAGGACTCTGCAGAGAGTTACTAACTTAGCAAAAGCCATTGAAAAAGACTTCAAAGGAACGTGACATTACAGGCTACATTACTGTCACAAAGTGTGGTAATATGATTTGGTTCTCAATAGCAGAGAACTGGAAGCATACAAAAACAAATTTGAAAAATGATTCAGAGAATCTGAATTGACATCAGTTCAATTCAAAATTTTGCTAGGTTTTATAGTCAGCTCAGCATCTGTTTCTGGACCATTACTTATCACCCATAGAGGTACATTCTGTTATCTCTTCTAGCATCCCAGAGGGATCTCAAATGCCTTTACAGTGTCTTTAGGACTTGGCCACAAACCAAAGTGTGGTTCTTCAGACTCTTGGCTCTATGTGGCTGAACAGAGCAGTTGCTCAGTTCTCCTTCCTTTCCTTTTTTTGGGGGGGGCTTTTAAAGCCAATTTTCACAGCTGTTCCCCACTTCCTCTTCCCTTCTCAAGTAAAATTTGGAGATTTTAAAAAGGAAAAAATGATTTTGTCCAAAATGATACTATTTACTAAACGTCTCACCTTGGCTTTGTTCTCCCACCAACCCACCGTGCTTTACCCAGCATAGTGGATCTGGCTAGAGAGGAAGCAAAAATTGTGATGATGGTGCCTCGCTTTGAGGGACCTCTCTCTCAGGAGCCACAGAAGGGGTGCTCTACCACAGTTGTCCCCAGTCCTTGAACCCTCAATTCCCCCACAAGAAGGGGATCAGAGTCTGGATGACTTATTGGGACTTCTCTCTCACACACGCATCCTAATCTACACAAGATTCTTCTGGAGATAACTGCATAGGTAGGTCAGTTCTCCTCAATGTCCAGGACAAAATGGGCAAGTCAGTCTTCTTCAGTCCTGAGACCCATCAAGGTAACTCCAAATATATATTCCCAAGACTATTCCATCCACCTCTAAGAGGAACATTTCCATGTCTTAGGCCTTCAAGTGGTTAATGAGATCCGTTGATGGGGAGTCTATCCTTTGTCTCCCATACATCCCTGGAGTAAGATTTGGGCTCTCTTGGGGATGTTCCTTTGTGTTTCCTCACTAGTTACCCATTGAATGATGGCAGACATTGGATCTTGAAGGTTTTTACCAACACGCTCCAGCAGCTTAAAACCCCAAACGGGGGGAAAGGGCTCTGCCTTCTTACAGAAATCAGGATCCTGTCTTTCCACGGTTACAAAGTGATTATCTAAACTCAAGTCATTTTTGTCACTTGACTTGGATTCCATAGTTCTTAGGATATAGCTTTTATTTCTTTTTGCTCAATCTCAAACATCTGAAGAAAAAAATCCTAGCGTAATGTGGATGTACACAGAACAATTAAAATATATTTGCAACATACAGAATCTTTTAAAAGATTGGATTGCACATTTATATCTTTTCACCTAAACTATCTAGAACAGGGTGTAAGTTAGCTCTAACTGGGTGGGTAGAGTAATCTGATCAGAAATGGCATTTACTGTAAAGAGTAGATCTTCAGAACAGCAAATATTCTATAACACACCCTTCAAACACTACAGAGTTCTCAGATGTCATAAAAAACGAGTTTTGACTAAATTTTGCCCCAGTGACACCTATCCAACCCCTCTGCTTTTGATTGGGTTGCACAGGAATAAACTGGCCCTGCATTTGGGATTTAGTAAACAATTCTGTTGATGAGCAAGAAGTAACAGAATAATAACTTTCTGTGCAGGGCAGGGAGGATTTTGGAAAGCTAGGAGGGGTAAAAAGCAATTAAAATGTTTTAACTAAAGAAATCGGATATGAATTTAAATGGGGGAGGTAATTTGGGTTGAGAAGTGCTATTTTCAGTTATTTTAAAATAACTTTTTAGTGGTTCTTGTATTATAAAAGAAAAGTACCTATTGCTAAATCTAGAATTACTTTGCTAACTATATTTCTGATTACTCATAAATGGTATGTGATCTTCAACTTTTTTTTCTGTTGATTTCTCAATAGTAGTAACCACCTCTGTGCAAAGCTTATTGGAGTGGGGGAGAATTTCCTTTTACTTTCAAAAATAAAAGAAATTAAACCCAAAGTACCTAATATGTCAGGTGCGCGCACACTGAAGATGATGAGAGAGGGTCTTGTACTGAACTTAAACCAATAGTCTTTATTTTTATTTTCAGAGTGCTAAACAAAAACAGATTTTTGCAGCAGTTTTCTTTGTGTAAATTTTTTTTTTTAATTTGTGATGAATCATTTTACCATCTTATCAAGTTGGCATACTTTCAAAAAGATTTCTTTTGGTCTGGAGAGTCAGTGGCTGCATATTGTGATTTTACTTAATATAGTTTAACAACTTGTCATTGTTGTTGGCCTTATTTCTGAATACTTGCAAGTAACTGGTTTTTATTTATTTTTAGCTGTACAAAGGTAGAATTAATGCTACCAGCCATGTAATCCAACATCCAATGTATGGCGCAGGACACAAGTTCCGTACTCTTCACTTACCTGTCTCAACAACATTAGCAGAGGTTCTTGACCGTGTGTCAGGCAAGTTTCAATACTGTGCATTTAATTCTATAATGTGTTAAGGAAAAATTATGTGTCTGCTATTATATGTGTGTGATATCTGCATACTTGTAACAAAGTTTCAAAATAGACAGTAATCAGAGATTAAAGTTTTACTTTTTTGGGAACATATAACACAGACTTTCCTCTAATGGTTGCAGTTTTAGATTGACATACAGTTCTTTCAACTTTACATAATAGATTTAGAGGAGGCAATCTTAGACATACTTAACCGTTCAAAGCTTATCTTCAGCTGCCAGGCCACAAAATATATTACTATGCCTACATTTTCAATATTTAAAATACTTTCAAATTTTCTCCTGAGATGCTTCCAAAATCTTATGAATATTTGAGTTCAGTATTCAAAGTTCCCTTTAACTGTGTCTAAGCCCAATTTTAAAAAATTCCTTACGGCGATCATTTGCTTAATGTTTATTGCAAGTTAAACATCACAGAAATGATGTCCATGTGGAGTGTTTACCATCCTTTTCAATCTGATTTACACTCATACATATTTACCTGCAATATAAATAATATTTTATCTATAAAATGGAAATTGAGAACAAATTTTGAAAGTTATGAATAAAGTTGAAAAACAAGAACAAGATGGTCACGACTGAGGTATTTATTTTATCCAAAAATAAAATCCAAGATTTTCAGTGAGACTATTAGTCTTTTCTATATTAAATATCTATTTAACTGCAAGGACCAGTTGAACATTTTGGAGAAGAGCAATCTTTAATAAAGATTCAATTACCTTGCTCATGAAATTAAGGTTAACGTTCACAATAAACAAACATCACAGTGGCCTCTCAAGGGTCCTTGGGCAAAACCAGGAAAATCAAACTTGATGTTCCAAAGGAGAGAAACAAGCAAGGTAAAAAGCTCTTAAGCCATTTTATATATGCAATAAAGTTTAAAAAAAAAAATTCACCACAATATTAAAAAAAAAAAAAAACTTTAGTAGGTCGTCTGTATTGCTAAGCTATTGTTGACATTTTAGAGGAGTCAAAGGAAATTCAAAGTTACAGTTCCTAGAACAGTTGCAACTCTGCCACATTGCACATAAGTGAGTCCATACAAAATACATATTTTTATAGATCCTCGTATGAATTTACAAATACTTAGCTATAATTTTGACAGTATATACGAGTGTTTCCGTTAAAATTGCTCTGGAAATGTCTATATTTTCAAACTTTTTCAAATCCTCTGGTGTAGTTGTATTGACTTTGTGCATTTCTGAGGGGCTATATTTGTTTGTATCTGCTGATAATCTGGTGTGCTCTGTTTCTGTGACCAACCAGTGCTGCACTGACACTTTTTCATAATTAACTTTTTCCAAAGTCTTTTAACATACTGATGACCAGTAACCTATTGCACTAATGTAGCATCTTTCATCAGAGTATAGCAATTTAAAATAAATGGGGAAAAAATACATGAAGTTACTGGTATGTGACACTTCTATTACCAGACAAATTTCAGTAAATCAAATACCCTGTTCACTGGAGCTTTGTGATTAAAAATGATGTATGTCCTACAGTACATTTGAACTTTGATTATGTGTTGTGTGAAGAAGTACTTCCTTTTGTTTGTTTTAAACCTGCTGCCTATTAATCTCAAATTGCCGTCTCTTATGAAGTTATAATTTCCCTATTTCTCAAAGTATTCTAGCGTACTTGGGTAGACAAGGTTTAAATACCTAATGATAAACAAGCAGAAACACTTTTAAAAAAAATAATACCCAATACCTCTTTGGCTGCCTTTATGCATCACAGAGAGTTAAAAATGGCAATAGCTCAATTCTTTCTCTTTGCATTTGCCTTTTAAATTAACTCTTATATATTGTTTGGCCTGCCAGTTGTAAGAACCCTTCCATTTGAGCTGAAGGGGAGGGGGAATAGTTTTTGTAGAAGGGTAAAAACGCACACGCACAGTAACTACATGGTTATCCATATTTCAAATAGTCAAAAGTCATCATAATTGTGAAGAATATTGACTATACCACCAGAGGCAGTGGGATCTCCGTGCAAAAGGAAGGGACTGGGCCATTTAAGAGTGACTCAGTCTACTTCTGGCAGCGTCTGCAGATAGGGAAGCAGCATCTGCTAAAATAATCAGCCTGTGCAACTGCTCACTCCCTTCTCATTAGAACAACAAGGAGTCTGGTGGCACCTTAAAGACTAACAGATTTATTTGGGCATAAGTTTTCGTGGGTAAAAAGCTCACATCTTCAGATGCCATCTAAAGATGTGAGGTTTTTACCCACGAAAGCTTATGCCCAAATAAATCTGTTAGTCTTTAAGGTGCCACCAGACTCCTTGTTGTTTTTGTAGATACAGACTAACACAGCTACCCCCTGATCCTTCTCATTAGGTGACTGAAATGACATTCAGCTCAACACTTAAAACACCAGCAACTATGAGGATTATAATACTGACCCAATATAAGTGCATCCTAGAATATAGCAACATGGGTCAGTCTCAAATTTTGCTTTACAAGTACACCTCCCAGATGCAGTTTCTAATATGCCTGTTGGCTCTGAGAAACCCAGTGATGCACATTCAGAGAACCTAAGGATCCTGATTATAAAATGCAGCAGGTGTCTACGATTTGCCTGGATTTGATGGAGACACAGCTCCCTGTCATGCTGGAGGAGCTCTAGAATAGCTGGGATTTTCTGGGTTTCAGTGGTCTTGTAATTCTCTCTATCAAAAGTGAAATTTGGTTCAGACGAAGAGTAGGTGTCATCAGTCAATTTGTGTCTTCAAGCAAGGAAAATGCTTGATTAATCTGGAGAAGAACCCCAGGCAAACGGTTTATCTTTCAGTGCCTCAACTGTAGATGATCTGGGTTGTGGTATAAAAGGGGTCCTTGCAGGAAGTACATGGTGACTCCTTGGACACCTAGGTCCTAGGCCCATGTTTCGTTTGACTAGTAGAAGATGAGGATGTCACGTGGTCCTTTTTGATGTTTTCTGGATCACCTTCCCAATCGGAAGTAGACAAGGAGACTATTTGGCCATTTATGCACTATGACATCCATTACCAATGTGAGATCATCCAATGCAACCAAAAGGAAAATTGACAATTGTTTAATTCTTGCCATTAGTAGATTAATACTGATATCTAGTGTTCTGCATCTAAATAAGTGGTCTGATTTTTCAGAGGTGCTAGGTGTCAGCAGCTTCTGTTGCCTTCAGTGGAAACAGAGTGCTCAGCAGCTGAGATTTACAATATGACATCCAAGTTCAAATATTTTGGCTTACTCATCTAAGTCTACAGTTGTCTACAATTAAACATAGTAATTTATCTTTGTTTAATCTCCTTTTTTCTGTTGGTAGCAGTGATTTTTCTAACTCTGCTAGTCATATCACCCGAATACAAACAACTAAATACTTGAACTTCTGCCTGGATTGTCAAAGCATTGTTTTTTTAATAGCCCAAGGAAAATTAGCTGCAAGACTTCTTGTCAGTACTGTCAATGCCTGGTCTTTTGTTATTAAAGAAGCTTAAGATAATTTTGGTAGTTAGAATGGAACTTAAGGCTCCAAACCAGCAAGGTAATTGAGTGAAACCAAATGAATATCTAGTGAGTGGGTGAGAAATTATAATTAAATCAACATGACATCTTAATACCTATAAAATATGTGTGTACTTTTTTTTTCTCCTGCAGATACACCAAGTATCACAGCTAAACTAATTAATGAACAGAAAGAAGATAAAGAAAAAAAGAACTACGAAGAGAAAGAAAAAGTTAAAGCAGAAAATGGCTTTCAGGACAATTACAGTGTTGTTGTTGCCTCTGGTATGTGTTGTGGTTTTTTTTGTTTGTTTGTTTGTTTTTTTTGTTTTTTTGTTTTTTCCCTTTTCACCTCTTTTGTAAAATCAATCCCTCTGAACATAAAATGAGAATAATTATGTCAACTCGTATAAACCCACCATTGTTATTACTAAAGGTGTACTACTGAAAATGTTTGACAATGATATTCCTTAATTAAGCTTACTGACCTTTAGCAACAAGGTATGGGCCCCGGTACAACCACGACCACGAATGAGTTACACTGTGGTAAAGAGTGCTATTTGTAAAAGTACATGTGTCTCCCGCATGTGTCATATTGTATTTATAAAGGTCACCTAAACCCAGAGCCTTCATTTACACCGTTTGCATGGTAAATACAAATGGTTCCATAGTGGCAAAAGATGTCACGATGGAGATAAGTACGTATAAAACCAATACTCTTTATTCCACATGAATATAGAGGATTTTCCCAAAATCCTAGACCTTTTGAAAACTCATTCATATCCTTCTAAAATCAGTCATGTCAACTTCTCTTGTAAAATTGGAATGGAATGTACACTCTGTAGCTTGAACATGAGAAGTTGACTGTGGGAGAGGGGATTTAAAGTTGAACAGGTGGCTGCAGGAGGTATTGCAGACTGAACTTCTAAGGAACTCATGGTATTCTCTTAACACTTTGGCTGACCATCTTTTGAAGATGGCTGATCTACCATAGTTTCACCTGGGCATGAAAATGAGCTCAGGGAGGGACACTGGTTTCTTTTGACTCTTGAAACCAGTATTTCTCAAACTGTCTCCCCTATCAGGACCTCAGCATTTTAAACACAATTTAAGAGGTTCATCTATATCTGAACTGGGCCACTGTTTCACTACTCAAAATATGTTTAATGCAACTCAGCTGACTATAAAGTGCAGCAGCTTCAGTGGGAGAGGTAGTGGGGATGGAGGAACAGATGGGTGTGACTAATCATAAAATCATAGAATATTAAGGTTGGAAGAGACCTCAGGAGGTCATCTAGTCCAGTCCCCTGCTCAAAGCAGGACCAACACCAACTAAATCATCCCAGCCAGGGCTTTGTCAAGCCGGGCCCTAAAAACCTCTAAGGATGGAGATTCCACCACCTCCCTAGGTAACCCATTCCAGTGCTTCACCACCCTCCTAGTGAAATAGTGTTTCCTAATCCACTTTAATCCTTAAAGTGTTACTATATTTTCAGAATAAAAAAACAGCGCTTTCATATGTACCAGTGAACAAGAAAACTTGACAAGTTTTGTTCAACATTTAAAAAGATAAAGTTATGAGAGAGGCAGCATAGTCAGCGAGGGCTGACCCTAAGCAAATTTCTGTTCTCATAAGCACCATGTTATATCTCCCATCCTTTTTTTAAATAGACTTTAAAAGTCTGGTTCTTTATTGCATCATTTTACTTCTATCCTTTCTATTAAGTGAAACCTTTTAAAAATTTTGTTTATCCCAGTTATGTGTTTTTTCTTTTTTCTTGCTTTTCACTATTCTGTATCTATCCTTTTGTCTTTCTCAATTTTTCTCTTAAATAGCAGTTACTATGTTATGAAATAATTGTTCTCTCCTTCTTTTTCATCTTTCTTCTCCTGTGTTGGGTTATCTACCTCTTCCCCAAATTTACAATCTTTCTTCTCTCTTACGTTCCCTGCTTCTAATTTCTGTACTTGTACCTATCATCATCTTTCTCCATACACACACACATTCATCTCACAAAAATACACACATACCATCTCCTTACCCGCAAAATCTTTTTCTCTTGACTCTTCATCCAAAATCTCTCACACACACTAGTCTTCCCATCAAAATCAATGAAATGTGCAAACACATGTCATACATTCCAGTCATACTCATCATCTTTCTCCACACACACATGAAAAGTCATTTATAAAGTATAGAGTAAATCACGCTTAAACTGCAGCTTGTTGTGTAAGTATATCCAAGGTCCAGTTTTTATGGCAATCTAGGCTGCAGTTCTGCCACAAAATCCTCAGAATCTGCAGGACTATCTGGTGGAAACTTGAAACGGTTGCAGCTTCAGAACTTTTTAAACAAA
This sequence comes from Chrysemys picta bellii, assembly GCF_011386835.1. Lineage (NCBI taxonomy): Eukaryota > Metazoa > Chordata > Testudines > Emydidae > Chrysemys > Chrysemys picta. The sequence goes on from NC_088793.1 coordinate 145,662,268, forward strand.
GGTTTTATAGAATTAAGTAAACATGTAAATAAATTCAATCAATATAGTATCCCCTGTTTCTCAGTTCATTAGTATGTTCTCCCCACATTTTGTTTCAATAAACCAGATGATCATGTGTACATTTCAGAATTTACTACTACTAAATAGATCAATTCACACACTCAAGAAGATAATACTAATGAGATTACACTCCCTTCACTTTTTCGAAGCTGTCTCCACAACCATGTGAAACTGGGCTCTTGTGTATACAGTGAATCCCATGTATAGAAATATTTTAGCAGCATGCAGATCAATAATCTATGCTGTTTGTATCCAACCTTCAGTTCAGGTTTTTCCACCACAAAATTGGATTGAATAGAGCAGTGTTTCTCAAACTGGGGTCGCTGCTTGTGTAGGAAAAGTCCCTGGCTGGCCGTGCCAGTTTGTTTACTTGCCCCATCCGCAGGTCCGGCCGATTGCGACTCGCACTGGCCGCGGTTCACCGCTGCAGGCCAATGGGGGCTGCTGGAAGCGGCGGCCAGTAAGTCCCTCGGCCCGCGCTGCTTCCAGCAGCTCCCATTGGCCTGGAGCAACGAACCGCGGCCAGTGGGAGCCGCAATCGGCCGGACCTGCGGACGGGGCAGGTAAACAAATGGGTCCAGCCCACCAGGGGCTTTCCTTACACAAGCGGCGACCCCAGTTTGAGAAACACTGGAATAGTGTGTGTCCATATTATATACAAGTCCCAGCATGGAGTTAAGATGGGGCTGGTGTTTGCATCCATGTCACCCTGCTGCACTACTGAACTGCTAAATTTCACACCTGGAGTGCTGTTGGAGTCAGTGATGATCATAGTTCTTGATGCCTTCCATATTTTGATTATTATTATTTTTTTTTTCTGAGAACTCTCAGGATTTCATGGCCATTGTGATAAACCATTGGACTGTTTTACATGACTCAATTCATAGTTGGGCACATTCTTGATCTAGTGTTTGGTTGGGATTGGTGTTGGGATAGAAGGATTTTTTTACCCATGTCATGGGCTAATGATTGTCTCCTATGATTTGAGGTTTGGAAAAGGAACCTGTTTTGATGGCCTGCCCTCTGAGGTTCACAGAACCTGAGCATTTCCAGAGGGCTCCAAGAGAGAATATTGTTTCTCTGACGTACCACCTTAGTTGTAGTGTGGATGGTAGGACTTGATAATCTCTTGTAGGGTGACCAGATGTCCTGATTTCATAGGGACAGTTCCAATATTTGGGGCTTTTTCTTATATAGGTGCCTATTACCCCCACCCCCTGTCCCGATTTTTCACACTTGCTATCTGGTCACCCTAATCTCTTGCTACCAATGAAGTGGCTCCAAAGTGTCTTGTTCAGTAGCTTTGTCCTCCTGGATCACCATGGTCTTCTGATGACCTATAGCAACTGAAGTGATAGGAAGACCACGTGCCAGTGATAGAAGCTGCATGCCGAATCAGATTATTTGTGTTAAGAATTTCTTGGAACCTTTTACAATGGCTGTGCAGAAAGCAAAAAAAAATTAGTGTCTAAATCTGTCAGCAGACTTTCTTAGAGTACTGGACAGCCTGTTTAATCTGAGATGTCTTTATATGTTGTCTGATATTATTCCCTGCTATTGAGTAGAAATTTCATATTACTTGCTGATTAAAATCAGGTAGTGTCACTGAACTGTCTCTCTGGATGTGGGGCAATATCAGGGGGGGCACAAAAACTGTGTGATATTTGCTTGAATTCAGACCTTTGTCATTAACTGGGGTACTAAAGTTGTTGAGAATACTTTGTGTCATAAACTGTGCTTTGGTCCCATGTTGTCCTTGACTGGTTTCCAGCTCTATTAAAAATGTGATACAGGCACCCTTTTTTATACTTTTAGAAATCAAAATAAATACCAAGTAAGGTGTTATGTGGTTGTCACTGTGAGAGAGGGGGAGCTACTGGTAGGGAGTTCTGTAAAGTGGGACCCTCAGTTTAGGAATTACTGATCCACCTTGTCAGCTGAAAGTGAAACTTCACAGCAGCCCATGTATTTATAAATCTTAGCAGCTAGACTGCAGCATGGGTACACTGACTTCCCTTGAAGTTCATTCTCTAGCCCTTAAACAACCAAACTTAAGAAAAGTTTCCCTTCCAGCCCAACAGCAAGATATTTTGTAAGCTGCTTCACATTTTTCCCAATCACTTTTGATTTGACATAGCCTGAATATTTTTACAGCAGAGCATGCTGCTAGACCATTTTCTTTATCCAGGCTTTAAGGGTCGGAATGGAACAATAAGAGTTGGTGTTTGGCGGTGGTGATAGGATAATGCAATTTGGCTTCATATTTTAAGTGGTGATTATATCTTCTGTTTTTTAGCTCTGGGGGATGGATAGCCTTGTAGTTATATCAAAGGTGCCTAGGAACTTTTATAAAATAGTGGATATAAATCCAAACGGGTAAATCTTAAATACCTATATGCAGTTCTAATATTGCTTACTTCCTCTATGCAGGAAAGTTATCATTCCCGCTATTAGCACTGCTAGTAATGAGAACGTCTTCCATTAAAGAGTTAACTAGAAAGGCTTTTGAAACCAAAATGACTTCGAACATTTCATTTCTTTACTAGGTTTGAAATCTCAGTCAAAAAGAGCTGTTTCATCAACTCCTCCTCGTCCACCATCAAGACGAGGCAGAATGATGACAGATAAAGTAGGTAGCTCTTCCTCAGGAGGTGAATCTTCCAGCAAGACCATTAGCGTTCCAGTTTTTCATCTATACCATAAACTTCTACCAGGTAACTTCAAGAACTGTTTTTAAACTGTTGAAATAATTAACTTTCCCTTCAGTTTAAAAAAAAAAAAAAAAAACCTCAACATGATGTACACATGTAATATTAAATAGTAAGTATAATGCTGATGGATATCTGCATTCCTTCTTTCACCTCTACCTACTGCAGGGTTATAACCATTTTATCACTGATGTACCTTTCAAATGAAAGCGAGGCTTTATAGCAGCTCATGTGTCCTATAAAGCTTGGCTGTAAAAACTGAGGTATGGACATGCTGGCTTCCCTTGAAATTCATTCTCTAGCTCTTAAACTGGCAATTTAATTAAAAAAAGATTTCCCTGCAGCCCAGCAACAAGAGTTTTTGTAAGCTGCCTCACTGTTTTTGACCTCCCGGGGATAAATTCAAGAATCCGCTATATCCAGTTTGTCACTTAAGTGGATAGCAACTTTAGTGCTTTAGAGAAGTTCATTTGCCAGTCTGTGTCCTTGATTGAATGCCACAATATTTATGCTTCCTAAAATAACATGTCTTAGCCAGATTTTCATATGAAAAATATGTAAAGCAGCCATGTGCTATTCAGTATTTTGAATGTTTATAGCTGACACACAGACTGGTGGAGTGGTAAATTAAGATGACAGGTCACCTTATTGCAGAATGAAGGGTTCAGGGAAGAGTCATGAGAATCATTAGAGGTACAGAAAACTCTAATATGAAGAGAGATTGAAAAAAGATTATTTACCTTAGGTAAGGAGACAAGTAAGAGGAGCTGTGATAATATATAGAGTTATAAATAGTATAGAGAAGAGCGTCTGTTCTCCCCATCTAAAACAAGAATGAGGGAGAGTGGGGGGATGTTCACTTAAATTGAAAGGTGGCGAATTCACAACAAGTAAAATAAAATACTTTTTTACACAATGTGTAATTAGACTGGAACCTTTCCATAAAATGCTGTTGAGGTCAAGATTCAAGTGGGATTAGGGATTGAGGTCTCACAAGAATATCCACAGTTGTTATAGTCAATGCTAAAATTTTTTGGAAAAAATAAAATCTGTTCCAGAGTTTAAGTCAAACTCTGACTGTTAGGGATTATGAGGAGATCTTCACTGGGGTACAGATTGTCTCACATCGCCCTACTGCAGGGTTCATTCAGCTTCCTGGTGCTGGTCACTGTTAAAAACATGATAGATGGGCAACAGATCTGATCCAGTATGGCAATTACTCCATTCCCTATATATTTAGGCAGAGCGATTGCCTAATAAACTGGGTTTATTCAAACATGCATGTTAATACAGCCAAATGCCAGGTCATCCCACTAGGAAAAAATGTCATTTACAGGATTGGAGGTGTATTCTGGAAAGCACTGCCTTGAAAAGGACTTGGAGATCATGGTGGATTGCCCACCAAACATGAGCTCCCAGTGTAATGCTGTGGCTGAAGGGGGTTAACATTATCCTTGGATGGATAATGGGGAATGTATACTAGTAGGGAAACAATATTGATAAAAGCAGGACTGGAATAGTGTGTTTAGTTCTGGTGTCAGCACTTTAAAATTTTTGAAAAATTGAGGGTGCCTTAGGAGGAGAGCCACATGAATTACTTGTGGTCTGGAAAACCGTCCTTATAGTGAGACTTAAGAAGTTCAATCTATTTTGGTAAAGAAAAGGCTTTGAGGTGACTTGGTCATTCTCAAAGTTCTTACTCTGGGATAAGATACCTGATTCCAGAGAGTTCTTCAGTCTAGCAGACAAAGGCATAAGAAGAGCTAGAGTTTGGAAATTGAAGTTAAATTCAAAATGGGAATAGGGTGCGTTTATTTATTTATTTATTTATTTTAAGTGCGGGTACCTAACCATTGAAACAGCCTACCAAGGGATTTGGTGGATCCCCTGTTACTTTAAGTTTTTTAAAATTAAGATTCTTTTGAAAGATACTGATATTGATGCAGAAACTTCTGAAATTCTTTGGCCTGTATTACACGAGATCAGATTAGATGAGCACAATGATCAATCACTGTAGTGTCTGATTACCTCACAGTTTTTAAAGTACTTACCCTTACAGCACCCTTTGAGGTAGGGGAAGTACTAATCTCATTTTACAGATGGGGAACTGAGGCACAGAGGGACAAGTGACTTGCTCAAGGCCACCCACAGGAAGCCTGTGGCTATGCAGGGACCCAGGTCTCCAAGTCTCAGGCTACCTCTCTAACCATTCAACCATGCTTCCTTTTTTTTTTTTTTTTTTTTAAACCTGAGACCTTCATTACCAGTAAAATGAATACATTTTTTCATACACAGGCTGGCAGCCAGTAGTGTACTGTTGAGCAACTACACTCACAGCTGCTACTTGATGCAGCTCACTGGCTAAATTTTTGGTACCCAGATGGCTACCTGTCTGTATGGTCAGAACCTGCCCCACAAGTCCAGGACTTTGCCTCTGTCTGGCAGATGCAGCAGGCTTGGTTTTCTGTCACTTCATTTTGAGGTGTATCTCTTGTCTAAGGGAATAGAGACCTTTCATTTACTCTTTAAGGAGATGCATTGGGTCTCCTGGCAGCCTGCGGAGAAACAACTTCAGCCATTGAAAGAAAGCTTGCTTCTTAAGTGGATGCAGCTTTGACACAAGACAACTATCTGCTTGAAAAAAATCAAACACAGTGCTTCCTCTCTGAGAGATTTGTGGAGTAAACTTCTTAATAACAATTAAAGCTATCAATTTGGTTACCTACCTCCGTCAATCTGGTTACATTCATCCCGGTGGTACCATTACCAGTCTCCACTTATATGTCTGCTCATGGGATTTTACATCTGGTGGGGGAAAGGAGTTCAGTTGCTTGGAGATTAGATGTGTATGCCTCGTACCTTTCTGCAACTTTAGCAATCAGTTTATAAATTACATAGTCATTCTACTTTAAGAGATCATCAGACCCTCTTCCCACTGAAAAAGATCAAGAGGACCATTCTTTTTTTAGTCCTAAAACTGGAGATTATTGTGGTCTTAGACTGGCTGCCTCCCAATAAGAAAAGATGAGGGAGCAAACGCTTACCTTAAATTACGTCAAATTCCTAAACACAAGAGGTCAAACTTTCTCTCCGAAGTGGCCTCTAAAAGTTTTTGTTTCTGGCTAAAAAGACTAATCTCTGAATGAGCAATTGCTCCTAAGAATCCTGTTGCTTTGCAGTTTTAGCCTGTATTATTCTGTTAATGCCAGAATTTGTGTCCTGAATTATTTTAAGTGTGCTAAATTTCTTAAAGGACTCATTTTAAAATTTTAATAAACTAATTAATGGTAAATTCTCATAAAATTAATTCTTAACTCAGAACAAGTGCTGTAACTGGCGGGGAGGATATGCGGTTTTTCATACATAATAAAGTGCAAAACTTAGTATTAATTATGGAACCTGAAGCGGTGATTCCATAATACATGGAGATCATTGGGGCACCAATACTTCTGTCCAGTGAGCTGTATCTGCGAATGTGGGTATCCAATAGTCTATTCCAGAGTGATGGAATCAGTGCAATGACAGGACGAGTTTAAACTTACAGACTTCTCTGTCAAATTTTACTGAAGTGGTCAGGAAGTAAAGGCTTGTTAGGACCCAAGGATGTTAAATTCTCCTTTGTAGCTGTGGCATAAATGAACAAGCAAGGTGTATTAAAATTAACCTAATCAAGTAATTTTCATAAATTTGTTGTCCGGAAAATGATCCAGTTGTGTTGTTGTTTAGGCCAGCCTTTGGCAGCTGAAATGACACTTGCACAGCTTTTGACTCTACTATATGACCGTAAACTCCCTCAAGGCTACCGATCAATAGACTTGACAGTTAAGCTTGGCTCCAAAGTGATCTCAGACCCAAGCCTGTCAAAGACAGACTCCTTTAAGCGTCTCCACACAGAAAAAGGTGAGTGTTTAACTTTGTTGCTGTATTTTTAGAAAGACATGCCTAACTTCAGGCTGTTTCCCATTTCTCTCTTGCTGGTATTCCTAAATCATGCAGCTTGAGAGAAGTGGTGAGATTTATAGTGCATAGGGTCTTCACTACTAAACATTGTGAAATTACTTCCAAAGATATATGGTATAAGATGCAGAGAACAAAAAAAAATGAAATTAAAGCAACTATACTAATTGAGTTTAATTGAATCCTATACCTTCACTCCCAGCTGCCTTTTTGCCACATTTGACTCAGTCCTGAAACCCTACCCTCTTCCTGTCTGCACTTCTTTCTCCGCACAGGATCTCACTGATTTTCTGTCAAGACAAAATTGACAAGTACATCATCACCTTCACTACAATTCCCTCCTCTTTCTCCATGTCACAGAGGAAATTTTCTTGTCTGCTCTCCTCCTCTAACCTCTCTACTTGTCCCAGTGGCTCCATCCCATCTCTTTTGCACCTACTCATCCCCCTCCTTACTCGTCTCCTAAACCTCTCTCTCTTCCCTAGCTCTTTCCCCTCACAATGCAAGCTTTCTGTAGTCTCTTCCATCTAAAAAGGGCCACCCTTCACCTCACTTGCCTCTTCAACTACTGTTAGTTCTCCCTTGCATATCTGAGCTTCTTTAATGTGCTGTCTACAGTCACTGTCTGGGAGTTTGTCTCCTCCAATTCGATCCTAGGCTTTCTCCAATCCAGCTGCTGTTGCTTGCACTCCACTGAAATGCTCTCGCCAAAGTTACTATTGACCTCTTCCTAGCTAAAGTTCAGAACCAATACTCTATCGTCTTCTTCATTGACCTGTCAGCCACCTTTTGACACCATCCATTATGCTCTTCCTGAAATCCTGTCCTCTCTTGTTTCTGTCCTTTCTTGGTTCTCCTACTATCTCTAACCACTCCTTTTGTGTGTGGGATAGGGATAGCTCAGTGGTTTGAGCATTGGCCTGCTAAACCCAGGGTTGTGAGTTCAATCCTTGAGGGGACCACTTGGGGATCTGGGGCAAAATCAGTACTTGGTCCTGCTAGTGAAGGCCGGGGCCTGGACTCGATGGCCTTTCAAGGTCCCTTCCAGTTCTACGAGATGGGATATCTCCATTAATTATTATTAATTATCCTCCTCATCCATCCTCCATTTTTCTGTGAGGGTTACTCACAGTAACAGTTTCAGCTACCATTTATTTCTATGCTGACAACTTTCAAATCTGCTTCTCTACTACCGACCTGTCTCCTTCTGTCCAAATTAAAATCTTGGTCAGCCTCTCTGACATCTCCTTGTGAATGTCTAGCTATCAGATCAATCTCAACATGGCTAAAACTGTCCCCTTAATCTCTTCCACTGCAAGCTCTTCTTGCTATCTCCTTTCTAGATCACTGTGGACAACACCAACATCTTGCCCATTGCTCAGGTCTGTAATGTCCTGGGTGGCCAGGCTTGGCCATCATCTTCAACTAGGCCCTCTTTCTAGGTCCTCGCATCCAGGCTGTGCTTACATTTTGCTGATTCTTTCTGCATAATATCTGTAAGAGACAGCCTTTCCTATGCACCCACACAGCTAAAACTCATGTTCAAATTTCATCTCACATCTCAATTACTGTAACATCCCTCTCTTTGGCCTTGACAAATGCAGTCTTGCCCTGCTCATATCCATTCAGAATGCTGCTGCAGTGATCGCTTTCCTAGCCCATCAGTTTGTCATAAGAATGGCCATACTGAGTCAAACCAAAGGTTCATCTAGCCTAGTATCCTGTCGTCCAACAGTGGCCAATGCCACATGCTTCAGAGGGAATGAACAGAGCAGATAATCAAGTGATCCATCCTCGGTTGCCTATTCCAAGCTTCTGGCAAACAGAGGCTAGGAACACCATCTCTGACCATCTGGCTAATAGCCATTGATGGACCTATCCTCCATGAATTTATCTAGTTCTTTTTTGAGTCCTGTTATAGTCTTGGCCTTCACAATATCCTCTGTCAAGGAGTTCCACAAGTTGACTGTGCGTTGTGTGAAGAAATACTTCCTTTTGTTTGTTCTAAACCGGCTACCTATTAATTTCATTTGGTGACCCCTCGTTCTTGTGTTATGAGAAGGAGTAAATAACACTTATTTTACTTTCTCCACACCAGTCATGATTTTATAGACTTCTATCAGATCTCCCCCCCCCCCCCTTAGTCATCTCTTTTCCAAGCTGCAAAGTCCCAGTCTTATTATTCTGTCCTCATATGGAAGCTGTTCCATACACCTAATCATTTTTGTATCCTTTCTCTCACCTTTTCCAACGTATCTTTTTTGAGATGGGACGACCACATCTGCATGCAGTATTCAAGTTGTGGGTGTACCATGGATTTATACAGAGGCAATGATATTTTCTGTCATCTTATCAATCCCTTTCTTAATGATTCTCAGCATTCTGTTAGCTTTTTTTGACTGCCACTGCACATTGAGTGGATGTTTTCAGAGAACTCTCCACAGTGATTAAAAGATCTTTCTTGAGAGGTAACAGCTAATTTAGACCCCATTATTTTATGTGTATAGTTAGGATTATGTTTTCCAATGTGCATTACTTTGCATTTATCAACATTGAATTTCATCTGTCATTTCGTTACCCAATCACCCAGTTTTGTGAGATCCCTTTGTAACTCTTTGCAGTCGGCTTTGGACTTAACTATCTTGAGTAGTTTTGGATCACCTGCAAATTTTGCCACCTCACTGATTACCCCTTTTCCCAGATCATTTAGGAATATGTTGAATAGGACTGGGCCCACTGCAGACCCCTGTGGGACACCACTGTTTACCTTTCTCCATTATGAAAACTGACCATTTATTCCTACCCTTTGTTTCCTATCTTTTAACCAGTTACCAGAATCTTCCCTCTGATCCCATGACAGCTTACTTTGCTTAAGAGCCTTTGGTGAGAAGACCTTGTCAAAGGCTTTCTGAAAATCTAAATACACTATATCCATTGGATAACCCTTGTCCACATGCTTGTTGACCCCCTCAAAGAATTCTAGTAGATTGGTGATGCATGATTTTCCTTTACAATAACCATGTTGACTCTTTCCCAACAAATCCTATTCATCTATGTGTCTGACCATTCTGTTCTTTACTGTAGTTTCAACCAGTGTGCCCAGTACTGAAGTTGGGCTTATCGGCTTGTAATTGCCGGGATCGCTTCTGGAGCCTTTTTTAAAAATTGGCGTCACATTAGCTATCCTCCAGGCATCTGGTACAGAAGCTGATTTAAAGGCTAGGTTACATACTACAGTTAGTAGTCCTGCAATTTCACATTTGAGTTCCTTCAGAACTCTTGGGAGAATACCACCTGGTCTTGGTGAGTTATTACTGTTTATCAATTTGTTCCAAAACCTCTTCTAATGACACCTTAATCTGGGACAGTTTCTCAGATTTGTCACCTAAAAAGCATGGTTCAGGTTTGGGAATCTCCCTCACATCCTCAGCCATGAAGACTGATGCAAAGAATTGATTTAGTTTCTCTGCAATGGTCTTATCGTCCTTGAGTGCTCCTTTAGCATCTCTGTTGTCCAGTGGCTCCACTGGTTGTTTAGCAGACTTCCTGCTTCTGATATACTTATTTTTGTCCATATCATCCCTCTCTTTGCAGTCCTCTACTGGCTAACCTTTCCTATTGCATCAAATGTAAGTGGTGTGTTTTCACTTTCATGCCCTTTCACGGCCTATCCCCTTCTTACCTGTCATTTCTCGTTCACTATTGAGATATCAGCTCTCACCATTGATAGGCCAATGATGCACATCTCCATCACCCTCATGTTAAATTTTCAAACAAGCACCCTTCATGATTTCTCTTATGCTGCTCCTCATGCTTGAGGGGGCTCCACTGTGGAACTGGGTAAACATTCTGATCTAAGGGCTTGTCTGTGTGAGAACTATGCATAGATTTAACCTAAGGAATGAATTTAAGAAGATTTTGTTTAAATCCTGTCCATACAAGGTTTTATACTTATTTTGCTTAAGGCCATATCTATATAGAGACTTAGTGCATGGCTTGTTGGAGTGTGAATGTACAGTGCAGTAATTCTCAAAGTAGATAGAAGACACTCTTTGGTCTTATCTGTTTAGTTTGACTTGTTTGTAATGTATTTTAAGCTAAATGAAAAAAGCCACTCTTAAAATAAGAGTCCGTGCAGAGTTTTGCAATGGTTTTAGTAAATTGGCTTAAATTCACACCTTAGGTCAAACCAATAAGGACTTTGTCTTGTAAATAAAGCCTAAGGATTGTAGAAATCCAACTATTTTGCAATTCTGGTAACCTGTGCACTGTCACCTATAATTGTGGTACTACAGGCCATCCACAGAGTTGATATTGGTTGGATTTGCCCTCATTTCCTAACACATGGTGAGCCTTATGATTATTCTGGGGTGCAAAATGCACTTATCACTAATTACAGGTTTGTCCCTTGGTGACTACTTAGAGATTAATTGATAATTGCTGAGATGTACACAAAGGCTTTGAGTTTTATTAATAACACGGTCAGTATAAAAAAAATCACAGAACAAAATAAACAAGGATAACAGCAGAATTCACATCACACATACTCAGGAATCCATGGGGTGGTGAGATAAGTGTTTAGGTTGCCACGGTCCTGCCATCCTAAGGTCCTGCTTGAGGGGCAAGTTTGATTCCTTTTTGTGCAACTATTTCTTACACCTACTTATCTTAAAGATCATATTTGGTTAAGTCTTGGCCTCTTGTCCATATTTGTCATTCTTGCTACCAATTTTTGGGGTTCTGACTATTGTAAGCATTTACGCTGATAGATGGTTCTCTATAGAATGTTTAGCTAAATGAAGACTTTGAGGTCTAACAGTCTATCAGAAGATATTGCTAAATCTTCTGACTTATGCTAACTTATAGTAGGCCTTATGCTAATTATTATTATCACTAGGCCTCAAGCTAAATCTTATGCCTCAGGCTCACTGAATAGCCTATTTTAAAATAGTTTCTTTGCTTACTGCTATTTGCGTTATAGCTGTAGTTTCATTTGCACTAATGTAGCAAGAACCTTAACTCTTTCTAAGATATAAATGATTATTTACCTGATTACTTGAGCTTAGGTCATGGGTCCAAGATTAATTCTAAAATTTTGGAGTTTGCATTTTGCAGTGGCACCACCAAGATCTTCATCTGACTGGAAGATCATAACTCTCCCTAAACAAACCAAATTTCTTTCCGTGGGTCCATTTCTTATGAGTCCACAGTCAAATAACCTGATTTGACTTGGCAATGGAAATTAGGTTGTTCTTAATATTTTATATTGTTTTGGTTTTACCAAAAGAAAAGTTGGATTTTCTGTTGCTATTCTTATACTGATGTTTTTAACCCCCTTGAAGACTTCAATATTTGCTGAAGAAATAAGTATAATAGCTGAAGTGCTTAAATGTTCTTATTTTCTGAGTGGAGGAGAAAAAGTAAACATTCTAATGTTTAAGATACCACTTCATTTAATGGTTTGGTTCTTCCTTTCTTTTTCTGTTTTTTTAATAGAACATGCAGACTTACTGGGGTCCTGTCCTGAAGAGGAAGCAGTCACTCCAGGCGATGAGTGTATGGATGCAGTGCTGGATGAATCTTTTCTTGAAACATGTCCCATTCAGTCTCCATTACAAGTTTTTGCAGGCATGGGTGGGTTGGCCCTCATTGCAGAGAGACTTCCTATGCTTTATCCAGATGTAATTCAACAAGTAAGTCAAACAGTATGATTGTCTAGAATTATGTACTAGTTTTTTCCTTACTATAGTGATTTCCAAATATTTTCTGTATGGTTTGTTTTCTAAAAGTTAAAAATCATCCTATGAATTATACCTTGCATTTGATTGATCAAATGTTGTGAAATTTTCTCCAGCTTTGCTAATTAAATATCCTCATTAAAATCTACTACCTTTGAAGTTAGGAATTTTTCCTGTGAGAAGTTCTGAATAGGATATAAAATGGTAAATTACTCATTGGGGATCCAAATGCAGTTTTAGTGTGATGCAGATGCAGAGTTCTTCTTACTAGTGGATGAGGGAAAATTGGTGGTAAGGGTCTCATTACAAGCTGCTGTGGATGTAGTTGACTCGACTGCCAGGTCCATAGGTTCGGCAGTGGCCATGTGTAGGAGTTCCTGGTTGCAGTCTTCTGGGCTTCTGTATGAGGTCCAACTGACTGTACAAGTCCTGCCCTTTGGAGATCCTTGCTCTTTTCGGAGCAGACAGACACGAAGCTCCATGGGCTAAAGGACTCAAGGGTGACCCTAAAGTCCCTTGGGATGTACACCCCAGCCTCTTCCAGGAAGCACTATAGGCCTCAACAACCCCTCTGGTACTGTGCCCCGGCTAGCAGTCAGAACCTGCAGAGAAAAAGGAGTAGGGGTTATAGGCATAGACCACTTCCCGCTTCTATCTCTGCATCAAAGCCTGCCCAACCTAGACATCCAGGTGGTTCTAAACAGGCATTCTGATGGGATGCTCGAGGACACTGTACCAGTTCCCGTGATGCCATACCCCATTTTTCCTTTGTTTGCAAACCACCTTTTCCACTTCCTCAGTGCTTGGTCCTGTATCACCAGGGACCATTGGGTGTTGAGCACTGTAGAAGTGTGATATACCCTCCAGTTTATTTCTACCCATCCTTCCCAATCTCCCTCCCCTTCCCTTTTCAAGGACCCCTGTCAGGAAGAACGTCTGGTCCAGAATCTGTCCTTCAGGTGGGACCAGTAAAGGAGGTTCTGCTGAATTTAAGAGGGAAGGGTTTCTACTCCCATTAATCCTAATCCTGAAAGCCAAGGGAGGTCGCAGGCCTATTTTAAACCTGCGTCAACTCAACCCATCTCAAAAAGATGAAGTTCTGTATGGTCACCCTGGCATCCATTATTCCCCCTCGAGGGATCCTGGAGGGCTGGTATGTTGCCCTCAATTTTTAGAGACGCTTACTTCCATGTGTCAGTGTACTGAGGGCACAAAACGTTCCTCAGGTTCGTACCAGATCACAGTACTTCTACCTGTCCTGTCTGCAGCTCTTTAAGTGTTCACAAACAGTATGGCCATAATGGCAGCGTTGCTGAGACTATTAAGAGTTGCCTGGACAACTGGCTGGTCCAGGGCTCAGGTTGTATCCAATGTTCAACTCATTCAGTTAACTTTCAAGGCTGTAGTTCTACTGATCAGTGCAGACAAATTTACCCTTTGTCTGGTACAGAGGATAGCATTTACTGGGGCAATGTTGGACTCTACCAAGGCCAGGGCGTTCCTCCCAAAAGTTACAATTCAAATTGAGCCGATCCTTGGTGACATACTTTGAATGTCATCCAGTCTCAAAACTCTGAGGCTCCTAGGCCATATGACCTTGAGCATATATATGGCACAACATGCAAGAGTGCATCTGAGACCACACCAGACTTGGCTGACCTCAATGTACTCACCAAGCCGTCATCTTCTGGACACTGTACTCACAGTACCTTCACAGGTTCTAATTTCCTTGAATTGTTGGTTGGATCCTCTCAACGTTTGTGCAGGCATTCCTTACATATGCCCTCAACCATCAATAACTCCGGTCTCAGACATGTTGACGCTAGGGTGGGGATTTCATTGTGTTCCCTTCATTTTATGGCCTGGAAGCTCCATGGCTAAATCCCAGAGAACAGGCTCGCTTGGAGCAAATTTGCCGGATCTTACTAGATAGTAGAAAGCTCTCCACCAGGGCTGCCTACATGTCAAAATGGAAGCAGTTCTTAGTCTGAGCTTGCCAAACTGAAGTCTTGCCAATGCATTTGTCCATCCAACATGTACTCGACTATTTGCACCTGAAACAGCAAGGCTTAGCAATTTTCTCTCTCAAGGTTCACCTGGCAACATTATCAGTTTTCCACCCTCATGTGGATAAACGTTCTGTTTTTTCAAATGACACGACAATCAAATTCCCTAAAGGCCTGGAAAGGTTGAGTCTGTTTCCCCTTGGGACTTGAACCTGGTCTTGTCTAAACTTGTGGGACCAACTTTTGAGCCTTTAGCAATATGCTCCTTACTATGCCTCTTTTGGAAGGTGGTTTTCCTAATTGCCATCACTTCTGCTAGATGAGTCTCTGAATTGTGTGCCCTGACATCAGAGCCACCATGTACAGTCTTCTTTAAAGATAAGGTATATTTATGCCCTCCTCCTCCCTAAAGTAGTTTCAAATTTTCTTAGTAATCAAGCAATTTACTTACCTGTATTTTACCTAGAACCTCACACAAATAGGAATAAATGACGACCACACACATTGGCTATTAGACAAGCGCTAGCATTCTACATAGACAGGACTAAACCGTTTTGGCAGTCCACCCAACTGTTCTGGCTATAGCAGACCAAATGAAAAGTCTCCCAATCTCCTCACAGAGAATTTCATCTTGGATCATTTCATGTATCCGCACGTGTTATGAACAGGCAGGTGTTTTGCCACCAAGTAACCGGACTGCTCATTCCACAACATCATAATCATCCTCAGCAGCATTCTTAGCACAGATCCCTATACAGGACATTTGTAAAGCAGCAACCTGGTTGTCAGTGCATGCACACGCCTCGCATTACGCCATCACTCATTACTGTAAGGACAATGCCAAATCTGGTTGAGCTGTAATATGGTCTGTATGTACATGAACTCTGATCCCTTTGCCTATATTACTGCTTGGGTGTCACCAAGAGTGGAATGCACATGTTCAATCAGTTGAAGAAAAAAGTTACTAACCTTTCATAACTTGTTCTTCGAGGTGTGTTGCACGTCCATTGCATGACCTGCCTTCCTACCCTTCTACATAAAGAAGGAATGGGGGGTTGGGGAGGGAGCCTTAGGTTTAGCTGGGTGCTTTGTACTGGTACTAGTGGAGCTTGGCAGTAGAGGGTGCTCAAGTTGCCCTGATGGATACCACTGAGGAAAAAAAATTTCTGGTGACTGTGCGCGGGGCACATGCACACCAAGAGAACAACAGTTATGAAAAGTTGGTACCCTTTTTTTATACACTTCCTGACTTCTGATTGCTTTAACAGTGCAGTCTTAACATTCTCTTAATACAGTTTTTGTATGGAGTAAATTAAATGAAAAGTTTCACAGGTAATCTTTTAGGAAACAAATATAAGCATTCATGTTAACTCATGAAAATTTTTGTTTGTAATCTGTAGCTTGTACAGAATATATAGTGTGGCTACACTAATACTGCTTATAGGAACCTTGTTTTGCATTATTTCTAATAGTTTTCTAAAAATCTGCTGTCTTAACATTGTTTTTTGTTTGGTTGACTTGTTTGTTGCAGGATTCCTTTTGGGGGAGTAAGGGGAAAGTGTGTTTGAGTAGATGCATGTGTGCGTGTAGGAAGTTGTCATTTTTGCTACAAGCTTTCTAGCATTTCCTAAAGCTGATTTTACTCTGGATTCACCCAGTCTTCTCTGGAAGTTTATTCTGCAGCTGGATCCCCTTGATTGATAATGCATTGTTCTTAGCTCTCTCGTGCTTGGTCCTGGGCTCTGTGATTTGCATTGTCTCAGAGGAGTGAAGCTGTCTCAATAGTTCATGCATCAAAATTCGCTATTTAAGGTATCTGAGACTTGATCTATTAACTAATGACTGACACATTGGAGAAAGGAAATTTTTCTTAAAGATCCAAGAAACGTACACCCCAACCTTTAAGAAGCAAGAGCTTACAATAAATGTGCTCCAACACCTTTAACTGTTTTTCCAGCAAAGCCAAAGAAAACACGCACTTGATTTTCCGTATTTCAAAAGTTTAAAAAAAAGTGCAAAAATAACTTACAAGCGGCCTTCATTCATTTTAAAAAAGCATAACCCCATTTAAAAAAAAATCCTCTGAAAGTCACCTTTAAATAATACTGAAGTAGTAATATAAAATATTTGCTATTTTATTACTCGTGGATAAGGTGAACATCTTTGGGTGGATTTTTGTGTACTTCTCACTTCAATAGACATGAGTAATAATTGGTGTGACATACTAAAAGGAATATCAAAATATTTTGAGTGTTCATTGACTTCAATTAAGAAATGGAAGAAAGTGTTTAATTGCAGAAAATGGGATCTTCATAAACTGTAATGGAAAAGAAAGGTCTTACCCATAGCCATCAGTGGTCAAGATGAAATTAATTGAGAGGAATGCTCATAGACTCAGATTTTTAATGAGGTTATTCTCTGGAACAGCCTTAGTTTGTCTAACTTCCTTAAAGAGTTACTATTTCCCTCAAACTGTGATCAAGAACGATTCTCTGTAAAGCAACTGACAGTGGGTCATTTTATCTCTACAGCAAGGTATGAGCTTCACAGAATCTATATAGAAGGGGTAATGTAGTAATTTGTAAGAGCATGGGACATGCTAGCTTAGTTTTTCTCTGATTAGGCCTCCAACCTAAGTGGTATTAGAAATTCCTAATCAGACCAAAGGAGAGTGAAAAGAAAACTGTTCAGTGCCTCTCTGAGGGATGAGAGGGTTAAACTTGAAACCTTACAAATATTAACACTAACCAAAATTCCTCTGATGGAAGAAAATTATGTAAAAACTATGCAAGTAATCTCTTCAGTTTCTTTGTAGTATATTGTACTACATATATTGCCCGTGGCCAGTACTACATCAGGTTATAATCTCCTCAGATTTCATAACCTAAACAGGGTACAGCCTTGTCGTTGCTCAGAAGGGAATCCTCCAAGGAGAAAATAGGCAGCTACTCCAGAATCTGAGTATCTGATTCAGTAAGTAGTACTCTTCCCTCCAAATAGCTGTACTTCAGAATTACAGTAAGAAGCTATTGTAAGCTACAACAAGAAGCTTTTACTTCCACAGAAGTTACAGCAGGCATAAGTCTGGGCCCGTATGTCTAAAACTAGAATTTAAATAGTTGCTAGTATAACAGAGGGGCCCAATCCTGCCACCATGGAAGTCAGTGGAACTTTCGCCATTGACTACAATGGGTGCAGGATTGAAACGAGTGATTTGTGCTATGTTTGCATATATGTGCTTGTATAGATCTTCTGGCTTATGAATGTTTCGGCAGTATGCTGCTGAGCTTCATGCTTATTGGAGGCCCACCATCCCTGTGAGTCTTAAGAAGTTAATTAATGCCATTCTGACTACCCTGCCTTTCCCCCTATGATCCTAAATAAGACTTTTAATCACTGAAGAGTCTCTTTGGCCTCACGTAGGGCTGAGAGGAGCCTTCTAAAGATGTGGAAGGATTCCTGAGGAGCCTAAAAGTCTTTCAGACTTCAGGAAGTTGATGCAGAAGCAGAGTCTTGTCTTCTAGGTTCTACAGGCAGAATCATGATTCTGCAGACGTATAGAGACTTCAGAAGTGGAAATATCTGCAGCATCAGATTACCCAGTCACAGGATGGTGGTTGAGAACTGTGGTTATCAGGCAATTTTTCAGCCAGCTTACCAAGGAGGCAGTCCTTTCCTTTCAGCCTTCTGTTGTCTGCTGAATCAGATCTCTCCATTTGTAGACTTTCTTGGGTTTTACAGGAACAGGGAAAATTTGGAACCATTAAAAACAAATATACAAACAAATCCCTCTCCCACCACAAAAAAAAAACAACACGCAAACTCTAAGCAACTTTCCAATCAAATTTTAAGGCAAAGTTACAGGCACAAATTAGGGGTTTGAGCATGAGTTACCTTTTAAGAAGTTGAAACCCATGAAATGCAGAGTTACGGTTGTGCTTAAATAAGGCACTCAAATTAGGTTAACTCTGCCCCTGAAGAGGTGGCATCTTCCTGTCTTTGTAAGTAGAGGAATGGAAATGTGCACCTCACATTTCTTTTATATTTTGGTTCATACAAACATACTTCCAAAATGAAGTGTGTTGCTTTCTCTTCATGATAGCATTTTCTCTTTTCATGTAATTTAGTGCAGTTTGTACATGGAGACATGTTAGCTCTATCCCAGTGGTTCCCAAACTTTAACAGCCCGCAAACCCCTTTCTCTAAATTGTGAAATCTTGTGAACCCCCTTCTAAAAATGAATATTTCCAGGTTTTATATTTAAATTTCCTCAATGTGATGGATGCGCTTGCTTTGCTCTGCATAGCTCTTTGAAGTCCGGAACCTCTGGAGAAAGATAAAGTCTCAGGTCTGGTTCAGCATCAAGTCTGTTTCTGTATTTCGTTTTCAGATGTGCATACGAGGAAAACGCTTTCTCGCATGAGTATGTTGTTGAAAATGGTAACAAAACTGCAGCAGCTTTTTCTGCCAGAAGGGGGTACTCGTTTCTTAAACTCAGCCAAAAGTTGATCAATGACAGATTTCTGAAACTCCTTTTCAGTTCGTAATCACAGGAGAACTCAATCAATTTCTCTTTTTCCTCAGTGTTCAATATCTGTGTTGAGAAAGTGGTATCATCAAAAGGGTTGCGAATCCAGTCATTATCGCCTGATATAGCTGGAAAGTAATCCCTGAAAGTTGTGCTAAGTCCTTCTAGGTATGCAGTTATATTGGTTTTAGTGCACTGATCCAACTGAAGTTTATGTTCTGCCAGGAAGTCATGAAGATTACTAAAACAGTCAGTTTGATTGTTTTCCAAACAACTTCCCAGAATTGCAACTTCTTTATCATGGATTCAACTCTGTTTTGCACATTGAAAACTGTTATATTGAGACCCTGAAGAGATAAATTTAGGTCATTAATTCTTGAGAAAAGATCTGCTAAATAAGCTAGGCTCTGGAGCCAGACATTATTTTCCATACAGCTGGCAAGGTGGAAAGGGTGGCTGTTGGAAAAATAACTAGGATTTCCGTTCTAAGCTCAAACAAGCGCACCAGGATTTTGCCCCGTGAGA